>NC_066625.1:51822498-52466540 GCF_025201925.1 Gopherus flavomarginatus
TTAGCCAGGATGGGTAGGGATACAACCCCATGCTCTGGGTGTCCCTGTGCCTCTGACTGCTAGAAGCTGGGAGTGCATGACAGGGGTGGATCACTCCATAATTGCTCTGTTCTGTTCATTCCCTCTGAAGCATCTGGCATTGGATACTGTTGGAAGACAGGATACTGTGCTAGATGGACCATTGGTCTGCCCCAATATGGCTGTTCTTATGTTCGTTTTTAAAAAAATCCTTTCTTGTACTGTACCAAGTATCAAAGGGGTATCTTTGTTAGTCTGTATCCACAAAAACAACGAGTCAGGTGGCACCTTAAAGATCAACAGATTTGGGCATAAGCTTTTGTGGGTAAAAAACCCACTTCTTCAGATGCATGGACTGACAATGTGTCTGAAGAAGTGGGTTTTTTACCCACAAAAGCTTATGCCCAAATAAATTTGTTAGTCTTTAAGGTGCCACCACACTCCTCGCTGTTTTTCTTGTAGTGTGTAATACCTATGGGCAGCATTATCCAGGGCAGCATTTTTGCTGCCTTCATGTTTCCTAACTAGTATGTCCCTTTCTCTGGTTTTAAATCTTTGCACCATTCTTATTTTCAGTTCAAATTTAATTTCAAATGGACACCTGCAATTAAAACAACACATCTCTCTGAAAATGTTACTGGTTATGGCTATGCTATAAATGAATGAAATTAGAGTGACATATTCTAATGTCTGTTTCTTTACTTTGTGAATTTGACAAAACTTTGTGTATTGTTTGACTCTACAGGTGAAGCAATGAGACTGTTAGAAGTTTCACTGTGTGGATTTACACAAAGCACTAAAGAAGAAACATTTTTAAAAAATTGTAAAACCACAAAAATTGGCAGAGGAAAGCAAGGTCAGGTAGAACCTGAAACTATATATTGCCTTTTTATTATTATTAATTATTATTATTATTTACTAGATTTCAAATTGATAATTCACTTTAAGAAGTTTTCAAGGACGTATTCTTCCCTATGGTCTTTAAAGATTTATATTGTAGGTACAAAGGCCACCTTTTTGCTTGTCCACATTCACTATACTCAACATGCAAACTGTACAACAGGTACTTGGCTTTATACATACTTGTCTATAACACTCTGTGACCTTTCACCACCATATAATATAATTTAAGGCTCAGGGTCAAGGAGGTTTGTATCTATAGATATAAATCTGTGTCCAGTGATACCAGGGGTGAAAGTTATTGAAGTGACTTACTGGTATGCAGGGCTGGGGTCCTGAGCAGAGGGTGGGCCTCAACGGGAAGGAGCTGGACCTTTAAATCCCCAGGACTTTACATCGCCGTCGGAGCACTGGGGCTCTCAGCCACCGCTGCTAGCCCGGGGCTCCAGCAGCGATTTAAAGGGCTTGGGGCTCCGAAGCGGTAGCAGCAGCTGGGAGCTCCGGGCCCTTTTAATCACTGCCGGAGCCCTGGGGCTCCTGGTCACTGCTACTGCCCCAGGGCTCCGGCTGCAGGGCTCTGGTGGAGATTTAAAGGTCCAGGTGCTCCGGCTGCTGCTCAGAGCCCAGGGCCCTTTTAAATTGCCAGTCTGGGGAAGCTGCCCCCTGCCAGTATGGTCAGCTGTATACTGGCTATTGCTTGTACGCCGTACCATAGCATGCCGGCTTACTTTCACCTCTGAGTGATACTAATATACTTAGTGGCGGCAGCAGCACCTTTTGGGAAATGAGAAATGATTGTTCTTGGTCTGCTTTACTTTGATTCAGAAAATAATAAAGTGTGTCTATTTTCTGTGGCGTATGCATGTCTGTAAAGGAGATTAGAGCGCTGTAAATGGGTGCTGCTGAGTTTCAACTGTACTGCAGCATGTAAACAGTGGGTGAAATTTATTACGTCTGCCAGCTTAAGTGGTGCATAGGCCTTTTGCTGGCTCTCTGCACATAATGAATTTCACCCTGTAAGATTAGGAGTATTCTAGCAAATTGTATTCTTTATACTTTGGGTCCCTGAGGCATTGTGGCTGTATGTGTTTGGTGGATAAGATTGTATCTAAGCTTCTGATGGGTCTGCGGATGACGCTGTAAGGGCAGTGTTAGGGTTGTCCAGGCAACATTACCTGTGTATTTCCATACCTTGAATGCTTGGGTTTATTGGCTTTTAACTCTGGATTTTCAGGCATTTAAAGATTTTTAAAATGCAAAGTTGTTTTAAGTCATTCTGTGAAAACTTAGGAACTTCAGTCTAACTACAGTTTTACAAAGCTCTTTTTTGTTTTGTCTAGGAATTCTGTAGTTGTTTTAAAAAGTGACATTGTTCCTTATTGCAACTTCAGACTCCAACATACAGGGCCACATTCTGCCATAGTGAGTACAATTTCAATCTAGCCTGCATGGCACCAGGGCTGAACTTGGCTGCTGAATGGCAGTTTGTGCCCTCACCTACTTGACTACATGCTAGCAGGATCGAGTTCCACATTGCCAGACCCCTAGAAATAAGCATACCTGAAAGGACACCTTTATAATAGCTATAGAAATGGTCACTATAGTGGCTGTGCACAGCAGCACACAATGTACAGAACACAAGCAGCTCTGATTCTTGCTCTCTCAGCACCGCCTCCATGACGCCTGCTAGCTGGTCAGCACACTCCCCCTTCTCCAGCAGGCCCACCAGCAGGGTGAAGCTGAACGGCATGAGGTCACGGGACTGCAGGTACTTCGCAATGAGCTGCAGGGAAAGGCACAGGCTGAGCGTGAGCAGTGAGCCCCGGCCTGGGGAGGTGGGTTTTCTCTTCGGGGAACAGGGACAGAGGCACTGGCAGCCTGTGCCCAGGGCTATGTGAATGGGCATTGGAGCCTATACCCAGGAATTTCCATCTGCTGGCTCATCAAGGGAAGGAGACAATAACGCCCCCTTTCCCGTGTGTGTCTGTCTCTCCAGCCACAGTCTCTTTTACTAACCATAGCAACATGGGCAGGGATCTCTCTGCAGCTGGCATCCTTCTGTGCCTTGCTCAGCATGGTCACCACCGCTCCTGTCTTGCTGTACACGACGGCTGCATGAGAAACCAGCAGCGCTCAGGCAGAGCTCTCGGGCCAGATTCTTCCCCCTCCCCATCGAGCCAGGGCAGAGGTGCCAAAGAGCCAGACTCTGGCTGCAGCTAGGGTGAGCTCTCAGCTGGCTCCTGGGCCAACTGCCCACCTATCACTCTGATGTAGAAGGTGTGTTGCGGCTGGGGTGAGATCAGGGGAGATCCCTGATGGTCCCGGGCACCTGATGAAGGGCACTGGGACCCTTGAGCTTCTATCTTTGTATATGCCTAAACAGGGGTTTGGACCAGTTTCACTATATTAGTGCAATTGCTGTGTGTAGACAAGGCCCAGGAATTAAATTTCTCCCTGCTGTAAGTCTACAGGACACACAGTAGTTCTCATATCTGAAGGTCACCATTTTATGTGCCTTTGCAATTTGTTCTCCCTTTCCATGGGAAGGCAATGACTTGTTTACCAGAATCTGGGAATGGGCAACAGGCGATGGATCACTTGATAATTACCCTGTTCTGTTCATTACCTCTGGGGCAGCTGGCATTGGCCATTGTCAGAAGACAGGATACTGGGCTAGATGGACCATTGCTCTGACCCTGGAGGGCCGTTCTTATTTCAAGACTTCAGTTAATGATTTAAAGCTCATCAGGTTTTCCTTTTAATATGTCTGCTAACCAAATTACTTTGTTATAAGCCAGAACCATTTTTAGCACCTCCACTCTAGTTTTGTTTTCTATTAGTCTGTATGGCAGGGCAGACATGTATATTACTGTATCTTGAATTATTTTTGAGTATGCAGTTCACTTGACATTCTGCCCTTTGCAATAACTGTTGCTAGACTTGCCTTCTGTATGACTTTAACACTTCCAAGTGTGGAACAACGGGAACAACATAGCTGCTTTGGGTAAAGGCCTCCGGTCCAGGTGACAGAGCTTTATTTCTTGTTCGTTGGTCAGGGAGAGCCTTCTGTTGATTCATGTTGCCCTTTACATTCTTTCTCTTTTCAAGTATAGATAGTTCTTACAATTTTCTCCTTTCCATAGCTTGCAATTCACTAAATAGGCCTATTCTTCAGGAGTAACTGCAGACAGTGAATTTACCTTGTTTTACCAAGGAGAGTAAAATCAGATTTTAGAATGGGCAGGGTGAATGCCTAGATCATTCCCTTTGACAGAAAAAATTAAGTGACAGGTACATGAGGATCCCCCTCAGTTTCCTTAAGATTATCGCACCTGGGAGAGAGGCTTTATCTCCCTCCTTAGGAGACATTTACCTTTGCTCATAAAAAACAAATCATGGATCTAAGCTGCAGAGGGACTAGGCCCTTATTCTGCCATGCAGCTCTAACTTTTATCACCAAGGGCTCTAATCTTCTGAAGAAAAAGCACTGCAATTAGGTGTTTAGTCAGGAACTGAGTTAAATTTACAATTGCAAGCTAAATCAACAAAAGGCAGTCCTAAATCGATGACTGTCCACACAAAGGTTTGCACTTCTTTTACTAAATTAATTAGATGGTGCAATTTCTGTTTTTAGACAAGGGCTCAATTGGAACCCCAACTCAGTCCAACTGGCAGTTTAACTTAAAAGTTTGTCCTCACAGAAGCATAAAAAACTAGTACTTGTCAAGTTGTGGGTGTTACAGCAGCAAGACTCAGTTTGTCTAGATTGAGAGCCTCACAAGAGGCACCTCTATTGAGACTATTACAGTACTTACAACTAGGGCTGTCAAGCAATTGTTAAACAATAATAGAATACCATTAATTTAAATATTTTTGGATGTTTTCTACATTTTCCAATTAATTGATTTCAATTACAACACAGAACACAAAGTGTACAGTGCTCACTTCATATTTATTTTTCATTAAAAGTACTTGCACTGTAAAAAAAAATAGTATTTTTCAATTCACCTAATACAAGTACTGTAGGGCAATCTCTTTGTCATAAACAGATCGTTAAGGGTTAATGCTTCTTTTACCTGTAAAGGGTTAAGAAGCTCAGTAAATCTGGCTGACGCCTGACCAGAGGACCAATAAGGGGACAAGATACTTTCAAATCTTGGTGGGGGGAAGTCTTTTGTTTGCGCTCTTTGTTTTGGGGGTTGTTTGCTTTTGGGACTAAGAGGGACCAGACGTCAATCCAGGCTCTCCAAATCTTTCTGAATCAGTCTCTCATGTTTCAAACTTGTAAGTAACAGCCAGGCAAGGCATGTTAGTCTTATTTTTGTTTTCTCAACTTGTAAATGTTCCTTTTTGCTGAGAAAATTTTACCTCTGTTTGCTGTAACTTTGAACCTAAGGCTAGAGGGGGTTCCTCTGGGCAATATGAATCTGATTACTCTGTAAAGTATTTTCCATCCTGATTTTACAGAGATGATTTTCACCTTTCTTCCTTTAATTAAAAGCTTTCTTTTTAAGAACCTGATTGATTTTTCCTTTTTTTAAGATCCAAGAGGATTGGATCTGGACTCACCAGGAATTGGTGGGGGAAAGGAGGGGGGAGATGGTTAAATTCTCCTTGTGTTAAGATCCAAGGGATTGGATCAGTGTTCACCAGGAACTTGGTGAAAAAGCCTCTCAACACTGCCCAGGAAGTGGAAGGTTTTGGGGGGACAGGAAGTGTTCCGGACACTGAAATTTCTGGATGATGGCAGTGTTACCAGATCTAAGCTAGTAATTAAGCTTAGAAGTGTCCATGCAGGTCCCCACATCTGTGCCCTAAAGTTCAGAGTGGGGGAGGAAATTTGACACTCTTTTTATCATGAAAGTTGAACTTATAAATGTAGAATTGTGTACAAAAAACCTGCATTCAAAAATAAACAAACGTAAAATTTTAGAGCTTGCAAGTCCACTCAGTCCTACTTCTTGTTCAGCCAATTGCTCAGACAAACAAGTTTGGTTACATTAGCAGGAGATAATGCTGCCTGCTTCTTGTTTATGTCATCACCTGTTGTCAGTGTCACAAAATATTTACGTGCCAGATGTGCTAAAGATTCGTATGTCCCTTAATGCCTCAACCACCATCCCAGGGAACATGGGTCCATTCTGATGACGGATTCTGTTCAATAACAATCTAAAGCAGTGTGAATTGACACATGTTCATTTTTATTATCTTAGTCAGACACCACCAGCAGAAGATTTTCATTTTTGGAGGTTCAGGTTCCATAGTTTCCGCATCAGAGTGTTGCTCTTTTAAGATTTCTGAAAGCATGCTCCACACCTCATCTCTTTCAGATTTTGGAAAGCACTTCGGATTCTTAAACCTTGGGTCAAGTGCATGGCCACCCAGAGGATTCAGGGGGCCTGGGGCAAAGCAATTTCGGGGGCCCCTTCCCTAAAAAAAGCTACAATACTATAGAATACTATATTCTCATGGGGGCCCCTTTGGGGCCTGGGGCAAATTGCCCAACTGGCCCCCTCCCTCCGGGCAGCCCTGGTCGAGTGCTGTAGCTATCTTTAGAAATCTCACATTGGTACCTTTTTTGCATTTTGCCAAATCTGCAGCAAAAATGTTCTTAAAATGAACATGTGCTAGGTCATCATCAGAGACTGCTATAACATGAAACAGATGGCAGAATGCAGGTAAAACAGAGGAGGGGATATACAATTCTGCCACAAAGAGTTCAGTCCCAAATTTAATTAACACATTTTTTTTTTAACGATCATCATCAACATGCAAGCATGTCCTCTGGAACGTGGCTAAAGCATGAATGGTTAGTATATCTGGCATGTAAATACCTTGCACTGCTGACTACAACAGTGTCATGCAAATACCTGTTCTCACTTTCTGGTGACATTGTAAATAAGAAGGCAGCAGCATTATCTCCTGTAAATGTACACAAACTTGTTTGTCTCAGTGATTAACTGAACAAGTAGAAATGAGTGGACTTGTAGGCTCTGAAGTTTTACATTTTGTTTTTGAGTGCAGTTATGTAAAAAAATCTACATTTTTAAATTGCACTTTCACAACAAAGATTGCACTACAGAACTTGTATCAGGTGAATTGAAAGATTCTATTTTTACAGTGCAAATATTAATCAGAAATATACACTGATTTCAATTACAACGCAACATACATGAAAATGTAAAAAACATCCAAAATATTTAATAAATTTCAATTGGTAGGCTATTGTTTAATAGTGCAATTTAATCAGTTTTATCTTTAATCGCAATTACTTTTTTAGTTAACTGATTAATCAACAGTCCTACTTAGAACTATAACGATGTTGTTTTCTTTTCTTCCTAATATTGATTAGTTTTGGCTTTACTATCTGTGTACAAAATGTGATGTTAGAATTGCAGTTACTGCCATTTGGTGTTTAGTTTCTAGTATTGAGGTTTTAAATTGATATGTAAAAGAGCAGTTTGCATTGAACTGTGTGTTTACACTGTATAAAGGTAACCTAAAAGGTTTAAGTTGGCTTCTTTACCTTAGGGCTTTCTTACATCAGGATAGAGCAGCATAGCTATAACATGCCTGTCAATTTCCCTATATCTTATATACATAATAAAGATGAGATTTATTTTGGACTTTAGCGCTCAAAGGGCAATATTAGTTGATCAGCAGCCTGCTGTTAAACCTGTTTTGGTCAATATATTCATCATGCAGACATGGGGAGATTGTTTTTTTTTAAACCACCATTTGTAATGATCTTTAGCTAGGCACACCACTTAGTAGTTTGTGTGAACATAAGTGAACATGCCTTGGCGCAGTACAGAAATATTTAAGTTGGCTGAAGATTTATCCATAGGTATTTAGTTATAGAACTCTCTTCAGCTGCTCACCGTGTTTGTATTAGAGCAGCAGTGTTGTGTTAAAACATGTGTATAGCCTGACAAAGGATAAGATGTTAAAGAAACTCTTGTTCACTTTCAGATTAGCTAGTCAAGTGATCACTAGCTTATTCCCATCCTAACTACTGCCACAAAAAAAGTAGTGATCCTTTTATTAAAAACATACAGAAAGAACAGTTAAAATGTAAATATTAAATAAAGCTTTCATTTTAACAATATCCCTTATTACCATTGCCTGTAGAATGTTTTTAGGGAAAACCCCATTTGATATTTCAGACATACCAATTGACCTTGATGGAGGGAAAGAGGAAAAAGTTAGCTGAGATAGGCTGGAGCTGCTGTTACTGGAGTCTGATCCTGAAGGCAAAACACAACTACACACACAGAAAGAGGACAAAAGAATGGTAGAGTTAAAAATACACACGCTGCCTCTGGTCCTGACTCACTTGCAACCTCACTATTGAAGAGGCACAGGCACAGCACGCAATCTGATTAGTCACTTTAAGACCTGGTACTTATACCAGTATCTATCTGTTTAAGGTATTGCTTTTAGCTGCCTCTCAGCAGTGTTTTAAAAGGTACAGGCTTGGCCAGCTATGCTAGACTTGTTAGACAGAGAAGAAAATAAAGAAATAAAGATATGGAAGAAAAGTGATACGAGAGAGGGAGTTACAGCAGACTCAAATGTTTAGGATTTGTTGAAGACAGTGGAGATGGCAATATCGCTGGTTCCTTCTCTGGCCTGGTCTAGCCAGGACACCTTTCAGGATCAGGACAATGAAGACCCAGTGTCACGATGGATCCTGGAGTCTCAGGAGACAGTGGGGGTGACAGCCATAATAGTTAATCTTATTCCTTCCAGTGCATACACCCTCTGCCCCCATTGAGTGTGTCTCAACGTATCCAGGAAGAGGTGACAGCCTCACTCCATTAGCCACTCAAAATACATGTTGTTGATTTCAACTGTTTCCTCCCCTTTCTAGGATCTTTCAGCTTGTCTTAACACATAACTTTACCAGGAGCCTCAAAGACCCCTTTGACTGGTATAAACTAGATTGTTTTTTAAAGAGGGCAGTTTGTCTCCAACTGCAGCTGACTTTTTACAAACAATTTTTATTTACCAGTGGAGTTGGACTTATCTTGGAAAGTCAGACTACAAGCTCCACAAAACAGCACCTACCAGCTTCAACTGGATGAGAGCCTCACTGGGCTAGGTTCTGCGGAGTACAATAGTCAGCTCACCCATCTCTATTTACATATGTAGTGTGCTGTCTACTATGCACTGAGTTATTTCAGCATGATTGTTCAAGTGCCTCTCTTCTATGAAGTGTTTTGGACCCCTCTCAGAGAAGTGTAAGTGTATTTTCAATCTCTGCCCTCAGTATCCTGAGAAGGCAAGGTCGGGCACTTCAGATTTCAATGAAGATACCAATTCAGATTTCTTTGTAGAATACTTCCATTTAATAGAAAAAAATCACACTGCCTTTTAGGCAGTAAAGCACAAATATGGCACCAGTCTTCAACAACATAAGCAGCACACTACAGTGGAATCATTAGGGAAGCCAAAAAAGCCATTTTAAGCAAGATGATAAAAAGGACTACTTAAACAGTGCTTTATAATGAATGCTAAGCTCCAAGAGATATATATTAATTTTACCAGAAACTTCCTTGCAATCACTCAAACTTTTGAAGTACTTCTGAGGATGATTGAGTAAAAAGCCTAATGTTACTTTATTTAAAGTTCTGTACAATAACTAAACAAAAAAGCCATCAGGAATGTAAAAAAAGATATATACAAAATGTACAAGAAAGCCCAACTCAAGTATAGGAAATGCACAGTCAGTAAGAAAGAGGCAGGACAGAATCACATTTGCTCATCTTCAGAGGATGCACCATCTTCTGTGGGATCTGGAGTCAAGGGACGAGCTCTGTAGGGATAGGAGAGAATTTTAACTTTCAAATGTAACTGACAAATATGCTGATTGAGAGGTTCTTCTAACCGTGCTCTTCAGGGAGCCTCTGACATACAAGATTAAGTAATGTAGACTACTAGAATTAGTGGCCCTTAACAGATCTTAGTATTCTTTTGTACACTGATGAAATATAGTAAGGAACCCTCAAATCAATATACAGTAGTCAACTCACTCTTTAGCAAAACAGCCAAAAGGTAAAAGCCACTTTAACTCACGTATAGAGTTCCTAAGAAGCCTTTCCCCTTTGGAAGCTCACTCAAGTGCAGCGGATTTTATGCTGCATTAGGTGCCCACCTGAGAACCCTTCCTTGATGGAAGGAATTGGTTCAGCCACCTTTCTTTCTTTATCTAAAGGTGACCACACACCTACCTTCCATAGCTTCTGTGGAGCTGAGAGGCTCTGAGTGTAGTAAACAAGTCGGGGAAGGCGGCCAGCATGGGGCACTAGAAGAAAACGGTGTGTGACTAGATCAGGTGTGGGCAAACTTTTTGGCCCGGGGGCCATATCTGAGTATAGAAATTGTAGGGTGGGCCATGAATGCTCACGAAATTGGGGTTTAGCTATGGGAAGGGGAAGGGATGAGGGCTCTGGCTGGGGGTGTGGGCTCTGAGGTGGGGCCAGAAATGAAGAGTTCAGGGTGCAGGAGGGGGCTCCTGGCTGGATCAGGAGGTATGGGGGGTGTGGGTGAGGGGTCCAGCTGGGGGTGCAGAATCTGGCATGGGGCTGAGGATGAGGGGCTTGGGGTGCAGGAAGGTGATCCAGGATGAGACCGAGGGGTTTGGAGAGTGGGAAGGGGGTTGGGGCAGCGTAGGAGCAAGAGGGGGGACATGCCACTTTTTCCGAGAGCCACGCTGGAGCACCAGAGCGAGGCAAGCCCCCTGACCCCACTCCCCAGTGGGAATCCACCCCTGGACTAAACAAACTACTCTTGCTTCACTGAAGGGTAAAACTGCAGCACAGAGCATCCAGATGAAGAGGTAAAAACAAGAAAACACTAGTCATTATCTTAAGAAGACAGGGCCTTGGAGCTGGACCAAAAAGTAACTATCTTGCCCTTCCCGTACTGCCAAATAGTCTTGGTGTGAAGAGGCTGAGAACCATTTGTCTACTCTATAGCATACTTCTATCCCTACACAAAAGTATGGGGTGGATTGCAGGGAGATAACACAGTAGAATGGTGAAGGATCCCTTAAGTCATCCTTAAAGGACCCAGGTTAAAGCCTTTCCTGTTAGGAGTCTAAGGATTCCCAACAAGACCCAAGACGTAGTTTCTGCACCTAGCCCAGTTCCCCCTAGATCTCCAAGGGGAAATAAAGAACCCCTTCACAGAGTTAAACATCACACAGCCTCTTATTTTAGTAAGCCTAAAAATAAAGAGTTCTGTAGTCAGCTGAAATGTGAACTAGCTAAGGCAGAGGCACAGCACTTCAGGTTCTGAAATACAAAATATGCAGTCTCCACAGATCAGAGTTACACCAAGTTAGAATAGCAAAAGACTACAGATTAAGGATGTTCAGAGCAAGGACTTTACCTAAGCATCTTATTGCTAGTTCATCGGTCTTCAGCTGCCTCCGGAAGACTGAGTAGATTCAAAGGTCAAATTTTATCACAGGAAACTGATAGCCTTTCTAGATTAAGCCAGAAAGAGTTGGCTGCACCCTTATTAAAAGGTGCCATGGGCTGCTAGACTTTCCCTTCTGGAGGCCACGATCTTAGCCCTTCAGTGACTATTTGCTCCTTGAATAGTGAGCAATTTTCACTTCATAGCTATATAGTTCTAAACATACTGCAGTTACCAGTATGTAGAAAGTTTCCCCTCTTTGCTACTTTACATATGCATATCTCCAGTAGAATCTCAGAGTTATGAACTGACCAGTCAACCACACACCTCACTCGGAACCAGAAGTACACAATCAGGCAGCAGCAGAGACCAAAAAAAGTAAATACAGTACTGTGTTAAACGTAAACTATTAAAAAAATTAAGGGAAAGCAACATTTTTCTTCTGCATAGTCAAGTTGCAAAGCTGTATTAAGTCAATATTCAGTTGTATGTTTCTGAAAGAAAAACCACAACGTTTTGTTCAGTTCATAACTCTTAAATGTTCCTGACAACCTCCATTCCCAAAGTGTTCGTAACTCTGAGGTACTACTGTACTGCTGAAGGGAGCAGTATCAGCAAAAGCAGAGGCAGGGCACAATTCTTGTAAGATAAGGAGAGTAATCGTTTATACAAGACGGGAATTGTTGGCTTCGCAAGAAGCATTTGCTACTCCAAGCCCTGAACCTTGCTTTCTGGTAACATTTTCCCATTGGAAAGGCAATCTGAGGACAGCACTAACATTTCTCAGACATCCACTCTCAAGATGGGCCAAAGATGCCAGTCCAAGTATTTTATCCAGACAGCCATGGTGCATCCAGCCACCAAGGTTTAAACAATGGCAAAAACCTGTTCATCAAAAGGAAGTGCAACTTTAAAGAACACTGTGCAGTTTACTGTAATCTATTTACCTTTACCCTGCCCCGAAAACAACAGAAGCGTATGAGACGCAACACAAGGCTACCCCTACCTTCCTTACTGTGGCCTAAATAATGCACGAATTGCCCAACTAATTCAGGTAAGTGTTCCAATGAGTGAGTCATTTCAAATAAAAAGATTTCTTGCACATGCCCTACTTCCTGTCTTGATTACTGCAGTCCCGGCCTCTTCTTCCCAACTTGCTTCCCTTCAGTCCATTTGAAACAATTGCTGCAAATCTCCCATCACATACCCTTTGAGTCTAATGTCTATACTGCATTTTGTTTAAGTTTCTTGTCTAGGAATTCAACTCTGCCCATCTACTGAATCTGCTCCAATCATATGCCACAGTGCCTGCTTCTTTCACAGCCAACCTCAGGTCACTTCCAAGTTCAGAAGTCTGCTTTGTTGTCTAGTCTAAGCCTTTAATAGAGTTAGATATTACACCCATTGAGGCACTTTCTAGAGTCTTTCAACAGATTAGGTCAGTGGTTCTCCAACTTTTGTACTGGTGACCCCTTTCAAATACCAAGCCTCTGAGAGCGACCCCCCCCTTATAAATATATTAAAAAGTGTTTTTCATTTAACACCATTATAAATGCTGGAGGCAAAGCAGGGTTTGGGGTGGAGGCTGACAGCTTGTGACCCCCCCCCCCCCAGTAATAACCTCACGACCCCCTCAGGGGTCCCAACCCCCAGTTTAAGAACCCCTGGATTAGGTTGACAGGAGTAAGAGACTGGCTCACTTCAGTGATCTTTGTCTGTGACAACTGTTCATCGAACAGAAGAGTGTGCCCTTCTCCGTCAGACAACATTGTTTTAAGATGTCAGAATCACAGGGGCCAGTAGAAAAGAGAACTCTCTTGCATTTCTTTGTTCAGTGAGTTAGACGTTTGTTGCTTTTGGGAAGTTTCAAGTTTGCATGTTTATACCAGGTACGCAGACCAGGTAAAGTCTGAGTAGGGTGACCCTACATCCCATTTTGGCCAGGACAGTCCCGTTTTTAAGCCTTGTCCCACTCGTCCTGACTTTTTTGGCAAGAGCAAATGGGACAAATGCCCACTTTTGTCCAAAAAGCAGAGGCTAGAGGAATGGGCGGGGGGGGGGGGGAGGGAGAGGGAAGAAGAGGAAAAGGCAGGACTCAAGCAAGCAGTGATGCCAGCTCCAGCTTCACGCAGTGGGCAGGCAGGGCTCAGGCGAGCAGCTACATCAGCCCCATGTTGTGCGGGAGCACCGTGGGAGAGCAACTGGGGACAATTCTGGGGGGAAATGGCTCAGTCTAGCCCCACATGGTGTCCTGTTTCCCCTCTGGGAAATATGGACTTCCTAACTATGAGGGGGATGTCATGCTGACATCTTTGATGCCAAAGTACTCAGTTGAGAACAAAAATTAAAAGATATGATTTGTTGATTTTGTACTTTCTCCTCCATAACCCAACAGAAATGAATCCTTACTTCTTAGTAAGCCTTCCTATTCCACTGCTTCCTGCCTCTTCATCATCAGGCATCTGGTTCTCTTTCTCTGCATGTCTTGAGGACTGTCTGAAGAATTCGCCAATCCCTTTTTGCCAGGTTGGTGTTGGTCTCACACATACTGGATTTCCACCAGCATACTTGCTTTCAACTACAAAGGAAATGAGTTTATCAAGCTAGCCATTGAGACAACATGCTCAGCAATCCTGGACACATCTCCTAGTTCAATGAGAAAACAGAATAAATGGCTCACCATGAACTCCTTAAACACAGTCACTAATTGATGTTTCGCTGCAGCTCCATATCCTCACATCCCATCTCCAGACTAACTTCTGGGCAAATTGTTCTCAGCCAGAAGCAAGTTTTGCAGGCTGAACTAGGTCCCGTCTTTGCAGCGAAGTATCAAATGCTTCCGTGGAGAAGGCCCAAGCCCGTGGTTCATTAGGGTCCATGGGCGATTAACACCGCTGCCCTCACTGCACAGCCGGTCTCACACGAGTGTCTGTGAGAAGCCTTGGGCAGCTGCTATCGCTCCCTAGCGTGTCTCTACCCCCGTGTCCCTGCTCGGAGGGGCCGTCACGGGCCGCACCGCCGGGGGCTGCGTGCCCAGCCCGGCGCAGGCTCGCGGAGCTGTCGCTGGGTGAGGCCCGAGACACCCGCAGCTCGGGACAGAGAAGCGGGGGCGGCCCCAGGCTGCAACCCGCCGCGTGACCCGGTCCCCTCGGCCCCGCAGTGACGAGTGGCCAGTGGGCCCGGGCCCGAGGAGCTGCGATCCCCCAGCCCGGCACTCACCTTTCTTGGCAGGCGGCGAAGCGCCCGCGTTGGCGCTGCTGGAGCCCAGCGCTTTCCGGGGAGCCCGGGCGGCGACCACTGCAAGGGGAGGGAGCGGTTAGTGCCCGGCCGGGGAGCGCTCGGCCCCAGTCCCCCGAGGCCTGGGCGGCCCCCGCCCCCCCACCTGCTCCCGCCCGCACCTTTCCGGTAGGCCCCGCCGGCCCCGCCGCAATCTGCCTTGGTCCGCACCATGCCGAGGGGAGGGGGAGCTCGGCCCGCGCGCCGCCTGCAGTGGACAGAGCGGGAAAGAGCCCGCGCTCGCCCGCCCCGCCGGCACCACACAGCGTTTCCCGCGCGCGCCCCGCGGCGCGCTCCTATTGGCCGGGAACGGAACCGGAACCGACGACTCAGTGGTTCTCTGCGGCAGGCGTGGGCGGGGACTCTCCCTCCTGAGGCGGGAGCAGCGGGAGCTGTGATGAGCTCGTCAGTGCTCGCCCGGCCCTTCTCCCACTTAGCAAAGCCCGCGCCCTTCCCTGGAGCAGGAGCGACCAGACCAGCGGCGGCTCCCCGGCCCAGACACGTGTCTGGGCCGGGAGTAAAGTCCAGCTGGCTGGGTTGGGCCTATATGGCACCCAGCGCTAGCACAGGACAAGCATGCAGCTGCTGCAGCGCGAGGGGGGATAGGGTGACCAGATGTCCTGAGTTTATAGGCACAGTCAGAGGGGTAACTAGCTATTTTTGCACCTGAGGCAAGAATATAAAATTGCGCCCTTCGCTCCGCCATATAATTTCATCATCTGTCTTTCCAAATGCAAACAAATAGACACCATACCTAAAGGACTGAAGGTAAAAAAATCCATTTCAATCAACATACCACACAGACTGTGGTGAGAGCTTGTGCCACACACTCAGGGCCGGCTCCAGGCACCAGCGTAGCAAGCAGATGCTTGGGGCGGCCAACAGAGAGAGGCAGCATGTCTGGCTCTTCGACAGTAGGTCCCTCAGTCCCTCTCGGACAGGGCCAGTGCAACCATTTAGGCAGACTAGGCGGTTTCTTAGGGCGCTGAGATTTGAGGGCGCCAAAAAGCCGCTGCTGCTGGGACAGAGAGGGAGTCTGAGCTGCCGCAGTCGTGCCTGCGGACGGTCGGCTGCTCGCGCGTCTCCGGTGGACCGCCCGCAGGCACCACTTATCACTGTTTGGAGTGTTCAGTGTCCCCGTTAGAAATGCTAACAAGCTTATTCTGCGAAGTTTTGATGTACTTGATGCATGCTATTAGATCGTCAATTAGACATCAACAAGATAATTTAAGAGTAAATATCTTTTTGTTTGAAGTACCACTGAACACTAATCTGTCCATTGCCCTCTCCCTCCTGTGTTACTGCTTGAAGCAGAATCCTGGGTAACAGTAATGAGGATGCTTTTAAAATAGTTCCCCTTTATAATGCCACATTTTTAATACAATTTTAAAATTAGATCCCATAATTTCAAGGCATTGATTTCCCCGTTTGGACAATTAAATTGCAATTGTTGGCATGAACATCATTTTAAAGCTGGGTTTTGAAAATCTAATTTAACTTCAAAAATTAATGACCAAAAGATGGGCGTGTGGAGTAAGGTAAAAGTAATTAACTGAGGGTCTAGCATTCACTCCCAACACCGCAAAAGAGCTGAGGGATTTCCAAAGAACTCCAACACCGCTACAGTGTATCATTCAAATGTGAGAACATAGTTACTACAGATAATAAATAATAAGTTACCTGGGTTGGAAATAGATCTTTGTGGAAGGGAAAGCAGGAAACTTGTCTTTTTGATTGCAGAATTATTTTGCTTCTGGAGCCATTAAAATCATAACCGATTTTTTGGGGGAGGGGATGTGGGGAAGAAACTCTTTTCTCTACTAGGTTTGTTTATAGGCAGCTGAAAAGAAAAGTTAACCGGCTTTGCACAGAACTGAAACCTAAAGGTCTCTCTTCCCTCCTTCTCTACTCTGACCCCTCTGGGCTATTCCAAGTTAATTGTCATCTAATTGCCCAGCAAAGAAAGAGATAGTGGCAGCAATTAGGCATAGCCCCCACCAGTTCAGGAGTCATTAACCCAGTACAAAGATATGCTGCATGCTTTACAGGCACCCAGGCCTAATGAGGGACTGGGGTCAAAAGGAGCAGGGCTGAGCCCCTAGGGAGTGAGCCAGTGCCCAGGAGGTTGAGAGGGCAAGGGGCTGCAGGGGCGTCCCCACTGCTATTTAAAATGCAGATCCCGCAGTGGTACCTCTCCATAGGACAGAGCCGGTTCCTCATAGAAGCTTCTGTCCAACAGCTCTTCCTTCTGCAGCTGCTCTTTGTGCTCCAGCTCCATCCATGGCAGCTGAACCCCCTGTCCTGACTGCAGCCAACCCCTCATCCCCTGCCCTGCCTCCAGCCAGCCCCTCACCCCCTGCCTTACCCGCAGCCACCCCTGCTGCACCCCCTGTCCTGCCCACAGCCAGCCTCACACCCCCTTCCCTGCCTCAACCAGGCCCTGCTGCACCCCCTGCCCTGCCCGCAGCCAGCCCCTGCTGCACCCCCTGCCCTGCCCGCAGCCAGCCCCACACCTCCTGCCCTGCCCACAGCCAGCCCCACACCTCCTGTCTCCAGCCACCCCACACCTCCTGCCCTGCCCACAGCCAGCCCCTCACTCCCTGCCCTGCATGCAGCCAGCCCCTGCTGCACTCCTTGTCCTGTCCATTGCCAGCCCCACACCACCTGTCTCCATCCAGCCCCTGCTGCAGCCCCTGCCCTGCCTGCAGCCAGCCCCACACCCCCTGCCCTGCACGCAGCCAGTCCCGCACCCGCTGTCTCCAGCCAACACCACACCCCATCTCCAACTAGCTTCGCATCCCCTGCCCTGCCCAGAGCCAGCCAGCCCCACACCCTGTCAGGTTATTCAATTATTTTCATTAAATATGTAGGCTAAATAATGAAATTAATAAATTTTCAAGCCAAATATGTATTAATTCTAATGAACAATGCCACATTATGCAGTATTCATTTTTGAAAGTTTATAATAAGCAATGCTCTGGGGGGAGGGGTGGGGGCAGAGGGCGCAAGGTGCAAGTTTCGCCTAGGGCGCAAAATATCCTTGCACCGGCCCTGCTCTCGGAGGCAATCACCTACTGCTGAATTGCCGCCGAAGAATGAAGTGTGCGGTGTAGAGCTGCTGCGGAAGTGCGGCCAATCGCGATTGCAGCTTTTCTTTTTTTTTCCCCTGCCACTTGGGGCAGCAAAAACCCTAGAGCTGCCCCTGCACACACTCTCAAAGAAACTGTGGAACCACCTGATCGACATCCTATACAATAAACAGGAGAAGATCAAGAATGCACTCTGAAAACTAGAAATTCTCTTAAAAAACCAACCTCTCACACAAACTCCCTCATGGCTGGACTTTACAAAAACTAGACAAGCCATTTACAACACATACTTTGGTTTGCTACAGAGGAAAAAGGACACTAAACTATCTAAACTCCTACATGCTACAAGGGGCCACAACAGTGTTTCCCTTAACTCATCCAACAATATTGTTAATCTATCCAGCTATACTCAGCCTGACAGAAGGGTCTATCCTATCTCGGGGCTTCTCCTGCCCCACCGTCCCCACAAACATGATACAGTTCTGCAGTGACCTAGAATCCTACTTTCGACATCTCCGGCGCAAGGAATATTTCCAACACACCGCTGAACAGCACACTAACCCACAGGAAGCTTCCTACCAACACTACGAAAAGAAGGATTCTGCATGGACTTCTCCTGAAGATAGAAACAACAGATTGGACTTCTACATAGAGTGCTTCCGCCAATGTGCACGGGCTGAAATTATGGAAAAACAGCATCACTTGCCCCATAACCTCAGCCGTGCAGAACCCAAAGCCATCCACAGCCTGAGAAAAGCTCTGACATCATAATAAAAAAAGCTGACAAAGGAGGTGCTGTAGTCATCATGAATAGGGCGGAATATGAACAAGAGGCTGCTAGACAACTCTCTGACACCACATTCTACAGGCCATTACCCTCTGACCCCACTGAGGATTACCAGAAGAAACTACACTTTCTGCTCAATACAGTCCCTAAAGAAGCACAGGAACAAATCTACACTGACACACCCCTAGAGCCCTGACCAGGGGTATTCTATATGCTACCCAAAATCCATAAACTTGGGAATCCTGGACGCCACATCATCTCAGCATTGGCACCCTGACAGCAGGATTGGCTGGGTATGTGGACTCTCTCCTCAGGCCCTATGCTACCAGCACTGCCAGCTGTCTTCGTGACACCACTGACTTCCTGAGGAAACTACAATCCTTTGGTGATCTTCCAGAAAACACCATCCTAGCCACTATGGATGCAGAAACTCTCTACATGAACATTCCACACAAAGATGGACTACAAGCCATCAGGAATAGCATCCCTGATACTATCACAGCAAACCTGGTGGCTGAACTTTGTGTCTTTGTCCTCACCCACAACTATTTCAGATTTGGAGACCATTTATACCTGCAAATCAGTGGAACTGCTATGGTTACCCACATGGCCCCACAGTATGCCAATATTTTTATGGCTGCCTTAGAACAACACTTTCTCAGCTCTCGTCCCCTTACATCCCTACTCTACTTGCACTACATTGATAACATCTTCATCATCTGGATGCAGGGGAGGGAGGCCCTTGAGGAATTCCAGCAAGATTTCAACAATTTCCACCCAACCGTCAACCTCATCCTGGACCAGTCCACATAAGAGGTCTGTTGGGATATTGTAGGGTTAAGTATAACAGTAAGCTGCTAATGTTCTGACATGGCATTAGGGGACAAAGGTATATTTAGGCAATATTTTTGTATTTAATATGTAAGTTGCAAATTCTTTAGTATTTGCATTACTCATTTGCTAACTGTTCTCAGTTTACCAAAGTAGGTAAAAAAATGCTGCTACACGTAATTTCCAACTCTTTTGAACTAAATAAATGGGAATTAAACAAGAACACACAAAAATGGCAAGCCCTCACAAACTACCTCTGGGAAGGTTGGAACTTGCTGCAAAAAGCTGACTCAGCGGCTCGAATCCAACGCTTAGAACATGCCTTGGGGCTACTGGATGGGGGGGGGTTATTACAAGGATCTGCGCTTAGCTCAACCGACCATTTGCTAAGAAATGTTATTCTAACCCTCAACAATATTACGGAATCCGTCATAACTGGTAAACAGTGTAAAAACTATTTTATGGGGAAAAGCATGCAGCCAGGCTCAACAAACCCTCACCAATCATCTTATATACCTCTTGCAGGATGCCGGCTGGGGTTTATGGCCGTTTGGGTTAAAGGGTACCAGTACAGCAAATCAATTAAAGGTGTATTGGTCCTTTAAAGCCACCCAGGAGACAATTTTAGGGGACTATACACTGAGCCGGTGTACCCTTGCTGTCAAGAAAGTAGCTGAAGAGGAATGGACCTCTGCCACCCTTTTACAGCCAGGTTTGGGGGTGGGTGCAAATACAAATGGTCCCAAAAATCCATTTGGCAAATAATAATAACACGTAATAATGCACAGTTTCTAATGGAATCCAAAGTCTACTACCCTCACATGGGTCTTGCGGGGTGAGATACCTGGAAGGGCTGGCCACAGGAATCACCACTCCTGCAGTGTTCAGAACCAGTACCCCCTCAGCATTAAATAAAACAAAAAAATAAAATTTGCTGCAAGAAATCGGCCGTGCTCAGTGTCCAGGTTCTGGAGAGTGGAAGATTTGTAGAGCGGGTGGGATTTGGATCAGGAAACTTTTCCTTGCAGCTGGGAAACTCCACTTACCAGATCCATATACCAGCTATGCATTGGCTTAATGTAACCAGACACCCAACAATACCTACTAACTGGACTATGGTGGTGTCATAAACAGATAGCTAAGGGTTAATGTTCTTTTACCTGTAAAGGGTTAACAAAAAGTGACCTGAAACACCTGACCAGAGGACCAATCAGAAAACAAGACTTTTTAAAAATCTGGGTGGAGGGAAGTTTTGGGTGTGAGTTTTTTGTTCTTGGTCTGTTCTCTCTCTCGGCTCTGAGAGTGATCTCTCTATCTCCAGGCTTTCTAATCTTCTGTTTCCCAGTTGTAAGTACAAAGATAGTAAGACAATAGGTTTATATTGTTTTTTTGTATTTACGTGTGTGTAGTTGCTGGAATGTTTTAAATTGTATTCTTTTTGGATAAGGCTGTTTATTCATTTTTTCTTTTAAGAAATTGACCCTGTATATTGTCACCTTGATACAGAGACCATTTTATGTCTTTTTTTTTCTTTTTATATAAAGCTTTCTTTTTAAGACCTGTGGATTTTTTTTTAGTGGGGGTTCAAGGGGATTGAGTCTGCAGCTCACCAGGGAATTGGTGGGAGGAAGAAGACGGGGGAAGAGAGAATCTCTTTGGGTTAGATTTACTAAGCCTGAATTTGCATAACCTCTGGGTGAGGGGAGAGAAATATTTGATTTCTCGGTGTGGTGTTTCAAGGACTTGAAGCAGGGAATCTCCTAGAGTACCCAGGGTGGGGAAATCTGGGAGGAGATAAAGAGGGTGGAATCCCTTTGTTTAGATTCATGGAGCTTGAATCTGTATATCTCTCCAGGAACCCAGGGAGGGAACACCTGGAGGGGAGGAGGGGGAAGGGAAATGGTTTATTCCCCTTTGTAGTGAGACTCAAGGAATCTGAGTCTTGGGGTCCCCCAGGGAAGGTTTTGGGGAGACCACAGTGAGCCAGACACTGGAATCTTCTGGCTGGTGGCAGCAATATCAGATCCAAACTGGTAATTAAGTTTGGAGGTTTCATGCTAGCTTCTCATGTTCTGAACTCTAAGGTTCAGATCTGAGTAGGAAAGTTATGACAGGTGGTACCGAAACCCACCTAAATAAACTGGGACCATGTAATACAGCTACTCCAGGAGCTCCAGACTGAGCATCGCCAAATGCTGATTTTGGAAGCCAAAGCCCTTCAAGGAATGAATGCCTTCCAACTGGCTACTGAATTACCTGCTGATTGTGCTTGGACTGATATTGCCTGTGCCCTTCAAACAGGCCTAATGAACACTCATTCACTTCTTGGTCGTATTATTCATGCTGTTATAATGTTGTTCCTATTAATTGTAATATTAATCATATTCATAAAATGTTTAAAATTATGTGCTGCCTTAGCTTCTCCCCAAAAGCCATAATTGTAAATTCAGTGGCTTATCCCTTTATGACCTGCCTTCTCCCTCTCCTCACAGCATGATCAGTGGGCCAAGGTATCAGGCTAGCTGAAGCCAGGGCCTCCAGCCTGAATACCCTGCCGTTGAGTGTGCAAGAAGGAGGGGTGCCTGGGCCCTTCTTTGAAGAGAGTAGGGGAGTGCTGGGATATTTTAGGGTTAAGTATAACAGTAAGCTGCTAATGTGCTGACATGACATTAGAGGGCAAGGCATATGTAGGCAATATTTTTGTATCTAATACATAAGTTGCAAATTCTTAAGTATTTCTTTGTCTAAAATATAAGTTGCCAAATTCTTCCCTTCTCTGTTGCTCATAAAAATTAATAAAGATGCAGCTGCAGGAGAAATGCCCTTTCTGTAAAGAAGGTAAAAGGAATGTTATCTTTCCCTCCTTCTCTTTCCCAGCTAGGTAAACTAGCCCTGGCTTAAGGCTCCTTCCCCCACCCTCCCCTGAGAACTGTTCATAGCCCCTTCTTCCCCCACCCCGGAAACTGCTAAGAAGGAAAATTTATAGCAACAAATTGTTGCAAAGGAATGTATTTTCAAGGTAATAGTATGTGTAATGCTATGAGCAATAAATAGAGGTGGTGTGGTGGGGCAGCTGCCCCCACCCCCATGCGAGAGAGGGCTAGAGTAGGCCAGAGCGGCTGCGCAGGCCAGCAGTCAATCAGAGAACGGCCTACTGAGAGCCAGTCAGGGCCGAGATTAGAGCCAGTCAGTCAGGGCTAGGCTAGGCTCTATATAAAGGCTGCATAGGAAAGGAGCAGGTAGTTTCTCCCAGGCTTTCAAAGGGTGAAGATCTGTCTCCTGTGTGAGGAGACTAGCACCTGGGACAGTGCAGTGCAGTGTAGTGCAGTGCAGTGCAGTGCAGTGCAGTGCAGGGGAGGAGCTGAAGGGAACTCCAGCCCACTACCTGCCAGGCTGCAGGCCCTGAGGGAAGGGCCTAGCTGGTGCAAAGGGGTGGAAGGGGAAGCGGACCAGGGAGAGAGACGCACAAGGGGAGAGAAGGAGGGCAGGAAGACTGCTGCCAAAGGGTCCCTAGGTCAGGGCCCAGTGTGGAGGGCAGGCCTGAGTCTCCCCCCACCCCCCCATCCCCCTTGCACGTACATCCAGCCATTTGATGTGGCAGTAGCAGATTGCACCAGACCCTTGACACAAGGGGTTAGACTTTGGGGTGTGGCTGACCACTGTGGCTGGGGTGCAGAGAAAGACTGCTGTTAACTCCCCCCAGAAGGGGGTGAGGGTGGACATGGGAGCACTGCCGTGGCCTGAAACGGATGTTGACAAGCTGGAAGCAACGCGTGTCCGGACACCAGCAGAGAACAATGGATGGGACACCACCAGCAGAGGGTGCTCCCCATGGACTGAGCTAATTCCTAGAGCAACCAGCTGGAGGTGCCATTGTGGTGAGTCCCAACCCTGTCACAGGTGGGTTTACTAATAGTGGGTGTTTTTATTACTTAATAAGGGGTTTTGGGGTATTGTAACAAATGTAGGTGTGTACATACTAATCTAAACAAAAATAATGTGCTGTAATTAATTCAGTGCTTACTGGACAATTGGGTCAGGGGAAACAAGTATCGCAATAAAGAAGCCAGTACTCATATCCACCTCTGGGTCAACCTGCTCTTTTTTTCTTCTAACAAAGTCCACTTCCTAGACACTGCAGTGCTAACAGGCGATGGTCACATAAACACCTCCCTATACCGGAAACCTACTGACTGCTATACTTACCTACAAACCTCCAGCTTTCATCCAGACCACATCACACGATCCATTGTTTACAGCCAAGCTCTAAGATACACCCGCATTTGCTCCAATCCCTCAGACAGAGACAAACCCCTATAGGATATATATCAAGCGTTCTTAAAACTACAATGCCCACCTGGTGAAGTGAAGAAACAGAATGACAGAGCCAGAAGGGTACCCAGAAGTCACCTACTACAAGACAGGCCCAATAAAGAAAGTAACAGAACACCACTAGCCATCACCTACAGGCCCCAACTAAAATCTCTTCAGCGCATCATCAAGGATCGACAACCTATCCTGAAGGACGATCCCTCACTCTAATAGATTTTGGGAGACAGGCCAGTCCTCAGTTACAGACAGCCCCCTAACCTGAAGCAAATACTCACCAGCAACCACACACCACACAACAAAAACACCAACCCAGGAACCAAAGCCTGCAACAAACCCTGATGCCAACTCTGTTCACATATCTATTCAAGGGACACCATCATAGGACCTAACCACATCAGCTGCACCATCAGGGGCTCATTCACCTGCACATCTAACTATGTGATATATACCATCGTGCCAGCAATGCTCCTCTGCCATGTACATTGGCCAAACCGGACAATCCCTACGCAAAAGAATAAATGGACACAAATCTGACATCAGGAATCATAACATTAAAAAACCAGTAGGAGAACACGTCAGTCTCCCTGGTCACTCAATAACAGACCTGAAAGTGGGAGTTCTTCAAAAAAAAACTTCAAAAACGGATTCCAATGTAAAGCTGCAGAACTGGGATTAATTTGCAGACTGGACACCATCAGATTAGACCTGAATAAAGACTGGGAGTGGTTAGGTCATTACAAAACCTAAACCTAATTTCCCCAATACTAATTTCCCCATGCTGTTACTCATAGACTCTAGGACTGGAAGGGACCTCGAGAAGTCATTGAGTCCAGTCCCCTGCCCTCATGGCAGGACTAAATACTGTCTAGACCATCCCTAATAGACATTTATTTAACCTACTCTTAAATATCTCCAGAGATGGAGATTCCACAACTTCCCTAGGCCATCTATTCCAGTGTTTAACTACCCTGACAGTTAGGAACTTTTTCCTAATGTCCAACTTAAATCTCCTTGCTGCAGTTTAAGCCCATTGCTTCTTGTTCTATCATTGGAGGCTAAGGTGAACAAGTTTTCTCCCTCCTCCTGATGACACCCTTTTAGATACCTGAAAACTGCTATCATGTCCCCTCTGTCTTCTCTTTTCCAAACTAAACAAACTCAATTCTTTCAGCCTTCCTTCATAGGTCATGTTCTCAAGACCTTTAATCATTCTTGTTGCTCTTCTCTGGACCCTCTCCAATTTCTCCACATCTTTCTTGAAATGCGGTGTCCAAAACTGGACACAATACTCCAGTTGAGGCCTAACCAGCGCAGAGTAAAGCAGAAGAATGACTTCTCGTGTCTTGTTTACAACACACCTGTTAATGCATCCCAGAATCACGTTTCCTTTTTTTGCAACAGTATCACACTGTTGACTCATATTAAGCTTGTGGTCTACTATGACCCCTAGATCTCTTTCTGCCATACTCCTTCCTAGACAGTCTATTCCCATTCTGTATGTGTGAAACTGATTGTTCCTTCCTAAGTGGAGCACTTTGCATTTATCTTTATTGAACTTCATCCGGTTTACCTCAGACCATTTCTCCAATTTGTCCAGATCATTTTGAATTTTGACCCTGTCCTCCAAAGCAGTTGCAATCGCTCCCAGTTTGGTATCGTCTGCAAACTTAATAAGTGTACTTTCTATGCCAACATCTAAATCGTTGATGAAGATATTGAATAGAGCCGATCCCAAAACAGACCCCTGCAGAATCCCACTTATTATACCTTTCCAGCAGGATTGGGAGCCATTAATAACTACTCTCTGAGTATGGTTACTCACACCTTCTTGTCAACTGTCTGAAATGGGCCATTCTCATTACCACTTCAAAAGTTATTTTTTCTCCCTTGGTATCCTGCTGTCAATTGAATTGTCTCGTCAGACTGACCTCACACTTGGTAAGGAAAATCACATCTTTTCATGTATTTATACTTGCTCTTGTATTTTCCACTCCATGCATCTGATGAAGTGGGTTCTAGCCCATGAAAGCTTATGCCCAAATAAATTTGTTAGTCTCTAAGATGCCACAAGGACTCCTCATTGTTTTCACTGGTATGATAGTAATCTGTGCCACTGGGAGCCAGTAAAGATCTATTTCAGGGGTAGCAGTGCCCCCTGGTGCCAACACAGCCATCCCAGACAAGTGCATGTTCCTCTCCCTCCTCCGTGCAATCTGATTTTCCTTCTTCCAACTGCCAAATCCTCTCATGTCACTCCTCCTTTAGACAAACATCCTAATCCTCCCTCTCAGCTGCTAAATCCTCCTCCCTTTCCCCTCTGATTATTCCAGATGAGCATCTTGATCCACCACCCAGCTGCCAAATGTCCTCAGAACAACCTCCCACACAGACTAATGTCACTGCCATACACTGACAGGCTCTCCTGTCATCCTTCTGCTTCATGTACATGGTTCTGGCTCATCCTCCCACACTAGAGCTGCATAACATTAGCACATCGATCCAGATTCTCCCCCTGCCCCACTTTTCTATTGACAGCATTGCTTGCTGGAGTCAGAGCTATAACATCCTGGAAGGTATCAGACTAGGAGTTTTCAGAATATCCCTCAAGCAGCCTAGACTGAGCAGACACAGACATGGGAACTGAGGAAAAACAGATTAGTGGGGACGCACTGACAGGAAAGCTTCATTCCTAAGCAAAGTGCAGAGGAAACTCTGTACAAAAGGAGACAGTGAATGCATCTATTGGATATATTTTAGGAACCAAGTCTCAGGAATCAAGGCCTGGTCTACACTACAGCGTTAGATCGATATATCCCATGTGAGGTCGGATTTATAATGTGTGTGTCTACACTACCGAGCCCTTTCCGTCGACCTAAAGGGCTTGTAAAATCAACACCTGTACTCCACCTTGGTGAGAGGAGTAGCGCTAGAGTCAACCTTCCCAGGTCAAATTAGGGGTAGCATAGACATAATGCTGTGTAATTCAATGGGTTTGGCCTCCGGGAGGTGTCCCAGAGTGCTCCAATGTGACCGCTCTGGACAGGATTTTCAACTCCGTTGCACTTAGCCAGGTACACAGGAAAAGCCCCGGGAACTTTTGAATTACATTTCCTGTTTGATCACAATGGAGAGCTCACCAGCACAGCTTACCATGCCTGCCCAGAGCCACAAACATGCTCCAGTGTAGAGCATACAGGAGACACTGGATCTGATTGTTCTGTGGGGAGAAGAGTCTGTGCAGGCAGTGCTCTGAACCAGCAGAAGAAACGCTGACATCTATGCCAAAATTGCACAGGGCATGGGGGGGAAAGGCTACACCAGGGACACACAGCAGTGCCATGTAAAAATAAAGTTGCTCAGGCAAGTGTACCAGAAGACAAGGGAAGCAAACAGTCACTCTGGTTCTGAGCTGCAGACATGCCGCTTCTATGAGCAGCTGCATGTGATTCTAGGCAGGGTCCCCACCAGTACCCCAACACTCTCCGTGGATACCTTCCAGGGGCCCCAGGCGGCCATGGGCAACAACTAGGAGGACATTGTTGATGAAAAAGAGGAGGAGAATGCACAGCAGGCAAGCGGAGGATCCATCTCCCCAGAGCCAGGACCTTTTCCTAACTCTGGAGCCAATCCCCTTCCAGGACCTACTGTTGTGGGACTGAGATGGCGAGGAAGGCACCTCTGGTGAGTGCACACTTGTAATCACACTATGGGATTAAATGCAATTGTGGTTAATGTTTAAGCTGAAGTAAACAATTGGGATATAGTGATGGCCAATCCAGTGACTACGCAAAGGGTGCTCCCTGGAAAAGTCTGCTTTTATGCCAAGAGTCACCCCACCAAAAAATGTCACTGCGTGTGCCCTGACACTGCCTACTCTTTCTTGTGTGCTTACCATGCCTGCCTGCAAACTGAAATCTGCTGCCCATCACTCTGCCATGTCTTGTACCTTACTGGTAGGCACTTCTTTTTAAAAGACAAAACGTGGCCATGTACCTCAGGGAATATATTTACTGCTGTAAAGTGTTTTGTTTTGTTTTTTCATTGCAAGAGTTAACCTTCTGTTTTCAACAATGTATGTTTTTCCTTGCAGCTGCAACCTTGTCTATGGGTGCTTCTTCCACACCAGCACAAAGGCTGACCCAGATTAGAAGGTGAAAAAAGCAGACAAGGGAAGACATGTTCCTCTGAGACTGACAGGGCCCAGCTGAATGCATGGAGGCTTGCTCTGTCGGAGAGCGTGTGCACCGACCAAGAGGGCAGGAAAGCATGCAGGAATCAAGAGCGTAACACGCAAGAGGAGATGTTGCGGCTTATGGGGGAACAAACAGACCTGTTGAGGTGTCTGGTTTAGCTGCAGGAAAGGCAACTAGACCTTAAAGTCCCGTTGCACCCAGTGATGAACTAGCTGACCTCCTCACCAAGTTCTATATCCTCCTCTTCCAAACATCCTAGAATGTGGAGGGGAAAAGGCGGGGAAAGGTGGTCCATTATCCCTTGAACTCAGGGCTGTCCCTGGACATTGTGGTGCCCTACACAGTCCCTCCATTGGGGGGGGGCTGACCCCAGGCCTCCTTGGGGGCGGCTGTGCGGGGGAGGGCTGTGGGGGGAAGGAGCAGGCTTGGGGGACAAGATGGAAACTGCCCCCCAGCAGGAGCTTGCAGAGCGGAGCAGACTGGACCTGGGTCAGTCCACTTCCTCCCATCCAGTGATTGCAGGGCGGGTCTGACCCCACACTCATGGGGCAGCAGGAAGTGGAGTGACCTGGCCCCAGCCTGTTCTGCTCTGCTCCCCTGGCTCCCAGCCTTGGAACTTGGGGGACAAGGGGGAACAGTCCCACAGCACTCACTGGCAGTGTGGCTGGGAGCTGGTGGAGTGGAGTGGGCTGGGGCCGAGTTGCTCCACTTCCTGCTGCCCAGTAAGTGCAGGGCACACTTGACCCCTGCTGCAGTCCCCAGGACATAGCTCAGGGGAAGGGGTGGAGTGGGGGCAGGGCTGGGACGGAGCACGGGTGGGAAGAGGTGAGGTGGAGCAGGGGCGGGAGCTATGGGGAAGGGGTGGAGTGGGCACAGGGTGGGAGCGGGGGCAGCTTTCCTGGCTGGCTCAGCCAGCTGGGAGATTGGGCTGGCCACAGGAGCAGTATGCAGCTGCATAGGGCACCAGGAAATCTGGGGAAATTTGGTGCCCCAAATTTCCTGGTGCCCTATGCAACTGTGTAGTCTGCGTATAAGTAAGGATGGCCCTACTTGAACTCCCCTCCAGGGGATGATTCATGGAGCAGAAAGCTCTCATTCCCACAGCTTTGATTGCTAGACAGTGCAATTGTAGTAAGCTACGTGTCCTTGCCCCTCTCCACTGTTATCAGGCCTTTAGACCCGGGTTATCTTTGCTATTCACTGCTGTCTCTGTTCGGTGTTTGCAAGCATAATAAAAATGCATGAATTGAGAACAAGAGGCTCTTTATTCACTGTGCACACTGTGGTTGGGGGTGGGTTAGTTTACAGGGCAGTACATGCAAAAAAGGGGGTAGCTTGATAAGGAACAACATACAGAACTGTCACATCAGTTTTGGATCATTTATGAAACTGGTTTTCAAAGCCTCTTGGTGACATAGTGCACCTTGGTATACTCTTCTTATTGCCCTGGTGTCTGGCTGCTCAAAATGGGCTGCCAGGTGATCTGCCTCAACCCCCCATCCCACCAGAAACTTTTCCCTCTTACTTTCACAGATATTATGGAGTACACAGCAAGCAGCAAAAACAATGGGAATATTGCTTTTGCTGAGGTCTAACCTAGTGAGTAAACTGCGCCAGCGCCCCTTTAAACATCCAAAGGCACATTCTACCACCATTCTGCATGTGCTCAGCCTATGGTTCAACTGCTCCTTGCTGATGTCGGGGTTGCCTGTGTACAGCTTCATGAGCCATGGGAGCAAGGGGTAGACTGGGTCTCCAAGGATAACTATTGGCATTTCAACATCACCAATGATAATTCTCCATTCTGAGAAGAAAGTTCCTTCTTGCAGCTTTCTGAAGAGACCGGAATTCCTAAAGATGAGCTTGTCATGTACCTTTCTGACCATCCCACGCTGATGTCAATGAAACAGCCCTTGTGATCAACTAGCTCTTGCAACACCATTGAGAAGTACTCCTTGCAGTTTATGTACTCTTTGGAAAGGTGGTCTGGTGCCAAGATAGACAGAATGCACATCCCTATCACCCCACCACAGTTAGGGAACCCCATCCGCGGCAAAGCCATCCAGTATGTCCTGCACGTTTCCCAGAATCACTACCTTTCTTAGCAGAAGTGAACTGATTGCCCTGGCTACTTGGATCACAGCAGCCCCTACGGTAAATTTACCCACTCCAAACTGATTCCTGACTGACCGGTAGCAAACTGGTGTTGCAAGTTTCCACAGGGCTATCGCCACTCACTTCTCAACTGTCAGAGCAGGTCTCATTTTGGTATTTATGCACTTCAGGGCTGGGAAAAGCAATTCGCAAAGTTCCATGAAAGTGGCCTTATGCATTCGAAAGTTATGCTTCTCATCCCGTACCTGCAGAACTATGCGGTCCCACCAGTCTGTGCTTGTTTCCCAGGCCCAGAAGCAGCATTCCACTGTGTCAACAAGCCTGGCTGCCGCCACCAGCGTGTGTGAATTGCTCTATTCCATGGCTTCGAGCACGGCTATTTGCCTAGCATCACATTCTTCCACATGGCGGCTCCTGGCTAGGCTCTGCAAATACCTCAAGATGATGCGCGAGGTGTTTGTGACACTCACAACAACAGTGTACAGCTGAGCGGGGTCCATGCTTGCCGTGCTATGGTGTCTCCACGAGTAACCTCCACTCAGGCCGAAAATGAGTGTTTGCCGTTGCTTTCAGGGAGGGAGGGAAGAGGCAAGTGTATCATGGGAGGCTGATGATATAGCCATACAGGTGGTGTGGATATAGATATCTAGATCTAGATATTAGTGTGGCTGCAGCCCACATAACATATAATGAGCTGAATATGTGGCCCACAATGGTAAATAGGTTGAGAACTACTGGCCTAAAGCAATAACTCCAGGAGGTGTGTGTGAATTGCCCCATTCATTTCAGTGAGGGTGGCAGTTTACATATCACCATAAGTTACTTCACTGCTAATGTGCTTATTCAGTGGGCCCATTTATGGTTCACTACTCTGTGTCAGCAACTCTTGTCAGACCTGCCGCATTCAGTACACCTAACACACTGTTGTTATGATATAAATCTCAGAGCCCACTGATCATTAATATTCTTGTGTGATTTATGTAGGTGGTGCATACAAACCGCTATGGATGTGTGCTAGAATTGTGTTCTTAAAATGGGTTTTGCAGGGAACCTATAAACCCAGTCTGCCCTAGACAATAGCATGTGTATTTGCTTGTCTCACTAGCCTGGTCATGAGGCGGTAACAAAGAAAACATAAAAAGTAAACAAAGCCATCAACATAGTGAGTTGGGGGATGAGCATCTTAGCTATAAAAAACAGGGGGTCTGAATCTCAACTGATTATTGAAAAAAGGGGTATCAAGTAAGGTTTGTTATGAAAGACACACTGGTGATTAATAGCATTGTCAAATGTATGCAGTAATACTATATGAGGAATTATGGATACTCAGTATATTATACTTTAAAGTCTGTAACCAAACAGAGGGGGAAACAGGTTTTCTCTCAGACAAGATGGAAGGCAGTCACCCTACCTGTCTCTCATGAAATTAAGCAAGATCTGACCAAAAAAAACCCAACCCCAATGGAAGCCCTGTAACATGGTTCACTCACCACTGGGGCATCCCCTTGTGATCATGGCTGCGGATTAGCTCCTTTCAGGTCTGACACCCCCCTCCGTTCCAATGGATACTGGTACGGTAACTCCTCACTTAACGCTGTAGTCATGTTCCTGAAAAATACCACTTTAAGCAAAATGATGTTAAGCTAATCCAATTTCCCCATAAAAATTAATGTAAATAGGGGTGTTCCAGGGAATTTTTTTTCACCAGACAAAAGACCTGTCTTGTCTGTCCATTCTGACTCTGTGGAAATGGGATAAAGTAGAGGGGGACAGGAGCGGAGGGGAGGAAGGGGACACCCTGACATTAGCACTCCTACCCCTCTCCCACACAGCAAGCGTGTGGCTCCTGGGAGTCACTCCCAGGCAGAGGGCAGCACAGGCAGTGGGGAGAGGGACAGCTGAACTACCTGACAATTGATAGCCTGCTGGGTGGCTGCTGCACAGGGAACTTAGGAAGCAGGGAGCTGATACGCACAGCCGACGAGAGGGGTAGGGGGGAAGCTGGTACAAATTACCGAGGCCCGGCGATCTGGAAGGGGCCAGGGCCCGGCTTTGTCGGCCCTGTTTAGCTTGTCCGCCCTTGCTGGGGGAGCCGAAAAATTTTTTCACCAGGGCCCGAACCCGCTCTCAGTGGCCCTGCTGATAGGGGGGCTGCCGGTCCACCCTGGTTCTAAGCCCCTGCCACTAGCTCCAACGGGCTGCTCTTCCTGCAAGCAGTGGACAAAGCAGGTGGCTGCCAAATGACTTTATAAGGGAGCATTGTGCAACTTTAAACAAGCATGTTCTCTAATTGATCAGCAATGTAACAACGAAATAACATTAACTGGGACGACTTTAAGTGTGGAGTTACTATACTGTATTCCCCCTTGCTCTCCAGGATCAGAGTGCTCCATCTTCATGGCTCAGCCCTCCAGCCAGGTCACTGTAGATGTAAGGAGAGTCAGGATGAGCCCTACCCTGACATCTGATGGTGAATTATGGGGAGTGTGGAAAGGAATTTTAGGTATCTGCATTGGCACACCCACCCCACCTAGCATAGCCCACGGCAGCTTGGGATGGTTATTTTGACAGCTCTGGGATCCCCAATTTCTTTGTTATTGGGGCAGGAGGAATAAAGTGTCGTCACCCTGATTATGTGAATGAGGAACTACGAGACTGCTTTATGACAAACATGTCTCAATATCAATTAAGTGATACTTGCTAGACAAGGGACATGGGTTCCAAAACCCAGTAAATTGAGAGAGGCTGGGGATAGGTATCTGTGCCTGGTGGTGTAGGCTCCTTGTGTGAGCCAGAAGCACCAGTTCCACCCACTCCTCTCTCCACTGTGGAATATCAAAGTTAATTTTTTATTCTCTTAAGAATCTAGATTCAGGTTACTGAGCTGAACTCACTTTGGTCTAATGGTGCGCTAGCACTGGGGCTCCCCTACTATGAGCTGAAATCATTAAAGAGCTGGAAAAGCACTGAGTACTGTGCTAACTAGCGGGGGAGTCTGAAGCTATACTGCGGAACAGAGCAGCTGGCAGAGTGGAGTGGAGCAGTTTGTGGGGATGGCTGGTGGAGCAGAGCAGCTGGCTGAGTGGAGCAGCTGTGGGATGGGTGGAGCGGCCCACGGAGCGAGCGGAGCCGAGCAGTTTGCGGGGACAGCTGGAGCGGATCATGGGGCAGCTGGTGGAGCAGAACCGCTGGCGGAGCAGAGCGGAGCAGTTTGTGAGGACGGCTGGAGGAGCAGAGTTGAGTGGCTGGTAGAGCGGAGCAGTTCATGGAGAAGGCGGAAGCAGAACCCCACGGAGAGGCAGGGCAGTTGGCCCCGGATCACGTAAGGGGCCCCTTTCTACCCAGGCTGGCAGGGGGGACCTCTGCAGATAGCCTCTCGAACTCTGGGGCTGCACTGACCCAGGACAGAGACTCTTGGATTGTGGGACTTTTGGGACTGTGGGTAATTTGGGGGTTTCTGGACTCAAGAGCCCAGGGAAAAGGATACGGCCAATTTCCTGGGGTGGGTTTTTGCTCATGGTTTGGTCTATGAACTCTAGTTGAGGTGTTTTTCCAATTTAATGCTTGTTGTTTATCTCATGTAATTAAACCTTTTCTGCTACACCGAGACTCTGTGCTTGCGAGAGGGGAAGTATTGCCTCTTCGAGTCGCCCTGGGGTATGTGTAAGATTTTCCCAGGTCACTGGGTGGGGGCTCGAGCTGGTTTTGCATTATGTTGTAGGAAAGGGACCCCTGTGTATTAAACCCAGCCCTTGCTGCTATCAATTCGGCCTGGCAAAAGGGTTACACATAGTCCTCCTCTTTTGGGGTACCAAAATTCCAAATGATCTACTGTCCACATGCCATTCCAGACAGACAGTCTTCTGGTTTAAGGTCAGGCCTTGTGCCACTTTCTCAGTAGCTGGTAGGGGAACCTGGGCCTGCTTATCACTCTGGGTTCCTGCCTAGGGACCTATGCCCAGAAACTACCATCTGTTTGCTCCAAGACCCTGTCACTATTCCCTAGACTCCTTCCTACTTCCTTTCTCTATCGCCTTGCCCCCTTAAATTTACCAGCCCAAACTCCGGCATCCCAGGGATTAACTATAGCCTACCTCCCCTCTCTGATTACTTATCCATACAAACTTCTCTTCTCCCAAAAAGTGACTACAGACTACTACCCTACAGGCCCCTTCTGGTCTCAGCCTTATCCCTTTATACAGGCACAGCCGCCTCTTGCCAGCTGAACTTTATCTCCCATTATGCATTATTGAGCCCTGGATCTCCTCCAGATGCAGAGTAGCAGGTTAAATGACATACCTCAACCTGTTTTGTCTTGTGTAGGGTGGACACCCCATCACAAGACCTATTTACATATTAATCAGTGGGGGGTATGGAAAGAACACCATACAGTCATCCTGGGTCTGGGGACAAAACAGTGATCTTAGAAAGAAACAAAGAGAGAGAAGAAGCCACCTTGTGATCTATCACTGGATAGATATGAAGGGCTAGAGGACTTGCAAGCTGAGACAAATGGATCCTTCAACCAAGAGAGCTGAAGTTTCTGGGAATTGAATATAGGTGAGAAACCTGCTTAGGCAAAGATCTATCACCTAGAAAGACAATTTAAATTATGTGTAAGCTCCTACAGTCGCAGATTTAGAGCTAGTGAGGCCCTGTGATCAGCTTCATTTTTGCCCCCCATGGGGGGAGCATTCTCTCTTATCCCCCCCCCACATGTTTTTCATTTTTTTCTGCATTTTCCTCCTGGGGCTCAAGGCTTGGGGTGCAGGGGTTGGGTGGGAGTTAGGGTGTGAGAGTGGGGTTAGGGTGCAGGGTCTGGGAGGGAGTTAGGGTGTGGGAGCAGGCTAGGGGTGGAGGGTACAGGGTCTGGGTGGGAGTTAGGGTCTGGGAGCGGGCTAGGGGTGGGGGTGCAGGGTCTAGGAGGGAGTTGGGGTGTGCGAGCAGGCTAGGGGTGGGGATGCAGGGTCTGGGAGGGAGTTAGGATGTGGGAGTGGGCTAGGGGTGGGGGTGCAGGGTCTGGGAGGGAGTTAGGGTGTGGGAGAGGGCTGGGGGTGGGAGGGCAGGGTCTAGGAGGGAGTTAGGGTGTGGGAGTGGGCTGGGGGTGGGTGTGCAGGGTCTGGGAGGGAGATAGGGTGTGGGAGGAGGCTCAGGGTTGGAGATGCAAGGCTTGGAAGGGAGTTAGGGAGCAGGAACAGGCTGGGGATATGGGCAGGAGTTAGGATGCAGGAGGGGGCTCAGGGCTATGGCAAGGGGCTGGGGTGTGGAGCACTTACCTGGGGCAGTGCCCATTTGGTGTGGGGGGGTGCAGGTGTGGAGAGTTCAAGTGGCTCCTTACGGCCCTGTACTTGCCCCGCAGGCATTGCTTCCCACAGCTCCCATTGGCCGCGATTCTCGGAGCTGCCTCCACCATCCCATCAGGCAGGGCTGGAATGCAAGGGCTTTAGGGGCTACAGCCCAGGGCTAAGCGGGCCCCGGAGCCCTGGGCTGCAGCCCCTGAAGCCCTGACCCCTTTCTGAATCCAGCCCTGCAAGCATGGGCTGGAGGACTCAGAAGGAGCAGGTGTTATGCTTATAAGAAGCACATGGGATCTTTTTCAGGGGCCAATACACCACATTTATTGAAGATACAACAATTAGCATATGCATTCAATCACACACACACTCACACACACACACTCTCTCCCTCCCACCAGTCAATGTTATAGTTACCAGTCCAGAGTCCGGATCAACCTAGTGTCCAGCTAGGTTGATCACTGGTACGGAGGAGCTGGGTTCTGTTGGTCATGACACGATACTCTGGGGAAGTCTTGGCAGGACAAACCCAAAGTTTCATGGCAAGGCACTCTGTTTATAGAGTGATTTTCCTTCTTTGGGACCAATGAGTTTTGCACCATCATGCTATAATCAATTGTTGTTTGACAAGTGCTTGTTTTCTTAAATTGTCCTTCTCATTCTTTACATCAAGTTCCCCAGGGAGTTATCCCATGCTGGTTTTGATCACAGCTATCTTTTCCCCATTGTCTGTCTCATCTTTAGAGTCATCAATCTGCCCTCCTCTGACATTTCAATAGGGGTGTGTTGCAGCCTCCTGGCGCCTTTGTGTCTGTTTCCGGTTTCTCCCCAGAACATCTAGTTCACACTTATCTTGTAACACGCACATTCCTCATTCACACACAAAAGAGAATCAATTTACACAGAACATTTTGAACAGGAACACCAAATTACAATGCAAAAAAAAAACAGTCATGGCATTCTTTTACTTATTTTAAAATGCTAAGCCTACAACAAATTGGTGACCAGAAAAAAGATCTGTTACTGCCTTGAAATCAGCACAGACACAGAATCTGGCTGATTCATCTTTACCAAATGGGCCATTAGGCCTTTCCTTTCTGCTATTCAAAATGGGTGGCTGGCAGGATATGGTCAAATCATACATCAATACATGCTATATTATTAATCTTTATCCTTCATTCTAACTGATATAAAATCCAAACATAAAATCCTACTGCTACATAGGGGCAGCCACGCAGCCGGAGAGAAGTAGCAGTTTCCCCTTCAAAGAGCCACTTCTCTCTGTCCGGCTGCGCAGCTGCCCTGTGCTCCTCCTGAGTCCTCCGGCCTGTGTTCGCAGGGCTCCCGCCACCCGCACCTCCCGCCTGCTCTGCTGAGGCTGCGGGTGAGCCTCCTTCCCTGCTCTCCTGCTCCCCACAGCTTCTGCCCCTGCAGGCCCCCTCCTGTGGAGCAGCCCCCCACCACAGGGAGTGTGCTGGTACTGAACTGCCCAAGTGCCCTCTTGTTGGGGGCGGGGGTGTGCCAGGGAACTGTGTGTTTCATGGTAAATCTGCCCCGAGCTCCTGATTGAGAGAAAGTCCATGACTGGAAAGAAGAAACACTGGGAAGATATCTACCTTGGATCAGTGCCGTAGCTTGTTAAGTCTTAACAACTAGAAAGCATATTTTACTTTATTTGCTTGTAACCTTTTTGTCTTTATACCTTATCCTTGAACTCACTTGCAACCTCCCTTTTTGATTAAATAGTTGTTTTACTTTTAATCTAAACCACCCCAATACTGTGCTTGAAGTGATTGTTAACTCCAGTTAAAGCCACAAACTGCTGTGTTTTTGTCTCTTTAAAGGAGCAATAGCAGCAAAGAATCCTGTGGCACCTTATAGACTAACAGACATTTTGGAGCATGAGCTTTCGTGGGTGAATACCCACTTCCTCAGACATGCATCTGAGGAAGTGGGTATTCACCCACGAAAGCTCATGCTCCAAATCGTCTGTTAGTCTATAAGGTGCCACAGGATTCTTTGCTGCTTTTACAGATCCAGACTAACACGGCTACCCTCTGATAAAGGAGCAATGGACCTCATTACTCCTCTGAATGTTCTAGGAGGGGTTTGGACATTTCAGGACAGACTAGGGTGTGTTGTGGTCACGGGGCTAGTAGCCACCAATGCTGTTGGAGTGTGGCAGTCATGTAACAACCAGGCTGATATAGTCAGAATTGGTGAATGCTTGTATGCTGGATAGGAGCATCCATACAGGGAGCTACATCAGGAGAGCATTGTAAGGTACCAAGGGTCACAGACAGGTGGTGACACAACCTCTCACTGGTCTGGGTTGAACCACAAAATGTGATGGAATTTTACAGAAGTGTGAAATAGACACAGATATCTTAGGGCATGTCTATACTATAGGTGCTACCACAGCACAGCTACTGCTGCAGCTGTGCTGCTGTAGTATAGATGCTTCCTACAACAACAGAAGGGTTTTTTTCATCGCTGTAGTTAACTCACCTCTTCGAGCAGCAGCAGCTAGGTCAACAGACTTCTATCAACTTAGCCATGTTGTCAAGGTTCCTCCCCCCACTCTGAACTCTGGGGTACAGATGTGGGGGCAGGGGAGAAGGAAGCGGGTGGGGAGGAGATGAAGCGGTGGGGAAGGGGCATGGAATGGAGAAGAGAAGGGGATAGGGGAAGCAGGGGCCCAGCATGCAGATCCCCTTGGCTGCAGCTGGAGCTCCCCTGTTAAGCAGGCCCATTAAACCCTCACCCTGACAAACCCCACCTCCCCTGCATCTGTACCACCCTGATGAGTCCCCCCCAGACACCTTCCCCACTGAGTCCCAACCACCTACACCTGGACCCCCACCCAAATGAACCCCACCTCCCCTACACCTTGACCCATCCCCACTGAGCTCCAATCACTTTCACTAGGTCCCCCCTGCAGACTCCCATTACCCCTGCACCAGGAATCTCCCTGTGCATCCAGATCCCCCACTGAGCTGCCTGCACTCAGACTGCCCCACACATAACCCTCTTATTCCCATCTGGATCTCCCCACACTAAGTCCCTCTGCACTTGAATCCTGCTGCCAGGCTGAGCCTCACCCCACATCTGATGTGCCTGGCGCAAAAGGGGCAAGGCCCTAGGGTATTTCTGTGGCAGACCTGGCCCTTGTGCTGTGTTAGGGTCAGGGTCAGGTTCAGCCTCACAGCCAAGTCTCTTTCCTAGGAGGCGGGGGAGGCTGCAGGGTATTCTCCCACCTCCATGCAGCCAGTGGCCTGTGCTCCCCACTGCCATGGTGGAGCTTCCACATTTATTTATTGTTTAAAAAAAAAAGGGGCAGAATTTTAAAATATTGTGCACAGAATTTGATGCAGAACTCCCTCAGGAATATGGGGTGCTGTACAGCTGTGATGGTGGGATTGTGAAGGGCGTGCAGGACAGTAGGGGATCTGTGGGTGGGGGAGCTGGGCAGAAGGTATGGTGTGCAGGGTGCTGTGCAGTTGTGGTGGAAGGTCAGTGAGAGGGGTCTCTGGGCAGGGGGTGCTGGGCATAGCGGGTCTGGAGGCATTGGGTGTAGGGATCTGTGTGGAAGGTCTCTGGGCGAGAGAGCACTGGGCATAAGGGCAGGGGAGCAGTGTGGAAGGGGCATGCTAGCAGTGCAGAGTTGGGTGGGCCAGTATGCATCTAACAGTTGTGGGTTTGTAAACAGTGCCCTTGTGCTGGGCTGAGTGGGGCCACTCCTGCTGTACTGTGCCTCATTGCCCCCAACCGGACTCTCTCTCTGCGGACCGTCCCCCATCACATGCCCTACTTCCCCAATGGGGGCCCACAAATATGTTTGGCACTGGGCCCACAAAATGTTAATCCAGCCCTGTCCGGATGTCCTGGCTGATGGTGCTGTCCAAGTATGTGAATGTTTCTACATTGGTGAGAACATAATCCTCTATCTGTACTGGTGATGATGAGGCAATATTAAAGGTCATGATATCTGTCTTATTGCAGTTGATTTTCAGTCCAATTTGCAGGTTTGGGACAATGAAAAGGGGCTGCAGAACTTTGGGTGCACAAGGCCATGTTCCTGGATCTGTGTGCCAAGTTCACCCCAGCCCTCCAGCGCAGGGACACCAGAACAAGTGGAGCAACAGATGGCATGCATAACTCTATTTTGCAGGGGCAGCTCTATGTATTTTGCTGCCCCAAGCACGGCAGTCAGGCGACTTTTGGTGGCATGCCTGCGGGAGGTCCGCTGGTAATGCAGATTCGGTGGCATGCCTGCAGGAGGTCCACTGCACCTTCGGCATACCCGCTGCCAAATTACCGCCGAAACCGCAGGACTGTCAGACCTCCCGTAGGCATGCTGCTGAAGGCAGCCTGACGGCTGCCCCCCACAGCTTGCCACCCCAGGCACATGCTTGCTATTTTGGCATTAGCCCACATTGCACCAGAGTTTATCAAGAGAAAGGGCTACCTTCCATGGTTATGCAAGTATTGGTGGATAATCAAGGATGCTTCACCGACATCACTGTTGGCTGGTCAGGGAAGGTGCATGATGCTTGTTTTCAAGGTGTTGTGCACTGGTTCAACAGTAAAAGTACCAACCTCAGGGCAGACTGTTAAGAAGCAGGACACAAACCCCAAACTGGTTGTGAGTTCTATACTTAGATTTCACCAACAATCAAGTGTGAACTTCTCAAGCACTGTAACAGCTTTATCATGGAGTCATAGACAGTCTTCTTAGATACTCTGATCTATCTCGTCACCTAGGCAAGTTTGCTTTTGTGACAAATGGCCTCTTACACCAAAAATCACAATATTCTGGTTACTCCCAGTCCCAAAGGATCAGTCACTTATCCCAGATCAACTGCACTTTAGATCTTCCAACAAAGACAACACTTGAAGCCAAGTCAATAATGCACTACCTAAAGATGTTTTGTTTTGTTTTGTTTTGTTTAAGCTAAGAAGAGAGTTATTTACAAGCTCACAGCAGGTACACATACACACACACATGAATTACAGTCTTAGGTTCCAGAAGGTGTTGTGATAGAAGCTGCTGTAACATGCAAGCTCTATACATCCTTTAGGGTTAACTGAGGGTAAGCAGCTGGGGATCCTTTGCTTATGCTTAGAAATCTTGCCCTTCCAAAGTCTATGCAACATAGAGATGCAATTTTTTTGGCCAGGTTTCCACTACAAACCTATATCGATATAACTATGTTGCTCAGGGGTGTGAAAAATCTACACCCCTGTGCAACATAGTTATATTAACCTAACACACTGTGTAGACAGTGCTATGGCAACAGAAGAGCTTCTCCCGCTGGCTCAGCTACCACCTCTCAGGGAGGCAGATTAATTGTGCCGACGGGAGAAGTTCTCCCATTGGTGTAGTAGTGTCTTCACTAAGGTGCTACAGCAATGCAGCTCCGCTGGTGCAGATGCCCTGCTGTAGTGCTGTACGTCAAGACAAGTCCTTCTTGTTAGGGATTTTCATTCCCTTCTCCCCAGAGTTCAAGCTGATGGCATGAGTTCACTGGCGTGGCTCCTCTTCATGGGGGTGTGGGGAAGGAATGCAGTTAAAGTCTTTGTTCTTTGATGTTTCACAATGGGCCATTTGGTTTCAATTGGCCTTCTTGGTGGACAGGGCCTAACACCTTCTGTAGGAAGCCAGCACTTTATATCAAGTAATGCTCCTTTCTTGTTTCAGTTACACAGTTACAGAGAACCACAATATCTCGTATGGGATACAGATGTTATAAATGTGCTTAATACATGCAGGATCCTACAAGCATTTCATAAAGTCTAAACACATTCTTACAAACTTAACGTCTATTTTAACAATGTTGACACACAAGTGAGGCAAACTAATTCAGCTATGGCACCGTCTACACGGGCAAGTTTCTGCACAGTAAAGCAGTTTTGAGCGCTGTAACTTGCGAGGTGTATGCATTGCCAAGCCCCTAAGTGCGCAAAACTGCACAGTTGTAGCGCTCTAGAAAAACCACCCCAACGAGAGGTATACAGTTTTCTGCGCCAGGGCTACAGCGCTGCAGTGCCAGTGAAGATATCGTGGCAATTACAGTGCTGTAATTGGCCTCCGGGAGGTGTCCCATAATGCCTGTTCTCACCTCTCTGGTCATCGGTTTGAACTCTACTGCCCTGCCCTCAGGTGACCAACTGTCAGCTCCACCCTGTACATTCCTTTGCAAATTTGAAAGTCCCCTTCCTGTTTGCTCGGTGATGCGTGCAGTGGTCTCAGCACATCTTTCCAGGTGGCCATGCCTGCTTCACGCACCAGGCAATCCCCAATTTGGAGCAATGCTGAGCTGTTGGACCTCATCAGCATTTAGGGAGAGGAGGCTCTGAAGTCCCAGCTGCGCTCTAGCCATAGGAATTATGATACCTACGGACAGATTTCATGATGCATGATAGAAAGGGGCCATGACTGGGACACATTGAAGAGGAGGGTAAAAATGAAGGTGCTGCGGAATGCCTACCACAGGGCGTGGGAGGCCAACTGCTGCTCCGGTGCTATGCCCATGAGCTGCCGGTTCTACAAAGAGCTAGACGTGATTCTCAGTGGCGACCCCACCTACACCGCAAAGGCCCCTGTGGATACTTCGTTGGCTCGCATGCCAGTCAAGAGTGGACCAAACCAGGAGAAGAAAATCTTGGACGAGGATGTGGAGGGGGACCCAGAGGCAGAGGATGGCTTGGAGGCCAGAGATGCATGCAGTCAGGAGCTCTTTTCTACCCCGGAGGAGGCTAGCCAGTCACAGCAGTCTTGGCGAAGTGCAAACAGGAGAGGAGGCCCCTGGTAAGTGGATCTGATTTTGGGAATTGCTGAAGCAATTTGTTGGAAGCAGGAGGGTTGCAGAAAGCAGGCTTGTCTCCCACTGCATGCCTATTCTGAGTAGTGGAACAGGCTGTTGATAAACTCCCTCACTTCACGGGAATCTGCCTCAGAGATCTCCAGGAAACTCTCTTGGAGATACTGGGCAATTCGCTGCTGCAGGTTCCTCGGCGAGCTGCTTTGTTTCTTGCCCTATTAATGGTAACTTTCCTGCACCACTGTGCATCACAGGGGGGATGGAAGGGGGGACCATTGCTGCACACAGATGAGCCACACACAGGCCAGGGTGGAAGCCAGAGGCTTGGAGAAGACCCTCCCTTGATTCCTTGCTCACCCTCAGCAGTGAGATATCTTTCATAATGATCACATCCTGTGGAAAATGTGGGGACAGGAATGATTATCAAGCCCCCACACAGTGCTGGCTGTTCCCAAGAGTCATGTGCCCAGTATACAGCAGGGTCTGTGAAGAGTGATTTACCCTGTCCCAGTGGCTACTCACCATTTTGGGGGTCTTGTGGCTAATGTGTGCTTGCCTGGGGTCAGCCAGTTAGTGACAGGTGCATGAGTACTGGCTGTGTTTTAAAGCACTGAATCAGTGTTGTTTGTGTTTCAAAAAATACTGCTTCTGTAAAATGTTGCATTTAAACTTCAGAGATGACCTTGGGAGTCCAGCCTCTCTTATTGGTGGCAGAACAGCTGCACAGAATTTGAAAGTGGCCACGAAAAACTAAGGAGGACTTTCTGCATGACGTTATGATGCGCTCCGCTGCTGAGAAACAGGAATTGAAGGAGTGGCAGGACGGCAAGAAGAGGGACTGAAAGGAGAATGCGACACACCAGAAAGAAGCTCTTAAACATTATAGAGTGCCAAAAGGACATGCTGCAGGTGATACTAGCTCTTCAAACCGAGCAGCTCCATGATCACCCTTCTCTGCAGCTGCTGTCACAAAACTCTTTCCCATGCACCCCTGCCCCCCACCCCCATTGCCAACATGCTGTTATCAACCTTCTGGCTCCACTCTTGACCAGCAGCATTCCATTCCTCCCTCCTCACAGTTCAGCAATATGGACTCCCACTACTCACTGCACTCAACACCCAACCCTCTGCAGTCTGGCCCTGCATAAGTACAGCACCCGCTGCATTGTACTCCAAAGGAGAAAGTTGGGTATGATCCCTGGCCATACACAAATCTGTAGCCTTCCCAGGACCCCTCCTCCTCTGGAAACCTTCCCTTTGCCCCGCCCTCTCCCTGCTGATGTATTTTTGTCTTTTGACTCTCTCCTCCGGTTGTTGTATTTTAATAAAAGAATTGTGTTGGTTTGAAAGCAATCTTTATTCTGTTAAGTGAAAGCAAAAAGAGCACTGCAAAACAACACGCAATTATGTTAAACCCACTTATTGCATCATGTGCACCAGTCACCTCTTAACATTACAAACACTGCAATCCCAAGCATAGCAGCAAATATTCGTGGCTTTCAGCTTCAAATTGCTGTCTCGAGGAATCCCTGATCCTTATGGCCCCACGCTGTGCCCCCCTAATAGCCCTGGTCTCTGGCTGTTCAAACTCAGCCTCCAGGTGCTGAGCCTCTGCGGTGCAGCCCTGAGTGAAGCTTTCACTTTTCCCTTCACAAATATAATGGAGTGTACAGCATGAGGCTATAAGCATAGGAATATTGTCATTAGCCTGGTTCAGCTTCCCATACAGGTATCGCCAGGGGGCTTTTAAACGGCCAAATGCACACTCAACAGTCATTCTGCATTTGCTCAGCCTGTTGTTGAACCACTCCTTGCTGTGTCAAGTTGCCTGATGCATGGCTTCATAAGCCACGGCATTAAGGGGTAGCCAGGGTCTCCCAGGATCACAATGGGCATTTTGACATCCCCTAAGGCAGGGGTTCCAAACGCGGTGCCCACGGGTGCCATGGCACCCACCAGGGTGTCTAAGTGTGCCTGCTTACTGGCCGGTGGACAAGCATCCACCGAAATGCCCCCGAATTTCGGCAGCATTTCGGCAGATGCTTGTCCGCCGCCACGGTCCGCCATGGCTCATCATCTGGCGCCTGCCAGATGAAAAAGGTATGGGACCCTGCCCTACTGTGATCTTCTGGTCTGAGAAGAAAGTCCCTACTTGCAGCTTCTTGAACAGGCCAGTGTTCCCAAAGATACATGCATCATGCACCTTTCTGGACCCGCATGCGTTAATGTCTGTGAAAGGCCCACAGTGATCCACAAGCACCTGGAGAACCATTGAGAAATACCCCTTGCAATTAATGTACTCGGTGGCTAGGTGGTCTGGTGCCAGAATTGGAATGTGCATGCCATGTATCTCCCCTTCATAGTTAGGGAAGCCCATTCGTTGAAAGCCATCCACAATGTCACGCTCGTTGCCCAGAGTCATAATCTTTTGGAGCAGGATGTGAATAATGGCCCTGCACACTTCCCTCAACACGAGTCCAATGGTCGACTTTCCCACTCTGAACTGGTCAGCGACCGATCAATAGCAGTCTGGAATAGCCAGCTTCCACTGTGCAATCCCCATGCACTTCTCCAGTGACAGGACAGTTCTCATTCTTGTGTCCTTGTACAGCAGGGCTGGGGTGAGCTCATTACACAGACCCATGACTATGGCTTTCCTCATCTGAAAGTTCTGCAGCCACTGCTCGTCATCTCAGATGTGCATCTCAATGTGATCCCACCACTCAGTGCTTGTTTCCCAAGCCCAAAAGCAGCGTTCCACTGTGGTCAGAACATCCGTGAATGCCACAAGCAATCTCATGTCGTAGCTAGTTCATGTGGTGAGTTCAATGTCGCACTCCTCTTGCCTTTATAGTTTAATAATAACTCCACTGCCACTTGTGATGTGGTCAGAGCGAGCAGCATACTGGCCAGCAGTTCAGGATCCATTCCTGCAGCCTGAAAGAGGCAGGGCGCACAGTACACAAACCGTTGAAAGGTGGTGCCAAATGTGGACTGAAACACGGGGATTGCTGGGATGTGAAGCAATGCATCACGTGGCATTGGGACTGGACCCAGGATGCCCCGCGACCCCCTTCGCCTTCCCACAAGTCTTAGCGACAAAAGAGAAAGAAGTGCTCTGTGCGATAGATGCCCAGAGTGCACCACTCCAAATAGTGCTGCAAGTGTGAATACGTTATTGCAGTCACATAACAGCGGTTTTCCTTCTGCGCTCTCTGAGCGGCCCTGTAACTTTTCCAGTTTAGACATGCCTATGTATTTGTCAGTGTTTGGCTGAGGCCTAGGGGCTTTGATATGAATTGGTGCCTGGTCTGCCAGCATCACACTTGTATCTTTAAGAACACTATACTATTTAGAAAGCTGCAAGCAGGGACTTTCTTTCCTGACAGATGGCTTACCATTGGTGATGTAGAAATGCCAGAAGTGATCCTAGGGGTCCGGGACTAGGCTTACCTCTACCTTCCCTGGCTCACAAAGCCATAAACCAGCCACCTCAAGAGCATCCAGGAAAGATTCAACTACAGGCTCAGCAGGTGTAGAATGACAGTTGAATGTGCTTTTTTGGTAGACTGAAGGGATGATGGCATTGTTTACTCACAAGATTGGATCTCTGTGGGGAAAAAATTTCCAGTGGTTATAGCTTCCAGCTATGTTCTGCATAGTGTCTGTGAGGCAAGAGGACCGGGTGAGAGGGATTGCTGCCTGGTTGAAGGGGCTGTCTGTTGTGTTTGAACAACCAGACACAATGGGTATTTGAAGACCTCAATGCAGAGTTAGAGCATGTTAACAGTGAGCCACAGTAATGCATTATGGTGTACTGTGCTCAACCTGATCCTGCAGTTTTGGTGCCTGTTAGGAATTGTGTGGTATTTGGTGTATAACAATTTATATAACACTGTCAATGCACTTATTAATTTTGTGGTGCTTGCTGTACACTTATGATTGTTACTGTTTGTCACCGACCCTATGAGTTCTGTCAGGGAAACTAGTCTTCAGTTTCTACCCTTCTTAGGCTTTCAAGAATCCTTGGTGGGCATATTTCTTGATGGGCACCATCATTGCTTTGGTGGGCATATTTCTAGGAACTCAGTACTAATACTACTAATGAAAGACTGATTTATTTGCCGTAACCAATGTGCACTTGTTAGAATGTTGCCACTTGCCTCACTCACCTCCCTCTTGGCCAAAAACCAACAATGCGCACTCTCTTCCTTTGCCATTTTGTGCACATTTGACCTGTATTCAATTGATGGCTCTAGTCCAAGTCCTTCTCTTCCTGCCAGCCACCCAATCTATATTTTCATTTTTATTAACTTGAGATAGGATCTCAGTGTAAAATCCTAGCAGAGACAAGGGCTGTAGTTTGCACCTCAATGCATCTAGTCAAAATAAACCCCAGGTTGGGGGTACAGTGTTGACCTAGATTATCTGCCTAGAGGAAAAAACTTGTACCTTGTCTCCACTAGGATTTTACAGTGAGATGCTTTGTCGAGTTAGTCACCTTAGTGTAAAAAGACACTTTTGCAGTGAAGCTAAAGCCCAATGTGGACTCCACACAAGGCTATTTCGCTAAGCTATCCTGCTTTCGATACCACCCTCCACCATCACCAGCTCCCCCACCCTTAGCCAGTACTGGCCCCCACCTGGCACCCCCAGCCAATGCAGTCCATCACCTTCCTCCCACCCGCCAGCCATTGCAGACCCACACCTCCTTCCCCCCACGGCCAGTGCAGACCCCCCAGCGAGTGTAGGCCCCGCCTGGCACCTCCCAGTGCCGGCCGGGCATGGCCCTCCGAAGCACGTGCGCTGTGCAGGCCCCGACCGGGCTCAGGGAGGACTGGCCCCCAGGGCTCCCCCACGGGGCTAAGCTGCCCGGCGCGCCCATGCCCCACTCCAGGCCTTTGTGTGAAGGACCCGACCCAGGCCGCGCTGCTGCCAGGGCTCCCATCCGGGCCCGGGGCACCACCCTCCGGCCGCCTCAAGCCCCGCCCCTCCGCGGCTGCCGCGGCCTGGGTCAGGCGGGGGCGGCAGCACGGCGGAACCCAGCGCCGCGGCACGTGTTGCACGGCGGGCCGGAAGTGCTGCACCGAGCCGCCGCCGGGGCCGGCGGTGCGCCCAGCTCTCCCTTCCCCGGGCAGAGATGGCCGCTGCCGGGGCGCTCCTGGCCTGGTGCATCCAGCAGCTGCGCGGCGACTTCGGGCTGGATGTCAGCGAGGAGATCGTGGGGTGCGCGGCGGCCGGGGCGGGGGAAGGGAGAGGGTCAGGTAGATGGGGGAGGGGGAGGGTATGAGAGAAGGTGGGGGAAGGGAGAGGGTCGGATAGATGGGGGAGGGGAAGGGTATGAGAGAAGGTGGGGGAAGGGAGAGGGTCAGGTAGATGGGGGAGGGGAAGGGTATGAGAGAAGGTGGGGGAAGGGAGAGGGTCGGGTAAATGGGGGAGGGGAAGGGTATGAGAGAAGGTGGGGGAAGGGAGAGGGTCGGATAGATGGGGAGGGGAAGGGTATGAGAGAAGGTGGGGGAAGGGAGAGGGTCGGATAGATGGGGGAGGGGAAGGGTATGAGAGAAGGTGGGGGAAGGGAGAGGGTCGGGTAAATGGGGGAGGGGAAGGGTATGAGAGAAGGTGGGGGAAGGGAGAGGGTCGGATAGATAGGGGAGGGGGTTGGGTAGATGGTGTGAGGGGTAAGAGAGAAGAACTGATTCAAATTGGACTGGTCAGGTTTCAGCTCTACAGATCCTGCTGTAGGGCTCAGTTGACCCTACTTGGGCCCCCACCCAGTTTGGATTGGGATGGCCTGGATTGGCCCTGGTGGGTCTTTCTGTCTCTCTGGTCCCTAAGAGCTCTGGGAGCCAGGAACTAATCTACTACATACATCTGTTTTGCACTGTTCATGGGCCTAAAGCTCCCTACACTGGATATTGAAGAGAGGAAGCTTTTCTTGCAAAAAGGAGTCTTTGATCTTTTCCATTTTTCCTTTTTTTGGCTCAGGTTTTTGTTTAATCGAGGTGTAGTTGTTGGTGTCCCTGTTGAATAAAACTGTTGTGCAGTGGACTGATTGGCACACGTGTGGGGGTTAATGCATGTTACAGCTGAGTGGCCTGTGTTTAACACTGGTATTTTTATTACAGTTTTGCCCATCCCTCCGCTAAACCAAAGGTAGATACAGATCCCATGGAGAGGAGGAGAGGGAATTGTTTCATTCAGGCCTCCATCCTCCAAAGACTTATACTATTTCTTATTGTTATACACATGGGTGGTCCCACTGATGTCAGTGGCACTATTTGCATGCATCAAGTTAAGCATGCTTGTAAGCCTTTCCAGGACCATAGTGTTTGAACATCTTCTGCTAACAGTCATGGAACAAAGATGAGTTTTTTTTAAATGTAACACCTCTTGCTGTGTATATTATTTTTCTTTCTCACTTGTTTATATACAGACATGGGGTGTGTCTTCACACCAGTTAGTTCGAGTTATAACTCAGATATTACCACTAGCTCAAAGCCTGTTCACGCACAAAAATCTCTAACTTGAGTTAAATGCTGCTGTAGGGTACATCTACATTGCAAAACAAGCCCCGCAGCAGTGAGTCTCAGAGCCCAGGTCAACAGACTCAGGCTCATGCTGCAGCACTAAAAATGGGGCTCTGAAACCCAGCGATGGGAGCCGGTCTCAGATCCCAGGCCCTAGCCCAAGCGGGAATGTCTACACTGCTATTTTTAGCCCTGTAGCACAAGCCCAGCAAACCAAAGTCAGTTGATTCCGGCTCTGAGACTGCCCCTAGTAAAGCAGTGGGGATGCTACTGCTCAAGTTACACCTGACAGCAGCTAATCAATTCATTCTGTCATTTGAGGGTTTTTGTAATGGCTGCAGACCCCGGTCATTGATGGGCAGGATCGAATCTGAGACCACTTAAGCTTTGTGTATGAGCCAATGCTGTACGCAATGATTCTCAGTCTTTCCAGACTACTGTACCCCTCAGGAAGCTGATTTGCCTTGCATACCCTCAAGTTTCACCTCACTTAAAAACTATTTGCTAACAAAGTCAGACATAAAACGACAAAAGTGTCATGGCACACTATTGCTAAAAATTTGCTCAATTTTTCATTTTTACCATATAATTATAAATAAATCACGACCTCAGGTTGAGAAACACTGGTCTAGTATAAACAAGTCATTGTCTGTATGAAATTTTAGTTTGTACGGATTTCGCTAGTGCTTTTCATGTAGCCTGTTGTAAAACTAGGCAAATATTTAGGTGAGTTGATGTACCCACTGTAAGACCTCTGCATATCGCCAGAGGTACGCATACCTTTGGTTGAGAACCACTGCTGTATCAGACTCATCAATCTGTAGATGGTCTAGTGCCACCAAAGAGGAACAGAGCACCACACCAAGCAGCCATTGAATTGTGGTCTCTCTGCAGGTACTCGAGTGCAGTAAACTTGAGTATGGCGAGCTATTTGTGCTGGGAAGACCCATCCATAGTCTTTTTCCCTATGGTATCACTGTGCCAGTTCTCTCCCATCACACCTGCAGTCTTTCTCATATAGACATTATCAAGTGGATTTTTATCTCTTTCCAAGGGAGAGAGAGTTTTAATCATGCTGGTATTTCCTCACCTGAAGTCCCTGTCCAAATTCAGAGGTAACTTTGTAACCTTTGGAGCGAGCCTCTAAATGTAACACTGGGTGTCTCAGGACAGGGAATGGCTTAGTTGTGTCTGATTACTAGCAGAGCTCATTTAGCCCTTCAGGTAGATGTGTCAGCTCCTCTGCAGTTTACTGTTTATTCATCTTTGAATGAGCCCTGGAAGGTTATGTGCAAGGGAAAAACTGGGTTTGTGCCCTTCTTTTGCTTCCTTCTGATGGATAAAGATAATCTGAAAGGTGTTTTTTTTTGTTTTGTTTTGTTTTTAATCTCCCTCCGTTCCAGATACTTTCTTTTACATTCAAAATTCTTGTTTTTCCTGGAAGACACTATGAATGATTAGAGAATTAATGGGTTTATGACACTGCAGATACCAAGCAAGTGCAACTTGATTTGCAAAGGACAGATTATTCACATTGTTTACAATTTTGTTTATTGTTCAACACCGGCTTAACTCAAACACTGTGGTACAAACAGTTGGAAGAAAATCAGTACTTCTGCACTTTAAGGATTGAGACGCTCTCAGTCTACCTCTTTGGGACCCTCAGGAAATTCTCCAGTACATGTAAAATGTTTTAGGCCTTTGTTGTTCATCATAAAGAAACAAACATGGGTACAACCTTTTTTCTCCTCCAGTTTCATCAGTCACTTTTAAAGTGAAGGTCCAGTCTGTTCTATGTGGGCGTTCTCTTTTTGATGTGTGTGTCTATAGGTTATGAAGCAGTTTAGGTCACGGCTGTGATTTGTTAGCCCTGGGGTTTTTTATTCCTGGCTCTGACACAGATTTCCTGCATCATCTTGGGCATATCATGTAACCTCTCTGTGAAATAGGTCAGGATTAACTCCTTCATCTGCCATGTATATGGGAAGGGGGTGTTTGTTTGTAAAGTGCTTTGATATTCTTCCATTCGAAGGTGAAAGAGAAGGACAAAAGATTTTGATAAAAAGAATGAGGAATACTTGTGGCACCTTAGAGACTAACAAATTTATTTGTACATGAGCTTTTGCGGGCTAAAATCCAGCTTTTGTGGGCTAAAACCCACTTCGGAAGTGGGTTTTAGCCCACGAAAGCTTATACCCAAATAAATTTGTTAGTCTCTAAGGTGCCACAAGTACTTCTAATTCTTTTTGCTGATACAGACTAACATGGCTACCATTCTGAAAAAAAATTTTGGTGTTTGTAGACAAGTAGAAGGAGGAAATATTTATTTCAATAATATTTAAACCGATGAGATTGTCTTGGACTTCATTTGTGGCTAGATATTCGGGAGTACGGAGTGAGCAGTGTGGTTTTAATTTCCTTTGATAGTAAGGAGAGTGTAGTTCTCATTGTGTTGGTGGGAAGGGGGTGGGTTGGAAAGGTATCTGACCCTCTCCTTTTTTCACTGGTCCAGAAATAACAAGGGATTTCTCCAAACGTATCTTCCTCAGATATGTGTCTTCCTCTTGGGCCTTTTTTGTAATGTCTTCTCTCCCATGCTCGCTGCACTAACTTGATTCGAAGAGTGTGGAGGGGAAGTTGAGGTTAGCTTTGGTGTTGCCTGTCTCTTGGAAAATATATTCACGTTATCAGTTTTCTTCTTTTTGTCCCCTTCCAGGTACATCTTGTCAATTGAAAATGAGGAGGAGATCCGAGAGTATGTAATTGACCTCATCCAGGGGACTGATGGGAAGAAGAGTCAGTTTATAGAAGAGCTGGTAACCCAATGGAGAAAGTCCTCTCAGCCGGCTTCCAACCCTTTGCCAGTGTATAGAAAAAGAGACGGTGGGTCAAAGTAGAGGATAAGTGGTAGGATGAAAGTATCAGAAGTAACCAAAACTTACTTGATTAGCAGATGCTCGTAGGGCCGCAAAGCATCTTCTGCAGCTGGTCCTGGATCTCCCTTTCTGCCTATTTTGAAGGTTTAAAACCAAGTGATCACCCTCCCCAAGAGGTCATCAATATTCACTGCTGCAAGCTAACACACCTTCCTCTCTCTTTGCACAACCCTTTAGAGATTTCAGATGTGCAACGGGCTGGAGACCAAGGCAAGAGAGGGAGACGCAAAGGAAGGAACAAGCAAGAAACATCTCTGTATACTGAGCCGAACCTGCCTGCAGAGGAAGTAAAAACACCCCTTGATCTCGCCAAGGTGAGTGTGCCTGACAGCCAGGGCAGAGTGGCAACTGTGGAATGCAGAGCAAATGGGTCTCACAGAAGAACAGGAGGCAACAGATGGCTTTGTGCAAGCCGCAGCTAACTTCCAGCAATAGGAGTGAACTGTGTGAATAGATGTAACTGTTCTGGGGATTCATTAGCACTGGTAGCATGGGACATTCTTTACTAAACGACTGCATGTAACATGGCCTGGAGCAATACCACTTTGGACTAGGGTAGCAGATCTAACCGACCACAGAAAGCAGACCTTCAGGGCTGATCACTTTAACAGAAACCTCCAGCACCTTTTAGGGCTTGTCTGCACTGGCACTTTACAGCACTGCAGCTTTCTCCCTCAGGAGTGTGAAAAAACACCCCCCTGAGCTGCAAGTTTCAGCGCTGTAAAGCACTAGTATAGACAGTGCACCAGTATTGGGAGGTATGCCCCTCGTGGAGGCATGGCCGCCCGGGGTGGCAGCAAGTGGGGCAATTTGCCCCGAGCTCCCAGATGCCCCCATGAGAATATAGTAGTCTATAGTATTGCAACTTTTTTTTATGGAAGGGACCCCCGAAATTGCTTTGCCCCAGGCCCCCTGAATCTTCTGGGCAGCCCTGTGTGGAGGTGTTTTTTTATTTTTAGAGCACTGGGACTGTTTTTCGAGCACTGCCACGACTACACAAGCCACATTAAAGCGCTGCTGCAGCAGCACTTTAATATTGCCAGTGTAAACTAGCTTTTAGACTAGTCCCACCGGAATGAATGGGGCAGTTCACACATGTTGTTTCAGGCTCTCCGCAGACTCATGCACACAGTACTGCATTGGCATATGCTCTGTTTGTATTTTCAAGATTCTCTGCACAACAATGGGGACAAGAGACATAATTAAAAAAAAAAAAAATGAAAGCTTGCATTAGTACATGCAATAGACATTGAAGATACCAATCCCCAGAAGCAACGTAAATGATTATGCCTGGCAGCGTTAATGCATACAAAGCTAACATTGAAATGGAAAAAGTAATGTGTGTCTTAGATTTTGGCTCATGTCTAAAGGTATGTCTACGCTGGCAGAGTTACAGCACCGCTCAGAGAGCGCTGAAGGGAAACCGCTGTTGTGTGTTCACACTGTCAGCTGCCTGTGCAATAGCATGTTCACACTGGTGGCACTTGCAGCACTATTTGGAGCGGTGCACTCTGGGCAGCTATCCCACAAAGCATCTCTTCCTCTTCTGCTGCTAAGAGTTGTGGGAAGCAAACTCTATCAGAAACATTACCTATAGTATACAATGCCTGCTAGCGAACTCATTTCAGTGCTCAAGATGAAAGAGGACTTGAGGGAAAAGATTGAGAATTCAACTAACCAGTCACTCATGTAGCCATCATCCATGGTATCCTGTCCCAGCTATCATCAGAGTCACCGTGGCATAAGACAAGGTATACACCTGAGAGATGAACATCAAAAGTAACTTGCCAGTCTTGCTAATATTGTGCTTCATATGAGAACAATAGTAAATTACGTTATGTCAAATTGTCAAAGATCATGGAGAAATCCTGCTCAGGTGGTGGTGGAGGGTGGGAGAAGTGAGTTGTGGATTAGATGTGCAGTCCATAGAGCTAGCTTTAGCATTAGAAACCTACAGGCCATTGGTTTCAGCATGTAGCATAGGGCTTGAGGCCTATGAACTCTGGCACAGATAAATAGTCTAATGATCACCCTAAGTTCTGGGGAATTGGAAATAGAATGTGTAGAGGGGAATTTTGTCCATAATGACACCAGCCAACCACAGGAACATGAGCGAATGCCTGCTTTTGGATAGAACATCCGCAGCGGTCTGACAACAAGAGTACCATGGCAATGAATTGATGTATATGGTAAGTTGAGATCATTAATATACTAACCTGCAGGAGAAGGACACCTCAACTTTAGTAGTGTGAGGAAATATAAACAAGGAAGAGGGGAGAAACCCCAACTGAACAGGCATTAGATATAATGGTATCAGCGTAACATATAAAAGTTATATCCAGCCTGTGGGCAGGAGGAGAGAGGGAGCCAGCTGTTGGGAGGTGCCAGAATGATGGCTAATGGTGATGAGGAAGATACTGGCTAACAATTCAGGTGGTTCTGTAAGAGATAGTGTGAGTATATTGATGTTCAGATGTACATTCTATATCATATCTATCCACCTTGCTGGGTTAGAGAGTTTGTGACTTTGCTAAATACGGGAGGGTTCCTAAAGTGTGAGTGTTGCAACTGTGCACGACAGGATTCCTAACTGAACAGTAATTGTAATAATACTTGGCCTGATTTTGGGACAAGAACCTGTCAAACCTCAGAGTGATTACTGGGAATTTGTAACTGATCAATATAATTAATACATAATCTATAGATTGTGCTACATACATGAGCTAAAAGGTGTCTATCTCAGATATTTGTGATTTCTATCTGCATTTAGGCGCATAGGTTACTTTATAGATGTGTCAGGAATGTGGATTTACTGTACTATAACATTTGCCCACCTTGTCCAGCACTAGCACTGTGTATTGCAGCAATGTGTTGGCTGGGGCTTTTGATTGCTGGTCTGATTTTCTATGCTTTTTGTTTGATTTAACAAAACCTAATCTAGGTTCCTGGTTGCAGAATCCAAGAACTTTCTCTCCAGCATATAGAACCCAGTCAATTCCAGTTTGTGAAGAAAGGACACAAAGCTGAGCAGTCCTTCTTTCATGTAAATGGTGCTGACCTTTTCTGAGACTTGCTTCTGTTCAGTGATATCGTCCTGGTTTGAATTTGGAGTCTCGTCCCACTTTCACTCAAACTGGCCAGGTGGCTGGCTGGCTGGCTGTTTATCCCCACTCTTTGTTTAAAGGGCCCCTGTTTCTCTCTGATGTTTGTGTTGCAGTCAGAATGCAGATTAAATTCACTGTTTGCTCTTTCTCAATTAGGCACAGGAGATGGGCAGTGATGGCAGTGTCAGCAGCACCTCCAAGAAGAAGGCCAAATTCGTCAACTTGTACACCAAGGAGGGGCAGGACAAACTGGCGGTCCTGATCCCCGGACGCCATTCCTGTGAGTGCCTGGGCCAGAAACACAAACTCATCAATAACTGTTTGACCTGTGGCCGTATTGTCTGCGAACAGGAAGGCTCCGGCCCCTGCTTGTTTTGTAGTACACTGGTATGTAACCCCCTGCTTTTTTCTATCTGCCATACTTAACTGCAGTCTATAGTGCTTGGGTCTTGGAGATGGCAAGTGGCTGGATTAGCCCCACTAGTTTCTTATCTTTCCTGTAAATTAGCAAAGTTCTCTCACTTCCGAATTGGCCTGCTCAGATCAAAGTCCCTTAAGAACAGGGATTCTCAAACTAGGGGTTGGGACCCCTCAGAGGGCCGCAAAGTTATTACATGGGGGGTCGCGAGCTGTCAGCCTCCACCCCAAACCCCATTTTGCCTCCAGCATTTATAATAGTGTTAAATATATTTAAGTGTTTTTAATTTATGAGAGTGGTAGGGGTCACACTCAGAGGCTTGCTATGTGAAAGGGGTCACCAGTACAAAAGTTTGAGAACCACTGCTTTAGAACCTGGGTCCTCACTAAGGCTGTAGGGCAGGGGTTGGCAACCTTTCAGAAGTGGTGTGCCGAGTCTTCATTTATTCACTCTGATTTAAGGTTTCACATGCCAGTAATACATTTTAACATTTTTAGAAGGTCTCTTTCTATAAGTCTATAATATACAACTAAACTATTGTTGTATGTAAAGTAAATAAGGTTTTAAAAATGTTTAAGCTTCATTTAAAATTAAATTAAAATGCAGAGCCCCCTGGACTGGTGGCCAGTGTGAGTGCCACTGAAAATCAGCTCGCGTGCCGCCTAGGATGAGAGTCTGTGCTGTACCCAACTTGCAGCTCAGGGCAGGAGTAAGGTAGTTTTAAGCCATCTGTTCACCCTTCTGATTTTGGGTGACTGCAAGGGCTGGAGAGGCTGCTGGCATAATTTACATAGGTCTGGGGGCATGCCTAAATTATGACAGCTTCCTGAGGCTTCCCTGTGGGCCATAGCACTGCAGCCCCGGCACACTCACTTTGCCTGCCAGGGCTTGCAAAAGGATCCTCCACAGTGCCTGCGCTGGGGAAAGTCTTCTCCAGCTGGAACCAGGGTATTTATGCTGCTTTGGCTCTTTAACCCAATATAAAGAGGCTGGAGCAGAAATTTAGCATTTCATTCTTATATTTAGAATTTTTTTTAATGATCTTTACATTCAGGAAGGGCTGGGAGGCAAGACAGGACCAGATCAGAAGGTGCCTCCCAAATAGGATTTCATGTGATCATATTTTCTTTGCCATTCAAGCTCACGTGTGTCCTTCCACAGAAGGACATGAATTGCATTTGCCTGGCCCTCAGTTTCCCCATTTATAAAATGGATTGATACTCTCTGATTCCTTAGGGTGGGTGAGAATTAATTAGTTAAAAGCGCTCTATAAAGAAAAGTAAAATAAAAATTGGGGTTGGACCCTCTTTTGCTGTTTCATGATGGATGAAGACCTGAACGGTGGTTATGACAGGCTGTGCATACGTGTCATTTTTTTAAAGGTTTTTTATATTTATTTTTACCTTAGGAATATTAAAAATGTCAAATTGGGCCTTCCTTTGTTTTGCAGGAAAGAATTCTCGGGAGTCTCAGAGCATATTGTGCGTTCTGTCTGCTTATTTGAAGGGAAAATGAGGGGCGGGAGGAGGGTTACATCTTTTAACAGAGAGTTCCTTTCTCCTGAGAGTTCTCTACAAAATGGAGTTAAATATGTTATTTAAAACAACCAAAATGAAGGCATTTTAAAGATAGCCTGAGGGGAAAAAAACTGGCTTCTGACCTTTTTCCCCCCACAACGTTATGATGGATTTTGTTTAAAAAAACAACAAAAATCCTTGAACTTTTTGTGTCCCTTGGACAGCGTAGTGACTGGAAAGCCAATACAATTGACTTCACAAGAAAGTGAAAGCTGAATAGCTGAGGGGAGAGAGAAGTTTTAATCAGACTACTTTAAACTGTTTTAAATGTCTGTTTAACTCCAGTGCCTAGTGATCACCTGAGAGAAAGGATGCCTTTGTTAAATGCCACCCACCTCTTTAATGAAGTTGTGAGAGAACCACACATCCCTGAAATCCTCCGGCAAAAAAACAGGGAAAACCAGTCTTGGTGTTACTGAGATGTCTAAGATAAAAAAGTGAGCAGAGAACCAGGTCTTCTTTCCGTATACAGCGAAGATTCAGAAAGGTCCACGGTCTGTGGAACCTGGTGCAGTCCTGTGGACCTGCTCTTCATTATCCTTTGCAGCTCACCCTTAACTCTTGTCAATGGCTTTGAGGCTGTCAGGTGCTAAGTATCACTCTTAGCCTTGATCTTCCTGTTGTCTTCTAGGTGTGCACGAAGGAAGAGCAGGACATTCTGCAGCGTGACTCAAACAAGAGCCAGAAGCTGCTGAAGAAGCTCATGGCAGGTTGGTAGCAATCATGTGCAATGCAGTTAATCCAGTAAGTTATACACAATTTCAGCTCTGCTTTTCTGTTACATTAGACTAGAGCCCGTGCCTATGTTTTCACCAGTGTTATGTAGTAGCCAGGGCCTAAATCTTTTCTGGCTCTTAGCAGTATAGCTCTATTCCTTCTGGTTATAGAGAGGGGCTCTAGAAAACTGTGTGGGAAATTTCCCAAAGATTCAGGGACTCCCACTGGATGCTTTTTGCATAATTTGAACTCCATGGAGAAGATGACCAAAGCTCTCCAAAATGTTTCCAAGCCACCACAGCCCTGTGGCAGCATTCTTTGGCCTTGAAGGCTTGGATGAGAATCTCGTTGGAGCTCATCAGTCCTGTTTCTTGCCCAGCCTGTTGTGCTTCCTCTTCTACATGGTTCCCAGGCACTAGCCGGGGGAGAGACCAGATCTCGGTATAGTGCCTGAGTTTCTTGAGTGGCAATGCATGATGCACTGACCACAATGCACCAAGGCTGGCCATTAGACAGCCTGGAATTATTTGTGGAAATGAGACACTTGCAGCAGTTCTTAAAAATTAGAATAAAAGTCCCATGTAGAGTGCCCACTGCAGGGGAGTGGGATTACAGCAGTTGGACTTGGGAGGTTTTTGTGGAAGCAGCTGATATTAATATTTGGGAACGATTTTGTGTCTTACACTTTTCTCAGGTGGTAAATGTAGGAACAGGGCCAAGAGGAGAAGCAGAGCTAACAACACTTAAGTCCCTGATGAAATCCTATGGATTCTGGGGCTGGCTGCATTAATTTTGCTGAAATATCTGGATTTCCAGGTTATCTGGTTAGAGCCTAGAATCTAGTCTTCTATGGCCTCAATGTCGACTTCTCTTCCTAGTAACTGAGGAGCAAGAGCTGGCACTAAGTGGCAGCGCCCCAATTTGCTGAGAAGGTCTTTTCAGTATCTCCCTGTCTTTATTGCTGCGTATTTGATTTCAGACGGTGCTGCTGGTGATGGTGTGGGTGAAGGGGGACAGGAGCTGAACTCCATTTCATCTGGGGGGGGCTCTAGTCTAGTTTCCTTTACAAATGTCAGTGGAAGTATCCTCCTGACTTGGGATCTTTAGGGCTCAGCTCTGCCCCTCTCCCATCAAGTGCCACTAGACCCTACTTGGAGTGTGGCTGTTCTTGTCACAGAACCAAGGCTTTCACTGGCACCCTGAGAGCAGGAAAGAATCTAAACCCCTAAGCATTTACAGTGCTTGAGCTGGTGTGATGAAGTGAGATATGATCTGTGAGTCCATGAAAGCTAGTTCTTCAGATTTGTGTCTGGCTATTTACAGAGAGCCACACTCCCAGGAGTAAAATATCCATCAATATGAAACCTGCTCCCAGAGTCCAGCCATAGGGGAGAAATGAGCCCAAGCTTCTGGATCTGCTAAGGGCCTGATGCAAAGCCTATTGAAGCCAGTGGGAATCTTTCCATTGACTTACCAGGCTTTGGAGTAGCCCTAATAGAAGAGATATGTTCCTGAAGAGGAAACGGAGAGGAAAATCCCACTGGCTGGCTTGGGGACTGTGCTTGCTTTCCCCGGCGGGCTGCTGCTGCCATCTCCTCCCTGCTTTTTTGTCCTGTTAAGGTTGAATTTGTTCAGCCCATAAGGCTGGCTTGACCCATAGATGTCACACACCTCTCACATCACCCACTTTGGAAATGCATGTCACTCTGACAGGCCTTTTGGATTTCAATCCCACTGGGAAGTGCAAGAATCAGGTGGGGAGGTCCAATCAAAATAGCTAATGAGGGACAGACATCTGTGTGACTGAGCATGGGGAAAGAGGACAGTCAGTGTAAGACACCCAGGAAGGGAAAGGGGGGCAATCAAACAGTGCCAGCTAGATCAGGGAGCAAGAAGAGGATTGGGGGGTTGCATGTTGAAAGGTGGGGGGAGTAGGAGAAAAGAGAAATCAGAGGATCAGAAAATAAAATAACGAGCAGCATATTGTGGCAAAGAATTCCACGGTCAGGGTTTTGGAAATCCCTTTTCAATAGGGAAAGGATAGGAGAACAATCAGGGGTTCCAGAGAAGGGCTTGAATTAGGAGACATAATCTGAAATTGAGGGAAATAAGGGTAAGTGGGGGAACACAGGCAGAAATACTTCCCATAGAAACTAAACAACTAAGTTACTGAGGAAGGTGACTGGTAAATGGTTTCTGTCTAGATTTTTATCCCATGCCCATCGGCATGGTATCTGAGCACTTCATTTGTTGCTGGAGAAAGGAGGATGAGAGGAGGACATGGAGGGGAGGGGGAAGCAAGGAAGTGGGGGTTAGGACAATTTCAAAAGTGCCGGATTTTTGGACAAGTGACCTCTTCCGTTTTCTATACTGTCACATGTTCTTGGGAGTATCTCTATGCCCAGCTGCAGCAGGAGCGGTGTTTAAACTGATAGCCCATCCCCAAGAACCAGATCATGATTTGTGTCTGTGTATCCCAGGTACTGAGAGTTCTGGGCAGATGGAGATCCTCAGCAGGGACCTGCTGCCTCGTCAGGAAGCTCGGCTTAAGACAGGTCTGGAGTTGGCTGTGAAACACAAAGACAAGTTGCTGGAATTTGACAGAACGAGGTACGGTGCTTGCTGAAATAGCACAAACCATCCTGCAGGCCAGAGTCACTTTTGCTCTAAATAGTATCAGCATTCCATCCCTTCCAAAACTGCCTTGGCTGCAAATCTACTAAACCTGAATTTATGGGTGGGATCACAATCATGGAGAAAATATCACAATATGAGAGTGGTCCAGGCAGTGGTATCACAAGCTGGTGCCTCCTGCCCCAGATGGAGGCCCTGTAGCGGGGACGGGAAGTCTAGTCTCTGACTCATCCAGTCCTAACCTGTCAGGTGAGACTTCCAGCAAGCACACCCATTGTAGTAGTTTTGTCCGCTAGGAATTGCACTGAAGGCATCAGTACATTTCATATTGGCCACTGACCAGTCAGCAGGTGGTCACGCCAGTATTGTATACTGCTGAGAACAGTATTTCTGCTGGAGAACATGGTTCCTCTCTGGCTGTTGGACTTGAGATTGGTAGGGAAGTGGTACATCTGCTGGCTGGCTCAATCACATGAAATGTGCCCAGATTCCCTGGCTCTCACGGGAATTTCTCTTTGGCCCATTGATGGTTCTTGTTTTGAGCTACAGTCTTTTTTGTAGTGCTGCATTTTCTGCTTGTCCATCTTCCTTTTCCCCTCTGAACAGATTGTCTCTCTAAGTGGAGAATGTCCTTTAAAGATGACCAGCAAAGGACATTTAAAAAAAAAATGGTATTTTCCTCTTTTTTCTGCTGATGTATTAAGAAGGCCTGAAATGGTGCGTCGTGGTTGTTTTTAAGGAGTTTTTTCTACTACCTTGCAGTGATCAGGAATTTCAAGTCTAGTCTTCTCTGGTGCTGCTTTCTTGGGGGTCTCTGAGGATGGGTATTGTGAGCTCTTACAAGCTAGCTGTAGCCCAGTGGTGTTGAATCTTTAACAGACACACTCTTTCTTCCCCATGATCCGAAGCCTTTGGAGTTCAATAGAGTTTTAAACAGCCAGAGTAAAATTCATTTCCCCTCTCAATTGCTGCCACTTTCGCTCTCTTGTGATCTCATTTCATTAGTTCTCCCTGTCACCACAGGGTGTTCCAGGGCAGACAAGACTTGGATTTCTAATATAAAAACGAGCAGAACAAACTTTTGCTGCTGCTGTTGGGTGGTGGGAGGCATGGAAAGACGCAAACCCCCCCTCCCCTTACAAGTTCACCTTTAAAGGAAAACCACAGGAACTTTGCACAAGGCAATGGCGTGACAATTCCCCTGCTGAGATGACCATCTTGCTACATAACCACACACCTTAAATGCCCTGTCAGCTACAGCTGATGTTTGTCTGTTCTGACAGTACTCGCCTTGCAGCAGCTGTGGGAACTCTGTGATGGGGACTCTAAACCAGGGGTTCTCCACCTTTTTCTTTCTGAGCCCCACATCAACATGCTATAAAAACGCCACGGCCCAGTGGGGGTGGGTGGGGGGATTCAGGGCTCTGGGCCAAGCGGGGCAGGACCTTTGGGCATAGGCGTAGTTGGACTTCTATTTGGGGAGGGCAACAGTTGGCAGGGCTCGGGCCAGCTCCGCATATCGGGGTCCAGGGAAAGAGCTCCACCTCCACCCCGTAACTCACCTCAGCAGGCCACCCAGCCTGTCTGGATTGTGTGGGGGTGGAGCTGCCCCACTCTGGGTAAGTCACTGCAGTTGGGGAGAAGGGGGGCAACACCCTTATGCCTCCCCAACTTTGCCCATAGGCTCAGGGTGTCTGCCCATGGGGAGCACCAGGGCTGGGAGCTTCAGTCCCGCACTGCTCCCAGCTTCAGCGGAGGGGGCGGGAGGGGCTGCTGGAGTACCCGGCTTCAGCCCTGCACCTGCTCCTGGCTTTGGGGGGAGTGGGGCCTTGGCTTCAGCCCCACGCTGCTCCTGGCTTTTTTTTTTTTTGGCAGAGGGGAGTGGGGGGGATTGACGCTGGCTTCAGCCCCACAGCCACTCCCGGCTTCTTTTATTGAAAAAGTGGAACAGCTTCAGTGAGAGAGATTGAAAGAGCCCAGCCGCAGAATCTCCCATTTCCCAGGGGCCTGTGTGAAATTTGCAGGTCATTTTGGGTTGACAGGCTGCATCGTGCAGTAGATAAACTCCTCACTATCACTGCCCTTCGAGATGTGTTCACAGCCGCCGGGTGGAAGAAGTGTCATACTGAGTGAATTTTTCAAGCACTGTGTTGAGGCCAGGGGCCAGCCCGGTGATCTGTTGGCAGGGCTCTGCAGGAGCCTTGGGCTTAATTCCCTGTCTGATCCCTCATCCCCTGCTGGGCCTGCGAGGTCTGGTGGTGCTTTGCACTCAGTGCTCTCTGCCCTGGGGAAGAGAAAACTGTTCAGTCCCTTTCAGCCAGAAGAACAGGGCTTACAAGGGAAAAGGGCCTTAACCTAGGAAGGGCATGAGTGGGGGCAGATCTTGGGGATCTGTAAAGGACACTGGGGCAGCCTCTGTAGGGAACAAATCACACTCTACTACGTCCATGCCACTACAACAGTGTGCACACCGTGGGCTGAATGCAACGCGTGCCTGACCTGTTCATTATAGAGCCTGCAGAGGATACAGGTTCTAGCACATGATGCCCTGTCTCAGTCCATGAGAGCTGCATCCAGAGCTTGCTGTTGTGTGTAGTCTCCCCAGGTTCTCCTCCATATTTAAGATGGGAGTAGTTGTGATCTCTTTCCATTTTATTCCCTTGAGCTCCAGACAGGTTGCCAGCATGACCCCCAGAAGGGCAAAATTTCATGCCTCTGGCTTAGTGTTACTGACAAGCCATGTTCTCCAGAGACCACAAGGGAGTCGTGGGAGCACAGGGTGGGGTGGCTGTGTGATTGACGTGATGTTCCCAGGTATGTCTGGGGCTGTTTGTTGTCGTACCTGGTACCACTCCACTTTCTCTCTCTCTGGCTGTCTCTCACCAGTGTGTGCCGTACCCAAGTCATCGATGACGAGTCGGATTACTTTGCTACAGACTCCAACCAGTGGCTGTCCAAACAAGAGCGCGAGGCGCTGCAGAAGAGAGAGGAGGAGCTGCGAGAGCTGCGCCACGCTTCTCGACTTGGCAGAAAAATCACCATTGACTTTGCTGGCAGGCAGATCTTGGAGGAGCAGGACAGTATGGCTGAATATCACAGCAAGTGAGTAGGTGGCACCAGGCACCGAGCTGGCAGGGAGCGGAGTATGCTCTGGAGAGCAGAGAGAGGAGCAACACTGTCTGTGATTGTCAGCAAGGCAGCTGAGCTACCGTCAACAGCAACAGACTACAAACTGCAGAGCCCATTCTCTTGAGAGGCAGCCCTGCCACTCGGTTAGAATGTTCTGTGCTTCTCCCTGTATCTCATTGTTTGGGACAAACAGGATCCTAAGCTCTTAGCAACCAATTTGCTCCTGCTGCTTATATTTCCCCCTTTGCAGTCTCATCCCTCTGTCTGTGGTGTTGCAGACATCTGCTGTAGTCATGACAGCACAAACAGAGAGTTTAGGGGTTTGTGCTTCAGGAGCAGATGATGCTCATAAGGAGCAAAAATCTCTTTGTGTGCAAATATGCCTAGTAATAAAGAAGAGGCAAAAAGAAAGCAATAATATAGTGTTCTGTAGAGCTTTGCATCCCTGGGCATCTTCCAGACTCCTTATAACAGGATCACTTCCCCCGCAAATGAAATTCAGCGTCCTCTGGGGTGGAACATGGGAGCCATTCTATGTGTACAGTACTGCCCCCCAGCTTTTAAGAGAGAGAGTGAAGAATACCACATCCCAAATGGAGATGCCCACATTAGGGTTTGGCCAGGCCACCATGGCTCTTAGAAGGCAGGTCTAGTGGCTTGGACACAAGCCTGGGACTGTTTAAGTCTCTGCTCCACCACAGACTCCTTGTGTGACCCTGGGCAAGTCACCTAGAGTGTCCATGCCTCAGTTTCCCGACTGTAAAATTGTGATGTGCCATCATTCCCATCTCACAGGGCTGTTGAAGACTGTGAGGCTCAGATACTACAGGGTGCCAGATAACCACTTTAGATAGAGTCTTGCTCTGTGACCAGTATCCTTGGATCATTACTGACCAGGGGTGATCTGGATGCCAATTTTACAGGGCTATCCTATGCTGTGCAGGGCCATGCTCTCAGTACTGACTGTTCCTGCTGAATTGCGCTCTGTCTGACTTGCAGGCAGAACTGTCCTAAGCTGGCATGTTAGTCAGCGTTCCAGGCTGGTAGCTCTCTGGGAGAATGCAGGGCAGAGCAGCTATATATCTACAGCAGACATGCCCTGAGTGTCTGCAGGAGCCCGAGTATCAGAGTGAGGGAGGCTGCAGGGGAGCAGCCTGGCTGGGAGAGATGGCAGGAGGTGCTTCTGGGATGGGGAGGCTGGGAGGTGTTAACCCGGCTTGTGTCTCCTTGCAGGTTGGATGAAACGTTAGATGCCATTAACTGTGGCACATTAAGCAAGCCATCGAGGAGCCCCAAGGGGAAGTTTGAAGAGAGCTCTGGGCTTCTGGTGAATCCCCACCTTCTCCAGCCTGCCCCCTTGGTCAGTGCCCATTTCTGATTCCTTCCTGAGCAGTGACTGCCAGGAGACATGGGCCAAGTATTATCAACACATGGGAAGTTATGGCATCTCTTCCCTGTCCCCCAGCCTCCTCTGTGGGATTAGGATCATCTGAGCTAGAGATGGACATGGCCAGCTAGGTGGGTTAGTCCATCCCAAACTCTCGGCGTGGGCAGGATTTTTGCCAGTGGCGTATTTAACCCTGAGCAGTGGATTTCCTGCCCCTTCCTCAGCCCGATGTATCTCGCTCTTGGGAAGGTTTCCGGACATTCAGTCTAAAGGAGGTTCCCTTTTAACGTTTCATTTATAAGAATCCACCTGCCAGATTTCAGTTGTGCCCTCTCAGTCACGCTCTCCACTTGCAAGTGTCCCTTCTAGTCTGTCCTTGCTTCCTGTGCACCATTTGTGCTCAGACACTTCCAAGTATTAATATGCACTTGTTCTTAGTCTATGACAGGCCATGCCAGATAATGCAAGTTAAACCCAACCCTGTCTTCATACCAGGCTTTGTGCCTCTCTTGCCTCCACTTAACCTTTTTTGTACATCCAGGTATTTTTTGAGAGTTGTGGGAGCTCTTGAGCTATAGTTGGTTGGTTTTTCTCCTGGCCTCTCAAAGGAAAAGACGTGATAAGTGGCCATGAGTAGTGCATGTGCACCCAGAAGGGGTCTGTGGCTGCACCAGAAGGCTGGCTCTGAATGCCAATATCCCATATGGCAGTCCACAATGAGGGGGAGGATGCTGCGTCAGCAGGTTGTCTGAACAATCCCTTTGGCCTCCCTTAAACTCTTCCTGGTGCAGGTGCCGCCAGCAGGGTGTTGCTCAGTTGTGAACACACTATGAATGTTCCGTCTATGCTTTGGGACACCGGTGGTTGATAGTTCTACTCTTTAAATCTGTCATTTAGTTCAAGGGCAGCCAATGTGAGGGTTACATAGAGCAGATTACAGTTTCCCTTGCTTTGACTGCTATCAGGGAGTGTCACGCCGAGACTCCAGGCTTTGGCATGCAGTGCTCCATTTGATGAGTGGTCTGCACTTCTTCGTATGCTTGGCTTGTGGTCTCTATGGGGGGCATGACAAAGGTGGCCACCTGGCCCACATCTTGCCCTTAGCTTCACTGGCACCATCCCAGGTTAGATTTTCTCCCCCTTCCCTCCCCTTTGGGTTCAAGTCTGGCTTACCCAGCAGAGAATGATAAGAGCAGGGTTCTCATCCAGTGGCCAAGGAATGGACAGATCTAATCCAGCAGGGGGGCTAGGCCTTAGTGCCTTCTGCACTGTTATTCTTAAGTAAAGGAAAAACTTAGTGATTTGGACCAAGAGTTAAACCTTCTGTTATGTGTTTGTTTTGAACATGCTGAAGTGGGTAGACCAGACTGGATTGCTCCTGCACAGAAAAACTGCCCATTCTGCAGAAATGGGGCATGAGTCTGCCTCCGAAAGGAACAGGTTACGGATTCAGGATCGAGAATTACAGGAGATCTCAGATGATGGCTGGTGTCTCAGCATGCACCAGCCTTGGGCTTCCTTGCTGATAAAAGGAATCAAAAGGTAAAAAAAAAAAAAAAAAAAAATATGGAACTGTGATATGTCCTGAACAATATGCATTTATGCCAACAGCTTTGTAATGTCCCCCCTCCCCCCGAACATAGTGCCTGCAATGAGACCAGTTCCCAAAACTCATACCATAAGGACAGAATTCAGGTACATTGCACTGATGTTCTGATACATGCTGAGGATTCGGTGGTCCTAAGCTATTGCCCAGTACCGTCCCACTGGCACTTTCCATCTAGCTTTCTAATCTCACACAGCCCGCTTCCCTGGAGGAAATGTACGAACAGGAAGCTGCACTTCTTCATCCGAGCATGCTGTTGGGTTTGGAGCTGAGCAGGCTGGAAAGAGCCAGCTTCTTTATGATGATAATTAACGAAGGCCTGAGAAAATACTCCAATATTTTGCTATTTTTGTACAAATTCCTTAGTAGATAACCTGCAGCATCGCGGTGCTCCATGCCTAGGAGCTGGGTTCCCAAGGGAGGGCCAGGAGGTGTTATTAGACAAGCTTCCGCTTTACAAGGCAGTTTTCCAGACAAAGCAGCTGCTATTTCCCTGTTCCACTATAATTGGGGTGTCTTAGGAAATCCCTGAATTTCTGTAGATTTTTTTTTTCTGAAGTTTCTGAGGAGATTACATTTAATTCTGAAAAGCAGACTTATCAGTTCCTCAGTCTGTAGAGACTTCAGATCCCACGTTACCGTGCTCCTGGATCTAAGCAGCCTGGGAATGCTGCAAGCCAGCCACTCTGATAAAGTTGAAGCCTTTCGTGCTGTCCCCATAGTCTCCGGGAGCTGCACCTAAAGAAAAGGGCAGATGCTGACGGCTTTGTCTAAGTCTGTGGGCCATGTTGCCCATTAGATTGCATATTGACCGCTGCCTAGCCTAGTCCCTAGGAATACGGGGACTTGATTTCTGGGTACTGTAAAGTCAAAGTAGACTGACTAAACCATGTAAATAAATCGTTTGATGAGATTCACTGACTCCAGAAGTCTTCTCACTAACAGCCCTCCTCACTGAAGAGGAAAAAGCCCTTTCCCAGGGCAAAGGTTGGCAACAGGAATCACAGGGTGAAACGTTCCATTGACGACTGGGCTATGTGGGATCTCAGCTGGTATGTCAGTTCTGCATTCTCTTCTGTCCTCTCTAGGGTGGAGGGCAGGACCTGGTACACATCCCACAGAGGGCGGCTGTGGATAGCAGCGACTGCTAAAAGACCATCCCCTCAAGAAATCTCTGAGCTAGAGGCCACCTACAGAATGCTGCTCCGGGAAGGTGAACCTCACTGTTGAGTCTCTGATTTTTGGTACCTTGAGCAGTGTCACGAGCAGAGGCAGAAAGCAGGTGCTCTTGGGCAGTTATCACTGCTTCTCTCATTAACATTCCTTTCTCCTTTCAGTTCCCCTCTTCCTTTCTGCATTTCTTGAGCCATAAGGGTGTCATGAAGCAGATCAACCCTGCCCTCCTGGCTAGTCACAAGCTGTGAGCATGAGTGAATTGCATCTTACTTTGACAATACCTCCTGGCAGCAATGCCTCTTAGTTCTTGGTTCAGGCAATAGGTCATTGCTTGTGAATGTAAAAAGGAGCTGGTGCGCTGAAGTTCAAATGCTGTCATACGTTCTGGCCTCCTGGAGACCAGGAATAAAAAGCTGCAGGTTAGCATGCAGATCTCTCACTCTTGTGAGGCTAGGTAAGCCCGAGGCATCAACGTGGTCCAGGCTGCATAGCCAGGGAGAAGTTACCTCTTGGTGCAGCACCTCTGGATATTAGTCAGCCCAAATGTGATGCCGAGGGATTTCCTTCTGCCTCATCAGAGCAAGGAACTGAATATCGGCCATACTGCTCCCCAAAAAGCCACAACAGGGGAGAGATGCACAAAAACATGATGCTAACATCCCTCACCAGGAATGAGAGCCCCAAATCTCACACCATCTTGGCTTTTTGTGCATTTTCGCTTTTAAAGCAGCATGGCCCAGTGGCTGGAGCACTGGACTGGGATTCAGGAGACCTGGGTTCTATTCTTGGCTCTGGCCTGCTGGGTAGCCTTGGGTAAGTCGCTTACCTGCGTTGTGCTTTAGTTTCCCCATCTGTAAGATGAGGATAATGTTACTGACCTTTGTAAACTGCTTTGAGATCTACATATGGAAGGTGCTTTACAAGAGTTAGTCTATTTTTATTAAGGTCACTTTGGCTCAGCTGGCAGTTGACAGTTGCCTCCATCTCCAAAGCACCGCATGATCTAAAATGCTGTATTGTGCTCATTAGCAGTTCCTGCTAAAGGGCTGGCTCAGGATTGGAATAATGGGAGTGGTGGTTATCAGGATGGAGGTGCATGGACTGAGTGTATTGGGAACCCCAGTACATTACAGCAGAGGTGTAGCAAGACAGGATGGAGATGTGTTGGCAGAGCCATGCACAGTCTTTGTCTTTACCATCATCTGTCCAGCTTAAGCCAGTTCTCCAAGACCATGTTTCCTAAGCAATGCACCATGCGTCCCAAAATATGAAAGAAATTACAGAAAATAAACACTGATTTAGTTGGGAATTGGTCCTGCTTTGAGCAGGGGGTGGGACTAGATGAGCTCCTGAGGTCCCTTCCAACCCTGATGTTCTATGATTCAAATTTTTCTTATGCCTCAAGAGGTTTGAGTGGGAGAGATGTGCAAATGAGCGTGTGTTTCCAGTTAAGAGCTTACTGAGAAATGGGACAATCACAGAGAGTGTGTGTGTTCAATCCTTTTCTTTCTCTTGATGCAGATGTGGAATTTCCCAGAGATTATCCTTCTGGGTGCCTCCTGGGTTGTGTGGACTTGACTGACTGTCTATCACAAGAACAATTCAAGGAGCAGGTGAGTAAGGAAAACCAGCCTATCCGAACTGACTTTTTAACTGTCTACGTACTGATCTTCAGACTACCCTGACTTGTATCTGTACATTGATCCATGGGAAGGTAAGGAGAATACTGAAGAAAGGATTTAAAGTAAGGTGAGAAGAACCACTACTCTTGTGTGCTCTGGGAAGAGAACACATTTCAGCCAGAGTTTCCCCTGGACCAGTGTGGAGAGTGGTCTAAGTGCTGGTACAGACTAGACAAAACAGTGTTTGATGCTGCTGGGAGCATGATGGAAGCCTGCCTCTGGTATGGCTTTGGAAGTAGTTTTGTCAAGTCTACATTATTCTTATTGACTCTGTTTAATCCAGTCAGCACTGGTTCAGGGGAACAATGCTGAAAGGTGTTCTTGTCTTTCCTGGTGCCAACAAGGCTATTGTGACAGACGTGGCTCACCTGCACACCTGATGGCACTCTGCAGACCACTGTAGGAGAAGCACTATTGTCCTGGATTAAAGCTGTACTCACTGCATTTCAGCGTTGTTTGGCACCAGCTGTATTAAGAGCTAGGAGCTTAAAATTCACACCAGTGTGACATCTGATTAAACAGCATTTATTTCCTTGACTGGTCCCTATTAAACAGAATATATGTGAATGCTCTCCCAGTTAAGCAGCAGTCACTGCCAGTCCCTATCCATAGGTTAAGTGGATTCTTTGAAAAAGAAGCTGATAAAGTGGCTGTCCCAGAGAAGAATGCTCTGGTTAAAGCAGAATGTACCATAGCAGTGAGTTTCCTTTGGGCTGCCGGAGAAGCAGCTGATCAGTGTGACATCATTTCACATGAGGGAGAGCTCTGCTCCTCCCTCTTTCCCCCGCCCCCTCCCACGCCCTGTGGGTTTATACCAAGCAGAAGCAGGAAGAGTGGTGGTTGGGGACTCGAGATAAAGGCGACATGCTGAACTGGATGGGATTTTTCTTTTCCCTGTCATCTGTTTGGCTTTTAGAATTGGGACAGGAGTGTTAAAATTGAACAGCAGAGGGTGCCTTGGGACAGAAAGGCCACTTAAATGTCATGGCCATGCAGCCTGCCTAGAGTGACAGAATCCTAGGAAGTGAAGAAGGGAGTAGACCAATTAGATCATCACCTCCATCCCCTGGGGCCAGAGCCTGATTGTTCCATACACTATATTAGCCAATGCCCTGTGCAGTCTAGTTTCAAATAACGGCCTTTTTCCTTTCCCAGCTGCCCTCGGGAAACTTTCCCCAGTCTAATCAGGTGCACTGATAGGAGATACGATCTCCAGCCTATATTTTTTCTTTTTTTAATTGAATCCCATCACTCCTAGTTCCACCCCATGGAAACGCTCTGGAAAATTCCTCTTCTTTCTTGGTGGTTAGTCCCCGTAGGTACATGTAGACAGTTGTCATGGCGCTTCCCTAGTTTGTATGTAATTAGCCTTTAATCTCTCCTCATAGATCAAGCCCTCCAGACTCTTCGTCAGCTCTGTTGCTGTCTCACAGTTCCTTCCAGTTTGCTGTCATCTTTCTGTTTAGTTGAGGCACCAGAATTGAACACGTTATTCCAGGAGCAGTCTTGCCACAGCTGTGTAATTTCCTTTCCTCTCCTTTCAGTGCTATGTTGCCTTTTCATGTCCAGCCCAAAATCACACTGGCTTTTTGCTGTTACTGTATTGCATTGTAAATGTATAGAGTCTCGAATTTGCTGTTTCTTTCAGAATTAATGCTACCCACGAGTCACTATTTGTGGGTTTGGTATTTTTCCCCATATGTATTGGCTTGAATTTAATATGAAGACCTGAGTGTGCTCCCACTTATATCAGTGATGACGATGTCAACATTTAGTTGTTGCCTCTTATCAATAATGAGTGTCGCTGAATCAGAGTGAAAACAGTTTAACTCTGAGTGTATGTAGAAGCGATATAAATATTGTTTGAAAAGTTAACTGTTTAAATGATTACAAAATATTTTGTTTAAACAGTTAACTGATTAGAGGGCCGGCCGTTGGGGCTGGGGACGCTCTGGCTGGTGCGGCCAGGATTGCTCCGGGCGGCGCGGGGCCACTGGGGTTGGCGGGCCAGCTAGTGTGGGGTTACTGGGGTTGACGGGCTGTCCTGGGAGTTAATGGTTAAGGCCGGTTAACATTTTATGTCTCTAGTATGTAGACAAGACCAACCCACATTCAGCACTGCTGCATGTGATTTGGTCCTGTCTATTCTCATCTATTTTCAACACAGTTTTAGCAGCACCTGATAGAGAAGCCAGCTGTTGCAATGGGTTCCTTTCCTAGTGCAGACAAATCCCTGTTGGCTTTAGGGTAAGTGGGGTAGAGCACCTAGTTTTCTGCACATTTGTATTTGTATCGTAGGAGAAAATATTTTAAAACCCGACAATACAGTAAGATAAACTGTGCAAACCTGGCAGCAGCGATCCCTCCACGAGAGCAAGACATGCTAGACTTCTTCGCAAACATTCTCCTTTAATTATCTGCCCCTCACCCCCTCAGCTCCCATTTGATACTTCTTTCACATTTCCAGGAAATGGAGTAATTACACAGATGCCATGTAACCACATCAGTGGATGATGGTTTGAAAATTAAATAATTGCCCAATATGCACGATGGAGGCGACGTTTTTTTGGAGATCGAGAAGTTTGATTTGACTTGTCTAATCTTTTCTGTAGGCAAAGGTGATTCTCTTTCCTTGCAGTTTGCTTTCTCCATCAGGTTATTCATGAAGATTACTAAAACCCAGCTCTTAATTTCCATGACACTCTGCTGCGGTTTTTCACTCCATCTCATCCTTTAATATTTAGATTACAGATTTGCTCAGAGGGCTAAATCAGAATGAGGCCCCATTGTGCTGAGCAAACAGACAGGTAGAGATGGTCCCTACCTCAGAGACCTCACAGTCTAATTGGTGTATTCTTTATTAGTTGTTAATCTGAGGACTTATTGTATGTATACTGTGACTTTGTATGTTGAGATCACTGCTGTGGGCCCAATCCTTCAGCCCGTACTAAGGTGTAGTTTTTGCATGACTGGTCGTATTGATTTCAGTGCAGCAATCTGCATGATTGAGGACTAACTATGAGGAAGAGTTGCAGTATTGGGTCCTGTGTTAATGGCATGCCCAGGGGCTTGGGGTGGGAGGTGAAAGACAGTCTTAAGGCTAAAATCACCACAGACCTGCAATCAGGTGACTTGGGCTCTAAGCCCGGCTGTGCTACTGATTTGCTGTGTGAACATGGACAAGTCACTTAACCTCTCTGTGCCTGTTTCTCCATCTATAAGATGGTATACTGCTTCCCTAGCAGAAGTGGTGTGAGGCCATGTCATTCCTTGTGATCCTGGGATAGGCATATAAAGGGTTATCATCAGGTACAACATCCACCTGACATGAATGGTTTGAATTGCACTGTCAACAGTAGAGTGAAGCTATAACTCCTCCCATCACTCAGCCTGGTTACAGGTCTGCTCTGCTGCTCAGACAGCCCAGGATGTGGCAGGCTTAACTCTGAATGTCTGGCCTGTGCTGACAGATCTCCCATCTTCTTGTAGCGTGTTGTGGGTTCACTTGCTTTCATTAATGGGAGCCTCAAAAAATGGAAATTCAACTCCACATGGCCCCTTTGTTGCGCTTAGCTGTGCTAATGGTGACTTCCCAAGAGCTGAGTTAAGGGGCTGTTTTTCTCTGCTCCAGGCTGACCTCACTAACACCACAAGCAGAGCAGAGAGCTGCGTTCCTTTTCCTGTGTTAGGTGTTAGTGAGCTCATCAGTTGTAACTGGGGAAACACAGAATGCTACAGGCAGGCCTTGGTAGGGAAATAAAGAACCAGATGATTTACAATTAATGCACTGAGGTCTATTCATATTCTGTTGATGATCTGAGATCTAAACCAGCTTTTATTTTAATTACCAAAAAGCGGTTTCATATCAGCTATTTAGGTATTTCTAAATGGTTTTGAAAGTGGGTGGGTATATCTGTAATTACAGGTAGATCAAACCTTGGTATTAAATACCAGATAATAATGCTGGAAAGAAATTAGGAATTTACATTTCACATGTGAGTGAAAAATCACCTGCCACTTTAAGTCTGTGTAAGGGGGCTTTGCTAAATTTTTGTGCCTGAAGGGCAAGTGTGCCTTTTCAGTAAGCTTCACTACTCCCACTCCACTGAGTTTGAACCTGGTGCTCCAAAAATACCAGGGTGCCAGGAATACAAGAAACAATTAATATCCCATGCAGGAATACAATAAATGAATCTTGCTGTACTTAGGATCCAGAAGATAACATTCTTAGGATGAGAGACTAAGGGCAAGTCTCCACTAGAGCGCTACATCCGCACAGCTGCACCGATGCAGCTATGCCGCTGTAGCACATCTGGTGAAGACGTGCTATGCTGATGGTAGAGCGTTCTCTTGTTGGCATAATTACTCCACCTCCGCCAGAGGTGGAACTTGTATCGGCTGTACCACTGACATAGCACCGGTGTGGACAGTGCTTAGGTCACTGTCACTTGCGTCGCTCAGGGGGGGTGTCTTTTTCACACCCTTGAGTGACGTAAGTTAGGTTGATTTAAGCAGTAATGTAGACCACTCCCTATATACACTAGCAATCAGCCCCTGAACAAGAAATCAAAGAGAGAAAAATACATCTCAGGAACACGGTAACTGAATTATAGAACATAAAATAGTGAAACGATATAGATATGTAAAGATGTAAATAATTTACTGTACAAACCATCTCTGGAACATGTGAATGTAAAATGAGTGCAAGTCCTAAGTATTTTATTCTAAAAGTGCAAAAGAAAAGTCACACTGATGCAGTATTGCCAATTCCAAGTGTTCAGAAATCATCAGATTTAAAAAAAAAAAAAAAAAAAAAAACACCAGTAAATTTGGAGTTTTTATTCGTCCTCTGGGTTTTGAGCCTTTAGGGTACGCTCCGGTCATGTTTCAAGCTTTTCTCTGTAACCATGAATGTCTTCCCCTCACACACACCCTTTTTAAAAAGAAAACTGAGATTCTCATTCAGTTATCTGACCCCAAGGGCTGGAACTTTAAGAACATCAAATATTGTGAGCCTCATGATAAAATTGTGAGAGTTGGCAACATTTCAGAGGAGTTATCCTGGGGGATCTGCAAAGGCCCTCTCATGTTTCAGTTTCTGACTAAAAGTTTCTTGACACAGGGTTCAAACAAGAGGGTTATGTGTGAGAGGCAGTGGCAACCCACACATGAGAACACCTGTCTGTTTGTACTTTCTGTTGGGGTAGGAATTCCATCTCAGATCTCGAGTGATCTGTGTTTTGAAGAGGGATTAATGACGTTGTTTCTCACTGTGGCAGTTAAAACCTTCTACTTCCTGATAAGAGTCTGCTGAGTTGTACGTGTCTACTGTTCAAAAGGTCTCTGTGAGGATTTGAGATTTGTTTGGAACTTGACTAGCCTGGTGCAGAAAGTAGTGTATCTATGCCACAGTTAGCAGTTGTAGCCAGCATCCATGCCCTTCTAACTCAGGGGCCCACAGTGTCTAAACCTGCATTGATCACATGTAATCTAATTCCAGATCAGGTTGTATTAGGTCTAATTCTGGCTTGCAGAGACCTACAGATGGTGCAAAGAGCATGTTTATACCAACCCTCTTGTTTGAGATTTCTCAGTATACTTTTCCAGGCAAGAGAGTCCTCCTCCAGGGTCTTGCTTATCTGTGAAAAAGCAGAGCAAATTAGGGATACAGTTAATTTGGATTTTAGTCCTTCAGGGCCTTTTGAATTTTTCCTTATCCAAAGCTCTCTAGTTTTCAGAAGAGCTTGTTCTGATACTCTAGCTTCTCAGCATAAGCCAGCAGATATTAAAAATTTACTGTTCAAATCTGTTAAGATGCAGGAGAAATTGCCAGTTGATGATTAATTTAGGAACACATTAGCATGCCCAAAGGAACTGAATGTTGGTTTTACAACTTTTGATAGTGGATAGCATGCCCTCTTCTCTGGTTTCAGAGACCCCAGGGAAGAACTGAGGCTAAAGCTGAAGCATATGACTTAATTAATGGTGATTGTAGATTTAGCCTTTGCTACTATTTTAGCAAGCTATTCCATGGTTCGGGACTTAACATTGCTCTCAAACACAGGCCACACTCTACGGAGAGTCGAAATTCACCTCCTCTTTGGTATTTGATTTTACTAATGCTGACAGTAAAGATAAGGTAACAAAATTCAATTCAAACCTTCCTAGACTTCGATGCTTCTTGAGTTCCTCCCTCCAGACTGCTCAGCCCTCACCCTAGATCTTCAATTTCTAGAGAACAAGTCCCCGCTCCCTTATTCCAGAGTGGGGTAATGAACCATCTGCTCTAGTAAATTGTTAAACTTTTAAAGTTTGCGAATGATACTAAGCTGGGAGGGTTTGCAAGTGCTTTGAAAGGTAGGATTAAGATTCAAAATGACCTGGAAAAGTAAAGTAAATAGGGTGAGATTCGATAAGGACAAATGCAAGGTACTCCACTTAGGAAGGAACAATCAGCTGCACACATACAAAGTGGGAAATGAATGCCTAGGAATGAGTACTGTGGAAAGGGATCTGGGAGTTATAGTGGGTTGCAAACTAAATATGGGTGAATAGTGTAACACTATTGGGGAAAAAAAGCAGACATCATTCTGGGATATATTAACAGGAGTGTTGTAAGCAAGACACGAGAAGTAATTCTTTCACTCTACTCCGCGCTGATACTGCCTCCACTGGAGTATTATGTCCAGTTCTGTATGCCACATTTCAGGAACGATGTGGACAAATTGGAGAAAGTCCAGAGAAGAGCAACAAAAATGATTAAAGGTCTAGAAAACATGACCTATGAGGGAAGATTGAAAAAATTGGGTTTGTTTAGTCTGGAGAAGAGAAGACTGAAGGGGGAAACGATAAGTTTTCAAGTACATAAAAGGTTGTTACAAGGAGAAGAGAGAAAAATTGTTCTCCTTAACCTCCTGAAGATAGGACGAGAAGCTGCCATGAAGGTGGTTTAGGTTGCACATTAGGAAAAACTTCCTAACTGTCAGGGTAGTTAAGCACTGGGACAAATTGCTTAGGGAGGTTGTGGAATCTCCATCATCGGAGGTTTTTAAGAACGGGTTAGATAAACACCTGTTGGGAATGGTCTAATTATAACATAGTCTTGCCTTGAGTTCAGGGGACTGGATTAGATAACCTCTCAAGGTCCTTTCCAGTCCTACACTTCTGTGATTAGAACCCTCTTAGCATTCCACAGCAGGAGCAGCAGCTGAGAAGTTGGATTGTTTCAGGCAAACACTGCTGGCCTGCTACAAGGTCCTGCTAAAGACTGGGCCCAAAAAGTAGAGTCTGCTCAGTGACATGGATTTAAAAGGCTAGGGAATTACCCACAAGTGAAAAATTATCGTGTGTGTGTGAGAATAAGAATATTTTGGCTGTTACTCAACACAGTTAATATAGTTCAAATACAAATGTGCAAGGAGTGCACATACTTACATAAGGCTTCATCACCATGTAATTAATACATTTCATACCCCCAAACAGGTCAATCTTTCCAAATCCGTTTGTAAAAACATCTGGATTCCACCAATACATCCCACTGTGAGAATTGGTGGAACCCTGATATAATTTAATCAACAATATCTAAAACAAAGAGCATGCATACAACAATTTGCTTTCATTACAGAGCAATGCTAGGGGTCAAAACCAAGGCTGGGTAGGTAGAGTGATAGTGAGTGATGAAGTTTACCAGAGCAGGGAGTTGGGTGGATACATTAATTGTTAATTTCTAGCTAAGGGTCTTTGTGGGATTGTTCATGGCATTAGCTGGACTCTGCTGTATCATTCTTTTCCTTAACCATTTGCTAACGCGGGTTCTTGGTATTTGAATAATTAATTCCTCAGTAATCATTTATAAAAGGACTTTATTCTGCTGACAGAAGCACTCTCACAATGCTACCATGAGTTGCTAAGGCAGAAGGAAGCACTCTTTCCCCCACCATTCCAGTCCTCTGATTTCTTCCTGATCCTGCCTTTTGTTTGGCCATAAGAGAGGATGGCATGGAACAAGAAAATGTGTGAAATGTACCTTTCAGCCTTTATACTGGTGAATGTTTTTCCAATTCTACCCAGTTTCTCCTGTTGGTCATCAGTCATCCAATAAATGTGTCAGCCAACCCAAATGTAGCTTGCTTGGCTCACTGCAGGCAGGTGTTTTTCTGGGTAGGGAATAGAGTTGCTGAAGGCTTCAGTGGCACTTAATCACTTGGCAGTGGTGAGCCTGGGCATTGGGAAAGCAGAGGAGGACGGCTCACAGTCCAGGTTGTCTGGCACCCTTGAATCCTCCAAGCCTTCTGAGAACAGAGCAGTGTGGGTCTGTTCAGCATTTTAAAATCAAATGCCGTTGAACTAGTTTAAATGTTCATCTATCTTTTGAAGCCCCATTCCTATTAAATCATAATTACTTCCCCCTGCACCTTACATAGCCAGGTACAGCCTGTGGTGCAGATCTGGGCTGGGAACTCTGATGCAGAGAACACCCTAGGAAAGTAGTGGTGCTTGACTTGAAAAGGCCATTCTGGAGAGAATCCAGCAGTGCCCCTGCCTATCCTCCCTCTTGCTCGTGGATCTGATTGTGCTCCGGAATAGCGGAATACTGCATAAGCAGGCAGAGGAAAAAGCGACACCTGAGGGGCATAGTTGTGGGAAAAAGGGGAAATGAAGGCAGCCTAGCAAAGTTCCTTGTGCAGCTCCATGAAAGGAGCCTGTGCCGCTTGCCAGCGTATGATCCACCAGCAGCAGATGTAAGCTCTCAAAAACAGCAGGGAGAATGTTGACTGCAACAATGCATCAAGGCTGTGGTTTGTAACCTCAGTGGTAAGGCAGTTAACTTTTTTAACAAAGACATTATGATTGCCAAATCCATAACCATTAGCAGCTGTGGTTCTGAGCTGTTCCTTCCTCACTCTTTGCAGTCTAGACCGAACAGGCTTTCAAACAAAAGTTTGGCTGGCAGCTTTTGTTGTTGTTTTGTAATCTTCCTTTTCCTCTGCCAGTCCTGTCAAACTAAGTGGAATATCACTGATTAGCTGCTTCCTAGCCCAGCTTGCCCCAGCACTACACTGAAGCACTTCCCCTCCTCTCAGCCTTAGGGCTAACGTGGTGGCTTTGGACAGTTATCTGGGGGTCTCGATCCCAAGGTGGTAAATGAGTCATCAGCGATGAGAGTCCAGATTTCTGGACTAGTAAACTTGGCACTGAAGTTTGGCCTCTCTTCCCACATATCAGGGAAGCTCTTTGCTCATTGCAATCAATAGACTTTCTGGGGAAGTGAGAAATTAGAGAAGATAGTGACAGATGAAACGGCAATCAGAGCAGAGAACATCTCTGAAAATGCAAAGTTCCAGTAACCCCCAATGTGTTGTGAGAGAAACCAATGTCTCAGGTGTAACGGTTTGCACTCATCTAGCTCCTTCAATCCAGTACTTTACAAAGGTGGGAAACTGAGGCAAGGAGAGGTGAAGTATCTTGCCCAAGATGTCTTGGAAAGTGACTAAAAATGGCACCACCCTCACTGACAGACCTGCTCTCTGTGTGTATTCAGCACCAGGGCTGCTGACTTTCTGAGCCAAAGAAGCCCTGCAGTGCCATGTCTGGCCCAGGCACCATGAACAGAACAGTTCATTGAGTTCCAGCTGCTGGGTCAAATTCTATCTTCAGTTACACCTGTGCAACCCTGTGGAAGACCTTGGTGTGGCTGAGGGGACAGACTAGCTGACAGAATCTTGATTACTGGTGCTTATGTATGAGCCAGAATAATTCCAGCACTTCTCTGAGGCCAGGCAGACTTAGCAGCACTTGCGGTCAGAGAAAAACACCTTCTGACTGGTAAATTCCAGCATGTTTCCTCCGTGAAGCCACTGAGATGAGAATGGAACCCCAGGAGGCCATTCTTAGCTTTGCTTTTCAGACTAGAGCTTCCTTCGAGCCTCTGAAGACAGTATCAAGGACGGGGGATTTTCAAGATCCCAGAGAAAAGTAATGTTGGAGACTGTGACTGACCAGGAACAGGATGTTACACTCATATGTATGCCTGGAACAGGAACCTGGCTAGATTGCATGATTTGCCCAAGGAATAATCTGAAAATTCTAGCATTCTATATAGGGGTTGTTTGGGATAAGAAGCATCTGGTGCCATTCTTCTTTGAGTGCTTGCTCATATCGATTCCAATTAGGTGTGCGCGCTCCGCGTGCACGTTCGCTGGAAGATTTTTACCCTAGCAACACTCAGTGGGTCGGCTGGGTCGCCCCCTGGAGTGGCACCGCTGTGGTGGTGAATATATACCCCTGCCGACCCAATGGCCCTTCAGTTCCTTCTTACCGCCCGTGTCGGTCGTTGGAACAGTGGAGCGCAGCTTAGGTGATCTCCACTTCCCTAGCTACTCATAGTTCCTTATTAATAGTTGTGTATATAGTTACAATCTCTATAGCTGTAGTTAGTTTTAGTCATTTCTATGATATATTTAGTGTATATAATAGTGAGGGGATCGGGGATTAGCCCCTTCCTCCCACCCAGTACTGGGGCTCATGCCCGGGTCACCGGACTTCAAACCATGCACGGCCTGCTATAAGCCGATGCCAATGGGAGCTCCCCACAACTCCTGCCTTAAGTGCCTCAGGGAATCCCATCTCTTAGATAAGTGCCGGATCTGTAAGGCCTTTAACCCGAGGACGAAGAAAGAGCGGGACTTTCGCCTCAAACAGCTCCTGATGGAGGCAGCTCTTAGTCCAACGCCCTCGGCACCGAGTGCTGAACAGTCTGTCTCAAGGAGAAGCGCTCTTTTGGCTCCGGATTGCCCCGGTACCGCTAAGGCCCCTTGGCACCGACCGTTGCTGGCACCGATGTCGGCTCGGCACCGTTCCCTGTCGCCGCAGGTCAAGAAGCATCATAAGACTCCCGCTGCTTCGGAGCCGCCTGCACCACAGTCGGAGCGCCCGCCTAAGTCGGACCGCCCGGCACCGACACTTGGCGCGGCACCGCCAGCTTCGGCGCCGTTGATTCCGGTCCCACAAGGACCGTCGAGTCCGGTGCCTGAAAGCTCCCCAGCGCATGCTGTGGTTGAGCTCACTATCTCATCCACGCCTGAGACCTTCTCCACTGCGAGGGACTTGATTGCAATGACGGAGTCTGCACTGCCTCAACCCCCAGCACCGCCGGTGCAGGTTATTCAGTGTATTGGCAAGCCTGCCCTGCTGAGGCCACCCTCCGTCAGCACCGCTGAGAGGCACCAATGAAGATCTCGGTCCCACCGGAGTTCTCGGTCCCGTCGCCGATCCTGGTCCTGGTCTCGACACCGTTCACAGTCCTGGCACCGCTCTCCATCACAGTACCGGTCGCACTCATGGCACTGCTCAGCGTCCTGTTTGCTGGCCCGGCACTCCCGGTACCGATCCAGCTCCCAGCACCGATACTGGCACTGCGCCTCTCGCAGCTGCTCCAGGCGACGAGCCTCGAGATCCCGGTTGACCTCCTGGCACTGGTACGGTCGCAGGTCCCGGTCTCATTCACAGTACCATTATGGTGCCTGGTGCCGCACCGAGAGAGATCGTCTAGAGACGTGGTCCCTTCTCAGAGTTTCTTAGCTCCTCCTTGACCATCTAGACACACCTCAGTGTCATCTCACGCGGACAGTCCTTCCTATGCACAGGACCGTGCAGAGTCCTTCCTATGCACAGTCCTTCCTATGCACAGGACCGTGACTCAGATGTGCCCAGCCGAGTCTTCCAGGACACCCGAGATCAAGACCAAGGGCCTCATCAGTGGTCATTCTGGACACCTTGGGCATATCACCAAGCTCAAGATGCGCACCCAGAAGCCCCACACTCCGTGCCATCTGAACACCGGGTGCCAAATGCGACTGTAAGCTGCCCCCCTCCTGCAGGTATGAATGAAGTGTCCATTCCACCAACAGACTCTCAGGTCCCACCTGAACCTGACACCGCCCAAGAACAAGAGCCCACGCAGGACTCTCTTGTACCTGGCCTCTCCTCTTCCTCCTCTCCAGATGTGGCGGTGGCGGGGACATCCTCCTCCAGCCCTCCCCCAATTGACCTGAGGTCCCATCAGGATCTTCTGAGGCGGGTGGCCCAGAATATGAATCTTCAGGTGGAGGTGGTCCTGGAGATAGAAGACCCTGTGGTGGATATTTTATCAGCTGACACCCCCACAAGAGTAGTCTTGCCCTTTATTCGTACGATTGAGGCAAACACCGATACCATCTGGCGATCTCCAGCCTCTATTCTGCCCATGGCCAGGGGAGTTGAGCGGAAGTACATGGTACTCTCGAAAGGGTTCGAGTATTTGTACGTGCACCCTCCTCCCTGGTCGTGCAATCGGTTAACAAGAGGGAGCGCCATGGCCAGCAAGCTCCTGCTCCAAAATCCAAGGAGGCTAGGTGCATGGACTTATTGGGCCGCAAGATATACTCTGCTGGAGACCTCCAACTCAGGGTGGCGAACCAACAAGCCCTACTTAGCTGTTACAACTACAACACCTGGACGGCGGTGGGCAAATTCACGGAGCTAGTTCCCCAAGACCCCCACCAGGAGTTTGCAGCCCTCTTGGAGGAAGGAAAGAAGATGGCAAGAACCTCTCTCCAAGCCTTACTGGACATGGCCAACTCAGCAGCCAGAACTCTGGCCTCAGGGGTGGCCATGAGGAGAATATCTTGGCTTCAGGTGTCAGGCCTCCCACCTGAGTTACAACAGACTATGCAAGACTTGCCCTTTGAGGGCCAAGGCCTATTTTCTGAAAAGACTGAACCTAGGCTGCAGAGCCTAAAGGACAACAGGGTGATCATGCGCTCGCTGGAAATGCACACCCTGGTGACTCAGCGCAGGTCCTTCCGTCGTCAGCCTCAGCGCGCTTACCACCCGCCTAGGCCGCGACAGGACCTCTGCAGAAGACGAGGCCGGGGGAATCGCAGAAGGCAGTCTGGGCCCCAAGGGGGTCAAAATCAGGGCCCCACCAAACCACCCGCGGGACCAAAACCAAACTTTTAAAGGGACGCCCGAGGACGGCATACCAGTTCTTTCCCAGGATCCTTTTCCGCCTTTTTACAACTGCCTCTCCCATTTCCTCCCTGCATGGGCCCGACTCGCATTGGATTGTTGGGTCCTACGCACGGTAGAATTGGGATATCACCTCCAATTTATTTCGCCCCCACCCCCTATCCTCATCCCTCTTCAGGGACCCCTCTCACGAGCAATTCCTCTTGCAAGAGGTAGAGACGCTCCTAACCGTGGGAGCTATAGAGGAGGTACCGAAAGACTCAAGGGGCAAGGGGTTTTATTCCCACTGTTTCCTAATCCCCAAAGCAAAGGGAGGTCTGAGACCTATCGTAGACCTGCAGGGACTCAACAAATTCATGATAAAGTTGAAGTTCCGCATGGTATCCCTGGGGACCATCATCCTGTCCTTGGATCCTGGAGACTGGTATGCCGCCCTCGATATGAAGGACGCATATTTTCACATCGCTATTTACCCACCACACGGACGGTACCTCCGTTTTGTGGTCAACCATCAACATTTTCAATTTACAGTCCTTCCGTTTGGCCTTTCTATGGCCCCACGAGTATTCACAGAATGCATGGCTGTAGTCGCCGCCTCCCTCCGTCGTCGTCAAGTACACGTCTTCCCGTATCTCGACGACTGGCTCATTCGAGGGACCTCCGAGACACAAGTCACCTGCCATGTGGGCATCATCAAGGACCTATTCAGGCAATTAGTCCTGATGATCAATATAGAAAAATCCACTCTGGTTCCCACTCAGAGAATAGACTTCATTGGGGCCATCCTGGACTCCACTCTAGCCAGAGCCTGCTTACCACAGCCCCGGTTTCAGGCGATGGTATCAATTATCTGAGGCCTGCAAAACTTCCCGACAACTTCGGCTCACACTTGTCTCGGCCTCCTAGGTCACATGGCGGCCTGTACGTTAGTGACCAAACACGCCAGACTACACCTCCATCCCCTTCAAACTTGGCTCAACTTGGTATACCACCTGGGCAGAGACAGTATAGACATGATCCTCATGATCTCCCTGAACTGGTGGCTGTTGCCCACCCTGGTCTGTGCAGGGATGCCTTTCCACTCGCCTCAACCTTCAGTGGCCCTGGCCATGGACGCGTCATCTGTGGGTTGCGGAGCCCACCTTGAGGATCTCCGCACTCAAGGCCTTTGGTCAGCTCAAGAACTGACCTTGCACATCAATGTACGGGAGCTGAGGGCAGTCCACCTAGCGTGCCAGGTGTTTCAAGAGCATATACAAGGCTGTTGTGTCTCAGTGTTCACAGACAACACAACGACCATGTTTTACATAAACAAGCAGGGCGGTGCACGTTCTTCCCCCCTTTGTCAGGAAGCCGTCCAGCTCTGGGACTTTTGCATAGCCCACTCGATCAACCTGGTAGCATATTTTCTCCCAGGGGTTCAGAACACTCTGGCGGATCACCTCAGCAGATCCTTCCTGTCTCATGAGTGGTCGATTTGCCCGGACGTTATCCATTCTGTTTTCTGGAAGTGGGGTTCTCCCCACATAGACCTCTTTGCCTCCCGCGAGAACAGGAAATGCCATGTGTTCTGCTCCTTCCAGGGTCACTCCCCGGGCTCCCTATCAGACGCATTCCTGATACTGTGGACGAGACATCTCCTTTACGCCTTTCCACCATTCCCGCTGGTCCACAGGGTCCTGCTCAAGCTCCGCAGAGACAGAGCCCACCTGATCTTGATCGCTACAGTGTGGCCGAGGCAACACTGGTACACCAGCCCAATTCCCCTACCTCTTTGGCTGGATCTCATAACTCAGGACCACGGCAGACTTCACCACCAAGACCTGCAGTCTCTTCACCTTACAGCATGGTTGCTGCATGGTTAAGCCAGTCTGAGCTACGCTGCTCTGCCTCGGTACAACAAGTCTCCTGGGTAGTAGGAAACCTTCCACTAGGTTAACTTATACAGCCAAGTGGAGGTGTTTCTCCTGCTGGTGCGAGCAGCGTAACGCTGTTCCTACCAAGACACAGGTTCCTACCATCTTGGACTACCTCTGGTCCCTAAAACAACAAGGCCTAGCTGTTTCATCAATAAAGGTGCACTTGGCAGCCATCTCTGCCTTCCACCCAGGGGAGAACGACTGCTCGGTCTTCTGTCACCCCATGGTTTCGAGGTTTCTCAAGGGCTTGGAACGTTTATACCCGCAAGTCCACCGCCCCGCCCCAACCTGGGACCTCAACCTAGTTCTAGCCAAACTTATGGCTGCTCCCTTTGAGCTGCTGGCAGCCTGCTCGCTGCTGTACCTGTCCTGGAAGATAGCATTCCTCATAGCCATTACATCGGCAAGACGAGTCTCCGAACTTTGGGCTCTCACAGTCGACCCCCCGTATACAGTGTTTCACAAGGACAAGGTACAGCTGCGACCACATCCGGCCTTCCTCCCTAAAGTGGTATTGGCCTTCCATATCTACCAAGATATCTTCCTTCCGGTCGTCTTCCCGAAGCCACACTCTTCACGCTGAGAGCAGCAACTGCACTCACTAGATGTCCGTAGGGCTCTCGCTTTTTATATCAAGCGAACAAAGCCCTTTCGTAAAACACCCCAACTCTTCATCACGGTAGCTGATTGAATGAAGTGCCTACCTGTCTCCTCCCAGAGGGTTTAATCTTGGGTGACGGCCTGCTTCCGCACCTGCTATGACTTGGCTCATGTTCTAATGAGTCATCTCACCGCACATTCTACTAAGGCTCACGCTTCATCTGCTGCCTTCCTGGCTCATGTACCCATCCAGGAGATATGTCGTGCAGCTACCTGGTCCTTGGTCCACACCTTTGCGACACATTACGCATTGGTACAACAGTCCAGAGATGACGCGGCATTTGGCTCAGCAGTTCTACATTCCGCGACATCTCCGACTCCACCGTCTAGGTAAGGCTTGGGAGTCACCTAATTGGAATCAATATGAGCAAGCACTCGAAGAAGAAAAGATGGTTACTCACCTTTGTAACTGTTGTTCTTCGAGATGTGTTGCTCATATCCATTCCAAACCCGCCCTCCTTCCCCACTGTCGGAGTAGCCAGCAAGAAGGAACTGAAGGGCCGTTGGGTCGGCAAGGGTATATATTCACCGCCATAGCGGCGCCACTCCAGGGGGCGACCCAGCTGACCCACCGAGTGTTGCTCCAGCGAACGTGCACGCGGCGCGCGCGCACCTAATTGGAATGGATATGAGCAACACATCTTGTAGAACAGCAGTTACAAAGGTGAGTAACCGTCTTTTTCTCCTGCTTCCAGGCCCTGCAGCTAACGAACTAGAGAGGATTATTCTGAAAATGGTGCTTTAAAGTTGAAGCTTGATCTGGCAAAAGAACATTGACACACAAAAAATGGATGATCATTGGAACGTTAGTTTCCTGTTTTCCCTGTTGTTGTTATAGCACCATTATTTTGCATGGTGGAAACCTGGCCCTGAAAAATAACTATCAACACCAGATGAATACTGCCCATACAGATAACATTTCTCCTTTAAAACTGGGCATTTCCAAGTCCAGATCCCTTCTGTGGAATGGCCCCCAGAAGCCAAGCTGATCCATCACTCTACCAACACCTCGCCTTTTTCTGTTTTTCATCAGATGCTATTGAAGTGGCTTATGAATACTGACAAATGGCTCTGGGTTTCACAGGTTGGGAAGGTCGCACAGTGGCACAGCTAGGAATAGATCTGGGATCTCCCATGCTAACCACTAGAGCAGGGGTGGCCAACCTGAGCCTGAGAAGGAGCCAGACTTTACCAATGTACATTGCCAAAGAGCCACAGTAATACATCAGCAGCCTCTCATCAGCTCCCCCGCACTCCTAGTGCCTCCCACCCACTGGCAGCCCTGCCGATCAGCTGTTTCGTAGCGTGCAGGAGGCATGAGGGGCAGAGGGGGAGGAGCGAGGGCATAGCAGGCTTGGGACAGGGCCTATGACAGAGCCAGGGGTTGAGCAATGAGCTGCCCTGGCACATTGGAAAATTGATGCCTGTAGCTCCAGCCCCGGAGTCAGTGCCTATACAAGGAGCTGCATATTAACTTCTGAAGAGCTGCATGCGGCTGCTGAGCCACAGGTTGGCCTCCCCTGCGCTAGACTGTACTGAAGTTGTTGCTTGCTGCCTGTGTGTTTTTGCCCCAGTCCTGGCCTTCTGGAGTACAAAAAAGCAAGAGGTCTAGATAAGCATTGGTGTAATTTTACTGGTCTCTAGTTCCCTGGGCTGCCTCTCAGCCGTGGGTCACATTTGTGCTGGGATTGGAGAGCAGGTTACAAGTGCTGGCATAAATGCTGCTGTTTGGCTGCAGCTCCCATGCTGCTTGCCAGAAACTGCTGACTATTTTTTTTTTCTGTTTTGGAAACCACTACAGCAACATTTTCTAGCTGGATGGTGAGCAATTTCCCTCAGGAGAGGAGGAGAAAATGGCTGTTTAGTAGTTAATTACCTGTTATGTTAGTCTGACAGCGATGAAGCTTATGAGGCATGAAAGAAGAGTAGATCCGCCTTTCCCACAAATCACACTGAAAACTGGGTGAAGTAAGTTTTCCGGTGGCCAAGCACGCTCCCAAACTTCCCCCGACTGTCCTCCGTCATTCAGCCCTCACATTGCTCTCGCAGGGAATGCTTTGCTTCCCAGCCTCCTGACTTGGGGACAGCCAAGTGGCTTCTCGTAACTCTTGGAGAAGGCAGCACAGAGTATGGGGTGTTTCTGCCTACCACAGATGGCTGATTTATTGACACACAGGCCCCGCCCTAGCAGCCCTGTGTTCTTTCCGAGGGGCTGAATCGCTGCCAAGATGTTTTTGAACTGGATTTCATAGTGAGAAATAATCCAGCTCTGATGTCAGCATATGGGCTCTGCTGGCCTTTATTCCTTCCAGACAGCCTTGCTTTCCGGCGCAGCTTCTTTTATTTTGAAGCACAGAGGGGAGATAAAGCCCAGACATCAAGATGGCTGCCTGGATCAGCAGTAGGTGACAAAGTTTAGGTTTGTTTCCCATTCTGGGCCCCGACGAGGAAAGCTGTCACTGCCAGTCAGCTGTTTCCATCATTAGCCCGTATCCCCTCTGTGGGCCCACCTTTCTCTGGTATACAAGGGCACTCAAACTGGCTGCTTTGGCATCTTGCCAGGAGCCTGACGACCACCCCTAACATCCATGGGACAGAACAGATGGCAGCTGCTCTCAGAGACTACAGGTCCCAGTGTGCAGTTTTCTCCATCTTGATAAAATCCGCATGGGACCTGTACAGCTCCATATTAAAGATGGCAGGCTGCACTGCAAAGCTCTGTAGGCCGGCCTGTTTTTGAGGCAGAGACAGGAAAGGAACTGGGCTTATTAACACATTATTTTTATACCTTGGTCTTTTTTGGGGCATTTGTTTATTTCCTTCTGTTTTCCTGTCTGGAGACCTCAGTCAGACCAAAAGAATAGCCTGAAAGGTCACTAGTAAAACTGCCTGGGAAAGGTTTTGCTCCCTGCTTTGTTCTCTGGAACCTCTGCTCCATCATGGGTTGTGCCTTTGTTTTCTGATAGAATTCGACCACACCAGGTCTCTCACAGGGTATGGCTACACTGCCCACTTTACAGTGCAGACACGGCAGTGCTGTGACGTGAGCAGTGTAAACCCGTTTTATCGCTGGGGGGAGAGCTCTCTCAGCGATTTAAAAAAAATAAATAACCACCCCGAACGAGGCGCTGTCTATACAGGCGCTTTTCAGCACTAAAACTTTTGTTGCTCAGGGGTGTGTGTTTTCACACCCCTGAACGACTAAAGTTTTAGTGCTGAAAGTGGCAGTGTAGACACAGCCTTGGTGATTTGTGTTCTCCTAGCATTTTTCTTTCCTTGATTGTTTCAGTTCCACCCTCCTTGGTTTGTGACACCTTTTAGACGGGAAACAGCACTGTAGAGCCAGGGACTTGGAGATGGGGGTGGGGAGAGCCCCATTCAGGCTGACAACATGGTAACGGTTTACAGGCTTCCGAGGAAGCTGTGTCCAGCCCTCTGTGGCCGGAAGGGTAATCGGCTGGAGGTGGGGAAGTGAGGGTGGGAGAATACAAGGAGAAATGGGAAGAGGGAGCAGGAATACCCTCTGTAAAATAGACCTCTACTCTGATATAATATGACCCGGTATAACAGAAATTCGGTTATAACGCAGTAAAGCACTGCTCGGGGGGGGGGGGGGGGGGGGGCTGTGCGCTCCAGCGGATCAAAGCAAGTTCGATATAACGTGGTTTCGCCTATAACACAGTAAGATTTTTTTGGCCCCCGAGGGCAGTGATATATCGGGGTAGACGTGTAATATGAAAATTCAAATATTCTAGTATGAGAAGGAGATGGGGAAAAAATATGAGTGGGTCAGGTTGTCTGTTGTGCCCAGTTTGTGCTGGGTGCAGCAAAGAGAGGGAACTGTGAAGGACTACTTTGAACGCTCTCAGTTAGTAATAGTCCCCTGGGGATCTTCCTCCAGCTGAAAATAGCCTGAGTGCAGTGTGCTCCAGTTGTACCTCCTTCTCAGGTGGGCTACAGGAAGAGTGGCATAGGAGCCAATGGCATCAATCAGGGCCGGCTCCAGGCCCCAGCGCGCCAAGCGCGTGCTTGGGGCGGCATGCCGCGGGGGGCGCTCTGCCGGTTGCCGGGAGGGCGGCAGGCGGCTCCGGTGGACCTCCCGCAGGTGTGCCTGCGGATGGTCCGCTGGTCCCGCAGCTCTGGTGGAGCATCCGCAGGCACGCCTGTGGAAGGTCCACCAGAGCCGCGGGACCGGCGAGCGGCAGAGCGCCCCCTGCGGTGTGCTGCCGTGCTTGGGGCGGCAAAATGGCTAGAGCCGCCCCTGGCATCAGTCTATGCCTGCTGGCAATTCCCATGCTAGGGGAATCCCAGCTTGAGTGGTGCTGTCAGTCTTTCCTTCCTTTATGCTGCTAAGCTGCATGAGCAAGCAGAGTAGGCCAAGAGTATCTGACCCAGTGTTTGTTGCCAAATATGTTATGTCTAAGTGTCTCTGGGGTAGTCTGCACCCACCCACCCCCCACGGCTACAGCTATTGCTCTCAGTTCCTCCCCTTCCTGGCCTCTGTCAGGGTTTCCACTGCTCCCTTGAATTAAGACAAAGTGCAGAAAATTGTCACTTACCTAAGTTTGACTGAATGAAAATGGCCCCCCATGGAACAGGGCCCTGAGTGTCAGACGTAGTAGGCTTGTCTCCCTGCTAACACAGATGACCTGTCTGCCCCTCTACTCCTTTTACTGTGGGCTAGCTGAGCTGGGAGCTGGGAAGTCTGCCCAGGCCTCTTAGTATTGCTGGTCACGGCATGCTGAGGAAAGGTCAATAGCAAAGAGGTGGAAACATTCAATAAGGTGGATTCCATCCTGCATCCTGATTGTTTTGGCTGTGTGGAGTGGCTGATAGCCACCTGCTGTGTGTTAGAACTTCTGAATCTATAGGGAGTGTGGGAGCTGTAGGCAACTTGCCTTCTGTGGAGCTGACTAGATAGCTGACTTCCAGCTGGTACTGAGATGCTGCATTTAGCCTCAAGCTCTGTCTGCTTGTTTAGCAGGAGAAAAGGATCTTCTTAATTCCTCCTAGTTACACACTTGCTAGTAATAAACTCGGGTCCCCCCAGTGCTCTTGTTTAGGCTGGGGTTTGCATCTTTCTGGTGTGGGTGGAATGAGCCAGGAATTCGTGGCTTCTGTACGAGTCGCTGTGCTCATCTAGTTCTACCTCATGTTTGGGGTTTGCTATTAGCTGTGTTTGAGTCCACTCATAGTGGAGAGGAGAGACATTCCAGTTGCCTCAGCGAAGCAGCAGGAGGGATCAGACGTACAGTCCAAGAAGGGTAACGGGGTCAGATAAAGGCGTTACATATAACTAAGCAAAGGGGTAACTAGTACTTAGAAACCTCAGTCCCACTGAAAATCAGGGAGTTAGGTTCCTAAGTGCCTAAGTCACTTCTGGGGGGGGGGAATGGGACTTTTGCTCCTAACTCACTTAGGCACTTCTGAAAACTGTACCTTTGTGTTCTACTGCCAGCATCTCTGTCAGACAGCAGAAGCTGAAAAGCAAAAGGAGGAGAGTTAGAATGCCTGGCAGTAGAAGAGACAGCTCAGAAGAGTGGCAGGATAAGTATCAGTGGGATTCTCTAGTACTGGGATCTGAATTATTCAGGAAGGACAGATGAAGTCGTAGAAGTGGGGGAGTGCCACTGCACCCACAAGATTCCATAGTATCTGCTGAGATAGGAGTTCTGACTAGAGAGCATCATACATCATGGCCCAATTGGTACAAGTGCCGAGTCAGAAGAATACAGACCTATATCAGTTATATTGCATGCCCCCGGTTAGGCTACTGATAGCCCAAGAGATTGAGAGAGGAAAACATGCTTGCCCAAATAGCAATAATGGGGGGGTTCAGCTAGTCAGTGTTAACTGTTCCAAAAATGTTTACATCCCTAGGGGTGGTGATCCAGTAGAGTAGGTGATCAGGCATGCCTTGGGTCCACCAGATTTAGCAAATAGCCTCCTCCATTATGCTCAGGTACATTTCTAAATTGACACTTCAGTCATTGGTGTCTCTTTCCAGTCTGACTGGTCTCATAATTTGGTTGCAATCTAAAACATCCAGTAAGAATTAGGGTTCACTTAGGTAACTTATTAGCTTTACTAGTTCTATCACAAATGTAATTGATGCACAGTGGGGTGCTCCCAAACTTTGCACAGCTGGGGGCTGCATTGGAACTTTTCTCAGAGCCTCAGGTCTGTACACAGATTGATTACATAAATCAAAGGAGTAATTGGGCCCAGTACACAGATCGACAAAGCTCTGTTGATGCCTCATCCACAACTCTCCCGAATGCATTCAGCCTCAGGAAGCCTTGTACACCATTCCTGCATGCTGCTTCACACCATACCACCTGCTGGTGTGGCCAGAGCACCTCTCCTTCCATCCAGAACGTACACTAATAGCCCAGCTTGACAGTGTGCAACTAATGGGACATCAGCGTGGCCGAGAGAACAGGGCGGCACAATGAATTAGGCAGATGCAACTGCTGCTGAACTGGCAAACGGGCTTCGGAATTCCACAGAGGGAAATCTCACTGGGGGTTGGGGGCAGGTAGAACCAATCAGATGAGAAGGAAGCTTTGCCTAAGTTCTCATGCCTGCAACAATTCCTGCTGGCAAAAAGTTCTGCTTCAGCAAAATACTGCCCTTTTCCGAGTCAGTGCAAGGAAAAACACAGCTCTTGAGCCAGTGAATTGTCAAGTGTGTAGGCTCATGCCTTTGCCTTTTGTAACCTCCATGCTGCCATAACAGCCCACTGCCCTGCTGGGGAAAGTGGGAAGAGTGCACAAGGTGAGGTTTAAGAATGGGTGTTGATTACTGTTGGAATGCTATGTGTGCACACGAACATGGCCAGTTATGGAAGCCCAGGTGTGTGTCGTTATCAGATTATACTTTCTCTACCAGTCTAGCATTAGAGAGGTTATTTAACCCCTGTGTTTGGCACTGATGTGCCCGCTGCTGGAATCCTGTGTCCCTACGATTCAAGAAGGATGTGGATAAACTGGAAAGGGTTGAGAGAAGAGCCACAAAAATGATTAAAGGATTAGAAGACCTGCCTTATAGTAATGGATTCAAGGAGCTCAGTCTATGTAGTTTAACAAACAGAAAGTTAAGAAGTGACTTTTTCACATTCTGTAAGTACCTACATGGGAAACAAATACTTGGTAATGGGCTTTTCAGTCTTTTCAGTCCTAAAGTCTGGGGATTGGTAACCCTTGAGACTGGATCCTACCAACTTGTAACTGCAGATGTCTCAGTGTGTGTGTTTGGAATATGTTCTCTTACTCATCTAGGATCTTAAACAGTGTCTAATTTTTTTTTTTTTTACAAAAGCTTTGCAGTTCACCTTCTAAACATCAGTGCAACTGGGCTGCAGCCAGACAGAGCTTCAGTGGATTCCCTTTCTTGGTGAAGTCTTCCTTTTTGGCTAGCAAGAAAAGGGCTCTGTTGACTGTTTTTCCCGTACAAATTCCCCAGATGTTTTCATTGCACTGAAGTTGCTTTACACAAGTTCCTTCCAGAAGATGGCTGGATTTCAAAAGGAGAAAACACTTCTCCTCCCCAACTGCATCTGAGTGCTGGCTCCTCTTTAAACTGCAGACCTGCTCCTAGTGTCACGTTAGTCTGAGGGTATGTATACACTGCAGTCAGAGGGGTGACTGCAGCATGTGTAGACATACCCAAGCTAGCTTTGATCTAGCTGGCACCAATAACAGTAGCAGTGAAGCTGCGGCAACATGGGCTGCATGGACTGAGAGTATAGACTGAAGCGGCTAAGCCATGCTGCTGTGGCTATCCAGATCAAAGCTGATTCATGTATGTCTACACATGCCGGAGTCGCACCTCGGATTGCTGTATAAACATATCCCAAGTTAGAATAAACTCCTTGGAAGAGGGGTCTTGTCATTTGATGGGTTCAGCAAACCATTATGTATACCTGCAAGATTCTGTCAACAACCGCTCAGAAGCAGAAGGTTCTCAAGACAGGTCCATTCTACAGCAAGAATAGGTCTGACTGAATTGTTGTGATAAAAGCATTTCAGTTAAACAGGTTAAACTTTGTGTATGGATCCAATCCTTTCTGCTAAAGCCGACGTTTATAAGATGCAAGCCCAGCTGATATCAGCGCCACACAGGATTTGCCCCTAGTGTGGTTTTTAAACCTATTTAAGTCAGTGCAGCCAATGTGTGTGGACAAGCCCTAAAATTCCCTTCTCGTGCTGCACAAATGTTCCTGCCTGCTGTGCTCTTTTTGAATGTAGAGCTGCTCTCACACCCACTGCGGTTTGTCTTAGGCAGTATGTGTTTGTGCTTTTCAGTATCCGGAGTTGAGCCAGGAGTCTGGGTCTCCGTTTGTCTATGTCTGCACTAATCCCCAGGAGATGATTGTGAAGTTTCCCATCAAAGGAAAACACAAAATATGTAAGTCATGGCACCCCACAGACACACTCCTCTCTCCCTTTCTGGCAGGCTGTTGTCCTCCAGCTCTGCTTGCGTTCTGTGGAGCTGTTCACAGGCTTTGATCCATAAGTGTTTGTTTAATAATGCAAACACATCTGTAGCAGCTTCCTCTTTAGTTCTTTTATCCCCAGATGTTGCTTCCTTGAAAACACCTGACTTCTCCCTCTCCCTTGCTAAGGCTCCTGGAGTCTTAAGACTCATCACATGGAAGTAGGAAACACACGTTTGCAGTTGCTCCGTTTTTGGCACGAGCAAGTAGAGTATGGCTGAGGATGCCAGGTTGTTTGATTAGATGATAAACCTTTGTAGCCAAAAGCATCCCTCAAATAGGGCAAGTAGCAAACCTACACATCCCACTACGCTAGCCATGTGCATGAAGGGAGTGGTGTCTCACTGGTATGGGGTAATAGCACTTCTCTTCCACCTTCACAGACCTGGATTCAAGTCTCAACTTGCCATAGGGTGACCAGACAGCAAGTGTGAAAAATCGGGATGGGGGTGGGGGGTAATAGGAACCTATATAAGAAAAAGACCGAAAGATCGGGACTGTCCCTATAAAATTGGGACATCTGGTCACCCTAACTTGCCATCAAAAGAGAACATGGTTTAGATGGGTCTTGGGCTAGTCCCTAGTAGTCACTTTGTCTGCATTACAAAATTGCCACCCTGTTTGACTTGACTGGTAACAGTATGGGAGACCCAAGAGTGAAATAGCAAGAGGGCTGCAGGTCTAGGCGGAACTGCTTTGGCAGAGCTGTGGGGGGACGCTGCAGAGCATCTGTCCACACTATGCTTGCTAGTGCTGTAAGGCCCTTTTATGAGCAACCAACCATCCACAGCTGCTGGTTTCACTGCCCATCCCTGTAAAGCGAATGGAAAAGGGGTGCAGCAGCTGGGGATCCTGCAGTCAGCTCTGGCCTTTATGAACAGCATCCCCACTTCCTAGCCTCGGGAAGGGACCACACATGGTTCCAAGGGACATGAAAAATTAATTTGACAGGCTTAAATCAGTATAAGCAAAACTAGTCTCTGCCCTTTGTTTCACTGAGCTGATCACTAGGTCTGCTTTCGAATTTGCAGTGTGTTTCACTGAGAGTAGTTAGACTCTGGTGGGACGGAAGCGACAGCATTTCTGGGGACTAGTTAACCTCCTCTGAAGTACAGTCTGGAGTCTTTTCTCTCTCCACTGATTGAGAGGAACGTGCCCCTCCCTGTGGATTTAGTTTGCCTTTCATTGGCTGTATGCAGAGCATTCTCCCCCACCACATTTCCAGAGCCTAGGGGCAAGGTGGCTTTGTTTGGTTTATTGCCTTTTATGCACACCAGCATCCTCATGGGGAAGGTGAGTGCACTAGCTCCTTGAGCAGCGGTTAGCCAGCGCCACCGCAGAACCCACAAGGGAACTTGTTCCTGGGGCCCACCGCAATATGGTGACTCCGGTTCTGGTGGGTGTGTGTGGGAGTGAAAGGAGCTGTTTGGAACAGGGGCTTTTTGTGTTGCTGGAACATCCTTACAAGTGTGATTTATTTTGGCATCAGCTGCCTGACCCCGACCCTGCCCAACCATTCCCCTTCTCTGATTCATGCTCTGCCTGTGCTCCCCGCACCTCCCTCCATCAAGCCACTTCTGGCAAGGAGGCTATGGGGTGCCGTGGCTGAGTGGAATGCTGATGTGCTCTGTGCCCTGTGGGCAGGGGCTGACTGCATCTCCGTGTACAAATGCTGGCTGCCACACCGCATCCTTTGTGTTGCGACATTTTCCTGCTTGAAGAGGGAGCAGTTTAACAGTCGGGAAGGACGCCGGCTGGGCTCGAGGGTGTCTGGGTGTCCCACTTCCACTGCTGACTGCCTTCCTGACAACTCCCGCACAGGATCTGTCATCAGGGTAAAGCAGAGCAGCAGCAGCAGTGGTTCACTTTCCCCTTCAGTGGGGAGACAGTCATTCCAGGCCAGGCAGACGATAGGAGCAGAGAACCTTTGAGCTTTCACCACAGTAATGCAGTATCATAATAGGGGCACGCTTCAAATCAGATACAGTCAACCTCAAAAGCATAATGCCTCGTGAGCCTTATAACAAGGCCTTGAGTATGGGTCACTTTAGCATCCCCACCTGAGCACACTGACTTGCTACAGAGTCTCCTGTAAACCTCACTCAGCCAGGGACCCAAAGGTCTGTCTGTCCCATTGTTGGGAAATGAGGCCCTAGTTTGATCAAACAGAAATGGGTTTTGTGCAGGAAAGGCTCCATCTAATCGGTGTAGAGATCTGATCCTGATCACTGTGGTGTCCAAGCGCCTCCCAGGGGGATACAAATAGCAGTAACATTCTCTTTCTTCATCCCCAGATTGAAGGGGAAATAGCTCCATTGCTTATGTGTGCTTGGGCAGGCAGCATGGGCAAAACTCACGGAGTGAAAGCCAAGCTGGAGAAATATATTTTCTCTTAGTTTTGAGTGTAAGAGGCCTGTGCTCATCCTTAGCTCTTGTGGCAGTGAGTTCCACAGTCTGGGCCCAGCACCTGTGCAAGTCCTGCCGTCAGCACTCACAAGCTTCCCCCTATTGGTCGGACAATTCCATCATTCCAGTAGAACGCAGCGGTCCAGGATGCTTTGGTTGCATGTGGGGCATTCTTTTTGTGGCCTCTGGAATGTGAGATAGAAGGGCATTTAATGACTTGAACAAGTTTTGAGAGAACCGGACTCCTGGTGCCTGTTCTTTGGTATTCACCTTTGTCTTGTGCTTATCTCTGTCCTTGCTCCAGGTTACCCATTGGTTGACCATTTTTTAACTAGCAGATAGGGCTGGGTGCTTTCTTATCAGCCTTGTTTCTGGGGAATAAGGAGAAGCAGTTGCACTTGAGACTAGTAGATGAAGTTGGTGCCAAATGTGAAGCCAAGATGTTCCAGGCTTTAGAGCTCATGGTCACATGAGATGGAAGCGTGTAACTCAGGGCACGTCTACACTACGGGATTATTCCGATTTTACATAAACCGGTTTTATAAAACAGATTGTATAAAGTTGAGTGCACGCGGCCACACTAAGCACATTAATTCGGTGGTGTGCGTCCATAGTCCAAGGCTAGCGTCAATTTCTGGAGCGTTGCACTGTGGGTAGCTATTCTGTAGCTATCCCATAGTTCCCGCAGTCTCCCCCGCCCCTTGGAATTCTGAGTTGAGATCCCAGTGCCTGATGGGGCAAAAATCATTGTCACGGGTGGTTCTGGGTAAATGTCGTCACTCACTCCTTCCTCCGTGAAAGCAACGGCAGACAATCATTTCGTGCCCTTTTTCCCTGGATTGCCCTGGCAGACGCCATAGCACGGCAGCCATGGAGCCTGTTCAGCTTTTTTTTACTGTCACCGTACGTGTACTGGATGCCGCTGACAGAAGCGATACTGCAGCGCTACATAGCAGCATTCATTTGCTTTTGCATGATAGCAGAGATGGTTATCAGTCGTTCTGTACCGTCTGCTGCCCTTGTAAATTGGCAATGAGATGATGGCTATCTGTCGTTCTGTACCATCTGCTGCTATCATGAGTGCCCCTGGCTGAGGTCAGCCGGGGGCGCAAAGGCAAAAATGGGAATGACTCCCCAAGTCAATCCCTCCTTTATGGTATCTAAAAATAGTCAGTCCTGCCTAGAATATAGGGCAAGTGTACTAGAGAACCAGTGTATCAGAGAACCAGAGTGCACAGCTGCTCCGTGTCAGATCCCGCAGAAATGATGAGCTGCATGCCATTCACAGGGGTTGCCCCTGCAACAACCCCACCCGTTGCTTCCCTCCTCCCCAACCTTTCTGGGCTACCATGGCAGTGTTCCCCTCCCCCCCTCATTTGTGTCATGAAGTTATAAAGAATGCAGAAATAAGAAACAGTGACTTGTTAGTGAGATAAAATGAGGGGGAGGCAGCCTCCAGCTGCTATGATAGTCCAGGCAGGACATTAAGCGGTGTGGGGGAGAGGAGCCCAGCATCCCGCTGCTATGACAGTCCAGGCAGGACATTAAGCGGTGTGGGGGAGAGGAGCCCAGCATCCCACTGCTGTGATAGTCCAGGCAGTACATAATCTTTTATTGACACATGAAAGGGAGGGGGCTGACGGAGCTCAGCCCCTAGTTGCTATGATGAAGATGGTTACCAGCTGTTCTGTACCATCTACTGGGAATGACCAGGAATCATTCCTATTTTTACCCAGGCGCCCCCGCTGGCCGGCCTCACCTGAGGCCAGCCAGGGGTATTCAGCAGTTATCAAGCATATTGTACTGTCTGCCGCCGGGGAGGGAAGAGGAGCGGATACTGCTCTTTACTGCCGCAGCATCGCGTCTACCAGCAGCATTCAGTACACATAGGGTGACATTAAAAAAAATCAAACGATTTTTTTCCTTTTTCTTTCACGTGGGGGGGAGGGGGTACATTGACAAGCAATACCCTGAACCACGCCGGACAATGTGTTTGAACCTACAGGCATTGAGAGCTCAGCCAAGAATGCAAATACTTTTGGGAGACTGCTGGGGACTGTGGGATAGCTGGAGTCCTCAGTCCCCCCTCCCTCCCTCCATGACCGTCCATTTGATTCTTTGGCTTTCCGTTATGCTTGTTATGCAGCACTGTGTAGCCTGGAGATTTTTTTCAAACACTTTGGCATTTTGTCTTCCGTAACAGAGCTCTGATAGAACAGATTTGTCTCCCCATACAGCGATCAGATCCTGTATCTCCCGTACGGTCCATACTGGAGCTCTTTTTGGATTTGGGACTGCATCGCCACCCGTGCTGATCAGAGCTCCACACTGGGAAAACAGGAAATGAAATTCAAAAGTTCGCAGGGCTTTTCCTGTTTACCTGGCCACTGCATCCGAGTTCATATTGCTGTCCAGAGCGGTCACAGTGGTGCACTGTGGGATACCGCCTGGAGGCCAATACCGTCGATTTGCGGCCACACTAACCCTAATCCGATATGATAATACCGATTTTAGCGCTACTCCTCTCGTTGGGGAGGAGTACAGGAACCGATTTAAAGAGCCCTTTATATCGATATAAAGAGCCTCGTAGTGTGGACGGGTACAGCGTTAAATCGGTTTAACACTGCTAAAATCGGTTTAAACGCGTAGTGTAGACCAGGCCTAAGTTTGTAGCTCCACTGCTGTTCTTACTCTGTGAGGAACCCTCCATTCTGTAACATGCTGGTCTGACGTGTGGGGCTACTTGGCAGTCTGGCCACTCTGAGCTCACAACTGCTGAGATGTGTGGTGGCTTATCACGCTTTACTTTCAGCCAGAGGGGACTCTAGGGCTGTGACAGTTCTGTTAGATGTGGCCTGTCACCAGAAGGAGAATGAGGGCAGTGGAGATTCCCTGCAGCAGTAGATCCTCCCGGGCCATGGCCACTCCATGGTTTTACCTTGCTTCTGGCTCCCATGATTGCTGCAAACCCTGGCAGAGGAGACCTGCATGCTGCTTACTGCAATCAGCTGCTCACACCTTTTTGCAAATCCCTTTTTGCAGAGAAGTCTGTGCATCCTTATTCCTGGAAAGCTTCAGCTGAAGTGTAGACTGTAGCAGAGGACTGGCTGGACAGCCAGACTTAGCCCAGAACCTGGGCCAAAGGAGGGGAGGCCAATTTCAGGGAGATTTAGGAGGACCTGAGAGAGAGGCAGGAGGAGGAAGCCTCTGGGATTTGATTCCGCCCATTATCCGTGGGAGGTTCTGAGCAAATCTGCCAGGTATGAACAAGAACCTCTCGTGGTAGCTGTACATGTAGGTTCTCGCTGCTTTGGTGCTGGAATTAGTAGGCCAGTTAGCCCAAGACACCATTGTTCCTTGGGCAGGCCCAGGGTTTGTCTCTGGGGCGAGGGGCACTTCCCCAACCACTCCAGCACAACCCCCTTGCTGTGTTTTGGAGCTAGCCGTGAAATGTTAATAGCTAAACACATGGAAATGCATGCGACTGCCCCGGCCCTAGAGAGCCGTCACTGCTGAGGTGTAGCTCAGCTGCAGTGGCACAGCTCTTCCAGTGGGAGACACAGCCAGCCGTGTATGGTCCCATTTCCCAGTGGACATGCTCTTGTTGCCTGGAACAGTATCATACGTGTCCTGGGATGGTACCTTGATTAAGCCCAAGAAGAGAGATGGAGTAACCCAGAGAGCGGAGCGCATGCCGGCTCTGGCTCCTTGGCCTGTTACTGGCCCCTCTCCCACTGCAGTTCTGCCTGTTGTGGTCCCAGCACTCCAGGGCAGGGTTCGTTTCTTTGCTCTGAAGGGCTCTCACATCTGCAGTTGCCATTTGACCAGGTAACTGCCCTTTATCTACCAGTCTTCAATAGCACCTGTCCTAGGCAGAAGCCCTGAGCTGCACGCAGACGCAGACAGGCTGGTAGAACTGCCTGACATCTCTGTGCTGCTTAGAGCTCCCTCCACAGGTAGCTGTAAGCACCTGCGCCTTTGTGCAGCGCCTCTGAACCACAGCGGGAATGCTCAGTTCTGCCAGCCAGAGCTCCACCGGGACAGCAGCTTGTGTCTGTGGGCAGAGGGAGCTGACCCCACGCATGGAGCTAATGAGTTACTGCTGGTTATGGATGAGCGTGTTTAAAGTCAACTCGTGCTGTAACAGAGCTGAGATCAGTGCAGGCTGCTTCCTCCTGACGAATGGCTCTGTCTGTGGAGCAATGATCAGGGGCTCTGCAGCACATTGATTAAGGAATACAAATGGCAGCAGAGAATATGTACAGCAGCTATAAAAGCCAAAGACAAGCTCTGTATTTGCAAAGGGTGGGACCTGCCACCATGCAGAACCCTGCGGGGCGGGGTTATCACTTCACAAGGTGAGATGAGTGTTAGTGCGAGAGGTGGTGCAGTCCTGGGACCAGGGAGGAGGGGGCCTGGCGTAGCATGGCCTTGTTCGGTGGAGCTGTTGTCGCCCAGCATTGAAGCTGGCTGTTCAGCAGGGGGAAGCAATGCTCGTTCGGAGGAGCCAGCCAGTGCTAGGGAGCGAGAGAGCAATTGCCATTCAGGCTGGGGTGATGTCGTGCATCCTTCATCAATCTGACAGGGATCAAAGAACATATGTAGAGCCAGCAACCCCATGGCCCTCTCTGAAGTGAGCACGGCAGCTTGGGAGGATCCCTGCTTCTCTCGCGCTGGTGCGTGGTGGGCGGGCGGGGGACGGAGCTGAGTGCGCCTCTCACAGAAGGCTCTGGCAGAGATTGAGACCATATGGGATTATCCTAACTGCTGGTGGTCCCCTAGTTCGTAGAAGGGTCTCAGAGCACTGCCTTGGGCAGGACTGTCAGTGTGGTGTGTGATGACGTCCCGACCCATTTGTGTATCACCGTAAATTTGCAGTGGGCACCTTCCCCTCACCTCCAAACAAGGGCCTCCAGGGCGGGAGGGAAACCAGCCCTTGGTTTGTGTCCTAACAGGGACAGGTGCCACATGCATTGCTTTGCAGAGAGTGGATGCAGTTCAGGGAAGACATAGAGTGAAAGTAAGGAGAAAGGGGGGCTGGGCATGTCCCCGGGAGGCAAACATTGGCCCCTGCATGCTGGGCTCCAGCTTGCTCCCTCCCAGTGCCTCTGCATGAGCCCTTGGCCTGAACAGAGTTTGTGCTTCAGTTACTGGATCAGGTTTGTTGATGTCCTGCCCTTGCCTCCGTGCTGGGGAAGGGAAGCTGGAAGCACTGTGCGTGGCAGGCGGGGAATCTTGGTAGAGTCTCTGTCAGGGCCACCGCCTGTCTGCTAGCAAAGCCCAAGGAAGGCAGTGTTGGCTCTGGGTCCAGCTGCTGCCCGCAGGGTGCAGCTGGCTGTGAGCCTGCTTGTTCACAGTTGCTGGCCCCCTCTGCTCCTAGGAGGGAGGTGGGGGTTGCCAGAGATGTGCTTCCCATTAGTCTATTCTGGCTGCAGCCCAGAGAGGCCCCCTTGGCTGGGCTTTACACTTGGGAGCCCTGCAGGCTTCAAACTCTGACCTCTCCCACATGGCAGTAGGGCAGGCATGCAGGGCTGCAGCCTGCTCTGCTCTGCTTCTTCAGGTCACTGCCCTCATTCAGCAGGGGCCCTGCTCTGACCGCTGGGCCACAGGGCCAGCACGCAGGGATGTCTCTCCTGCACAGTGTTTGGAGAAGGTACCTGTGTACGAGTGTTTCCTTAAAACATGTCATGTCACACACCAGTGAGCAGAACGATCTGTTTCCTCCCAGCAGCGGCAGGAGCAGTGAATGTTAATTTCCTCTCCTCTTTGCTGAAGCCCCACCCATGATTTCTTTTCTGCATGGTGCACAGTGCCTCCCCGCTCTCTGTGTCACGCCTGCAGAGCGAACGGAGGAGTTTGGAAATGCCTGGCTCCTGAAGCAGGATAATTGAATGTGACAGGAACACACTAACTAGGAGACCTCACTGCCTTCAGCTGATTTGCATTGCAAATGACGCTTAAAAATAAAGTGGTGAGATGTTTTGTTGGTTTTTTCCCCTTTCTCCCCCCCGCTCCAGGGAAACTGGATTCAAAGATTCATCAGGGAGCAAGGAAGGGGTTAATGAAGCAGAAGGCGATTGTTTGAGCTCCTCACCCACCAGGAGCCCAGCCCAGCTGCTCTTCCTGAGGCCTTTGGGACAGCATGGAGGTGGAAGGTTCTGAAAGGCAGGTGCTTCCAGGGGTACTGAGAGCATTGTTAAAATATCTGACTATTGTATTCTGAAACCATTAAACGCGGAGAGCTTTGTGCCTCACTCTCTACAGGCACAGAGCCCAGCCAGTCTTGCAGCTGGGAGTTTCCTGTGTCTTAAAAGACCTCTGGTGCTTTGGCTGCAGAGGCTGGTCTGATGGCAAGCTCAATGGAGTGCTGGCATCTGGCTCCGTCTGCTGGGGCACGGCACTCAAAGCACGCCCCAGACTGGGTCAGAGGATTTGGAAACAGGCCAACGCCAGCCAGCAGCTCCTTGTTGTCCAGCAGGTCCGAGCTGGTTCAGCCCTGGTGGTGTCAGTATCCTCTCCCTGGGCAGCTAGAGGAAGAGAAATTGTGACTCCATGTCCGTTGGCCAGAGCGGGTCAGGCACATCGCAGCACCAGGCTCACGGGAGTTGTGCTGCAGCTGCTCACAGAGCTGCTTTGGCAGCAGTTCCTGCTGGAGCCGCCTTGGCATGCAGTGTGCTCTGTTATAGCAGGAGACATACCGGTGAAAAAAGCTGAATGTTATAAAGCTGGGCCGGGCCCCATCCCTGCCTCTGCAGAGTGCAGGCCGGAGGGGAAAGGTGAACTCAGCGCTTTGCCCCCTCTTTCTCAGAGCTTTATGTGCGAGGCTGTTTCCCTGAGTGGTTAGTAGCAGCTCTTGGCGTCTCCAGCAGCTGGGCAGGCTTCAGTCTGGGCTCCGTTTTTATTCCAACCAGCTGCCTGCCCATGAGAGCTGGCTCCCCTCCAGTAGCTGTGCACGTGACTTGGAAAAAAAACCGCCTCCTGTGTTAGGAATCAGATTGATTTCCCCTGTCTTTAATCCTTCACATTCAGCATCTCTGTGCAGTGACATGCCTGTGTGCGTTGGTGCTCACTGGGCTGTGTGCCTGCCGTGCTGCGTCGCTCCAGGCGCCAGTTCGACACGGCCTAAGCGTTACTGATTCCCAGCCGAACCCACCCCGCCCCCTCCCTCACGTTCTAACCCAGAGCGATGTCACTTTGCACCGCCACGCCGTGCAGAGCAGCAGATCACCCGAGAGGCGCACCAGAGCCCCAAGGTTAGATGCTCTCAGTTCATTATGCAGATAATGGTTAAGTTGCCCTGACCCTGCTGCCCTCTTTGTCTATCACCACAACACACTGGGAGCCAGGAGGGCTTGGAGCATTCTCAGCAGAAGGCCCAGTGCATCACTTCATTATTCTGGAGGTGAGCAGCCGGAGCCATAGGCGTTCTCAGCTAGAAGGGAATTAACTCAGGCGACATGCAAATGCCATCCTCAGCCTCGGTGCCATATCCTGGCTCATCCTTTGCTCGGTTTGTGTCTTGTGTGTCACACTGTCTCTGAGCGATATGGATTCGAGTACATGTAGATCTCAGCCAGGCTGTCCCAGCTCTGCTCTGCCTGGAGCTGGCTCTGAGTTTACTGCAGGGAAGCTGCCATTCCCTAGGACAAGGAGAAACGGGGGTAGGGGGTTCTCCCTTCCTTCCTCTTCTGGTCCTGCCCAGTCTGTAAAATTCCCCCTTCCCAAAATGGCCTTGCTCACCTACTGGTAAAATTCCCTCCAGCTGGACTTTGGCCCCAGGCCCTTCCCCCTTACCTGGCAGCCCTGCACCCTCATGTTAATTGCTTTTTGGTAACTGTTTCTCCTCCAGTGGCAGCTATGGCCTCCACTCCAGTCAGGGCCCTGGTCTGCTGGGTGCTGCCCAAACCTCACCTGCTGCCTGCCCCAAAGTATCTGTGCTCTAAGACTAAGCCAAACATCTCCAGCGACTGCAGAGATCTGAGCTGGAGGCAGAGCAGGGGATCGGAGGAGTTGAGAGGCAGTTGCTCCATAGTGATTGGGGATAGACAACTGCTGGGGCTGGGAAAGGAGGAGAGACTCACCTGTGCTGGCTGAGATACAGGCTGCTCTGGTGCCAGATGCAGGAGCTCTGGGGCCCTGCAGCCCCCTGTGCTGGCTCTGTGGGTGTAGGTGGTTAATACAGCTCTCACCAGGTGGTGTGGTGCTTCTGGAACAGACCTAGGCCAGCCCCCAATGGGGACCTGCTGGGCAGATCAGGCCTTGGTGAAGCACTTTGGGAGACTATTCGGGGCTGCAGGATTACTCCATAGGGAGCAGCAGAGCAGGCCCCACTGCTGCTCTAGCTTATGCTGCTGCCCACTGTGTTTGCCATTTGTGCGTCCTTGAGTCTAGCGCTAAGGGTGGCAAATTGCCTCCTGGCTGGCTGTGCTGGGCTCTGGGCTCTGGCCCCTGTCCCTGGCTCTAACTTGGGCAGGCCATGTGGTCTCTGGGTGCCTCTGCTTTCCTGTTTGTAAAGTGGGGCTAGTGCCCCATTCACAGACTTAAGGTCAGAAGGAACCATTATGATCATCTAGTCTGACCTCCTGTACAATGCAGGCCACAGAATCTCACCCATCCACTTCTATAACAAACCCCTAACCTATGTCTGAGTTACTGAAGTCCTCAAATTGTGGTTTGAAGACCTCAAGCTGCAGAGGATCCTCCAGCAAGTGACCCGTGCCCCATGCTGCAGAGGAAAGCGAAAAACCTCCAGGGCCTCTGCCAATCTGCCCTGGAGGAAAATTCCTTCATGACCCCAAATATGGCAATCATCTAAACCCTGAGCATGTGGGCAAGACTCCCCAGCCAGCACCCAGGAAAGAATTCTCTGTAGTAACTCAAACCCCATCCCATCTCACATCCCATCACAGACCACTGGGCATATTTACCTGCTAATAATCAAAGATCAATTAATTGCCAAAATTAGACTATCCCATCATACCATCCCCTCCATAAACTTATCAAGTTTAATCTTGAAGCCAGATATATCTTTTGCCCCCACTACTCCCCTTGGAAGGCTGTTCCAGAACTTCAGTCCTCTAATAGTTAGAAACCTTCGTCTAATTTCAAGTCTAAACTTCCTAGTGTCCAGCTTGTATCCATTTGTTCTTGTGTCCACATTGGTACTGAGCTTAAATAATTCCTCTCCCTCCCTGATATTTATCCCTCAGATATATTTGGGTGTGGGAAGGCTCAGTGGGCCAGCAAGGGGTTTCACAAACCAAGGGGAGCCTGCCTGCCTTCCAGCCTGTGGCCCCAGCTGCACTAGAGTAGGGATGGGCATGGGCTGCAGTTCTGGGGTGCAGTGTGGACAGGCTGGTTTGCACCCCATGAAGCTCTGAGCTCCCCAAGGCACTGACAGGGGCCAGCTTGTGTCCAGGGTGGGCATGGGGCCCTTGCCTTGGGCCTCAGACTGTGCTGGCCTCCTAACCATCCCTTGGGCATGTCCAGAATGGGTTGATACTGCAGCTGTGTTGGGATTGGCTGTCAGGCTTGGCCTGGCCCCTGCTCACCCACTGTCTGGGTCTGCGGACTTGGCTAATGTGCCCAGTTACACCCCCAGGCATCCCATAGCAAGAATCTGACCTGCCCCTGCCCCGCTATTGCCCTACTGGGCTGTGCACACTCCTCCAGGAGGCAGTGCTCTGCCCTGATTCCTCCACCCCTGACTGGGTGAGCACCTGGTCCCATCTGTACTTCACCAGAGTCTCACACAACCTCCACTAGCACAACGCCCGCAGCCGAGCACAGCACAGCCTGCCTGCCCATCCCCCGCTCCTTGGTGAGGGCAGAAAGGGAGGCAAGACTGGCACAAGGTTTGCGGGCACTGCCTGGGGGTGCGGTGCTGCTCATGGTGCTTCCGTGCAAGCAGCCTAGTTTCTTGCTCCCATCCGGTACCCCCAGCCCTGGCTCCTGAGCGGTGGCTGAATTTCGGTGTGGAAGGAAGTGAGCCTTGTCTAGGTGTGTAATGTACATGCAGGCCACCCCACCCAGCCCTAGTGCAGGAAGTTAGAGCCGAGCTGGGCACTATGACTGCAAAGGCTGAAAGATACTCGGGGAATGGAGCCAAGATTCCCAGCCCTTCCCAAGGCCCCTCTCAGTGTGTATTAGATGCTAGCCCCCTATCTCCCCATACATACAGAGCCGTGTGTCACCAGCAGCCTGTTCTCACACAGCTCCCCTGGGGCCATGGGAGATCCAGGTGAGACTCACCCCTTGGGGCCAGCTTCTGCTCTGAGTGCCCCCAGCCTGAAGCCAGCAGAGGCAGTGGAACAAATCCGAGCAGGACATGGAGAGTTCCTTGGATCTCTTCCTGGATTTGCTCGCCTTAGTCACAGCCCTACATTGCCCCAGGGAGCTGGGCTAACTCGGTGATCAGGGTCTTTCCTTCTCCAGGACTGAATTCTCCTTATCTCCCTCCTGCACCCACTCCCCTGGCTGCCATCTCCTCCCTCCCTCATCCCTTCTCCAGTCTCAGCCATGCAAGAGCCTTCTCCTCTGCTGCTCTCCGGGGCAGTCTCCTTGAGCGCGCAGCCTTACTGGCTCTCCCCCTTGTTTCAAATCTGCCTTGGTAGGCAGCACTCACTTCCTCTCAGAGTCCCTCCCACAAGTTAATTTATTCATGATGTCATTCATTTCCCCATGTTTTACACTGCACATGATCTTGTCTAAAGCCAGCGTGGCTCCAGTTTGTGTGAATGACCCTGAAGAGAATAAAGTGCCTTTGCCGCCTTTATGTTACTGGAGGTGTTGTGGGAGTTGTAGTGCACTAGCATTTAGACAACCCCAGCTGGGCTCAGCGACTCCATGTGCCAGAGCCTCCCTGGCCTCAAATGTTTACACTCTCAAGAGACGGTGAGAGGAACATGCCCAGAAATGGGAGGTGACATGTCTAAGATCACACAGGAGCTCAGTGGCAGAGCTCAAGTAGGCTATAGGTCACATGACTCCTGGTCCACTGACCTACCCACTAGACCGTGCTGCCTCTAACTCCTTATTGGGATTCCAGTGGTGCCCAGATACCTGCCTGGCCTCTGGGCCCCACTGTTATCTCATAGCCAAAGAGACTAGCTCCCGGCTGGGTGGCAGCTTTCTGAGACCGCATAGGCTGCTTGCCCGGTCTTATTTAATTGACCAGCTACTGTGCTATTGCAATCCATGCAACCTCTCTGAGCTGGCGCGTGCCCATTTCCTGCCGCCACAGTCCCCCACCCCATTGGCCTTCAACATTACAAGCCAGTGCTTCAGAGAGGGGGTTGGGGGTGAAAGGCCAAGCCAAAGTGAGAGGGAGCAGATATCAGGCACTGCTGAGCTGTGGCCCGGCCCCACCCCCGGTAAGAAACACCCGAGACGAAAAGATCAAGGAGCCCCTGTGATGCGAAATTAACTCAAGGCACTAGACTTGACTCCCTGGAGCTGGTGAGACCGTGGGAGGCACAGTCCACTAACAACCCCTTGCTCTTCTAGCGCTTTCCATCTGTAGAGTTCAAACTGCTTTACAGATGGGGAAACTGAAGCACAGAGCAGTAAAGTGGCTTGCCCAGGTTCACCCAGCGGCCTAATGCAACAGCCAGGAGCTGAACCCTGGCCAGGGCGCTACCCACTAAACCACATTGTCCTTGTGGCTGCTAGCAGTCGCTGTTGAAGTGCTGCCTTGTGCACGGTGCTGCGTAAGATGTAGAAGAGGGACCAGGCTTTCCCTCAAAGCTTACAGGCTCCACAGATGGCCAGCACAAAATACATTGAGGGAGAAGGGCTCCCTGGCGTGAGAAGGGGCTGCAGCAGGGAAGGCGATGCTCCAAAACTTTGGCAAGCTGAAGTACTAGCAACCAGAGCAGAGAGAGAGAGAGGCCTAAGGCCATCTACTTCCCTTGTTTGTATCATGCTGCTGACCTCCACTTCCTTGCACCTGAGCTGTGGGGGACAGCTGGGAAGGAAAGCGTTCCTTCCCCCCATCCTTGGGGCCACTGGCCCAGACCTCAAGTGAGCGTGCAGCTCAGCTGTGCCAGGACAGACTCACTCTGGGTCGTTCAGGAGCCCAAAGAGCGTGGGAAATTTTCCTTCCCAGCTGTCCCCCAGTGGTCCTGTGGTGAGTCTAGGCTGGGGCTCACTCTTGGAGAACTCGGCCATGGTGTGTGTGGAGCCCTTGGGGGACTGGCCATGTTTGACCAGACACGTCAGGGAGGGGTGAGTCCCCTCCTCAAGGGAAAGCAGGCCGGTCCCCTGGGCTGGCACTGAGCCCCCAGGTATTGCACCCATGGGGCATCAGCACACATGGGCTATGCAGTACTCCATGGCTTGGACTAGAGCAGAGAAGGGGCCTTCTGTTTGAGCCAGACACACAGTCCACCAACCTGCACAGCTTTCACTCCTCTGGCTGCTCCCCACCCACCCACCACAAGCCATCCTGCACTTTGCCAGCACTGAAAGTGCATTGGAGAGGACCCCGTAGATCTAGCAGGCCTTTGAATGGAGCCTTGGCACCACAAATGTCACCCCCCGAGTGCTCTGCCCTTACCCGGCCTGCACGTTTAAAATCTCCCTGCACTCATCTCCTTGATCTTGTTTCTGGGGCCCTGAGTGGGCCTTTTGCAGGCCCGCTGCACCCTGTCACCACAGTGCCCATGGTTCCATTTCTCAGTTTTGCCCAGGGTACCCACTGTTGAGCAAAACACACATGAAGAAAAGAGGCATTGCTACATACACACAGTTGCAGGCCATGTGTCGGCCAGCTGAGGGGGCCTGGCCCAACGGGGCCTTGCACTGCAGTGCCCTCTCCACAAGGCTGCTGTCCCGGCTCAGTGTATAAACTGAAGGTGTTGGCATCACAGCTGTCAGTCCAGCCTATCTGCCAGGGAGATGGGCGCTCTGAGTGCCGCCTACCTGCTCTGAGTCGAAGCACCCGCATCCTGGCTGGAGCTGGCAGGTCTCCTTGGCGAGCGGATGAATCTGAGGAGAGGCCAAGGATGATGAATCCACTTCACAGCGGTGAATGAAGCCAGCTCTGGGAGTGCCCCTGTGTGCACAGGATCATGCAGGGCTCAGCGAGAACGGGCAGTGCTGTCTGCTCCCATTGGCATCCCTGTCACCCCCAGGATCCAGCCTGCAGCACAGCTCCACGGGAGGCAACTGTACGAGAGCAGAACAACACAGCTGCAGGGGAAGAGCAGCGAGACTGCACGTCTCACCTGGTGCCTACCGCAGCAGAGCCAGGTGTGTGGGGGTGTCCATGTGAGTCTATCAGCACGTCTCTGTCCTCTCTGGGTCTGGCTGTGTGGCCCTACCTGCCTGCAAGTAAGCGTGTGTCACTTTCTCCCAAATGCGCATGTGTCTGTAGATCTGTGACAGGCTCTGCTTGCTTCTGGGTGGGTTCATTTTTGTGTGGCCAGGTTGTTAGCCTGACTCAGTACCGTGCCAGGAGGCCTGGTGGGGGTAGCTGTTAGCCAAGCTCCTGCTCTCCACCTTGTCTGGCCTGCGTGGCCCTACCAGGAGTTATACCTCCAGTTGCATAGGGTCTCAGAGCACACAAGCCATACCGTAGCAAGATGGAGTCCCTGGGGAAAGGCTCTGTCACTGTGTCTGGGCTGCATCACACGGCTCAGCATGCTGTAGCCTCTGGAAGACAGAGGCGGCTCTGGTGGTTTGGCCAGGTCATGTGGTGGATGCACAAAGGGCGTCTTACAGTACATCCCACCTGGAGGGGAGAGATAGTGACTCAGTGACGATGGCAAAGCCTGCTGCTACGTGCTCCAGGAATTAATGTGGGGCAGTTCTCTGGCCTCTGTTATACGGGGGAGCACAATAGTCCCTTCCAGCCTTGGAATCTGGGAATATGCTCCTTAGGATGGAGTCAGCTTGTTCTGGGAGAACTGGGTTGCCCAAGTGCCACACCCCATGTGTGTCTGCCCCTAAAAGTGTGTGTCTGCCTCTGTCTGCCCAGGTGAGTGTCTCTGCCTGTGTGCACGTCTCTCTCTCTCAGTCTTTGCATGTCTCTGGCTGAAGTGGTTCAGAATGACCGGTTTTGCCCCAGGGTGCTGGTGCATGGAGCGCAGCCTGATGGGTGACTGGCTCACCCCCAAGGTGGGCACTGCATGCAGGGCCTTGGAGGACCTGTCCCTGGGCCTTTCTAGGGCTGCAGCTGGAGCCACTGATGGAGCAGGAGGGGGACCAGCCTGGCCTGGGAGCCTGGGGAGAGAGTGCACAGCCCCCCCAGCTGTCTGCGCCCCATGCCTTGCTGCTGGCCTAGCACTCGCTTTCCTCTCCACCTGTTCAGGGACCCTTTATCGCTAGTGCTGCTGTGAGAGCACGAGCAAGCCCCGCTGTCACCACATCCTGGGAGAAAACGAGCTGAGCAGGGGAGGTTTGCAGATAAGCCTATAAATTACTCCTGCTGCATGCACGGCTGCAGGTGCTTACTCGGCAGCTCTGATCTCGCTGGCCCTGCTGAGATCCCCCCTTCCCTCCTGCTAGGTCACCTCACTCTACTGCGCACTCTGACAGCTAGTGATTGTTCTCAGCCCCGGCACTGCGCTGCCTTTCTCCGGGGCCTGGGTTTGAGCAGGAGCCCGCCAGGCTGCTCTTTTCCCAGCAGCAGCTCCCCCTGCTCTGCCAGCGCGAACCCAGCCACCCTTCCCACCGTCTGCTCGCCCTCCCAGAAGTGTCAGTGCGGCACTAAGCTCTGCCTGCCCCAGCGATGGGCACGGGACTGGGGCAGGGCACTGGCTGGCACGGCCCAGGACTTAGTCTGGGAAGGGTGGGAGGCTCTGGCTTAGAACGGGTGGTGGTCCAGGGAGAAAGTGCTGTCATAGCTCATGTGTTCTGCACCAAATAGCCCATTAAAAACATGGTTTGGGGGCTGGGCCAGTGGCCCCAAGGATGGGGGAGAAGGAACGCTTGGCATCTCAGCCCCATGCTCCTACCGTGTGGCTGTCCCCCAGTGAGCCTCCCAGCCTGCGAAGAGAGTCTTGGGGATAGGAGCTCACACTAGCACACTCAGAATAGCTCTGTGCACTTAGCAGCAGCAGTCGCGGCTCAGGCATGTCACCCAAGCTCAGAGCCAGTGGATAGGGTGGGCTTAAGCTCAGGGGACTAGCCTGAGCCTCTGCCTCAGCTGCTGCTGTTACTGCTCTAGCGTGAGCCCTGCTGGTGCGAGTCTGGGCTGGCAGACCCCAAGTGAGCATGCAGCTCAGCTGTGCCAGGACAGACCCACTCCTGTATGCGATGTTCCGTTGTCCTGGGAGCCTCTTCGGGACACTTGCCATAGCTGGCTTTGCATTTCATCCGGCCAGCACGTGGGAGGCCGGTTGGGTGGTGGGCTCAGCACATTAACGAGCAAGATCTGCCCTGAAATGGGCAGTGTTGACTTTTAAGAAGTGGCCTTTATATTTCTGAGCTAACACTCCCCTGAGATGTGTAGGGGGGAGGGAGCGTGTGTGACTTTCATTAAAAGAAACAAAATTACATTCCAGTTTCGATTCGCAGGCACCTTTCGAGCACGGCGCAATGCAGCGTTGCCTCTGCAAGTCTGCACACAGGTCAGTGCAGCCCATCCCCCAGGCTCATCCGAGGCACCCACTGGCATTACACAAGGGATGGATTTGTCCCAGTAACTCTGAGAGGTGTGACTGGATCCCAATCATCTCAATGGGATTTTGTTGACTCTGAGGCCTAATGATGAGAACTGAATGGACTGTCAGTTATTTCACTGCTGATCATTTTAGCAGTAACATCCACCCCAATCCCACCCCAGGGTTACGAGAGCAGTGCCTGGCCTGAGTCCTGCCTTGCTAGGACCCATCCTCCCCTGGCCTGCATTCCTGATGGGCGTGAACCAGCCTGGGGGAGGGGTGCGTTGGGAGGACAAGGTAGTTGAGGAGGAGGAGCTAGCCCTGCATGAGAGCACGAGGCCAGCGGCCACCTGGAGAAAGGGCTAGGGAAAGGCTGGGGAGCTGTGCAGAATTTGGTTCTGATTGGACCTGAGCAGCTCAGCTCCTGCTGCCCAGCCAGATTCCCCCTAGGCACTGAGCTGAGTGGGGCTGTTGCACTACTTAATGCCAAGCACAGGTGGCTGCAAACAGCTGGCCCCAGGGCAGTGCACCAGCTGGAGCTGGCTGCTTCACCTGCACAGGGGACAGAGAAGGCTGAGGGGGCCTTGACCGTTCGGAATGGGAGCAACCCACTAGAGCCAGCTCCTCTCCCGGGAGCAGGTGCCAGCACCCAGAGAGCAAAGCCAGGCCCAGTGACTGTGGACGGAAAATGCCTCGCTGACTGAACAACCACTTCCACCAGAAAATGGCCGTTATCATTTAAAGTTTGGGGAGGGGGGAAGAAAAATCAAGCCCCCAGCCCATGACAAACCCCCCTATTCAGAAACCAGAGCAGAAGGGTGTTGTTCTGGGGGGAGTTCCCCAGCGCACACGTGGGCCTAGCTGTAGCAGAGCCTATGCGTGCCGCCCCCTTATCCTCTGTTCACCACACATCAGCCTTGGGAAGGGGACTAATTAACTCAATAGGCCACACTAGGATGGAATGAGGCTGGATAAGCAACCCCTGCCTGGAGATGGAGCCCAGCTAAGAAGAAGTAGGTGGGGCTACAATAAAGCCAGGGAGAGGAAAGCAGAAGGGGCTGCAGCATGGAGGCCTGCAGCCAGTCTCTGGCTGTAGAAAGGGCGAGGAGGAGAGGTGATGTGTGGCCCTGGCAGAAGGTCATACCCAAAGGAGGATAATGGCAAAGAACCTGCTAGAAGTGAAGTAGGAGTAGCCGGGGGAACAGCAGCCAGGTTTGGGACCATGGCTGCAGGTTGTTGGGTCCCTAGGCTGGAACCTGGAGTAGAGGCTGGGCCCAGGTTCCCCTACCAGTCAGTGGGGAAGTGGTGCAGATCAGACAGTGGAGCAGCAGACTGCCTAGGACAGTCGTCCAGTGGGGCTTTGCAATCCTGGAAGGGGAGGATAAGGGTGACCTGGGAGGAGGGCCAAGCTGCAGAGAAAAGGCAGCAGGGTATGCAAATGAGCAGCAGCAGGGCACGTTGGACATGAGTGGAGCCAATCCCTGGAGCAACCAGGAGGAGGTGACTGCGGTGAGTGGGACCTTAGGACACCCTCCAATGAGTGTGTATGTGATGCACCATGTAGACTCATAGACTTTAAGGTCAGAAGGGACCATTATGATCATCTAGTCTGACCTGCACAATGCAGGCCACAGAATCTCACCCATCCACTTCTATAACAAACCCCTAACCTATGTCTGAGTTATTGAAGTCCTCAAATATACCATGTCTACGCTTCCCCCTATGCACAAGGCTTGTGACCCCATCACAGGTGGCTCTCAGGCCGCTCTGACCAGCTTTGTTCACAAACCCAGGCTGCTGTCACTAGCCCCTCATTAGCTTCTGACTCCTGGGATGCAGCACTATCCAAATGTAATGCTTCATATAAGCGCTGGACAAAAGCAACCAGAACTCATTGGTGATGTACCTCCCCTTTACCCTCTAGTGCCTTTGGCACATGGATCAAAAAGCACTGACCCAACTGTCACAGCTCCCCACGGGGATGAGTGAGTTATTATCCCATGTTACATATGGGGAAACTGTGTCAGAGGCAGCTGAAGTGACTTGCCCAAGGTCACCCAGCAAGTCACTAGCAAAGCTGTCCTGACTCCCTGTTCTAACCACCACCCATTACTGCCTCTCATGGAATTCTCCAAGTAGAATTGTTTGCTGGGGTGATATCGCCCTTCTCAGTGATCAGACAGGACCAGCTTTGAAAATGCAGCCCTTCTGTCTGGCCTGCCCCCTTCTGGGCCAAAAGCCACCTGCCAGCGACTGTCCCCCGGGGTGTTTAATCTGCCAGCCCAGAGATCCTGGCTTATGCTCCCTCTGCATGAAACTCACTCAAACAGGGAATTAATCCAGCTGCCTCATGCCCCAGCCAGGTGGCAGCAGTGGGTTACCTCTTAGCAGCTGAATCGGGCACAGCTCTGGCTCTTTACAATCCCCATCGAAAGATCTCGGTCTTTCACTGCCCTCCCCTCCCCCCCCCGCAACCTGTTTTGTCTGAGTAATGGGCATACTTGTTTGCTGCTGGTTCCCCATCAAGTTTCCTTGGGGCAGTAAAGGGAAGAGGTAGGTGTGTGTGTGTGCGCGCGCATGGGCGCCTGGGCTTCCTTTGATATTATACAAACACCTTAGGGCAGCCCCTTTGCGCTGCACAAGATCTGCAGGAGCCTTTTCCCCTGCTAGCCCTGCTCAGTACCAGCAATGTAGCTGGTTGGACCTTTCACTATGTACTTGACTTGTAACAGTGACGACATCCTTCGCTCTGCACTTTGCAAACTCAGTGAGAAAACCTCAATTGTGCATGCTGAGTATGGGATGTAGGGTTGCCAACTCTGAATGAAGCTATTCTGGGAGACTTTTTTCCCCCAACATGATGTAATGTAATTTTCTTAAAGTATCCTATTAAAATCTCCTGGACTGCTTTCAGCAGTCACTGGGAGATCAATGCAGATTCCGAGGGACTCCAGGCCAATCCTGGAAGTTTGGCAACCATAGGTTTGACCCATCCCCAGCAGCCAAAGCTCATGAGATTGGCTTAAAAACCATGAGACTGTAAACAGTAAAATGTTTGTGGTGTTTTTCATTGACATGAGGGGGTCCTGGTCTTCAGAGTTCACACTCTGAAGCTTTTCTCTGCAACCATGAAAGTTACTTTTTCCTTTCCGTGCAAGTTATGATTCTCATGGAATCCCATGATTCCATGAGAATCATCATTCGTTGCATCCAAAGAAGTGGGCTGTAGCCCACAAAAGCTTATGCTCAAATAAATTTGTTAGTCTCCAAGGTGCCACAAGTACTCCTGTTCTTTTTGCGGATACAGACTAACATGGCTGCTACTCTGAAACATGGAATCCCATGACTCCAAGAGCTGGGGCTATAAGAAACACAACACATATTAGGAGACTTATGAGAGTTGGAAACATGTGATTTCTAAGGGCTTATACAACAGTGAAAGTCAAGCCAGTTTCCTCTGTAGCAAGGAAGCACCAAATCTTGCCTTCCCAGGCTCAGTGGCAGGACACATTTTAAAAAGGTTGCAAGAATTATTTTTATAATAGAGAAAGTGTCAGGGGTATTTTTTCACCCCACTCGCTTCACATTCACTAACAGCAGAACCCTTTTGCTTGGGCAATGCATTCCCCTTGGAGCAGAGACCAAGCCAGGATGACTAACACCAAAAGGGGAAAGTTTCAGAAAGTTATGAGTGGTGGAAAACAGAGGTTAAAATGGAAACTGCTATGTGACCTTAACTACAGCAGTTAACATGGATTTAAAAAAAAAACTGGAATATATTATGATGTATAATTTAATAGCAGGAAGTTATGAGGTTGCTCAGGTTACAGAAATGCCAAAGTTAAGGCTGCATATTCAACCTTAACTCTATCCCATATGTGTATGCATCACACTGCAGGCTAATTACATGGTCTGTTTCCCAAATAATACAATGTAAAGTCACACCAGCTTTTCCACACCGTTCCATAAGTGTGTAACTTCCTGCAAGGTCGTTCCCATTGTCTTGTAGTGTCTCTCAGTTCTTCGTATTCCTTTGGCGCTTTACACATTAAGTTCCCCTGTGAGTGGGTTCATCACCCCAGCTCTGGCCCCTTTACTAGGTCAGAGGACCGAACAGCACAGAGGGCCCATAAAAGCCCTGGCTCTAGCAGAAGGAGGATTGCTGTGGTGCAGGCCCTGGGGATCACAGGGGACCCCTTCCCAAGCTCTAGCATGTTGGGAGTAGCACTGCATCATGCAGGGCTGTGGAGACGCAAAGCAGTCCTGGGGCCTACAGGGAAGCCCCCAGAGGCTGCCCGAACTCCTTCAAACCCCAAGCATTCCCTTAAAATACAGTGGGGTGAGGGGGGGTTTTCACTTTCCCCAGAGCAGCCCAGGGAGGGCATGTGGGGAATTAGCCTTAGAAATGCAACAGACTCTCCCCCGCTGCACTTTAATAACGTTGCTAGCGCCCCGGTACTGTGTATTTTTCTTAAAACCTTTGTTAGGTGCAAGCTGGGGGATGAGGCAACTATGAAGCTAATGTAACTGCAGCCATAAATGTACTGTCGGTGCCATCATATTTTCACTAACACTCTATGCTGATACTAAGCTCTCTCCGCTGCACAGGCAGTGAATTAGCTGTATTACCTGCATTTCACAGCAGTGATTTTCAGACTTTGCTTGACTGGTACATGCAGAGTGTTCTGGACACAGGCTGGCTGGAGTGAAACAGACACAGTTCTAGGAGCACCGTTCTTTGGATTTGTATAAGGTAGGGACAGTGGCCAACGGAAGGTGAGGGTGAGTTTAAACATGTTAAATCACCTTAACCTGTGTCTTTACTAGGGAACAGGTCATCACCTTGTACCTAGATAATATACTTTTTGGGCAGGGCCCAGCCCTTCCAACTGGGTTTATACAGTCCCTAGCACAATGGGGTCCTGGATCATGACTAGGGCTTCTTGGCCATACCATGATACAAATGATCATAATACTTTAGTTCAGCGGGGTGAGAGCCACCCCCAGGTGGGAGCCTAGGCCTCCCCTCCATCAGTTAACACACTTTCAAATACAGCTTGCCCTGTCTATGCTAGAATCTTCACAAGCATTAGCTAATTTTATTAAAAACCTCATATCCTAATCTGGACTGTAAGCTCCTTAGGAGTCAGCTCCTTGGGGCAGGGATACTCTGTCTTTCCTAGCACAATGGGTCCCCGCTTTCTGGGTGCCACTGTAATATAGATGTTAAATAACCATTAACAATACACTGAAGTGCGCACGTGCGCATGCACATGTTCCCTCTCTTCAGGCACAGATGTGGGGATTCTGAATTCCCAGGACCCAAACCTCTCCTTGTATTAACCCAGAGCAATCCCTGGCTGAGGAAACCAACTCTTTCTCATCTGGGCAAGGATTTACAGGGCTGATTTCTGATTAGATTGTTCTGTCCAATTATACAATAAATAAAGCTCCTTAAGCTAGAGGAGAACGTGCTAACCCTCAGCAGCATGTTATCTTTAGAACAACTGTATATCCAGGGGAGATTTATTGCCTTTCAAGAACTTCATCAGTCTTACATAAATTAGACCCCGCATGGCTTGCCCTGCTTTAATGTTGTTGTACCTCCTTCCCTGTTCGGGTGAGCGCTGCAATGACTCACACCCCAGGTAATAGTGCTGCACTTGTACTGTGGAGGATATTTATGGCTGTAGCTCTGTGGTGCTCTAGTCCTCTAGATAATCAGTACGTCATTTTAGGCAAAGCCTGCCCTGAGAGACTGGGCAAGCCCTGTTATCAGCCTGGCCTTGTAACATCAGCCTGGCCAAAGCCTGGATCCTCAGGAATGTCACAAGGTGGCTGGCCCTTTAAGGGGTAATGGGTCTCAGTCCCACCTGTTCTGTATTTAACTTGCCTCCTCAGGTGGGGAAAAGGCATCATATAACTCAGGGAAGGGCTTGGGTAGTGAGATCCTTGGGGACAACAGACAGTGGCACCTGGAGAAGGCTGCAGAGAGCAAGGAGGAGGGTGTAGGAGACCTGGGAGAAAAGACTCCAGGCCTGGGAGTGGCTGCTGGGAAAGGAGCAGGGAGCACCTTGAGGGGCTGGGAGAAAGACAAACTGGAGTCCAGGCTCTAGGACCTCACGAGGTGGGAGGGTCCTAGAGCCCTGGCTGCAGTTGGAGCTGCAAGGGACAGGGCAATTAAATAGCCCCTTAGCCTCAGCCTGAGTCTGCTGATACGGGGCCAGCCATGGGTCTAATTGCAGTACAGATACACCCATAGAGGGAACAAGCCTGTTTTAGGCCCGATCTTATCCACCTTCCAGAGTCTAACAGGGATTCTGCAGCCCCCAATTCACTGATGGAAAAAGGAGTGGAGCAGAGTAAGGGGGTGATGGCAGTGAAGCCAGGAGAGTCAGTGAGGATCCTCACAAGGACTTAGATAAGCTGCACCTACACAGGGGATCTCCCAGATATGAAATGACATTAACTAAGAACCATGGTGGGAGGGACCCATCTCAGCCTGGATCTAGGTGTCCTAGAGAGCTAGAGGAGATCATGAGCGCGTGATCAGTGGCGGCCGAGGAGCAGCTGGCCATTGGCTCCTCTTTGTGGATGTCATGCCAATTTCAAGCACCACATGTCCCCCTCATACCTGACCCCCCCAGCCCAGATCCTGCCTATGGGCAGAGGGGTTCAAGGCCTGGGAAAGGGGAACAGGATAGAGAGGGCATAGACTGCACCTTGTCATACCACCCACACAGAGGGAGTGTGAAGTGCTGCCAGCCTGGCTCCTGCTTTGTACAGGTGTAAACTGCCCTGTGCTTTGGGTCCTGCCCATTCAGAAAGAAAGAAAAGAGTAAGAGAAGGTGGATTTCTATAGGCCAATGCCTCAGGCAGAGCTGGCTAGCAGGGGTGTCTAACCTGGGGAGGGGTGGGTGTAGGAGTGGCGGTGTGGGTGTGGGCTCTTTTGTTTTGTTTTGGAAAGGCCTAATCTAATTTTACAAGCCTGTTAGCTGGTGAGGATTTGATTCTAGTGTTAAACTGCATCCAGACTAGGTGCTAAGCATAATTCTATCACTGGGCAGGGAGAAACCTACCCTTGTAACCTGATTAACAAGAAAAATCAAATACCCTCTTTCTTAGTTGAGGCATACCCTGGGGCAGCCTCTGTCCACCCTGAGCTGTGATAGCAAAAAAAGGAAGCGCTCGCCAAAACACCCCGGGGTGGCTAAGAGGAAATAATGCAGCAGCAGCGTATCGCCAGCTGCTGGAATTCACTACTGGAGCTAAACTGGCTAGTGGGACTGTTGCGTACCACCCAGTCTGTTGGATGGACTCAGAACTATTCATGTGTGTGTTATGGGCCCTCTACTGTGGTCTAGAAAGAGCCTTAAATGACTAGGGAAAAGGTCAGGTTTAGGTCAGGCTTAGTTAATATAAGCTAGTTAAGGCTGAACTAAACTCAACTATGTGCAGGCATTGGCTCCACCTGTTAAATTTAGCTAACTGTTAGCCTGCATCTCAACTTGGAAAAGCAGGTGTGTTTCAGGGGCACTTGCTAGCTAAGTCTCACCTATGCTCAGCCACTTCTCCTGGGATCACACAGCCCAATGGGTGGAAGCTGAAGCTAGACACATTCCAACTGGAAATAACATGTACATTTTTAACAGTGGGAGTAACTAACCATTGACACAACTTCTCAAGAGTTATGATGGATTCTCCATCACTGACAATTTTTAAATGAGGCTTGGATGTTTGTCTAAAAGATCTGCTCTGGGAATTATCTGGGGGAAGTTCAGTGGCCCCATGTTAAACAGGGGGTCAGACTAGATGATCACAATGGTCCCTTGTGGCCTTGAATCTAGTCTATGCAAAGGTTCAAGGAGCTTCTCCTTTGGCTGCTGGTTGAGAGGTGCTTTGGAAGCAAGAGCCCCTGTGTTTTATCCCCACTTTCCCAGGGAAGTTATATTCCTGGCCCCAGTTAGCATTTGCCTGGGGTAGCAGCTCCTTACTGCAGCATGCGCAGAGTTGCCCTGTCCCAAGCATCCAGCTTGCTGGTTGCATGGCTGGGGCAGCTGCCTCCGGGGGAGGGTGTTCTGGTGACAGAGCTGTGCCTTTGCTGCATGCCACGTAGCGTCGCATGTAGAATGGCATTCCCAGCGAGCGTGGGCTGATCCTCACTGTGGCTGCCCAGGAGAACATGGTAGGGGATGGGTGGAACACAAACAGCATTTCTTCTTGAACAAGATAGGGGATGGAACGTGGCCTGGGGAAGGTGTCCTGGCAGTTGGGGAGCAGAGGCAAAGGGACTGAGGGCCAACTGGCTCCTGGTTTCTCTGTTGCTGGAAGGATCTGCTCTAATTCTACAGGAAAGCCCTAGGGGCTGGGGCCTGGAAGAGAAGCAGGCTTCCTTGGTGGCGACAGCTGTTAGAGCAATGGGTGTATGAAACACATGCTGTTCTGAGGAGTAATGGAGTGGCTGGAGGATCACTGTGCCCTTAGAAAGGAACGGTACCTGGGAAAGACATTTCATAGAGAAGAGGAGTGTAGACGAGCGGACTCACCCCTACCGCGCCGCCTGCTGGTTACTTCAGGGAATTAGCTCAGTTCCAGCTCCGGAGCGCCCTCTGCAGGCCAGTGATCCACCTGTCCTCTGGCCCTATGTCCCTCCCTGGACCCAGTGGCCTTTTACATGGAGTGCTGCCCCCAAGCAGTCACCCCTTTCTCTGAGGGTTTCCCCTTCCCAGGGGACCCCCCACCCTCTATCCCCACTTTGCCTCAGTATAGGCTACTGCCTGGTCTCCACCTAGCCCCTGTTCACTGGGGCAGACTGCAGTATCAGCCACTCATCATAGGCAAAGGGGTTTGGACCTGCTGCCCTTGGCCTTCTTCTGGGCTGCCCTCTGCAACCCCCAGTACCTTTTAACCTAATGCTAGGCCACAGCCTGGGGCTTTCTAGGCTAGAGCTCCCCACTCCTCAGCCTATCCTCAGCCCTGCTCCCCTCAGATACTTTTTGTCTCTAGCTCCTAGCAGCCAGGCCCATCCCCCTCTATAACTAGAGAGAGACTCTTTTTACTTCTGGCTCCCCTGGCCACCTTATACAGCCTTATTGCTCAGTTTGGGGCATGGCCCCCAGCTGCAGCCACTCCCGCCATCAGCCCAGGCTTCTGGCTCCAGCTACAGCCCCCTCCTGGGCTGTTTTAAGCTGTAAAGGGCAGGAGCGGGTAACCACCCCGTTACAAGGAGGAACAAAAATAACTTGTGACTCTGGAATATTAAATGACTCCTTCCTTAAAAGCCAAACAGCTCTGGGATGAAGCAATACAGAGGCCTAGGAAAAGCTATGCAGGGACCCAGAGAAAGCAACAGGCATTTAGCAAGCAAAATAATGATGCAGAAAGACATGTAAAGGCCTGGCCTAGAGAGAGGCCTAGAGCACACAGCCAAGGCCATCCTTATACATATGCAAACTATGCAGCTTCATGGGGCGCCAGCAGGGATGGCTCCAGGCACCAGCATGCCAAGTGCGTGCCTGGGGCGGCAAGCCATGGGGGGCGCTCTGCCAGTCACCGCAAGGGCGGCAGGCAGGTTCCCTTTGGCGGCATGCCTGCGGAGGGTCTGCTGGTCCCTTGGCTTTGGTGGACCTCCCGCAGGCATGCCGCTGAATCCGCGGGACTGGGGACCTCCTGCAGGCATGCCGCCAAAGGTAGCTGCCTACCATGCTTGGAGCGGCAAAATACCTAGAGCCGCCCCAAGGCGCCAGCCTCCAGCAGCCAGCCCAATTCCCTCAGCTGGCTGAGCCGGCCAGGAAAGCTGTCCCTGTCCCTGCTCCGTCTCACTTCATCCCACCCGTGCTCTGCCCCAGCCCCACCCCCTCTCCACCCCTTCCCTTGAGCTAGGTCCTGGGAGACTGCAGCAGGGGTCAGGCGCACCTTTCACTCACCAGGCAGCGGGAAGTGGAGTGACCTGGCCCCAGCTAGCTTCCAGCTGTGCCACCGGTGAGTGCTGGGGGGTTATTCCTCCCTTCTGTCTCAAGGCTGGGAGCCAGGAGAGCAGAGCAAAGTGGGCTGGGGCCAGGTGACTCCACTTCCTGCTGCCTCGTGAGTGTGGGTTCAGGCCCGGCCTGCAGTTGCCGAGCAGCAGGAAGTAGAGTGACCTGGCCCCAGCCCACTCCGCTCTGCTGTCTTGTGCTGGGGGATGGTTTTCCCCATGCCCCCCATGTCTGCTCACCCCACAGACCTTGGGAGCAGTGCCCCCTCCCCCCCCGTGGAGGCCCATGGAGGGGCTGCGAAGGGCACCACAATGTCTAGGGATGGCCCTGTGCAGAGCTGTAAACACCAGAGTTAAACAAGGAAGGCAACAGTTTACAGAAAATCAAAAGGTGAATGACACAGACAAGGCCATATGTAAAGTCTTCCTGTAGCCGTGTTGGTCCCAGGATATTAGAGACAAGGTGGTGAGGTATCAGAGAGGTAGCCATGTTAGTCTGGATCTGTAAAAAGCAACAAGGAGTCCTGTGGCACCTTATAGACTAACAGATGTATTAGAGCATGAGCTTTCGTGGGTGAATACCCACTTCATCAGACACACGTGGGTGAGGTAATATCTGTTATTGGACAAACTTCTGTTGGTTAGAGAGACGCTTTCAAGCAACACAGAGCACTTCTTCGGGTCTGGGAAAGGTACCCCAAGCGTCACAGCTAAATGCAAGGTGGAACAGATTGTTCAGCACAAGCAAAGTCAGGCATCAGTGAAGCTCGGGCACAAGCATAGAAAGAATCTGGCTTGTGCACAAATGGGTAAACCTTTCAAAAATGAAGACCAAGCAGGGAGCTGTATGGGTTAAATATGGCAAGAGTCTGAGACAGAGAAAAGAAGAGACATATGCAAAGTGAATGAGAGACGGTAGGACCTTGCATATGGCTATATAGAGTTTCCTGACTTTCTCTATGGTCTAGCTTCCAGGATGAAACGGACCATAAGCCACTGGTTGCAATCATATGAAAGGACTTGAGGAAGCAACACTTAAAACTTCTATTACTCTGAAAGCATGATATGGCCCTGGAGTCCCAGCCAAGGCCTCCTCTAGTAATTGCAGACACATTGTCACGAGTGATGACACACAACCGGATCCTCTGGAACAGTGGTTCTCAACAGGGGGTATGCATACCCCTGGGGGTATGCAGAGGTCTTCCAGGAGGTACATCAACTCATCTACAGATTTGACTAGTTTTACCACAGGCTACATGAAAAGCACCAGTGAAGTCAGTACAGACTAAAATTTATACTGCTCTAGATACTATACACTGAAATGTAAGTACATTATTTATATTCCAATTGATTTATTTTATAATTCTTTGGTAAAAATGTAAGCATTTTTCAGTACTAGTGTACTATGACACTTTTTTGTATTTTTATATCTGAATTTTTCTAAAAAAGTATTTTTTAAGTGAGGTGTAACTTGGGGGCACGCTAGACAAATCACACTCGTGAAACGGGTGCAGTAGTCTGGAAAGGTTGACAGCCGCTGCTCGGGAACAAGCTGGAGAAAAGGGTAGCTAAGGAGTAAACCTTCCATCAGTAACACAAAATAATGGACAGAGAAAACTACTACTCCTTACCTGCACATTCCTGGTATGTGTCCTTAAGAACCAGGCTCTCAGGCCAGACTACACTTCCCATGACACCCTTCTCCAAGAAGGGAGAGTGTGGTGCATCATGGGAGATGTAGTCTGACCAGGGAGCGTGGCCCATGGCGGAGAATGGGAGCGTGAAGCACACGGCAGCGTTTCCAAATCAGAACAAAGTGGGTGGGGTGGGAAGGGGTGTTGGCTGAAAGTTTTTGATATTTGAATTTTAACTGAAAAATATTTTTTCCAGGGGAAAAAAACGTCCATTTACTGACCAGTTCTTAGCTCTAGTTAGCTGCAGCCCCACACCTTTGTACTTTCTCGCATGTGCTGCCCCTCAGCCAGAGCGTATAAACAATGAACACCTGCAAACCCACCTCATTGCCCTCCTTCAGTCTCTCCTTCGACAAAAGGCCAACAAAAACCCTGACAATCGGGAGCCAGAGTGCTAAGATCACAGCCCAATGTTGTCTCATTTCCTGGGGCTCCCCTGTCTGCCTGTCTCTGCTGTTACCTCTGGTCTTCCACTTTGTCCCTGCTTGAAGGGCTTATCTGTCTCTTTACTATGTGTTCCAAGGCGCTGCCGCAATACAAATATCCATAAACAATAACGCCCCACTGCAGTGTAGAAGAGTCTTTCTATGTAACAGCCAGGTACCTATGGGATTACCAGCTATGGGAAATACCAAAGCAAGACAAATAACTGATCATGGCAAAGAGATCAGGCAGAAGACATTTCCCACAGTTCAACTACAGGCTGTTAGAATATGACAAGTTGGTCTCTGGCCAGAACAAGCCACCGTGAATGGAAAAAAAAAAAGTCACCTCATTGACATTCAGCTATCAAAGTGGAAACATTTTATGTGAATTGTAAACCTGTGAAAACGCACCTGAGAAAGGAAATGAGCAGCTAGGAGTGAGGAGTGAAGTGAGAGCAGATACCCTGAAAGAACAAAAACCTTCGTGGACTGATTTGGTTTCAGACTGGGTGAAAGAGACTGGGCTGTTAAAGGGGGTGGCCATGTCTAAAAGCACTTTGCAGAAGACTGCTGTGCATCCAAGGGCTGGTCTACACTATGGGGGAAAATCGATCTTAGATACGCAACTTCAGCTACATGAATAACGTAGCTGAAGTCGAAGTATCTAAGATCGAATTACTCACCGTCCTCACGGTGCGGGATCGATGTCCGTGGCTCCCCCTGTCGATTCCGCAACTCCGTTCGGGTTGGTGGAGTTATGGAATCTATATAAGCGCGTTCGGGGATCGATATATCGCGTCTAGATGAGATGCGATATATCGAGCCCCGAGAAATCGATTGCTACCCGCCGATACGGCGGGTAGTGAAGACGTACCCCAAGCAAGCTGAGTCCTGAGGATACTGTGATGATATGTTCAATTGTTGGGTTCAGCCAGGGCATTTAGAAACAAAGAGGGCTTGGCTGCACTCGAAACTCCGAAGCGCTGCCGTGGGAGCGCTCCCACGGCAGCGCTTTGAAGTGTGAGTGTGGTCGCTGCGCCAGCGCTGGGAGAGAGTTCTCCCAGCGCTGCACGTACTTCACCTCGCCATGGGGATTAGCTTACAGCGCTGGGAGCCGTGCTCCCAGCGCTGGGGCACTGTTTACACTGGCGCTTTGCAGCGCTGTAACTTGCTGCGCTCAGGGGGGTGTTTTTTCACATCCCTGAGCGAGAAAGTTGCAGCGCTGTAAAGCGCCAGTGTAGCCAAGGCCTTAAAGTTTCAGCAAGAAATTTAAGTGCTCTGAGCCCTACAGCCAGCAGGCCCCACCTTGCACCCAGATAGTGTCAGGAAGCAGTGGCAAGCAGGCAGAAAATACAGCAGCCAGGTTAGATCACAGCCTTACCATCACTGTGATGGGTATTTTAAGCGATTTCTTGTTGCTAGTCAAATTACCATGAAACCTGCCTCAGCCATGGTGGAAATACTACGCAAGGCAGGCTGAGGGGGGGCTAAGCTGGGAACCCCATCCCTTCAGTGCCAACGCCCCCAGGCCTCGACTGCTTGAGCTACAGAGTTGAGAGCAGTAGCAGCAGGTCCTTTATCCCCTGTGTGGATCCCTAGGATCCAGAGCAGTCCACCCACAGCTCAGAGGGGTGAGACTAGAGAAAGGAACCTAGTACCTGGATCAGGGTCTGTGTCCATTTGCAGTGAAGTAAAACAGGACGAGCACTGTGAGCCCCGCTCAACAGCCTCGTTTCCCCACGCAGGGGAGGGAAAATGACTCTGCAGCAACCAAAGGACACACAGGTCCCGAGTTAGTATTTGCTCATGTGTGTGGCATCTCTGGATTAGCCCATCACCCTGGTATCTGACCACCTTCTCCCAGGCGTTGGCTGGCAGAGACTGATTCTGGCACTGAGCTATGATAACTGGGTTTAGTTTGTCTTTTCTTAAATGGAAGCAGGCTCCAATTCCAGTATCACGCTCCAGGGTTTCCTTCTCTGTCCAGGTGGCTGGATCTTAATACAGGCTTTGGATTTCTAGAATTCATGCCTCTCTGTGCAGGTTAACGAGTCCCAGTTTATTGTCTGCTTCTCTTTCTGGCTTTGCCCGTCTCTCTCTTCAGGCAAGTGGTTCTAGGTTAGGTGCTGGGATGTCCTTCTCTGCTAGTATGCAGAGCTGTGCAAACTGGGGGTTCAGCATGCTTTGCTCATCTCTGAGTCATCAGAGATCCCATTATTGCCCTCCTTCCCCTGCAGAGGCAATTCTAATCCTAGTTGGCCGAGTTTCCAAAGGCCTTACATTCAACCTGACAGCGTTTCTCTATCTGTGCTGAGGTAACTTTTGAACACCGCATCCAATCAATTCCAACATTTCAGGAAATGTTTGAGGCATCAATGGTCAGAACTCAGTTGATTTGGGGGGGAAAGCGGAAAACTAAAAGTGGGAGAAAAGGAAGTGGAACTGAGACCCTGCGCAACCACAGACCTTAGTATCTGCAATTGGCTATAGATCAAAGAACCATTAACACCTTCACCCACATCAATACCCTTGCTCATCTCTGCTTGTCCTCCCACTAGCTTAACATATTGACACCTTGACTGACTTTCTTCCCAGACAGACAGAAGAGCAATGGCAGGGAGGGAGAAAGGGGAATGTGGGAGTGCCCACAGCCCCTGGAATGTGAGGGGAGACTGGAGGACCCTGGTATGGGAGAAGGGGGAAGACACAGAACTCCCAGTATGGTGGAGGGAGGAGATTGAGGGACTCTGGTATGGGGGGAAGGGGAAAGGGGACACACAGAGCCTCTTGCCTCAGGGGAGGTGGGAGTGGGGGGAGGGGGCAATGAGAATTTGCATAGAGCCCCTGCTGAGAGTAATGGGGGACAACGAGCTCTTGCCATGAGGGGCAGAATGGAAGATACTGGAATAGGGCATTGAGAGGCCATGCCGTGGAAGAGGAGGAAGGCATAGGGAAATAAGAATACGGGTGCACACAGAGATGCTGGTGTGTGGGGAGAAAAGGGGACCCTGGAATGGGAGGGGAGAATGGGGCAGACACAATGTGTGGCAGTGGGGATATTGGGGAGAGCTGCAGGGAGTCCATGAAATAGAGGAGGCTGGTAGTGTGGCTTGTAGAGAGTTTGTGGGGAATGAAGGGCTGCAAGGAGCCCCTGGGGTGTGCAGTGAGCTATGCAGGACTGGTGCTAGAGTTTTTTGCGCCCTAGGCGCACAGCCATTTCGCCGCCCCGCGCGCTGCTCCCGCGGCTCCGGTGGAGCTGCCGCAGCCATTTCTGCGGAGGGTCCGTTGGTTCGCGGCTCCGGTAGAGCTGCCGCAGCCGTGCCTGCGGGAGGTCCACCGGAGCTGCGTGGGACCAGCGGACCGTCCGCAGGCACGACTGCGGCAGGTCCACTGGAGCCGCCTGCCGCCCCCCCCACCCAGCAAAATGCCGCCCCCCCGAAAATCCTGGTGCCCTAGGCAATTGCCTAGTTCGCCTCAATGGAAGCGCTGGCCCTGGAGCTATGCTGATACAAGCTAGGAAGAGCATGATCCCCTAATATGACCACCCCGGCACCATGTTTTGTCTGTCTGTCTTCAGGCTGGCAGCTCCAGATCCTCAGCGTTAAAACTCCAGTCTCCAAGTCTGGCTCTTTCCTTGTACAGGTTGCACTGCACTAGCCTTTGAATACTGCAGCCCTTCGAAGGCTGCCTGCCCCTGCCCTGGTGCTGAGCTGCAGGGATTCTCCCTGGACGGGTGGCTGAGTCCTGACCCTGGCACTGCAGTTCTCTTTCCATACACAGCTCTTCAGCCTGGGCACAGTAAGACCCTTCCCGGGACAAAGGCCTGCTGACTTCGGGAGGGATTCACTCTCCAGGTTTTCACCCTTGTGCAGGGCCAGGAGTGGCCCATGCTCCGGGGTGCACAAGTGGGCTGTGCGCAGCGCTCCCTTCTCCCCCAGGCCTGGCAATGCCCGGCACCAGCTCTCTGCTGGCACAAGATCACACAACTGCAGCACCTGGGGAGCCAGGCCAGGTGTTCAGCTCTACCAGCCACAGTGGAACCAACACCCAAGGCGGGGCACTCATGCGGCAAAGCCCTGGGTAGGACTCTCAGGGCTGCCTCAGGCCTTTCTGCCAATCAGCCCCTGGGATTCTCCTCCCCGCACTCTGCATATTCCACATGGAGGCAGGCTGGACTTCAGGAGCCCCCAGTCTGTGGTGAGGGGAGGAGCCCACCTCCCTTTTGTCTCAAGAACAGCTGACAGAGCTGCCTGATCACCCTTAGCCCATTAAGGAGGCTTGCAGGTGATGCTGTAGCTGCTGTTGGGGGGCCTCCCTCCGACAGGTTCCCCTAAGGGACTTTACCCCCTGTAAGGACACCTCCTAGTTGCCACATCTGGGATTAGCTTCTTTCAGGCCTGAAACCCTCTTTGGGCTGTCCCCCTTCACTCTCCAGGACACTCAGTGCTCCAGCCAGGTTGCTCTAAAATCCTCCTCCTTTGGGGTATCAGAGCCCCACTGGATCCATTTTCCTTCCACCTGTTGTTCCAGACAGTTTTCTGGGCCAAGTCCAGATCCTGCACCACTTTCCCAGTGGCTGGTAGGGAACCTGGGCCTGCCCACTACTGCAGGTTCCAGCCCAGGACCCTGTGTCCAGCAACTGTGGACTGCTTGCTCCCGGAGTCTTTGCTATGTCCCTGGACTCATTCCTATTTCCTTTCTCTGTCTTCTGCACCCTGGGTTTACTAGCCCAAATGCCTTCCTCCCATGGACTAACTGTAGACTACCTTCCTTCTTTGACTCCTTCCAAACGCTATAACCCCCAACAAACCTCCCTCCTCCCAGGGAGTGACTGCAGGATACTTCCCTTGCAGCTCCTTCCTTTCTTTGCCGGTCATTTTATGGTGCAGCAGCCTCAGCATGTGAGGCTATGACCACCACTTGCCACACTTATCACATAAGCAAAAAAATCTATATTCTCTCACCCAGCCATGTATCCTTCAAAAATTGCACTAATGTTTTCTTAATGCTACCGTACTTCCCCGGTGCCCTCACCAACCCTTTCAGACACTGTCCTTTCACCTTGAGTAGTCTCAGTTCTTCATAAACAGTCCTTCTTTCTGTGTTGTAATTCTCCCTGCATTGCAACAGCAGATGCTCAACTGCTTCTTGGATTTGCATGTATATCACAACCCATATTTGTGCTTGTTTAGTAAATACTAGTTACCATTCAGGTCACAGTGACCTCTTAGCCCTCTGAATAGAGTTACTTAACTTCTATTAAGTGTGCCATTATCCTCAAGTGTAAGACATTTCATAGACTCTTTGTCCTTTTTTCTCTTTGGTCCATAGTTCTTGCCATTCCATCTTAGGTTCTCTCTTAACCAAGCTCTTCAAGTCCTATTTACTTGGTGGGATCTTTATAGCAACTTCCTCATTTTTTAAGGTTGTTGTTTTTTTTTTTCCTGCTGATTTATCTGCCATTTCATTGCCCAGTATCCCAACATTCACCAGAATCCACACTATTACTATATGTATACCTAATTGTACTACACCTCTACCCCGACATAACACTGTCCTCGGGAGCCAAAAAATCCTACCGCGTTATAGGTGAAACCATGTTATATTGAACTTGCTTTGATCCGCCAGAGTGCACAGCCCCTGCCCCCAGGAGCGCTGCTTTACTGTGTTATATCTGAATTCGTGTTATATCATGTCACATTATATCAGGGTAGAGGTGTATCTCTGCAGTTAACTACTATATTTCATTGACTAAGTCATTCCTGCTTTCTGAGGTGCCCTTTCTAATCATCATTATACCCAATAAAGAGTCATAGGATGGCAGTCATAGTTGGGCATACATTCCTTATGCAGGTCAATGCCAACAATATACCCATCAAGTCAGTTGTCATAATGGCCACACAACCAGACAGTTTCATAGATCTCTTAATTCCAGATAGAGAGATATGAAAGGCCCGTCCCACTCTACCTGTGTTTGCTTTGCTAGAGTTGTCAGTAGAGATTTGGCAATGCTAACCTCATTTGTCATTTATAAACTCACAAATCTTAGTTGTCATGTTTGATGGCCCTGCTTTTCCCTTTGTTTTATTGTATAATGCCAAATCCACAACCAGAGAGACAACCATCCAGCTAGAGTTTCACTTCCCCTGACTAAGGATTTTAATTTCTTTCCTTTCCACCCAAGTCTTTTACCCAGCTTCTGGTAGCCCCCTTCTGGTCTTAGCTTCATACCTTTATACAGACCCAACCTGCTCTACTCAGGCCTGGTCTACACTACGCTGTTAAACCAATTTTAACAGCGTTAAATCGATTTAACGCTGCACCCGTCCACACTACACTGCTCTTTATATCGATTTAAAGGGCTATTTAAATCGATTTCTGTACTCCTACAAAACGAGAGGAGTAACGCTAAAATCAATATTACTATATCGGATTAGGGTTAGTGTGGATGCAAATCGACGTTATTGGCCTCATTATTTTACAGTAGCTACCCACAGTGCACCGCTCCAGAAATCGACGCTAGCCTCGGACCATGGACGCACACCACCGAATCAATGTGCCTAGTGTGGACGCGCACAATCGACTTTATAATATCTGTTTTATAAAATCGGTTTAATCTAATTCGAATTTATCCTGTAGTGTAGACGTAGCCTTAGCTGAACTTCTTCTTTCATTAGGCTGTACTGAGCCTTGGCTCTCCTCCAGGTGTACCATATAAGGTTAATTGATGGATTTTAACCTGCTCTGCCTTGTGTGGGGGTGGACACGGCATCATAGTAACCCACAAGGAAGTATATACTGGGGTGAGGCAGTTGTATGCTGCTGAGCAGGGCCTCACAGATACTCTGGTATCCCTGTACAACAGGTGGCTTGGGAGCCTGCCACTAGACTTTGTGCTCTGGAACTTCCTCTCTATTGGTGCCAGGATTCCCAATCTATGGGCAGGCCACACCTCTTCCCTGTGCTGTGTGATGATCATGCTGGCTCCATGATTGGAGTTTTCACTTTATGTATGTGGCTAATGTATTAGGAATGGCAATACTTGTTCAGATGAGGGTCCATGGAGTCTGGTGTTCTGGTCTCTGACAGCATCCAATATCAGCTGCTCCTTGGAAAGGTGTCAGAATCCTTGTAAATGCGTAATCCACTCATAGAGAAAAAGCTACTAACCCCTTCAGCCTCTAGTTGGTTTAGGCACTAAACAGGAAGGTTTATATCCCTTATAATGTTTGATCCAAGCCAAACTGACTCTGAATGTTCTCACTAGTGTCTAATCTGTTTTTGATCTTGCCAAGCTCTTTGCCTTACTGTGGAAGTAAGTTCTACAGGTTAATTGTGTTGTGTAAAAGTGTCTTTCCCCTTAACAGTCTTAAATTTTTGCCTGTTCACTTCATTAAATTTATCTTAGTTTTTGTATTATGAAAAAAGATAAATGGAAGTGCCCTGTTTGCCTTCTCTAGTTATTATTTTATAGGCAACTATAATGTCACTTCTTATTTATCTTCTCAAAATAGTCCTAATCTTTCTGCTTTTTTCACATAGGGGAAGTCTTTTCATGTGTCATCAGTATTGTAGAATATCAGGGTTGGAAGGGACCTCAGGAGGTCATCTAGTCCAGTCCCCTGCTCAAAGCAGGACCAATCTCCAGACAGATTTTTGCCCTAGATCCCTAAATGGTCTCCTCAAGAATTGAGCTCACAACCCTGGGTTTAGCAGGCTAATGCACAAACCACTGAGCTATCCTGCCCAAGCTCTTTACATTTCTGCCATATTTATAATTTTGAGATGGGGTGAGCAGAAATGAAAATTAGTACATGCCATCAAATTACATTAACAGGTTTTCAGGCCAGAAGGGATCATTATAACCATCTAATCTGGCATCTTACATGAGGCAGCCAGAGTGTAAGGTGATGAGTCACTCCTGTGCTAGGCTACAGCCAATCCACAAACCAGGAACTGGTCTGGTGATTTTCAGGGCCGGTATTTAAGCCTCACAGGAGTAGCTCACTCTGCTTGATGTAATTCTAGCTTTTGGAACTCTATCCAGCCTGATAGTGGCAACAAATGCCCCAAGCCTTAGCCTGCTCTGGCCTTGCTCTTGCCCGTGCCCTGTTCCTAGTCTTAGTCCTGCTCCAGCCTTGCTCTCACTCAGGCCTCATCCAACCCTGCTCTGGACTCCTATGCTGACCACCAGGACCAACTGGCACGGCTCTGACCATTAGGCATGGCAATCCCTATTATGATTTCTGACACAGAGAATGTCATCCACTAATTCTGCATCAAGACAAATAATCTGTGATTGAACTAGATCACGTGTTTCAGAAAGACTCCCAGTTTTGAGGGAGACAATGTGGCCTAGTAACTAGAGAATTGAAGTTGGACATAGGAGACCTGGGTGTTATTCCTGGATCTGCTGTTGAGGTACTTTGGACAAGTCACTTCAACTCTCCGTGCCTCAGTTTCCCCATCTGTAAAATGATACTGACTTCCTTTGTTATGCACTTTGAGATCTATGGATGAAAAAGCTTATATATTATTTGATGTAAAGATTTGAAGTGATGGAAAATTTACTACATTCCTAGAATTTACTACATCGCCACTACATTCCTAGATAATGTATAATCTGCTCAAATGCTTAATTACTCTCACTGCTAAAAATGTGCATTGTATTTCCAGTTTGAATTTTTGGGGGATAAATTGTGAAGGGCTTCAAAAGCAAGGGCCAAACTGGAAAACAACATGAAGAGGGAGTGACACAGTCAAGGCGATGGACCAGAAAAATGACCTTGGTGGTAGCATTTAGAATGAACTTTAGGGGGGTGAGTTAAGAGTACTTAGATGAGTCTAGAACAAGGAGCTGCAATACCCAAGATGTTCAGAGCTTGGCCAAAGATTTTGGCAGAATGGGCACAGAGGAAAGGTTGGATCTTGGTGATGTTATGCTGGAAGAAGCAGCATGGTTTAAACGTGGCCTGGATGCATGAGTCAAAAATGAAGCCAAGACTACAGGCCTGAGTGACATGGAGGACAATGGATGACACAGAGGATGGGTGAGTTTAGAGGAAGATCAGAAGATTGGATCGGGCCATGTTAAGTTTCAGTGGATGACTGGATATTCATGTGGAAAAGACATAAGAACAAGAGCAGCCATACACAGGGGCGGCTCCAGGCCCCAGCACGCCAAGTGTGTGCTTGGGGCGGCAAGCCACGGGGGGCGCTCTGCTGGCACTGCGAGGGCGGCAGGCAGGTTGCCTTCAGCGGCTTGCCTGTGGAGGGTTGGCTGGTCAGCGGAACCTCCGCAGGTAAACCGCCGGATGCAGCCTGCCTGCCATGCTTGGGGCGGCAAAATCCCTAGAGCCGCCCCTGGCCATACTGGGTCAGACCAAAGGTCCATCTAGCTCAGTACAGTGGCCAATGCCAGGTGCCCCAGAAGGAATGAACAGAACAGGTAATCATCAAGTGATCCATTCCCAGCTTCTGGCAAACAGAGGCTAGGAACACCATCCTTGCCCATCCCGGTTAATAAATATTGAGGCACCTATCTTCCATGAATTTATTTAGTTCTTTTTTGAACCCTGTTATAGTCTTGGTCTTTACAACATCCTCTGGCAGAGTTCCACAGGTTGACTGTGTGTTGTGTGAAGAAGTACTTCCTTTTGTTTGTTTTATACCTGCTGCCTATTAATTTCATTTGGTGATCCCTAGTTCTTGTGCTGTGAGAAGGAGACAGACCATGATTTTGGTTTGGATAAAGGGAGGCGGGTCCTGAATAGTGATTTGTGAATCACCTGTATATAGATGGCTTTGTTCTTCTTTGTTCTCTCTTGTAATCAGTTTACAATCTGTGACAAAACTATACTGCTTCCCCCAGGACTACTTAATTTCCTTAATAGCCTTTTCTGAGGAACTCTATGAGAAGCTTTTTGAAAGTCCAAATAAGATCCACTAAGGGCTTGGCTACACTGGAGAGTTGTAGCGCTGGTGGTGGCTTTACAGCGCTGCAACTCACTCACTGTCCACACTTGCAAGGCACATACAGCGCTGCATCTCCCTGGCTACAGCGCTGGTTGTACTCCACCTCGACCTAGGGAATAACAACTATAGCGCTGCTGATGCAGTGCTGCTCCGCCAGTGTGGCCACCAAAAGCGTTGTTATTGGCCTCCAGAGGTATTCGGAGGTATCTCAGAATGCCTGTTCAGCCACTCTGCTCATCAGTTCGAACTCTACTGCCCTGGCCTCAGGTGACCAAGCGTCAGACCTGCCCTTTAAATGCCCCGGGAATTTAAAAATCCCCTTCCTGTTTGCTCAGCCAGGTGTAGAGTGCAATCAATGAATCCTTCCAAGTGACCATGGCTCCACATGACAAACGAGCTCCAGCATGGAGCAACGGCGAGTTGCTGGACCTCATCAGTGTTTTGCGGGGAGGAAGCTGTGCAGTCCCAGCTGCGCTCCAGCTGTAGGAATTACGATACCTATGGGAAGATATCAAGGGAAAGGATGCTGCATGCTGGAAAGGGGCCATGACCAAGACACGCTGCAGGGCAGGGTTAAAGTGAACGAGCTGCGGAGTGCCTACTGCAAAGCCCACAAGGGAAACCGCTGCTCCAGCGCTGCCCCCGCGACCTGCCGTTTTTACAAAGAGCTGGACGTGATACTTGGGGGTGACCCCACCTCCAATCCGAGGACCAAGATGGACACTTCAGAGCAGGGGGAGGAGGAGGAGGAGGAAAGCGAGAGTGAGGGTACTGGTGTGGGGGGAGACACCCTGGAGTCCCAGGAGGCATGCAGCCAGGAGCTCTTCTCAAGCCAGGAGGAAGCTAGCCAGTCGCAGCAGCCAGTACTTGGTGGAGGACAAACAGAGGAGCGGGTTCCCGGTAAGCGGCTTTTATTATCAGGATTGAAATTTTTCGGGAGAGGAAGGAGGGTTAGGGCTGCATGCATGCATGCCTAGATGTGGAATAGCCCATTGATGTGGTCTATCACATCGCAGTAATCGGCCTTGGTAATCTCTTCAAAAGTTTCAGCCAAAGCGTGGGCAATGCGCTTGCGCAGGTTTCTTGGGAGAGCCACTGTGGTCCTTGTCCCAGTCAGGCTAACACGTCCGCGCCACTGTGCCGCGAGGGGTGGGGGGACCATTGCAAGACACAGGCAAGCTGCATAGGGGCCAGGGCAGAATCCGCATTGCAGTAGAAGACCCTCCCGTGCTTCCCAGGTGACCCACAGCAGCAAGATATCTTCCAGGATAAACTCTTGTGGAAAATATTGGGATAGTGTTCAGTGTAGGTGCTCCCTGCAGCTGTTTGCTTTCCCCAACGCACAGAAACCCCGAGGACAGTACAGCCCTGAAATAATCAGTCCTCCTTACTCACCATTTCGGGGCTCCCGTGGGTTATGTGCGCTCTCTTTGGGATGGGAAAATTATGCTATTGTGAAGACTGTTACCCTCATTAACTGCGGGGGAATAACTGTCTGGTATAAACAATGCTGCCTCTGTTAAGTGTTGCATTTTTGCCTTTACAGATGCAACCTTGAGATCTCGGCTGCCCGTGTTGTCAACGGCTGAGAGACTCCAGAAGAAGCCGCGAGAAAGCAAAGAAGACATGCTGCAAGCAGTTATGCTGCACTCTGTCACAGAGAATCAAAAAGTGCAGGACTGGAGGGAAAGGGAAAGCAAGATCCACCAGAGAAATGCAGCGGACAGGAAGAAAAGCACAAAGCAGCTGATAAGCATCGTGGAGCGCCAAGCAGACTCTATCCAGGCACTGGAAGCCATGCAGGCGGAGCTCCACTGCACCCCCGCCCCCGCTGCCCTTGTCCCAAAGCTCTTTCCCTTGTGTCTCCATGCCAGCTCAAAACCCCCTTCCCCAGCAACCAGGGTCTTACCACCACCAGCAGCTGCCTCCAACACCTGTATGTTCACCAACCAGCCCTGAGAACGACGACTCTTACCCTCTGCACTCAACCCCCCTCACCATGCAGTATAGCCATCCTGAAGTGCAGCAGTCATTGCACAGCACTCCAGACAGGACATATTCAAACCTGTGACTGTACAGTTCCCCACCCCACCCCCTGCCCTTTTAGGTTCCCAAAAACCTGTGTGTCTGTCAGTAAAGTTATTTTCTTTTCAATAAATGAATTCTTGGCTTTGAAAAGAGTCTTTAGTATTGCAGAAAGTCAAAGATACCTTAGCCCAGGAAAGAAACAGGCACTGCAAATCAGTTTAGCAAGCACAGATTCCTACCAACATTGTAACCACTGCACTTCACTCTTATGCAAGGCACCAAACATTACTGTTGGTTTTCAGCCTCAGATTCCTCCCTCAATGCATCCCTAATCCTTGCAGCTCTGTGCTGGGCCTCTCTAGTAGCCCTGCTCTCTGGCTGTGCAAATTCAGGATTCAGGCACTGAACCTTGGAGGTCCATGCCTGACTGAATCTTTCACCCTTCCCTTCACAAATATTATGGAGGGTACAGCATGCGGCTATAACCGCAGGGATGCTGCTTTCCCTCAAGTCCAGCTTCCCATACAGAGATCGCCAGAGCCCCTTTAAATGGCCAAAAGCACACTCCACAGTCATTTGGCACCGGCTCAGCCTGTACTTGAACCGTTCCTTGCTGCTGTCAAGGCTCCCTGTATACAGTTTCATGAGCTACGGCATTAACAGGTAAGCGGGGTCTCCAAAGATCACAATGGGCATTTCGACATCTCCTACTGTGATCTTCCAGTCTGGGAAAAAAGTCCCGGCCTGCATCTTCCTGAACAGGCCAGTGTTCCAAAAGATGTGTGCATCATGCACCTTTCCGGGCCAGCCTGCGTTAATGTCAATGAAACGCCCACGGTGATCCACAAGCGCCTGGAAGACCATGGAGAAATACCCCTTCCGATTAACGTACTCGGATGCTAGGGGTGGTGGTGCCAGAATAGGAATATGTTTATCTATCTATCACCCCTCCATAGTTAGGGAAACCCATTTGGGCAAAGCCATCCACAATGTCCTGCACGTTCCCCAGAGTCATGGTTCTTCTTAGCAGGATGTGATTAATGGCCCTGCAAACTTGCATCAACACGATTCCAACGGTCAACTTTCCCATTTCAAACTGGTTCGTGACCGATTGGTAGCTGTCTGGAGTTGCCAGTTTCCAGATTGCAATAGCCACCCATTTCTCCACCGGCTGGGCAGCTCTCAATCTTGTGTCCTTACACCGCAGGGTGGGGGTCAGCTCAGCACACAGTCCCATGAAAGCGGCTTTTCTCATCTGAAAGTTTTGCAGCCACTGTTCGTCATCCCAGACTTCCATGATGATGTGATCCCACCACTCAGTGCTTGTTTCCCAAGCCCAAAAGCAGCGTTCCACAGTGCTGAGCATGTCTGTGAATGCCACAAGCAATTTAATGTTGTACGCATTACGCGACTTGCTATCATCGTCGGACTCCTCACTGTCACTTTGATCTTAAGGAATAGCTCAACTGCCAAACGTGATGTGCTGGCGAGACTCGTCAGCATACTCCTCAGCAGTTCCGGCTCCATTTCCCACAGAAATTGCGCTGCACAGAAACCGTTGAAAGAGGCAAGATGGCGCCAAACGTGGATGGAAAAACAGGGATTGCTGGGATGTGAAGCGTTGCATCACGGGGTGTTGGGACAGGAAGCATAATGACCTGCACCCTCCGCCCCCTTCCCACAACCCATGGCACCAGGGGAAGGGGTGCTCTATGGGATAGCTGCCCATAATGCAACACTCCCAACACTGCTGCAAATGTGGCCACACTGCAGTGCTGGTAGCTGTCAGTGTGGCCACACTGCAGTGCTTTCCCTACACAGCTGTACGAAGATAGCTTTAACTCCCAGCGCTGCACACCTGCAAGTGTAGCTAAACCCTAACTCTTCTGCATCCTCTGCTTTGTTGAGTCCTTCAACAAATTCTAATGGACTGGAGATGCTGATTTCCTTCAGAGAACTTCTTCTTGTTTATGTCTTTAGCTTACCTGCTCTTAACATTTCCATCTCACATTTTACCTATTTATCTACTATGGCCCTCCTCACAGTAGTCTTAGAGTGCATCACAGGAGTTAATGGATGTTAGCCTTACACTCCCCTTGGGGGGGGAGGGAGGAAATGTTATTCCTGTTTTATGGATGGGGAATGCAGGCACAGTGTAGATTAAGGGCAGGTCTATACTAGAATTGTTACAGCGGTGCTGCTGTGCCGATGTAGCTGCGCTGCTGTAGCGGTGCCAATGGAGAGAGCTCTCCTGTTAGCATGATTACTCCACCTACGTGAATAGCGTAGCTGAAGTCAAAGTATCTTAGATCGATTTACCTCTCGTCCTCACGGCGCGGGATCGATGTCTGCGGCTCCCCGTCGACTCAGCTACCGCCATTCACGCTGGTGGAGTTCTGGAGTCCATGGGAGTGCTTTCGGGGATCGATATATCGCGTCTAGATGAGACGCAATACATCGATCCCCAAGAAATCGATCGCTACCTGCCAATACTAATACGGTGGGTAGTCTAGACGTACCCTCAGTAGCTCTGATGCTCTCCTGCCATTATAGCACTATCCACACAGGTGCTTAGGTTGGTGTCATTTATGTAACTCAGGATGGTGGCTTTTCTACACTCCTGATTGACTTAAGTTATATAGAAGTAAGAGCTAGTGTAGACCTGCCCTAAGTAACTTGCTCCAGATCACACAAGAACTGTGAGGCTAAATTGGGACTTGAATGTGAGTCTCTTGGCTTGCCATTCCCACCAGACCAGCCTTCCCATCCTGCTATAGTTTTTTTTTTGGCTTGGTCTGAATCAGTGGTGTAGCTAGGAGTAGAAATTTGGGTGGGCCATGACTTTTGGGTGGACAATGCCAGACTGTGCTAGCTCAGCTTTTCCCCTGACACCACACCCTCTTTCTAGCCCTGGTGCCCCCAGACATAGGGCTTTACCTGTCAAGCAGGGCATGCGGATAGGGTGGCTCACAAAATGGCAAGGCAGAGCTGCCAGAGCGTAGCTTTCTGAAGGGCCGTAGCTTTCTGAAGGGCGGGTGCATAGCTCCCGCCTGGATTTCAGTGTCCTAGTGACACTCCAGACTGCTCAGGCAGCGCTACACCCTGCTCAGATTTGGGTGGGCCTGGATGCTAAGTGCAGGAGCCAGCCCACTGGTGGCTACGCCCCTGGTCTGGATTTCCCTTTCCAGCTCAGTAGTGGTGTCCCTCATGTCTGTGTGGACGCTCTGGTGCCCTTCCTGCTGAGGTTCATGCTGGTCAGAGGGTTTGTCCCTCTGCCTGTCTCCATGTGCTCTGGGTCTCCCTCTGTCCTGTCCTGTCCTGTGGGATCCCGATCTCTGGGGCGGATCCCAGTCTGGGTCCGTGTTCCGGTTTGCTCTCTGGGGCTCCCCGCCTGGGCCCTAGGGCTGGACCCCGCGCCTCCGGCGGTCTGTGTGCACCAGGGGGCGGGGGGTATCCCGGCTCCGGGTTTTCCCCGCCTGGTGGCGGCGGCGGCTCCGCGCGCCGGGTTTTCTCTCCGCCCGGCTCAGTGAGTCAAGGCGGCTCCGGATCCGGGCTCCGCGCTCCGGGTCCCCCGCCCGGTGCGCGCTGAGCTGAGCCCGGAGCGCGGCGGCCGCTGAGAGCCCCCGGCCGGAGGCGCGGAGCGGCCTGCACTGAGCGCGGCAAGGCGCGGCGGGATGGCGGCGGCCCCGGGCCCGTAGCCGGCGGCGCTGGGAGCCCGGCGGCTCCATGGAGGAGACTTAGTGGAGCGCCCGGGACGGGACTGCAGCCGGGTGAGTCCGGGATCGGCCGCGGGGCCTGGCGGGAGGAGGGGCTCCCGGAGCGTGATCCCCTCCCCCCGGTGAGTCGGTGGTGGGGGCGGCCCGGGAGCAAGACCCCCTCCCCCCCCCGGTGAGTCGGTGGGGGGGGGAGCCCTTCCCTGCCCCCGGAATATGTCCTCCTGGAAGCGGTGGTGGGGGGCAGCGGGAGCTTAAGATCTCTCTCCCCTTGTGTCTGTTGTTGCTTGCAGGGCTCAGTGTGTTGGTGGCTGGGCTGGGGGCAGCAGGGCCTGCGGGATCACAGGGGTGAGCTGGTCAGCGGGGTGTAAGGGGATGCTGGGGTCTGAGGGGTCACAGAGGCGGGTGACGTGGGGCAGGGTTAGTGCCAAGGTGGGGAAGGGGGTGGGGGCAGGGCCAGGGCAAACAGGGAGGTGGCACAAGGACAGATCTTTCGATAGATGCTGGGTGCTGTGTCCTGGCTGGATATGGGGCATGGGATGTTAAGCACCAAGTGTTAAGCATGTGGTTGCTTGAGCGGGAGAGGGTGCTGGAGCAGGTGGTTTAAGGAAACGGGGTAGGGAAAGGAAGAGGGTAAAGTGGTTGGGAGAGTGATCTCAAATCCCAACACTCAGTCCTCAGCAGAGTTAGTGTTTCCTTCCTCCCCCGTGTCCTTCACCCCAATCCTCGGGCTGCCAGGAATTAAGAACTTGGGGAAACAAGTGAAGTGTCCCTTGGGGAGGTTTGTGGTGTCCTGTGCCAGGCTGCCTCCTGGCAGTCTCCTTCCTAGCCTCCGGGCATTGTGCTGGCACCGCGGCTTTCTCCATTTCCTTTATTTGCAGTGTGGGTTTGATCACTGTGCTTTCTGATGACTGATTTCCTTCTCTCCCTTTGGGCCTGTGCCTGACAAGGAGGAAGAACATCTGAACCGTGTGTGTGTTGTAGGGATGTGTGAGAAAGAGACAGGCAGCAGCCCACAGCAGTTTCAGGTCCCCAGCGTTTGGCTTGCAGAGGGGAAAAGGACAGAGCCCTTCTGGGGGATTTTCTCAGCACAGATCACAGAGAATTAAATCCTCCAAGAGGCTCTTCACTGAAATGCAAACAGTCAATGTGGGAAGAAATCTTGCCTGTCCGAACACTGTTTCTCATGGGCGCCAGAGGCAGTGGCATCTGTGGGTCACAATCCTAGGCAAGGCACTTCAGATCACCTTAATTAAAGGCGGATTTGACTGTGTTCCTTGATCCTCTGCTATCTCTGCTCGGCTTTCAGAGCCTTGGTGCTGTTGTTCTGAAGCCTGCCCCCTCCTGCTGGGCCACAGGATCAGCTTGCCCTGCATGGCCTCCATCTGGAAGGGGGCAGGGGAGTGCTGTGAGTGGTAGGTGCCTAGAATTGGACTGAGAGGATGAATCTGTTTGACTTCAGTTGTCTTGTCTCTTTTTCTGGAATGGGACAGGGCCCAGAAGGGAGCGTGGTTCCTGGTCGGAGGAAGAGTTGGGATTGGGATGTAACCTGTGCAAGGTTTATCTCGGCTGCTCTGGGGCCGGCTCCACAAGCAGGGGTTATTTTCATTCCTTGATTGCAGGAGAAATGGCAAATGTCTCTGGGTGACACCAGTTCGGGCTGTGGTGAGGAACAAACTGGCTGTGCTGGGAGCTCACAGTAATTGGTCTGATTTTATCTGAGTGAAGCAGAGGGGTGAGAACTGCTGCTCCAGAGATAAAGCCGCTCTCTCTTGCCTGCCCATTGTATACACAGAGAAGGTCACGGGTTCAAGTATTGTCTGTGAGACTTGGCTCTGCTCCGTCTGGGGAGCCTCCTAGCAGGCCATTTTGTCGCCGTACCAGGCAGGCCATTGCCACTGGTTGGGAGGTTGTACAGGATTTTTTTATTTTTTTTTTGCAAGGGTCAATGAACATCTCGTGGGCACATTTCCCCCCCCCCCCCCAGCCCCCGAAGAGTAAGGATGCCAGCTCCTGTGCTGAATTGTCTGCTCTGCACAGCTGGCCATTGTGTGGCCAGCCCTGCAATGGGAACAGAGCACTGTAGGGAACAGGAGATTCCCTTCCGTAGTCTTGCCTGTCTGGATATATTTACGTAAACCTGTTTCCACGCTCTGTGCAGTGACTCTGGCACAGAGTTATTCTGCATGTTCTCTCTGGCTCACAGTGCTTGGAAAATCCAATCCCCTTATTTATTGATTAGCTTCCTTATAATGTGACTTACAAGCAAAATGTTACCTGCTTCGGAATGAGAGCATTTTCATAAAAGTAATGCTTCAACATTTTCTCCCCCCTTCCATCCTCAGACGTTCATTTGCCTCCCAAAATCTCTGTGGTTGGGTATAAGATGTGGGAAGTGACCCATGTACACCCTTGAAATACTGCCACCTCTGGGGTGGAAAATGACAGCTGTTTAGGATTGCACAACATTGCTTTCCAACAGTTTAGGACAAGAATGCTGCATCAGTTAAAACCACCAGAGGAAATCAGCAGACAGGCTGTAATGACCTTAACTGGAGTTTAGCCAGGACACATTGGGAATATCCCAAGCTGGATACTTTCTGTTGTTTGTTTGTATCTTGGATACACATCTTTATATGACTGTTATTTGAACTGCTCCTTATTCAGTCTTACATGCTATATGTATGAGCATGCATAGACCTGTCTATCTTACACATGTGCACCTTCCTATTGCTCTTGCATTCATTTAGGAAATAAACACTGCTCTTTGCAGGCGGTGTCAGGGTGGAGCCTGTGCTGCTGTTTGGATTAATGTCCCAGCAAGGGCAGTAGCAGTTGTGAATATAGCAAAAGGAAACTCTCCTCCTCTAGTGGAATCATGGGGTAGCAGGTCCCCTCACCCTTCTCCCTGCCTGAATATTAGATGTGTGTGATGCACTCATTTTCCTATACTTCCTGGCTCCTGGGAGAAACCCACTCTTTCTTTGATGTATTTATTGTTCTTCAATCATTAATCTACCTAAAAATACCTTTTTTTTAAATGAAAGAATAAGCAGAAATAGCTAGTAGTGAAGTATAAACAGCCAGTAGTCTAGCCTAAGAAATCCCACTGCGTGAGAGGCACCAGGCAGGCAACAAAGTGAATGAAGTAAATGGACTTTGAGAGGTAAGGGCCAGTGTTCATTAAGAATCTGATTTATTCTCTCTCTGTGCATCTCTCTTTAGGATGAGGGGTGATAGCAACATATTGGAGTATGCTGTCCAACCAGCACACTGGAAATTTTAACAGGATGCTGTTGAGATAGGTCAAATTTAATTTGGCCCAGCTTTGCCCAAGAATATGCTTGCAGTGTCCAAGTTGCTTTTGACCAAATTCTCTACATGCTGCAGTGCAGTTTTCCCTTTTAGTACCCCCTCCCTCCTTTAAACCTACCACTAAGGCAGTACATACTTATGGGCAACCCTGCAATAACTGAGCTCTCTTGTTGGGCCGGTGTGGAGTCATATGTTGTGTTACTCATTGATGAGTGATACAGGTGTGACAGCTAAGAATGGGATTCTTTCCTATGTGTATAGTGGAGACAGGTCTTCTGGGGTGATCTGAGGCTGTAGTTGTGTGTTTTGGGTTCAGTTGGCATGTGTAACTGTGATACGCACCCAGCGTTCATTGGCTTTGGGCTGCCCACTGTGCTTCTGAGCAAATGTTCATCAGGGAACCAGACAGAGCTGAGCCAATTTATGTCTCTTTTGACCTTGCACTTTGGCAGACTTGAGCCAGGATTTCTGTAAATTCTTCAGGGCAGGGACTATGTCTCATTATGTGTTTGCACAGTGCCTAGCACAATGGGTCTCTGATGCTGATTGGGGCCTCTGGGCACTAGTGTAATAAGAATATTAAATACACTGTATTAAGTCTCTTTGTCTCTCTGCTACTGAGTGTTATGTAAATAGGATGGTATTTATGGTTCCAGGTGCACTGTTTCTGGGATGCAACACATGGAGTGTGTGCACAGTTGCGTCCTTTAAGACTTTTATGCCCTCGTCCTCATTGTGATTGGATTATCTGGCATTAGAAACAGCCCTGCCCAGAGAAAATTGTGGGCACATGTTTACACTGCGCAGATCACATGCCTGTTCAGTGACAAAGGGAGGTGAGGCCTGCTGGTGAAGGTTTCACTGGGAGCAGTTGCTTGTACACACAGAAACACCCGCTTTGGCTGACCTGCAGAGCAGTGGTGCCAGAGGCCTGGGGCAGAGCAATGTGAATGCTTGGCTGCAGTGGAGTGTATTCCACTGGAATCCTTACACACAAACTCTTTGTGTGGCAGTTGTCCCTAGTTTGGCTGATCTGTGTTTCCTTTATAAATTTGTAGATAACATGGGAACTCCCAGGTCAAGGGGAGATTTCAGGCATCTCTTTGGGGATTCACTAGAAAATATGGACCGATGTTTTCCAAACCTTTGATCCATTCCTCCGCTTCCGTGTTTAGTGCCCCTAAGAGCTTGTTCCTACAAATGCAGCCAAGTTCCCATCTACTGCTCTCCTCTTATTCTCACAGATGCACGCAGGGTCAGGAGCCCTGGCTCCCACTCTTGTGCCTTTACCACTAGGCCATCGTTGTTATGTATAGCCTTCCTGTTTTACTGATACGTTTATACACATTTAATGTAGATATCTAAGTATCATGCTGCTTGCATGTCTAGAAAGGAGTACACATTGCAAAACCTAAAGCAGTGTTAAGGTTTCAGATCTGAACGCAAAGAAGCCAGGAAGTTCAGTTGCCAAAAGTAAAGTTAACTCAGCTGCATGCATGTACTATATATTATGTTCTGCACCCAAGTCTAAGCAATAGTTGAAAATAGTGTTTGTGAATGAGTCAAGGTTCATGCCTGAGAATCTTGACTTCTGTGTTTTAAATTGGTAAGTTTTTTGCATTTTATTTCCTTCTTTTATTTGGGGGAAGCAATTGCAAAGGACTCTGTCTGTGTCTTCCCTGCACACACCAGCAGATGTGGAATGATTTTGCAACATCAGATGTAAAATACAACCCCGGTGTACATTACTTCTATCTGGGCCAATACACCTGTGCTATTCAGTGGCTGGAAACTTTTTATACAGTGCTTTTGTCACCTCTGACTTTGTAATTTAGTTGTTTTTGTCTTTGTGTGCACACAGCGATGTGATTCTTACTGAAAACTGACCACCTGAGTTTGTGTAATGTGTTTTATCTTTTTTGTTTTTAAAAATGAGATATTATCCTGCTCAGTTAATTTAGGACTATGGAAGGATTTTATGCAAAACTACCTCAGAATCTTATTTCTGTGATGAGACAAAAAGAATTGGCAGTTTTAGGCTTACAAGAACAGTCCTTTGCGAACTTTCAAATGTATGAAAATGGGGCATTACATAGTGCTACTGTGAATACCGCTGTAGAGTAGAACTTTGCTAATCTGCACAAGAATTGTTGGTCTCTCCCCAAAGATTTAGTAGCAAATGCTGTAGTGAGATTTCTTGTTAGCAAGATTTCATTGTTTTTATAAAACCTAACATAGAACCTTTCCTAGCATTTGCAATATTACCACGAGTAATTAAAATGGAACTACAGCTAACAAAATAAATGAGCAAAGTTCATTTCAATGCATTATTCTTGCTTTTTATTGTATTCCTTTATGTACTTGCTAATTCACAAAATTGTGTAATTTTCAATGGGTCATTAGTGTGAATTAGCCAGGGTCTGAAGTATATCATGGGTTTTCAAATGTGCTTTATTAATCTATAAAATACACCTATTTATTATCCCTCCCTAAAAAAATTGCTGAAGAGGTTTTGTCGTCTAGTATTCCCTGCACTCGGATTTGTTCCTGCATGTCCGAAGACCTTGCCTTGCAGTCTGATTGGCCTCCCTCAAACTGCTCCTGGGCTGACGCTTGACAGCAAGAGAGATCATGAGTGCAGGTAATATACATTCTACTCCTGCAGATGAAGCCCTTGCTAGCTTTAGCCAAGGTGCACTAATTGGTTATTGAATGAGGGGAATTAAGGGCACTAATAGATGAAGTGGCAGCCCTTTCATTTTTGGAATCGGAGACATTTTCCTCTTCTGCTAAAGCATTTGAGGCTGCCAGTGCTGTGCATTTGTGGTCTCCCTAAGGAGGCCTAGAATTCTGCGTGTCTGCTGGATTGAAAGGCCTGCGAGCAAGACAGACAGGCAATCCTGTGACCTATTGGGAGGGGCAGGCCATCAGGGCAGTGAAGAGGTCACTCCCAGGGCAGTCTGGGGCTCTTTGCGCGGCACTGTACCTGGCCTGTGCTACTTGACTCCCGGATGTTGGGATCAAAGCAGAATTGTGGCTGGAAGCCATTGCTTTGCCGGTCACATGACTCATTTCGATCAGTCCAGTTATTTTCCCTGAATTTGGTGATGAGCTTTTGACGTTAGAAACAAACTTCCTGTGATGTTTCCCTTCCCACCAGTCGGTGTTGTGAGCGCCAGTGCTGACTCCAAGCTGCTTTCTCCCTGAATGGGGCTCACTGAGGCAAGCTTGCTTTATCCTTGGCTCTCCCTTCCCCCACCCCCGCTGGAGTCATCTGCTTAGGGAACAACTCCACTAGCCACTTGGAAACACTCTAATTACTGCAGCTATTATAATCACTGCCCAGATCCACCTCCCCCACCCCTTCTGTCTTCGTTCCCCCTCCTCTTCCTCAGGCAGCAGGAGCTGAACTAGAATCTCAGAGCGCAGCCAGCATGAAGCAAGCCCTGGATCTTGCCATGGCGACTGGAGCTGACAAGGCTGGTTTTTCATGGTAATCTTGCTATTTGCCTGAAAAATCCCATAAATTAAAGGTGGGAAGAACCTATTCGGTTACACCCACTTCGTCCCCTCCCTGCTCCAATACCAGCCAGGGCAAAGTTAAACTGTAAAGTATGTGAATCCTTAAATTATGGTATTTGTTTGTCCAGATGTCTTGATGGCATTAGATGAGCAGGGAAAACCTGAAGTGCTCTTTCTCCCAGTACTTTTCCAGCTTTAGCACTGTCACTTGTGCCCACTGGCTTCATGTGGCCTTTTATTATCTCTCTGGAGCTTTTGTTTCCCCCATCCACTTGCTTGGGATTATGGGGATCCCCTCTTATTCCATTTTTCACACTTCCCTTTCTCATTGGCTGGTGACTCTTTCAAACAGTACAACTAGATTGATTTTAAATCAGTGTAGTTACACCAGTTCAGTTTTTCTAACAGACATTCTATCTGTGTGAGAGAGAATGAAAAGCAAGCCTTGTCCCATATGTGCCTCTCAGAAACGTCACTGATACACAACTGCCCGGTGCCAGTTGAATGAATTTGCCCAAATTTGGCTTGTTTTTTAGGTGTAATTCAGGCTGAGCCCATAATGCAGCTCTTAACAGTGGCTTTGTAACCGGGTAGAGGACATTTGAGCTAAAAATATGTTACAGACAGCTTAGCGAGCAGGTTTTCATGACACCATGGTACAATGCCTGAACCCTGTCTACACTAGTGCATCTGCACTATTGCTGGCACTTACGGTAATATGGGTACTAACTTTTCTAGTATAGAGTCAGTCACTGTAACTGGTTGCAAGTTAACATTGCCTAGTTTGTGTTCACATAGCAGCTTTTATGCTATCATAGCTGTATGTGTGTGTGTGCACCTACCACACTCTCTAACTCTGCTTCTATCAGTGTGTGTTGGGAAAACCTGGGCAGCCATCCCATTGTGTTTGGGCAGAGGATAGAGTACCTGGGGAGGGCGCACACAAAGTACCCCGGGGGCTATCCCAGTGGTTCTCAGCCAGGGATCCAGGGCCCCCTTACTGCGAGCAGCTTTCAGGGTGTCTGCCAGAATAAACCAGAGAGCAGGGCTGACATTAGACTCGCTGGGACCCAGGGCAGAAAGCTGAAGCCCGAGCCCCACCGCCCGAGACAGAAAGCCAAAGCCTGAGCGACTTAGCTTTGCGGAGCCCCTCGTAGCATGGGGCTCTGGGCAATTGCCCTGTTTCCTATCCTCTAGCACTGAACCTGACTTTTCATCTCTTGGATATGCAGAAAACCAGTTGTTGTGGCACAAGTGGGCCATGAAATGTTTATAGTGTGTTGGGGCTGGGGGAGCTCAGGAAAAAAGTTGAGAACCTCTGGGCTGCCCCATTGTACTTGCGTGGGGATAGAGTGCTCAGAGGGCGGCCATGCAGAGCAGCATGTGGGCAGTGCACTTGGAGGTATTTTTCTGGTTCTCTTTGTTAGAAAGGAGGACCAGCCAAATGAGGTACAGAGGACAGGCATGGTAAGAGGACACTGGTCTACATGGAAAAACAGAGTAACAGCCCAGGCTCTGGCTAGGGCTGCCATGACGACTGACAAGGTGTTAGCAATCAGGTGTGCAGACACAATATATAGAGTACAGCCATGGTAAAAGTTCATAGTGTGGGTTGGGTGTTGGATTTAAGAACCAAGCCCTGTGAGAAGGAAACTGACTCAGTAGTTCTGCACCCTGAGAACCTCTTTCTCCATGGTCATTGGGCTTCTCTGTGGGGTTTCTTTGTTTGAGCTGCACAACATGCGGCCTGCGGAGCCTCACTGTGTGGCCCGTGGGAGGATTCTAAATCCTCTGCACACGGTGCTCTGCGGGCAGCCCAGAGCCCTTTAAATCCCAGCCGTGGCCAGGAGTCAGAGGGCACTGGGCTTCCTGCAGCGGCAGGGAGCCTAGAGCCCTTTAAATCCCAGCCATGGCCGGGAGTCAGAGGGCTCTTGGCCGCAGGCAGCTGCGGGTTGCGCAGAGCCCTTAAAATCCCAGCCGCAGCAGGGAATCAAAGGGCTCTGCGCTGCCAGCAGCACCTGCCTTCCAGATTTGAACACCTCAAAATTCAGGAGTGCTCAAGCTCAAGCTCAGTTTGGGCAGCTGTTACTTCATTTCTCCCAAATCAAATATACTGATCCACTGTAACTTGCTGTAGAAAAAGTAGGATAAAATTGAGCAATGCTTATTAGGACTGGAATTGCTGTTTTCAACAGCCATTGCCTTTTTGTTTGTTTAAAAGGAAGACAGTGATATTGCATTGGCAAATTCCCCATAGAAAGAAAGAGTGGAACAAAAGAATAATAAAGGCACCTCAGCTTTTCCTCATTTATGGAGGACAGTCTTATAATATGCATCCAGATATCCTCCAATCAATCAAGCTGAAAATTGTTCCACTTTACTGCAGCTCTGTAACCATACGGGAACCAATCCTGTCTATGTTTTGTGCACATCCAAAATTCCTGCTGAATGACCCGCCCTGGGAGCGTTACCAGTGACCCAGGGCTGGGGCGGCAGGAGGTGTGGGGGAGAGCCCAGGGCTAGGGCAGCAGCGGGGTAGGGGGAAGGCACTGGTGGGGAGGAAAGGGGGAAGCCCAGCGCTGGGGTGGCAGGGGGTGTGGGTCAGTGGGAGGAGAGCCCAGGACTGGGGCAGCAGGGGGGTACAGGGGGGAGCCGAGGGCTGGGATGAGAGGCAACCAAATTTTTTTTTGCTTGGGGCAGCAAAAAACCTAGAGCCGGCCCTGCTGAGTTCCCCCAGCCGCCGGAGCCCTGGGCCCTTTAATTTGACACTGAGGGCTCCTAGCCACCTCTTCGGCTGGGAGCCCCTGGTTGATTTAAAATAAAGTATCACTTCCCCACCCCCAGCCTTCCTTTTTGGCCCGCAGCTATTTTGGTGGGGCGGCGCTGGGGAAGGAGGGTTTGTTTCCTCAGGGCTGGGCGGCCCTGGGGCGGGGTGTTTCTGCGGGGCTCGGAGGTTTCGGCCCCCAGCTGTTTTCTTTGAAGTAATGTGGCCCTCACCGCTTTACGAGTTGTGCAGGCCTGGCCTAGAGGCATTGCAGGGGGTTGTGGGGGCAGGGGAAGTTTGTGTTTTAGCTTAATTGCAGCTTTGGGGCTTTGAACCTCGGGGCTACTCTTAAAGTGCTTTACCATGATAAACTTGCAGGGACTTAAAAAGTCTGGCAAAATTCACTGCAGGACATTTAGCCAGTGTAAAATTTCTCCCAGATGAGGAGGCAGTGCCCTGCCAGAGGCCATGTTGTCTAGAGGTATGGTCACCTGCAGTCTATGACCACTTGCTCCTGACTGGCCTCATTAATCCTCCCAGCTCCCTCTGAGGTTGAGAGCTGTCACTCATCTCTGTTTGACAGGCAGGAGAACTGAGGCCTGAGAAGGGAAGTGACTTTTCCAGGGTGACAGACTAGTGACTGGGGTTAGATCACAGCTCTCCTGTGTACTAGGTCTGCCGGATCCACCTCTAGCTCACACTGCTGGTTAGCCTGTGTGGTTTTCCCACTGCAAAAGGGAGCTATTAATACAGTACCTACTGACCTTGGTTGCAGGCATACCCTTGGCCCTCTTGTTTAATGCTAAACTGACACTAGGTGTCTTGTTTGTTGGCTTGGGGTATCTGCACATGGGAAGCACAGGTCACATCACAACAGGAAAGGACCAGTTGTCTTGCCATGGATAGGGTCAGTGTTGCAGCAGCATGAGATTCCCCAAAATCCCACCCTGCATTGCACAAGGTGAAGGGTGGACCGTCTCTTGTATCTCCGCTGACGCTAGGGCCTGTGAACTGCCTGCAGTTTGGGGTTGCTTTGGAGGCACTCTGAGTTGGGTTAGGCTTGGGCCCAGCAGTCCATGCCTAACCTGGTTTTGATGCTAGCTTGCAGTGTGACAAACGGCATGTCACTTAACCTCTGTGTGTGCATGTCTTCCTAGCTTTAAACTGATGACAGTATTTACCAGTGTGGGGCAGTCTGCAGACAGTAAGCAGTTAGCGTTTGAACAGCATTTTGGAAATGGAAAGTGCTAGAGAGATGCTGTTAGTTATCTCCGCAGCTTGGAGGAGCAGTGAGCAAATGGGCACATCCCTCTTTGCTCTGCTGTCTTCTCTAGAACTATAAGGGGAGCAGGGAATCTTGGGAAGGAGTCGGGCGGGGGAGCACAGGGAGGGGGCAGTATTTGGAAGAAGCACTTCCTTCAGCTAAAAACTGATTTAGAAGGAAAATGAGATGTTCCCAAGGGTGGAGATGGAGTTTTTAGGCTCTCCTGGAGAGTGTAGCTTAGTGGCCTCCTAAACACAGATTTGAAATATTCCCCTTCCACTTCTTGGGAGCCATAGGGTCAAATCTAGCCAGCGTGGCTCAACCCTTTGTTTTCCTTCAGATAATCTGTTTTGCAATGAGGAGTCCGGTGGCACCTTAAAGACTAACACTTTTCAGACGTGATATTTTAAATGGATGCCCCTCTTTGTGGATATTGGAGCTTATGATGCTTAATAAAAGAGAAGAAAGAGAAATATTTTATTATTTTTTTAATAAAAAAGAGCAGACGTTTGCCCCAGTGTTATTCTTTATACTGTTTGGCTGTCATCCTGCACCCTACAGGCTACTGAGGTTGTGTTGTATAGATAAAAAGTATATAATATAATTAATACAATATTTGATGCCTGCTTAATTGGAACAGCTGCTGTAAAATTGATTAAATCTAAATATCATGTGTGAGGATGTTTCTTGTTCAGTTGTGTCAATATCAGCATAAATTCTGCTGGAGAATGAATTTAGTTAGTGCCAAGTAGTTAAAAGAACTTGAGCTAGGTGTTAAATACATTTGAGATGCAAAACTCTGGTCTTCTGCCACACAAATTGCCAGATAAGGCTTAAGAGGTATATTTTGTTCCCTGCACAGTAGGCTTTGGTCAAAAATTCCTGGGCTTAGGTGAAATCGGAGCCAAATAATTGCTAATCTTTAGAGCTATAAATCCCAGTAGCAACTTTTTTAAAGGAAATTCTGTGCCGTGAACTCCGGTTAAAGGCAACATTGAGTGACTTGCTGATGGTTAAAAGAAAAGGATGGTTGACAGAACAAGGAGTAATTGTCTCGAGTTGCAGTGGGGGAGGTTGAGGTTGGATATTAGGAAAAACTTTTCACTCGAGAGTAGTGAAGTACTGGAATGGGTTACCTAGGGAGGTGGTGGAATCTCCTTCCTTAGAGGTTTTAAAGTCAGGCTTGACAAAGCCCTGGCTGAGATGATTTAGTTGGGGATTGGTCCTGCTTTGAGCAGGGGGTGGGACTAGATGACCTCCTGAGGTCCCTTCCAACCCTGATATTCTATGATTCTATGTGTGGGCTTTTAACTCCTGATTTAGTTCTTATCTCAGAAATATCAACAATGTCAAGACGGGTCTTCTTTGGTTTTGCTGAAGGATTTCTTGAGGGTTATGTGTTGGGAGTTCTTGGACCTCGACTGAAGGGATGAGAGAGGTGGAGATGTGTGTTGCAATCTTTAAGCACGAGAGTCTGCCTACTGTATTTTCCACTCCATGCGTCTGATGAAGTGGGTTATAGCTCAAATAAATGTGTTAGTCTCTAAGGTGCCACAAGGACTTCTTGTTGTTTTTTCTCTCCCCAATGTCTATTTGTCGTTGGAGTTAAATAAACTAATAAAAACGAGCATAGAGTTTTTAAATAATCTGACTAAGCTTTTTCTGAAGTTTAGACCGGACTGGTTCTGAAATGACTGTATGTTACTGTATTTGATGTTTAATAGGAAATTCCTCTTTGGATGTAATGGAACGTGGCTGTCAGGAAAGGCCATATTTGAAAGTTATAAGCCTGGGAGGCAGACTCAGGGTTGAGTTTTTAACCTTAACTCTGCATTTTCTGACTTGATGCTGAATTCCTCAGCTGAAAGTTGAATTAATTTTTTTTTAATGTAAAACACTAGTTGATGTTCAGGGGAGCTGTAAATTAAAACTTCCAGCTGACATCAGTGTGGACTTGGCTGTGGTTTCCTCCCCAAAGCAGCCTAGTGATCCATATGCAGACAAGGTTTTCTCAGAATGACTGTGCTGGTCTTTATCTCCCCCAACACCTCCAATTGCTTCCAGTTATCTGCTGCTCCTTGTCAAAAGGCTGATTATAACCAGAGGTGGAGGGAGACAGTAATGCCATATTCTGCACTTCTATAGTGCCTTTCATTCCAGGATCTCCGTGTGTTGCAAAGCAGACCCAAGAATGGCTTATGATCCAGATGCCATCCAAGGTCAGATTCCTCTTCTAATCCAAAGGTGCAGCCGATGGAAACGACATGTTCTAGCATGCATTGTTCTACTTCCAGCCAAAGGATCCGGCTGCATTGCATGCTGGGAGCTGTAGTTTTCATGGAGGTGCACCTCCATATTAAAAGAGGAAGGTGGTTCCATTTTATTCAAAGTGGGTTCAGCCTTCTTGCTCCTGGCAGGCTGCCAGTGTGGCCCTTGATTGGGCAAACTTTGGTGGCCCCTGGTCTTTTGAGAAAAAGCAAGTGACATGTTAGCATCCCCTTCAAACCGTGCTTAATTCCAGAGTTAACAGCGTGTTTTGAAACCTGGACTTCACTGTGTTTTGGAATGTCTTGGACACCCACTGTGTGAATGCGATACAGAAAAACTACACCAGTTGGGTGGCAGCTCGCAGGGGTGTCATGATAAATCTCCTTTGTCTGCTTCAGCTGGACTGATATGTGGGGGAGAGCAGAACTCCCTCCCCTGCACTGTTCTTGATCTGAAAGCAGCAAGTGAGTGAGGAAGCTCCTTTGTGCAGATTTCTCAGTCTCCTCTTGTGCGTGCCAGCTGGCTCTTGTTCAACATTTTTTTCATCCTAGAGAGAGGGGGCGGGGAGAAAGGAACATCTTAAAAAGAAATCTACAAAAACGACATGGGAGTTACTTAAAAAAAAAAAAATCCAACCCAAACAAGCCAGGCTAGGGGATTACAGAGGTAGCATTAGGAGTCGAGAGCAGAGAGCTGGCACTGCAGCTCTGGAAAGGAAGGGGAGTCCCCTCTTGAGTTTCTTTAGTCGTAAAAGGAAACAAAAAAGGATCTTGTGTGGAGGCAACATATGGGGAAAGCAGTAGGCTGGCTGCCAGCACTAGATGGCGGGAGAAAGGGCCTGCAGTACAGCATCCTCTCGCATTTCTGCATTGTCCCACTTGGAAAACTGGGCACCCGTGAGGCTGGATGGGGTGGATAGTTGTTCCGTGCAGCGAGCAGCAGTTCCTACTTTGTTCTGACTGAGATTTTGCTCTTCTGATTCCACTCCTCCCTCCAACCGGTGCTGGGATTGCCTCTCACTCCTATCATTGGGGGCTGCTGTTGGACAGATGGGTGCATTTGCTGTCTTGGACTTCGTCCAGTGAGGGCGAGCAGTTATTTGAAACCCTCCTCTGCTTTGGTCTGCTGTAGAGTGGCAGCCGTCTGGCCAAAGGAAACACCTCGCACAGGAGATTTCCCGTCGTCTTTGCTGTTCCTTGTTGCGGGCATTCCTGAAAGTTAATCAGGGTGAAAATTGCAGTCAGTCATGTCTGGAAGCCTCCAGAGGCTAATCCCGGAGCGCTGCAGATTCGAGCACATGGGCAGGAGACAGTCTCTTTATGTGTGGGCTGGCTGACTTGCTGCCAACGGAATAGCTTGCTTCTGGTTTTTGTCACCCTTGGGCGTTAAATCCTTCCCTGTTTAGGTTTTTCTGCCTCTTGCTCCACTACAACAGCTCAGAAGGAATGCAGGCTCCTTGGGTTTACAGAGGATCCGTTGGGGGTGTATTCCAGCACAAAGAGCCCTGGCTAATGTGGTTTCCTAGGTCTCCGCCTGGTGCTGGTGTGTTTGAAATGCTCCCTGTTTGAATAGCTTTCTCTAGGTGTGTTTGCCAGTGGCTGTTAGCTCAGAAAGTGAACTTTCCGGTTTGTCTCTAATGCGTTGGCTCCTTCCCAGTGCATAGATGTGGATTGTGGAGGTTCCAGCACCAAATGGAGCTGAATTATTCATGTCTGATACTGTTTGTGTGCAGCATTCCCCAGTGGATAACTGTCTCCCTGAAGAACCTCTGCTCCAGGCCCTCTCTTAAAATGCCTTGTTGGCAGGTTTCCAGCCTCACAGGTGACCACATGCCTTTTCTGTTGTGTAGGGACCAAGCCTGCAATGGGAGGAGGTGAGGGGAACACTAGCTGTGGCTGCATAAGTCCCTTCACTGTTTTCTGTGGTTCTGTGATTTCTTTGTCTCTTATCCTTCTCCCAGAAGAGGCGGAGTTTCTGATGGGCACCTAATGGGGGCAGCTTGCCAGGAACCAGAGGGCTGTGCATAATGGGCATCAGTAATCAAGTTGTAATGAGAGCCTTCCTGAGTATGGAGGGGCAGCCTGTGATGAGTACGGGTCCCGGTTTGCACCACTTGCTCTGCCTCAAAGCGTGTGTTGCAGCCAGGATCTGTAGTCTGCACAGTCTGCATTCTCTGTGTCAGTAAAGGTGTCTACAGAGCCAGGCTGTGTTAGTGTCTCCTGATGCGTGTGCTGGAAATTCCCTATGTACTCTAGTTCAGTTGTCAACCAGCACAGTGTGAGGGGTGGACGTGATCAGTGCCCCCTAAAGTTCTCTGCTTTGTCTTGTTTACAGGGGTTTTCTCTTCTTTATCCGTGCTGGGGGACAAGTCCTGCCTTCAGTTACACTAGTACTATCTCATGGGTGAGGCAGAGGGCACAGTGTGCATTGGGTAGTGTAGTTTGAAAAGGAGCACTTTCCTGTGGGCAGACCTGCCCCTGCTGGGCACCAGCTCATCAGCTTTTTCAGGCTGCTATAGATAAATGGTCAATGGCTCCTAGTTGCTTGGCTGCTGTGAGTCTCACTGAGCGCCTGACCCTCTGGGGGCTACATGTGTGTTCATTCCAGCTCCGCCCTGAATCTGTGATATTCTTCCAAGGCTGAGAAGCCACATCAGTGAGCTGGCAGCTCTTCATCTATGGGTTGCTCTGTTGGAGTGGGACCAAATCACTTACCATCTGATGGCTAAGGTTAAGTTGGAACCTGAAGGATAGAAATTGGGGTGTGATTGGGACTGAAAGGTTGTGCTGAGATGAAGAGGGCTGCTTTAGTTTAGCTGTCAAGTCATTCTGTGTACAGTAGCTCTAAAACATCCCTGCTGTTGGATGCCAGGGGAGATTTTCTCCAGTGAGGGAGGTGTCTCCATTTCCTTTTCAGCTGGGTTCTTTCCTGAATAGCACTTGGAGTTACTTTGCTTTTCCTACCTTTAAAAATACAGTTGAGAGGGCATAGAAATGAATCAAGCAGGAAGCTCACTGATCCCATCATAGTGGCCAAGAGCAAAGCACAGGCTTATGGAGCTGTACATGTGCTGTCCTTATTGTAACATGGCTACGTGAACTACAAGTCCCAGCATGCAATGCACTCTCTTGGTTACATGGCCTTACTCTTGCATCAACATGGAGTTTTGCATGCTGGGACTAATAGTTTTTACAGACTGCACCTCAGTATCAAAAGGAAGGGGGACAGCTACTATGTGGTCTGTTGGACATGAATCAAGTGCAGTCCCTTGGAGTCCAGACAAACTGTTTAAGAGGCCATTGGTGTAGGGTAACTATTGGGCACCTCGATGGGAAGGCTGGTCTGTATTTCACCAATAGTGCCCCATAGCCATCATCACCCTGCAAAACCTTGGTCTGCATATGCCTTCTGCACGTGGGAGTAATAGAGGCTTTTGGGCAAAGGCCTGTTACTGTATTTATCTCTGAAGTGCCCTGGTGGGATACCGTGCCCCCAGTCCTTGGGCTGATCCCATCCCCAAGAGGGGCCTTTGCAGTCTAACAGCTTGGGCAGTCAAACTCATTATTGGCCTTGTGCATCTGGACAAAGAAATTGCTGAGGGCTGGCAGTACAAAGGCGATTCTCTGCACGTGGTGCCTGTGGTGGCCAGGAGCTGAGGGCTGGCAGGGAGGTTTTGTGCTGCTTTGGATGTGAAGAGCTTCTCCTTGTTTTAGTGGGAGGCTAGGGGGAGTGAGGTGAATTGATCATTGCACATCTCCGTCCCTCCCCCAAGCTGATCCGTGCAGGGAGCAGCCTGTTTGTGATCTCAGCTGGAGGAACAAAGCACAAATGGCACTATCTGGCGGGGATGGACCGGGAAAGTGGCTCTGGAGGGGCAGGTAGATCTGAGCAGCTGGTGGGTTAGAGCTGAGGATGCTGACTGTTGTGCATGCTCCAAGCTGGGAAGTGGATTACCTGGCGGGGTGGGGGGGCTGGGGCAAGGGAAGAGGGAGGCAAGAACCCACATGGCGGCTTTTGAAAGCTGTTAGTGACTCCAATGCTGCATGCAGCGTTCTCCTGATTCTGCCCTTTCTCTGCCATTGAAACAAGAGGTCAGTGCTTTTCATTTCCATCTCGCGTGTTAGCCCCTGGCTCCTGGGGTTAAAAATCTCTGTAATGACCTGTCAGAGAGTGGATTATTAGGTGTACAGAGCCAGGGATGCTGTGGGGAGCAGATGGAAAATGGTCTGGCTGCTGCAGCCTGTCTGATGAAAGACTCCTTGGCATTTTTACAGTGTTTGTGTCTCTGAAAACGCACCACGAAGCTGCTTTCCAGGCTCCTGCCTGCTGGGGTTTAAAAGAGAATGTATTTTTTTAAGTCACTTGCTTTTGGAGTGTTGCTCAGAAATAATCCTGTGGATCTGTGGGCCGTGTGCTCAGCAGGAGGAGGAGGAGGAGGACAATGGCACTTGAGAGGAGCTGCATTGAGAGGGGTGGCCAAGGGTTTCTTGGGAGAGCCTCGAGAGGGGTTTGCTGGGGCTGAGAGCCTGGCTGCTGGGAAGAACGCTGTTTCCTGTGTTAATTATGTCTGGTAATGCAATTGCCACTCGCTACTTTCTGTGAGTGACTCTGGGGCTTTTTCCCCCCCATGCTACACAACTGCTTCCAGGGAAATGTGCAGTGCAGAGATCTGAGTGTCGGCCCTGGCTTTAGGGCGTTCCAGGGGTGAGGGAGAAAATGCTAGATCTGACTGGGGGTGGGGGGCAGCAGAGCGAGGACATATGCAGTGACAGCTTCCTGCATGCAGTGCTGCCAGTGCCCCTCAGACCTGATTTCAGTTCTGGCTCCTACACATCACTGCCCATGCCCCTCAGTCCTGACCTGCAGTCCCCCTGCTGTTCCAGCCCTGAGCTCCCCCTACTTCTGCTGCAGTTCTGCCAATGCCCTTCAGTCCTGACCTGGAAGCCCTCACCCCTCTTCTGGTCTTGGGCCTGTCCTGACCAGTCAGTTGTGCTGGGTATTGTGTGGTGGCTTTCGAGTGTGGGAGCTCTAAAGTGAGCTGGCATGCTGTGGTCTGTCACTGGAGATCGAAGGTGAGCTCTGAGCTGTGGGGACAGAAATCTTGTCCCTGCCATTTGGCCCCTGGCTGATCCTGATGGCTCTCACCTGATTTTAACATTGTGCTCATTCTGAGGCTAGATGTCGGATTCCCACCAGGGCACTAAACTTCCCTGGTAGGTGACTCTGGTCTCATGCTGCACAGTGTGTGTGGGGTGCACTACTCTGGTCAAGGTTCCCAAACCCCACCCTTGGCCCTGGGGGGCACAGAGGGGAGGGGTCTGCCTCCATCCCCGGGGCTGTGTGCAGGGAGTGCTCGGTAATTCAGAGGGAAGTGGCAAGCAGGGAGCAAGTAAGTAATGTCTTGTTGAAGCTGAGAGCTCTGACCTGCCGGGGCCTGTATCGATTGAGGGAGCGATGCCAGATGGCAGCTTCCACAGGGACAGCCAGGGTGCTAGGGCCTCTTCTGAGGCTGTTAGGGGCCAGCAGGGTGCTGTGATGAGACTGTGGCAGCCAGAGTGCAGGCCGGTGAGTTTCATGTAGCAGGTCACTTTTCCAGGGCAGTGTCTGTGGTGGGGGCTGGCGGGATGGGGTGTTGCGGATTTTTCCCCACACAGGCAGTGGGCTCCGGTCAGCTTCAGTGTCTGAAATTGTGTACGTTCATGTGAGTATTTCTTTGGGGTGAAGCAAAGTAGATGTGGGCAGCTGTGCCCATGGGCTTGCGTGAGCTAGTAATAGAGCACAGGCCCCTGAGTTTGTCGTGGGGTGTGTTTGTGTGCGAGAGAGAGAGTGTGACAGCGTGTGAGGGCAAGTTCAGGTGTGTGTGTGTGTGTGTGTGTAAAATTCAGGCTTCCTCTGTCTTTGGTGTGGTGTGTGTGTGTGTGTGAGAGAGATGGGAGATGGGTGAGTTCAGGCTCCATGTATCTGTGGTGGGTGTATGTAAGAGAGGGGGTGAGTTCAGGGTGTGTGTGTGTGTAAGGGGGGGGGGAATGGGTTCAGACTCTGTGTCTGGTGGTGTGTCTTGGGGGAGTTCAGGCTCTGTGTCTCTGGTGGTGTGTGTAAGTGAGAGACAGCGTGTGTGTGTGTGTGTGAGAGAGTTTAGGCTCCATGTGACTGTGGTGGTGCACAGGTACCTGTTGAGCCCCTGTAGTGGTGAAGGGGTGTGTGTGCCTGTTCCAGGAAGATCACTCGAACAGGCTTCCCTGTGCCGCTCTGTGTAACACCTGTTCTTGCTGTCCCTTTCAGCGATGATGCCGTCACCTGGGCAGACCCTGACTGAAGGCCTGAGGACATAGCTGCAGCTGCTGCCTGGGATCCAGAGGCGGGGAAGAGCCTGGAACTCTGAGGTGGGCTGTGAACTCTAAGATGTCCTTGAGCAGCGGAGTTTCCGGAGGGAAAGGAGTGGATGCGAACCCTGTTGAGACGTACGACAGTGGGGATGAGTGGGACATTGGAGTAGGGAACCTCATCATTGACCTGGACGCTGACTTGGAGAAGGACCAGCAGAAATTGGAAATGTCGGGCTCCAAAGAGGTGGGGTTGTCGGCGCCTAATGCTGTGGCCACGTTGCCTGATAACATCAAGTTTGTGACTCCGGTGCCAGGCCCTCAGGGCAAGGAAGGCAAGTCCAAATCCAAAAGGAGCAAGAGTGGCAAGGACAGTGGCAAGCCGGCCCCAGGAACCTCTCTGTTCACTCCTAGCGAGGGGGCCAGTGGCAAGAAGGAGGTTCAGGGACGCTCTGGGGATGGCGCCAGTTCGGGCAGCCTGGTGGCTGCTGTCATCCCGAAGGGCACTGAGAAGTCGGTTAAAGCATCTCGCAGTGTGGCCAGCTCCAAAAAGGAGAAGGAGGGCAGCTCATCCAAGAGCAAGAAGGAAAGGAGTGAGGGTGTGGGGGCTCCATCAGAGAAGGAGCCCAGCGTGCTCCAGCCTCTCGCCCTGGCTGTGAGGGTGGGACAGTACGATGCGGGCCAAGGGCCAGAACCTGCTGCAGCTGAGCAGCTCGGGAGTATAGCTATTGACACGGGAGCTGCGCTCAATCCTTTGGGAGTTAAATCGGAGATGGAGGAGGGGGAAAGTGAGTGCCGGCAGCTGAAGAAGGTCAAAGCAGAGAAGGTAAGAGGCAGGCTAGTTGCCACCCTGCTGGGGAGGGGTGGAGGGACATTGCTGTGGAAAACAGGCAGCCTACACAGCCCCATGTCTGCTCCCCATTCCAGTGGAGCAGTGCTCTGTACATGTTCTTCCCCTAATGCTTTGCCAGGAGCAGTGAGACTGCTCTCCTTCAGCAGCAGGAGATGGAGGCAGTTGCTTCCAGTGTCCTCTAGAATGCACAGGACTTGCTGCATGTGCTACACTAGGTTCTGGTGAGCTGTAACGGGATGGAACTGGGAACAGCAAAACATAGGCTGTATTTTGGCAAGCTGCTTGCCAGCAAGATGCGTAGGGCCATGAAATGGCTCCCTGGGCCAAAGGTGAAAGCCAGTTCTGGCCTCTTTAAAATGGACTGTACAGTGAAGAACTGTCCTTCCTTAGCCTCTGGGAGATGGAACTCTCCAGATCCCCAGTCCACAGCTTTGAGTCACAAGTGTTTGAGATGAAGGAAGAGCATCTTACCATCCACTGGTCCTGTGTAGGATTGTTACTGACAGTCAAGTTCTGGTGTACTTCGTGGCAAGCGGGGAAGCCAGGGTATGTAGTTTGTGTTTTGTAAATGAGAAGAGGATACAACTCTTTGCTTCCCCCTTTGTGGGAAGGCTGAAGGTGACTTGAGCTCCTAACTCCCCAGGAATCCTCAACAGCCATGAACTGCATGCCTGAATGCACCAGAGCCTGTGATACTGGAGAGCTGTTCTGGGCAAATGGCTGCAGTTGAGGTCTGGAGCTAAGTAGGCTCTGTTGCTGATGGTACCACACGGGTGCTGTGCTGCCCTGATCTCTGCTCCTCCCACAGATGAGCTTGGTTAATTGATGACAAGGTACGCCAGCTTGTGGTGTTTTTGGCTTGGGATGTTCGGGTGCAGGGCCCTGCACTCTCCATTCCTCCTGCAGTCGAGCGGGGCAGACGTACTGGCTCTCTGAGATGCCTGATTGGCCGGGGGTGCTCTGTGTGGGCTCACCTTGTGTTGAGCTGATCCCAGCAGCTTATGTATAAATTGATTTCTCTATAATTACATGAACTGCAGCAAGGGAGATGATGTCCATATGTAAGTGTTAATAAGTATAGAATCTGTCCCAGGGTGTGGCAGAGAAGCTGGAGCTGGCCTGCTCTCATCCCTGCAATGCCGGGTGGGGTCATGGGGCCTTGTTCTCCCTCTACCCAGGCCTGCAGTTTGTACATTGGCCTAGTGGTACCTGTTGTCATCGTCAGCATGTGGGCATCAATATGTCTGTGGCGATGGGCAGTTTTCCATGTTAAATGCTATTTAGCATTGGCCTACACTTGTGGCAGCTTTTAGAGATTGTCATGAGTGAGCTGGCAGGGCAGTCCTGGGGTGAGTGGGTATTGCCCGCAAACTACCCCCTTCTCTTTCAGATCAGCCTTAGGTTCTAAGATTCTGTTGCCGCTCCTGGCAACAAACATGTCTGGGTCTGGGGCTAATCCGTCCACAAAGTGAGGCTGTGGAAAATTGTGGGCTTTCTTCCTGCGCAGCTCCATGATCCTGCTGCCTTGTTCCTGCTCATATGATCTTAGATTGCTGTGACACCAGTGGGAAAACCGCTTCCTCTGGCTGCCATAGGCAAGTAGTTTAACTCATGAGTGGCCTTGTCCTTGCAAGATCTCTGCTGCAGTGTGCAGGATGAGCTGATACAGCTCTTTGGAGGCATAAGACCATTCCAAGACCTGGCTCTAGAGGCTTGCCTGCACTAGAGAATTTGGACATTACCACCATTGCTGCAACCCTCTAGCACACCCATAAAACACCACATGGCTGCAAACAAGCACTTGCAGTGGTGGTGGCCAAGCCTGTGCACCACCACTGGGCTTGTGCTGGCCCTGAACATCCAGTGGAAGAAACCGAACATGGTGCAGATAGATCATATAAATCACACACCAGCTCCAGGGAGCGGTGCCCTGGTTTGTAGACCCGGTGCAATAGTCCCAGGCCTGGCAGTGTGTGGAGAAGTGCTGCATGTGGGTTCAGTGTGGGCACTTGGAGAAAGAGGCCCACTGGAGTGAGTGCAGTGCTCCACTTGTAGTGTGGCTGCAGCCTCAAGTGCCCCAGCAGGTGTTTCTGCTGATCAAATCCATGCTCTCAAAACTTGGCTCTCTTCTTTCAGGAGCCAGGTAGAATCTGTGTGCTTGGGGAGGTGGGAGCAGCTAACACTAGGTGGCTGTGGGAGCTGCTGAGGCCCTGCCTTGTTTGAAGGGCTTTAGGGAGCAGGCTGCTTGGTGATGCTGGGGAAATAAATCCCAGGCAAAACCTTTAAGCTGGAGCCCAGCTTATCAATGCCTCTGATACTGAAGGATGGAAACATAAGTGACCTACATGGAGTTGTGCCCTTTGTCATGTCCCTCTGATGGACTAAGCGTCCTAAAATGTTTCTCCTGCACTTTTTTTCTGATTGTTTCCATTAGGAGTTCAGTCTTTGGGTCTGCTTGCAGGGAATAGTCCTGGTGAAAAGCTCATCCCTCTAGACGAGAGTGGCTGGGGACACAGGCAGGAGCAGCCACTGTAGTGATATAAGATGGGATATTTTACTGGGATAGCAATGTCAGTTGAGGGGCGGGAGGGGGCGTGATTTACTGATCTAGTTACATTGGTACAGCCCCTCAAGTGGGTGCATTTATATCCGCATAGCTCATTCCCCATCCCTACTGAGATAAGCGATCCCAGTATAAATGCTTATAAATGGATGTAACTGAATCCACACTATGATTGGGTAGGGGCTCTAATTAGAGTTAGTCCTTTGGGTGTAGACAAGGCCTTTGGAGCTGGAGTTCCATATTCAGAAGTGACTTAGGTGCCTCAGTCTCTGTGAATGTCAGGAGAGTTTAGGTGCCTAGGTCAGTTAGGGACATTAGAAAATTCTACCTGGTCTCATTTGGCTCAGACTTGCCAGAAACTTGCCAGTGCAAGGCCTGAGCTGTGAAATGTTTGATGGTTTAGTTTAGGTTTGACATTGCTGGAGGGAAGGTAAAACACAGGGGCTTAGAATGGGAGGTGCAGAGACACCCTCAAAGCTGGGACTGTGGGTGGACAGATGGCTGGGCAGCCTGCTCTTGGAGTCCCATGGCTATGAGTAGCCCTCCCTGGCCAGTGACAGTATGAAACTGGTTTGGCCCAGCGATTGTCAGAGGCTCATGTTCTGTGGGGTGAAGGCTGAGGCTCGGGTCCTATGTGCAATGAAGGTCTTGACAAGAGGGCTGCAGGCAGTACAGAGAGAACATGAGAGGAGGTCTGCTCCTGAGAGAAGGGAGTGTGCCCGCGATGGACGAGCAGGGCTTCGGGAACTGGCTGTCTTCAAAAGCTACAAAGTTTTGCAGTAAAAGGGCTTGTTCCAAATCAGTGTGTCAGGCTCTGTGGAGACCGTGGAGAACAGAACCGACTGAGGGGGGAGACTGGTGGTTACCAGGAACGGGCAGATGCATAGCAGGGGCAGGATTGGGAATGTTATATTGCCCACTTTGCAGGATCAAATGAGCCCAGGGTGCTCCCCCAGCACCTGTGTGTCCCCACAAGCCGCAAGTATGGAACCTTTGTTTATTCCCCTGTGAAGGAGGGGCCCAAATGCGCACAGACCGAACAGGGTTGGAGTATGGTGTGCTGTTATGGTGTGCTCTGCCTGGGCAGCAGCCAGTCTTCATGGGGTGGCCTGGACAGCTTGGGAATGCATGGTAGTTCTTGGGGAGAGGGTTTACCCAGCAGAACAGCTGTGCACAGTGAGAAATGGCCTGCAGGCTCCGAGGGGTTGTTTGCTGGGTGAGCTGCTGCCCAGTCACTGGGGATGGCTCACTGGTCTGGTCTAGGGGCTGGGAAGGGTAGTGAATGACGGATGTCTGTGTGGTGCTGCTCCCTCCGCCCCCGCTTTGCTCATTGCTCTGTCTATGGCAACCCCTTGCCACTCTCTCTCTCTGCCCCTGCTGCCGTGGCTGGCGGCTGCTCCAGTGCAGAGCTTGCTGCTCTGTCTGCTCGGAGCCCAAGAGGGTGGGGGAGGCGCATCCTGGCAGATGCTGCCTGCTGCCATTGTCAGTGCAGCCCTCTGGAGCTGCCTCCTTCCTTCTGCTCCCCTCTCTGCACGGGGGATGGGGTGGGAGGGGATATTGAGCATTAAACAAAAGTGCCTCCCAGCTCTGGGCTGCTGCCCTGGCTTTGTTTTGATTGAGAGCTTGTTGAGCAGGATGAGTGGCCAGATGTGATGCTGCTGCAAACGAGGAAAAGGCAAACATCAGCAACTGAGAAGTCAGTGCTAGAGAAACCCCTCTCCATATTGTGTGTGGGGTGTGTATAGGCATGGGGCGGGGGCTCATCACCCTTCCCTTCAAGGTCTATGATTAGGGGGCAGATGGATGTGCCCTCCCCCACTCCCGGGTGAGCTCCCATGCTGTCAGAGCTCAGGTGGCATCTGTACTAGCCTTCTCCCCCCTGGTCCTCCACCACTGCTGATACTGAAGGGATGGGGAAATCTTACAGTGGGGGAGAAGCTGGAGTAGGCAAGGCGTGTAATAAGTTAGCTATATGAACACATGGCTGAAGCTCAGCTGTGCCATTACACGATTTCCTCTTGCCAGCATGGGGCACCTCTGTGTTCAGGGGCTGGGGTGGGTGCGTCTGTTTTAGGAAGCTGAGTGCCCATCTTACAGGAACAGCTAGCAGGGGTGCACTGGAGGGGACGTATCTCTGTTGGGTGAATTTCTCAATTGTGCCATTGGGAGTGAACTGGCAATATTGGAGTTAGATGGTTAGCTGAAGTAGCGCTAAGCGACTATCTCGGAGCAGGCTTCCTTGACCCATGCCCAGTCTACACTGGGACTTCAATTTGCTGAACTGGCAGCCTCAGGCAGCTACTCTGATACCCGCAGCCTTTCTTTCTAATATGTACACGCAGGCAGAAAAGGTACTTCCTGAACACGGCTGTAAAGCTTTGTTTCAGTCTACACTGCCAGAGGTAGCCATTTAAAGGAGGATGTAACACAGATATTAGCAGCGGCACTCACAGAAATGTTTCTGTAGATACGTCTTGCCTCAGAAATCCATAGCACGTTTCTTGGACATTTGTAACAAGGTGCCAAGTGTGGATGCAGATGCAGCTCTGTCACCACTGAGCTTGCTGAACCTGATTGAAAATATTGCACAAGCTCTAATGTGGACAGGGCCAAAGTGAGACTGGAGAAGAGCGAGAATCCCAAATCCCGGTCTCTTTCCCAGACTTCCTTCCCTAAAAATTCCCACCATTGGTACCGGTTTTGTTAGCAACATGTACTGCTGGTCTGTTAACTCCCGTGATCAGATCAGAGAAGAACCGCTAATCACTTCCAAGGAAGCAGCGTACTGCAGAAGGCTGTGGAGTTGTATCCTGCAGTCCTGTGGTTGTCCCTCAGCTCATCCTATCAGCAGGTGAAGGCCACTCCTGCCTTGGCCCTTTCTTTTGCTATATATCAGCAGCCCTTAACTACTCACCATCCTCTGGGTGTCTCTTGATGCCCTCGAAACCTGCCCTGCTCTCCTTCACTAGCTCACAGCAGTGGCAGGAAAGCAGCATAACAGAGTCAAATACCTCTAAATAAGAGTTTCCAGGTTCCCTATTCCAGCCAACTCCCCGTCCCCATCTGTGTGTCACCAGTAGGACTTGATGTTCCACTGCATGTGATGAGCTGGTTATTCCTCTGAACTGCGCTCGAGTACAAGATGGTTCAATGGAGATATGCCTATCTCATAGAACTGGAAGGGACGTTGAAAGGTCATCAAGTCCAGCCCCCTGCCTTCACTAGCAGGACCAAGTACTGATTTTGCCCCAGATCCCTAAATGGCCCCCTCAAGGACTGAACTCACCACCCTGGGTTTAGCAGGCCAGTGCTCAAACCACTGAGCTATCCCTCCCCCCAAGTTCAAATGGCTTCTCTGCTTCAATCCCCACTGTTCTCTGGAGAACCAGGCTGGTAACAAAAGAAGCAAATGGGTTCTCTATCCTGCCAAGTACTAGGCTGCAGCTCCTCTTCTGTGTCTGTTCTGCTCTGAGTCCTGGAGGCTGCTTAGTGGGTGTGTCTTAGTGGGTACTCTGTAGCTAGCTGGGCTGGTGGCATATCCTGTGGGTTCCAGAAAGCGCTCTGGAATGCATTCATGTTTAGCTGCTTGTTCCTGAGGCATCTTTATATTAAATGAGCATTTCTAAGGGCTGTAAGCCAAGCTCTGGTCTTGCTGTGTCCATCTAGCTCTGAATGTACTTAGCACCAATGCTGCAGTATAGTGTTGGTGTGATATCCTTAACTTGTCCAAGGCATTTGACTTGGTATCGCATGACAATTTGATTAAAAAATTAGACTGTATGCCATGTTCATTGTATATCCGTAAGGGGACTCATAACTGGCTGATAGGTTTCAAAATGTAACTGTAAATGGGAAATCATCGTCAGGTGGGTGTGTTTCTGTTGGGATCCTGCAGGGATCAGTTCTTGGCCTATGCTATTTAACATTTATCACTCACCTGGAAGAAAACCTGAAATCAGCACTGATAAAGTTGGCAGATGACACACAAGTTGGGGGAGTGGTAAATAATAAAGCAGACAGGTCACTGATACAGAGCAATCTGGATCATTTGGTCAACTGTGCACAAGCAAACAATAGGCGTTTTAATACAGCTAAATGTAGGCATCTGGGAACAGAGACTGCAGGCCACACTTACAGGATGGGGGTTCTCTACTGGGAAGCAGGGACACTGAAAAAGATTTTGGGGTCATGGTGGATAAGCTGCTGAACATGAGCTCCCATCATGACGCTGTGGCCAAAAGGGCTAATGTGATCCTGGGATGCATAAATGGGGAAACCTTGAGCAGGAGCAGAGGGATTATTGTATCTCTGTATTTGGCACTGGCATAACCGCCGCTGGAATCCTGTGTCCACTTCTGGTGTCTACAGTTCAGGAAGGATTTTGATAAATTGGAGAGGATTCAGAGAAGAGACAGGAGAATGATTAAAGGATTGGAAAACCTGCCTGATAGAGAGAGACTCAGAGTTCAATCTACTTAGTGTAACAAAGAGAAGGTGAAGAGGTGACTTGATCAGTCTGTAAGTACCCACATGGGGAGCAAATATTTTATAATGGTTCTTAGTCTAGCAGAGATCCAGTGGCTGGAAGTTGAAGCTAGACAAATTCAGACTGGAAATGAATTCAAACCACGGAACAATTTACCAAAGGTCATAGTGAATTCTTTATTGCTGGCAATTTTTAAATCAAGACGCGAATCTTTTGCTAAAAGATAGTCCCTAAAATTTATTTAGAGGAAGTTCTCTGGCTTGTTCTATACAGGAAGTCTGTCTAGGTCATCACAATGGTCCCTTTAACATTCGAATCTGAGGGCTTGTCTACATCACAAAGTTGCAGTGCTGGTGAGGGGGTTACAGCGCTGCAACTTAGGAGGTGTACACATCTGCAGGGCATCACCAGCGCTGCAACTCCCTGTTTGCAGCGCTGGCCGTACTCCCGTTTTGTCTCGGGTGTAGAGGATCCAGCGCTGGTGATCCAGCGCTGGTAATCAAGTGTAGACACTTACCAGCGCTTTTCTTGACCTCCGTGGAATAAGCAGGTATCCCAGCATACCTGAGGAAGCCTCTGGTAATCAAGCAGGTCTCCTTCCCCGGTTTGCTCTCGCGTTCCCCGAACCCCCGAGCAAGCAGGTCTCCTTCCCTGCGGTTTGCTCTCGCGTTCCCCGAACCCCCCTTGAAGCCGCCCAACAGCGCTGCAGTGTGGCCACATCTAACACCACTTGCAGCGCTGGTTGCTGTAAGTGTGGCCACTCTGCAGCGCTGGCCCTATACAGCTGTACTAATACAGCTGTAACAACCAGCGCTGCAAAATTGTAGATGTAGACATACCCTCAGTGTTTCTATATGCCCTTGCTTTGCAAATTGCCCTGTGTAATGCAAAACCAAGACAAAAACAGAACAAAGCATGACTGCCCCATGCTCGTTAATATACCTTTGAGGAACCAGGTTAAGCAGATTAAAGTTGGGGAATTTGTAGCTAGGCCTGCATTGGATCAGGCTGTGTTCTAAGGGCTTGTCTACATCACAAAGTTGCAGTGCTGGTGAGGGGGTTACAGCGCTGCAACTTAGGAGGTGTACACATCTGCAGGGCATCACCAGCGCTGCAACTCCCTGTTTGCAGCGCTGGCCGTACTCCCGTTTTGTCTCGGGTGTAGAGGATCCAGCGCTGGTAATCCAGCGCTGGTAATCAAGTGTAGACACTTACCAGCGTTTTTCTTGACCTCCGTGGAATAAGCAGGTATCCCAGCATACCTGAGGAAGCCTCTCAGGTAATCAAGCAGGTCTCCTTCCTCGCGGTTTGCTCCGGTGTTCTCCGAATCCCCCCCCAAGCGGGTCTCCTTCCCCGCGGTTTGCAGGGGGGTTCGGGGAACGCGAGAGCAAACCGCGGGGAAGCAGGTCTCTTTCCCCGCGGTTTGCTCTCGCGTTCCCCGAACCCCCGTGCAAGCAGGTCTCCTTCCCCGCGGTTTGCTCTCGCGTTCCCCGAACCCCCGTGCAAGCAGGTCTCCTTCCCCGCGGTGTGCTCTCGCGTTCCCCAAACCCCCGTGCAAGCAGGTCTCCTTCCCCGCGGTTTGCAGGGGGGTTCGGGGAACGCGAGAGCAAACCGCGGGGAAGGAGACCTGCTTGCACAGGGGTTGGGGGAACGTGAGAGCACACCGCGGGGAAGGAGACCTGCTTGCGGGGAGGGGGTTCGGGGAACGCGAGAGCAAACCGCGGGGAAAGAGACCTGCTTGCACGGGGGTTCGGGGAACGCGAGAGCAAACCGCGGGGAAGGAGATCTGCTTGCAGGGGGGTTCGGGGAACACTGGAGCAAACCGGGGAAGGTGACCTGCTTCCCCGCGGTTTGCTCTCGCGTTCCCCGAACCCCCCTTGAAGCCGCCCAACAGCGCTGCAGTGTGGCCACATCTAACACCACTTGCAGCGCTGGTTGCTGTAAGTGTGGCCACTCTGCAGCGCTGGCCCTATACAGCTGTACTAATACAGCTGTAACAACCAGCGCTGCAAAATTGTAGATGTAGACATACCCTAAGTCTCCTGCAGAAACTGTGAGCGGTGGATGGAGTGGCCCTTTGAGTTTGGGATGCTCTCTTGCCAGCATCCACCAGCAGTTTGAATGAGGTACCCCCGGTGCATGGCAGAGCAGTGGCGTCCGTCCCATGTTCCAAACGCATGCTCGTAATGTTGACTGAGACTTCGAAACCTGTTGGCACAAGCAGCCTTGTCCGTGATGGACAGTGACTCTCGGGCTGCTCTCTTAGGGGACACATGCAGCTCTCAGTTTAACAAACCCCTTGGAAGCTTGAATCTCAACTCTCTTGTATATTTCCTAGCATTGCACGTGTGCACTGGCATGTCACTGTCAGTTTGTTGTGGCTGAAGGGCATTCCCCTCTGGCTGCAGGATGCTTGTTCACAATGGATTAAGGGCACATGCTTGCACCCAGAAGATTTGGTCTCATGGTGACCTGGGAGTGTGGCCTTGTCCATAAGGCCAACCTCCTCTCCCCTGGGGACATTTGGGGTTTCCTAGTTATGCCTGTGGGCTGGGAGCTGCTGGTGGTGGTTGGGGGAGCTTGCTGACCCTGCTGATGGGTGCCAGTTATTATGTGATAGGCCTGATCTACCGAAAATGTAGACAAATGTGATAGCCTCCCTGATAGGAGTGAAAGCCCTATTTTGAGTTCCCCATGCTGCTTTTGTCCCTTGAGCTGTGCTTGGGGAGAGGGGCTGTTCTTCTGGGGGACTGAGGACCAAGATTTTTCAGTCTGAGCCGTTTCCCACTCCCTGCTTTGTGTAGATCTCTGCTCTCTTCTCAGGGAATGGCAGTGGGAATGGCTTTCACAAACCCAGCCAACCTGGCCAAGCAGGCAGGGCCAAGGGTCTCCGGGAGGCGTTGGGGAACATGTATCAGCAGCTGCTGGCTTGTCCCAGCTCCTCTCACTGTGGTTTCCCTCTTCTAGCCACGGTTGAGTAAGCTGCCTCCAGAGCTGCTGACAGGGCCGTGTTTGGAGGCCTTGGAAATTACACTGTTCATTTCCTTATCATTCCCTGACCTGCAGTGCAGAGCCTTCTGGTGCAGAAACAAGGCAAGAAAGCGGCATGCAGCCAACATGTGTCAGGAGCTACAAAGGAGGAAATTAGACTTGCTCACTTAAAACCATGGGGTTAGGCTTTGATTTTTGGCTCCCACCGAGAGGTTATTTCTATGTACTGCTTTTAAACTGCTAGATGTGGCGGGCTGTGGATTTCAACAGATCCCACCTCTGGAGTTTTATAAGCAAGGAAGGCAGGGAAAATTGCATCTCTCTCCTGTTAATTTCCCAGTTGTGCAATTGGGAATGGGCTAGCAGTATGTGCACGGGGAAGGGTAAGTTAAAGGACCAGCTCATCTTAATACGCATTTATTCTTTACTGCTGTACCCAGTTAAACTGTTGTTAGACCTGCAGTGTGATGCTGCCTTTGCTGGAGCAGCAAGCAGCCTGCACCCCTCTGGGAACAAGGATTTGGGGACACCCTTGAGGGTGCTGGCACCCAGAACAAAGCTGACTGGCAGTGCTGAGAAAAGGAATCAGTGTTTGCCAAGAAGGAGAGTGGAATGTTGCATGCAGTGGAGAGGAGGATAAAAGAGGCATAAAAGCTCCTTGTGTCGAAGTTTATGCTATGATTCCAAGCTGTTTCCTCTCCTTGGGGCAGCTGTGAATCTGTGCCATATGCATGCTTTGCAGCTGCCTGGAGGAGCTGTGGTTAGAGATTTGAATGAAGGTCCAGCCTCTTAGTGTGTGACTCGGCCTCTGACTCTCCACACCAAAGGAGATTCCCAGCCAGTGGGGACTGTTGGAGATGGGTTAGATTGTGAGGCTGAATGGCTTCTGTGGCCCCTCTGTGTTCTTTGCTTTGCTTCCAGTCTGGTGGTGGCTGTCTGTTTGCTTCAGGACCCCATACCATGCAGGACACATCTGTCTGACTGTTTCCCTAATGCAGGCAGCCCGTCCCATCCCTCTAGCACAGGGAACCCCAAAAGACTTCAGAATGAGACAGGTTGGTCTTACAATGCTGCGGGGGAGCAGTAGGAGTATGCCAGGTCTCATCTGCCAGTGACTAAATATGCTCTTGGAGCCGTGCTCCTCAGGGAGCTTGGAGTAGTTCCCACACTTACTAACAGAAACACGGCCTCATCATTGGGTGCAATGAGCATGCTGGTTCACCCTTCTTGTTTTCAGCTGAGCTGATGGAAGGGCTCTGATTCTGTTTGGGCCATTGTTGCCAAGCTGGGTTGCAACATAAAGAGTGGTGCTGGTTTGGGGGTTTGTGATCTGATGACCTATAATCAAACAGCATCTGAGTGTCTGGAAGGCTATAACAAGGTGTGTAGAATGGGGGGAGGCTTCTTTGCCTTCTGTTAAACACTCACTTGTTCCAGGGAACAAACTCCCGTCTTTCCATGCCCTACACAGAGCTACTCTTGGCGCCGGGGCATGGGAGTGTACTACTTTCCTGGATTCTCCATTCAGCAGAGTAACTTACCGTGTGTGTCTGGGAGGGTGGAACAGCAGCATAATGTACAACGCCTTGTGGGACTCTACTGTCTCTGTTGGTGGAGACCAGGTACTTCCGAGGAGTGGAGCATTTGCTAGGAGTGGGTGGCTTACCTCATGCTTGCTGATAGAGCAGGCTTTGGAAAGGACTGTGCCTCCCCAAAACAGCAAGCAGGTCTGGGGGCCTGCGTAAGAAAGTGCCCATCCCACATCGACTTGGTGGGTGAGAGGACATGATTCTCGAGTGCTGGAGCAGCCGCGCTAGAGTAGATCCCAGCTCATTTTTGGGGATGGGGGAAGCTGCCACATGGATCCTGCTTCACAGAAAGGGGACTCTCCAGTGGATCATGTTGGAAGGAGAACTCTCTTCCTTACCCAGGAGATGCTCATCTGTCCTTTCGTTTCATCCTCTGAGGCTGGTTCCACTTGGGCCAGGCTCCTCTTTCTCCAGGCACAATGCAAGCACAAAGCCAATTACCTCCCCTGATTCCAGGTGTTTGTTAGGCTTGTACTAATGCAGTTCTGTGGGTCCTCTGCTCCAAGTGCTCCAGGCCTCTTATCCCCAGACACCAGTGGAGGGGTGCTGTGGGAGAGCCTGGTGAGGAGGGGAAGATGGACCTGGACTCTTTACTAGGGGAAGGAGAAGGCCACAAGCCCCTTCCATGTCTGGGAGAAGGGGTGGTGCGTGGAACACAGCTTGGAAGGAGGCAGGAGAGGTATAGGAGACCCTGTGGCAGCAGGGTGTGGCTGTAGTGATGGCAGGGAGAAGAGCTGTGCCAGGTCCCTCAAGGAGTGGAGGGGAGGGAGGGTACTGTCTGGTAGAGAGGTTGCAGTGCTGAGTTGGGGGCCTCTCGCCCCTTTCTGTGGCAGCAGCACCCTGGGGATGGCCTTGCTGAATGGGGGGAGCTTGGAGTGGGGCTGCTTCAAGAGATGGAGTAACCGCGTGGACGGCACAGCACGATATCCGTCACGGGAACTAGTGCCTAGAAAAGCTCTCCTCTTCCACGGGGACTTGCCTGTTGGGGCCCTGGTTGAGGAAGAGGCAGAAGCAACTGCTACAGTGTTTGCTTTGGAAGGGGTTGTGTTTGTCTTTTGGTAGATTGATGTTTGTATTGGCTTCTGTGGGCTCTGGGGGTGTGGGCGGGGTGCATGGAACTGTGAGAGGGCCTGGCTCTGCCGTTGCGGATAGATTTGCCTTGTGCAGTTGGTTCCTGTGTGTTTAGTTCTTGGCTGGCTCCTGTATTCCCATGGCCCTCCCAGAGTTCCCAGGGGCTCCTGAGCTGACCAGAAGGGCTCTCTGTTTCCTCCCCCTTCCCACTGCACTTGGCCATGGAGTTGCTTGCGACTGCTTTCTAGACCAATGGGAATTTAGTTCTACATGGTTCTTTCTTTGATGCATGGCTGGTCAGACGGTTCTTCATCCCACCTTTCCCCCGTCGCAAACAGGGTTCTCCTATCTCTGTCTCGTCCGCAGTGTTGGCTGCCTCTCAGCCAGCTAGCCTGGTGGGAGAGAACTAGTTCTCTGATCTCATAAAGGGCCTGGGCCTGAAGGGCTAAACCTACATGTGCTGGCTGGAAGCAGAGCCCTAGTGGGGATTTTCAGACCTGGATGCAACTACTTAACCACCCATTAACGTGGGGGCTGGGCAGCCCCACTAATTTCAGGGAGTAGGTTTAAGAGCTTTTGTGTGATGCCACTGGGGAGAATTAACCTCATATGAGTTGGAGGAGAACGGCATGGAACCTGAACTGGTTTAAAGTTCATGCCAGGGGGTGCCTGTGCAGAGGCAGTGCTGGAGAGTCCTTTGCCTGCACAAGAAAGGGGCAGATGTGTGGCGATTTTATCTGACATCGCCTGCCCTGGAAAGCTCTGCTCTGGGTATCTTTAGTCTGGCATCAGGGTGAAGGACCTATTGACAGGACTCAGGCTCGTCTTGGGTGTCATGGGGGCAGGTTCCCAATCATGATTCAGAAGAGGAGTCAAGAACTGCCTCACTTTATTTCTTCCTCGGGTGACTGCCCTCCTGCATATCCTCCTTCCCGGTGCCCAGCAGAAAGCTCTGTCTCTGCAGTAATGGTCTTGTGCTCTCGTTGGGATGGCCTCTGTCCCTTGGAGTTGCCGATGTGTCCTGCGCAGTGAAGGCCACGCTCCCCGCACCTAACAATGTCATGCTCTACTGCTTGATTTCCCCCTTCTGTTTCCTTCTCCATTGCCTCTGCTCTTGACTCCTCCTGCTCTGTGTTTCTACCCTGGTGGCAGCAGTTCTCGCATCCAACACTAGGGATGCTGCCCCTGAAGACCAAAGCCTGAGCCACTGGGTGAGGATTGTGCCCTCAGATGCAATCCTATGGCCTGAAACAAACGTTGCATTGGCATGACTTGGCTTTTCCCCAGGCAGTTAGCATGAGGAGTATTTGGGAGAATGCCTGGGATATGCCACTGGACACCCATTGTGTTATCTGGGCAGCTTGTGGCTGTTAAACCCTGTGCTCTGTGGGAGCTGGCACTGGATGGCCATGAAGCCTATGCCTGGGCCTACGAGATGCCCAGGGCTCTCTGTGTTAGGCAGAAGTCACTCTGCTTGGAGGGGTGAAGGCTAGAGCTTGCCACCTCTGAAACTCACCTGCAGCAGCTCACCAGCGGCAGGTGTCTGTACAGCCTACCCTTGCTGCTTCCTCCTTTCTGGTTGGCAGTAGAGGGTTGTTGCTAATGGTGGTGGCCTTAGCTTCTCGTGAAACAGTCCCGTTTCTGTTATCTATTCAGTCTCTGATCTGGGGGCTCGAGAAACCCATTGTACCCAGTGATACAGAATGTAGCCAGACTCGCCTTATTACACACAGTGTCCTGCTGGCTTATGAACCAGTGGCTTGAATTCTGGCCATTATATGATAGGTCCCAGAATGAAGAAGCTGGTTTCAATGTGAGAAGCCCTGTTACCTAGGGCTTAGAGCAGGAGACTGGCTGTCCGGACTCCTGGCTTCTGTTCCCAGTGCTGGCGTGTGTGCTTGAGTAAATCCCTTGATCTCTCTGTGCCTCTGTTTCCTGCTCTGCAGTGTGCAGTCAGCATCTCAGTGCCCCGTGTGGGGCGTACGGGGCTTGCTGTATGCTGGGGAATTGCTTTGCAATCATGCTATAGGTGGGTTAGGCATAAATATAAGCATGTCTTTCCTTGCCAGGCTGGAGAGGAATTGAATTCCATGGAGCCGGCTCCCCCAGTTAGCTATGGAAATAAACTGTTGTGTGTCCCCAGAGCTGCTCTCAGTCTCCCTGCTCCCTCCTAGTGCAGGGCCTGTTCCAGTTGTTATTACTCCAGTGAGCTGCTTTCCCCTGTGTCGGGAGCAATGCTTCCCCTTTGTGGCACTCTTGGCTGTGGCTTGCTCTGGAGTGAACTCGGTGACTTGTTTGTGGCTGGCTGCCTTTCTCAGGCTATCCTCCTCTGCATAGTGCCTTGGCTGCTGGGGTGGCTGGGAAGCTGTGTCCTTTGGCTTTGCCTCAGCAAAACAGTCTGGGTGTAAAGTGTGCCCTAAGATGGGGCAGACCTGGGAGATCTCTCCCGCTGACTCTTCAATGAGAGGAGGTGGTGGGGAACTCGGACTGTGGGCTTGGCTACACTCGAAACTTCAAAGTGCTGCCATGGGAGCGCTGCCGCGGCAGCGCTTTAAAGTGTGAGAGTGTTGCATCGCCAGAGCTCTCCCAGCGCTGCACGTACTCCACCTCCTCATGGGGATTAGCCTGCAGTGCTGGGAGCCGCGCTCCCAGCACTGCGGCACTGTTTACACTGGGGCTTTGCAGCGCTGTATCTTGCAGTGCTCGGGGGTATTTTTTTCACACCCCTGAGCGAGAAAGTTGCAGCGCTGTAAAGCGCCAGTGTAGCCAAGGCCTGTGGCTGAATGGCTTCATCAGCTGCCCCTCTCATCCCAGCTCCATTAGCCAGGAACAGTCATCCCTGTGTTGGTAAAGGGTCGCTTGCTCCTTGGTCTGGGTCCTGGAAAGGGCCCGTTATCAGAGCTTCCTGGGACATGCTGGAAGTTAGATCCTAAAGCATATTAGCTTTGAGAGGTGCTGTGAACTCCGCTCCTCCTCTTGATCTGCACAACAGCCCCTCGAGGGGTCTCCACACCCTCTGCCGTGTGGACCCAATGCTGGAAGAGCCTATGCTATGCATGTTCCCAAGCGTGTGTGTAAAAGGTGCTGGGAGAAGGAGACTTTATTTTTGTAATTGTTCCTGTCGCTTGGCTGAGTAACTGAGGGTGGAGGGGTGGGAGAGAGCGAGAAGGGGGAAAGCAGGCTGGAGACTGTGATCCAGGCCCTAGCCTTGAGAAGAGGGAAGGCTGGGCCAGGCTTGGCCTGTGAGGACGCATAGGGAAGATCCATTTGGAAGTCTGAAAGGTTCCCGTAGGGGAGGACTTGGCTGCATGCCAAGGCTCTCTTTGAGGTGGTAACTGACTCAGAAACAAGAGCTGGCATGTGCCAGCGACGTCTCTCACATCCTGGCTGCAGGAAGACAGGCAGATCTATAGGGTGCCTTGTAAGTAGAAGGGTGTTTTAGTGTTTAAAGGGCTGTTGGCTGGCCTGTGTCTCAGAGGGAGGAAGGGAACCGTATATATGTCCTGGGGCCCAGAAGTGTGCTAACAGGAAGGCTGCTTCTTTGCTTAGCATTACCATTTCAAGGTCCAGGAACTGCTGAGGTACGTAATGTTTCATGGCCTTTCCAGGGCTGGCTGTTAATATTCCACTCTGCCTACAGGGCCAAGGAGCTGAGTTGAGCCGCTGCATCTCCAGAGTGGGGTGGGGAGCCCTCGAGCATGGAAAGAAACCGTTTTCTCTGTAACCCTGCTGTAACCAACATCATTGGCCTGTGACTGCAGGCGCTGAGAGCTGGAATGCCTGGCACTGGGGAGGGTCAGCTCTGTCCTGGGGCATGAGGGGGCTGCTCTCTGCAGCCATTTCTGTGTCTGTGCTTCAGAGATCAGATCCTGCTTTTGACAGTACCTGTGGTGTTTGCAGTTTTGGCTTCTGGCCATCAGGGGTCCTGACTATGTCCTGGACTCACTGGGTGACCTGGCGTAAGTCACTTCACGCTCTGTGCTGGTTGCTCTACCTGTGGTAATCATTTAATGATTGCAGATGCTCTGTGCAAGTGCCAGCCACCCTCAGCACCTCCCTGGGAAGCAGGCAAGTCCTGTTATCAGCCATGTTCAGCTGTTCTCTCTGGGGGTGTTCCTCAGACAGCGGTGGAAAGTGATGAGAAGGAGGTGAGTTGACTTGTCTCTAGGTGCACCAGGTTCAAGGCCAAGCTGGGATCGGAACTCACCGCTGCCCATCTCCAGCCCCCTGTTCACTGCACTCTGTGAGATGGACATAACCTCCTGGGGTAGGGTTGCTGACTGCTTCCATTCTGGTAGTGTCTTCCGGGTAGGGATTTCAGAGTCCTGGATTGTCTCTGCTCTGGCAAGGACAGCCTGGCACTGCTGGGGTCGGGTGTGGTTTTATAGCTGCAGAGGATGGCGCAGTTACAGTGAGGCTTGTGCAGGGTTCCCATTGCCCTCCTTCCATTGAGGGATATAAATCGCCTTAGAGTGCTGCAGAGGCCTCTGTAGCGAAGATGCCAGCCCATGTGAGAGATTGGAGCAGAAGAGGAACATGTCAAACACTTACAGGGGAATCACCCTCATCTCATTGGTGTCTTTGGGCTGCTCTGATCCCTGCAGCCAAACACCCTGAGAACGGAGGAGCCACTAGATCCTTCTGCTGACCACTCAGTCATTCAGCCTTTCCATCAAGTTGTTCCCACATTCCTGCTCCTTCCTTAGAAAGCGCTCCTGCCTGAGAAAGCACTTCAGGATTTGTCTCTTGGTGAGGATTCAGGGCAGCCTTCCAAGCTTAAGCTCCTGATAAGGCTGCAGCAGACTACTGGCCTGCACGTTTGCCTGGCGAGAAGTACTGGTCGTCATGGATGCTGCTTCTTGGTGGTGGAGTTCCTCTTCCCTTTGGCCCTCTAGATATTTTGGGGTGTTGGGTAGGTATTATGTGAGCATGTTCTTTAGGCTGCTGAGCGTTGGGAAACCGGTGCCCCACAGCCTGGGAAGTCTCTGAACGGAGAGGAAGGACCTGCAAGAACCAAGCAGAGTATCTCAGCATGATTCATCTCTAGGTTCTCGTAAAATGGTGAGTATCTGCCAGAGATGCTCCAATTGAACTAGGATCCTGAGCTACTAGAAGGGGAACCAAGGGTGTTCTCAGGCAGGGAAACTGCCTCCTCGTCCTGGGGCTGTACTTGCATTTGTGACTGCATCATTCAACCGGGCTCAGTTCTGCCCAGACTCCACTTCCGTGGCATTGTTTGGTCATAGCACAGAGGATGTGGTGTGCAGGGGGAGCACTTTGGTTATGATGAGCATTACGCAGCATGTTCCAGTATCACAAAGGGCTTGATAGCTTCCAGCCAAGCGACAGGAACAATTATAAAAATAAAGTCTCCTTCTCCCAGCCCCTTTTACACACACGCGGCAGTATCAGTACCAGAGTCTAGTAATCTTCTTTTCCACAGGTCACCCCCATTCTAAGTCTGGCAGGTGGCTGTGCCCAGAGACCTATCTTAGGGTGTGTTGATAGGCCAGGTATTGGAGGAATCATTACTAAAATGGCCATTAAGAACAGTCTGTCTGGGGAATTGATGATCTATTAAGGGAGACAGAGAATCTCTTTCCATTTGCCATTTGTCCTAACGAGCGTGTGCGTGGGAGAGACAGATGCCCAGCCTGTGTGTGGTTATTAAATCTCCCACTCAGTGCCGTTATCTGATCTTTGAAACGCAGCATTTCTCAATTTCTAGGAAATCAAATAAAGGAAAAACTACTTAGGAGGATTTTAATCAAAACTTGGCAGAAGAATTTAAGGAAATCCAAGAAAGCCTCTGACAGACAGACTTGACATGACTGACTTAGACTGCGGATGAAAGGAAGTTCATAAAGTGGTGTCAGGATCTGGGCTGTAAGTGATTGGGTGGCTAGGATTTCAGCTTCTGGCATGTTAATCTGATTACGTTAGTGTTCCTGCCCCTGCTTGCCATATGATAGAAACAAGAAAACAAGCCTTTTTCCAGAACAGTGGAGACTGGCTGCCAGCTAGAACTATGAGGCATAGCCTTGGGGGTGGAGGCTGGTGAGGAGAGGCATCCCAGATCCCTTAGAGATGGCCAGCCAGGAGTTTTGGGGGAGCTGTCACCTCCTTTAAATTGCTGTCCTGTGTGAGGGGCAGGGGGCACCTTACACTTGGCTTTCCAGGAAGCAGTTAGGAGTGATGATTAGCATTATTGGCTATTGGGGATCTTGGTGTGGGGGTTCCATGTTCAGCAGACTATTGGAAAACAAATTGGCTCAAAGCCAGGAGGTTGATTGTGACTGCAGACTCTGTAAAGGGTGTCCCCTTACAGATCAGTTTGAGAGCCCTTGTTTGTGTCACTGTGACACTGTTCATTGTGTAAATGGCTGTTCCAAGCCCTTGTTTGTAGTTGATTGTGACTTTCCCAGAATGTCTTTGTGGCTGAAGTGTCTCATTCTTGGTCTTGGATAAGCTGTGACTCTGTCAATTTTATTTTGGAAAGTGATTGAAAAGACATTGAGCAGCCTGAGCCATTTGACCATTTAGGGGCAGGAAGGATGCTGCAGTATTTTGCAGATGCTTCTCCTACAGACGGGTAACCCAAACGAGCTCCTGTTCTCAAACCGTGGGCCAGGTCTGGACAGAAGCCTCGTTCAGGAGTGTGGGCTTTGCCCTGTTTGGGAGGCGGGGGAGGGGTAGGGGAGGATAAGTTGTGGGCATTTGCTAATAGCCTTCTGAGTCTGCCTATACAGTTTCCTATTGATGTACCAAAATGGGATTGCTTCTCAAAATGCCTTTTACCCCGGGAGAGGGGTAGGTAAGGGAGTGGGGACTGCTCCTGTATACCAAAGAAACCTTTGCTATCTGACCTCTGCCCATCATTATAGTAGCGAGCGCCTTACAGAAAAAGGTACTGAGCAGAAGTATAAACCCCAAAGATAGCATCTGTCCTTTACTTTCCAACTTGCCATCTGCATTGGGGCTTATGAAAATATAAAGCAAGCGGTATAACATATGCAAAGACTCTTGCATATAAAAAATGCTTAGTTGGGTGACCGTAAGCTAGTCAAAGAAGTCTCAGTAAGTTGCTGTTGAAGGGACAGTGGCTGAATGTTTGAAAGAAGGTGGCTCCGGGCTTGTGTACGCTTGAAATGTTACAGTGTCAGTGCTGCAGTGCAGACAGTACCAACAGAAGGGGTTCTCCTGTTGGCATAGGTAATCCACCTCCCTGAGAACTGGTAGCTAGGTCAGCGGAGGAATTCGTCTGGTGATCTAGTGTGGTCTGCTCCAGGGGTTGGCTTAACTGTGTTTCTCAATGGTGTGAATTTTTCACATCCCTGAGCGATGTAGCTGGGTCCATCTAACTTCTTTGTGTAGACCAGGCCTCAGTAGGCTTGATCTGATTTTAAAAGGGGTCAGCAGGCTGCAGCCTGGTATTACACATTGATGTTCAGGTTACCATCTACATGCAATGAGTTGCTTTTTGCTGAATGAGGACAATGAGACTCTGTTTCCATGAGTTAAAACACGGAGTAGCTGACATAATGTGTAGCTGGCATAGTTCTGGGGCGGTGATGAGGGTATAGTGATGCCTGCAGTGATATTTCCCTTATTTATCTTTGAAGTAAATTGTATGCAAAAAAACAGCAGTAAGGCTTTGCTTTCTGCCTCTCTGAAGTCGGGAAATGCAGAGTTAAGCTGACCACAGACAGCCTTAATTTCTCTGATCCCTTGCTTGGTTACCTTTCAGCAGTATTTTTACTACAAGAACTCACAGCTTTAGGCTGTAATGTGCAAGTACAGTGCAACGGAAAGGAACTGCACTTTTTTCCTGAACTAGAAATGTATGTGTGTAGCGTGCGTTCTTCCCACATGCTGTGTGCTCATGAAGTCAACTTCTTCATGCTGTATGCCAAGGGGGGAGACTTAGAACTCTTTCCTGGCCTTTTCAGCCTTGCATTATATACAGTAGTCCCTTTACGTAGAGGCAGGGAAATTGCCACATCAAGTCATCCCAAGGTCTACCTAGTCCAGAATTTGTCTTCCATAATAGTGATCAGAACTGAGCTTCAGAGGGCAGTGCTGATGCTAGAATTTAAGGAATTACCTGGAGTTCTCTATTTGTATGGTGGCTGAGATATGGCCTGGAGGCTGAGGGTTTGTGTCCCTTATACTTATCCAATGTGAATGTTCGTAAATCTAACCCTTTTTGTAATCCTGCTAACTAGTATGCAAACCAGTGCATGGAATATCTAAGGTAAAGCCTGTAGTTTCTTCCCTAGTGCTCAGACACAAAGCCGCAGGAGTACTCTGGATAAGGAGATGCAAATAGGCACAGCAGGTGTCCAACTTGACTTCAGGATCCTGCACTCAGTGATATCTGCTGACTACGTGGGAAGAGAATGCAATCCTCAGTCATTCCGTTTCTGGCCTCATTACCATGCAGGGTCCTACTCAGAACAAGGAGGAACATTGCATACTAGGACCTCAGGAAACTACACCTCCATAGTAAAGGTGAGAGGCAGGTCCTATTGTAGAAATCTGTGCACAGGGCTGTAGTTACCCCTTTCTTAGCTCATTGGGGACGGAGCGAGCAGATGACTCTTTCAGGTGGCTGCGAGCAGAAAATGGATACAGCGTGGCACCTTATTGCAAAATCATCAGGGCGGGAAACCAAGAGCGATTGCCATGTAACATGGAGCTGTTGTGCAGCATGCAGACCGGGGATGAGACTCTGATAAATTGTGTCTGCAGTGGCTTTAATCATAACATAACCATGGATGAGCAGCATTTGTGTGCCCATGCCCTCATGCTGCCCAGCTGCATGGATCAGTGCACAGTGGGAAAATCTGGACAGCTGTGTTCTAGAGCAGGGGTTCTCAAACTGTGGGTCGGGACCCCTGAGGGGGTCGTGAGGTTATTACATGGAGGGGTCGCGAGCTGTCAACCTCCACCCCAAACCCCGCTTTGCCTCCAGCATTTATAATGGTGTTAAATATATAAAAAAGTGGTTTTAATTTTAGTATATTATATATTGGTCTTGGCTAAGCTGTGACTCTGTCAATTTTATTTTGGAAAGTGGAAAGTATATTATATGTATTTTATTATATTACTCAGAGTCCTATGTGAAAGAGGTCACAAGTACAAAAGTTTGAGCGCCACTCTCCTAGAGCCTTAGGATCGAACCGGGCACTGTGAGGGCACCTCGTGCAGCAGCACTGTGGGTTATTTCGCTGTACGGAAGGCTGGGAGAAAGGACCAGCCAAGCTGGGCACACAGGCACCAGTAGGGGGTCCATCTGTGCTGCGCAGAAATGTTAGTCTGGTTCCAGGGCAAATGCTGCTAGCTGCCATGGTTACTGAGCATGGGTTGAGAGAAGCGCAGAGTCACTAACTGGTTACAAACTCAGGGATGATCTCGCACATGTGGGGCCTACTCCGAATGAGAGAATCCAGCGCAAGTCTGGTGCGAGGCACTGGGTGAAGGGAAATGTCCCTGAGTCCCGGGCTGGCGGCGCCTGTGGGAAGTGTGGAGAGAGGTCTGCGAGAGCTGCTTGCCGTAATGGGAGTTGGCAGCATGATCAAATGGGAGGAGATGGAGCCTGGGTGAGATTCACAGGCAGCCCCGTAGAGCTGAACAGCATGAGGTAGGGCCAGCGAACGCTGTCTGTCTCTTCCCCAGCAAAGCCCTAGTGCGTGGGGGCAAGGCTTGAACTAGTAACCATAAGACTGGCAGGAGAACGTGTGGGGTCTATAGCAGGACCCTAGTGAGAAGGCTGTTAACGCTGCTGCCCCCCACCACGCACACATGAAGCTCCCCACTAGGACACTGCCTGGACCCTACTCTGGATCTCTCTTTTGTGAGTGTGCAGTGTCTGCCGGATGGCTGAGGTACTCCTCTGCCTTCCTTGGCTGCTGAATGTAGAAACCCTGCCCTGTTGTTGCGAGGAATCTTCTCTTCCTCCCTGCAGCTGCTGTTAGGGGAAGTGTCTGCCTTTGCTCTCCCATTCCCTCTCAGCTGCCAGGAGGAGGAGCTTCACTGAATCCTGCCCCAATTCTGCCTTCTGAAGCTGGGGAAGGGAGTCATCCGTCCCTCTGGCTGCGCAGAGTGGAAGCTCTCATCTCTCCCGCTTGGTTTTTCCTTATTCCCACTCTTTCTCATGCTGTGATTTTTGTGGTCTTAGTGGGGATTTGCTGTAGCGTTCAGCACTTCTGTTACTGGAGATACCGTACCAGACAGAAAGAACCCCATGTGGCTCTCAAAGCCCAGAGGGAGTTTGCATATTTCCTTGTAAAGTGAACAGATTGCATGTGTAAGTGACTGTGACAATAAATACGGAAGGTGACTTGCAGATTAGAATGACACTGTGAGGATGAGGATCGTCTTGGGCCAGGCAGAGCTTTACAGGCTGTGTTTAGCCTGTAGGTTGCTCTCCCCCAGCCCCATCTGCAACAATGTGGGTTACCTTCGAAATGCCTGCTGACTGGAAATGAGTCATCCAGCAACAGGTCTCCAGATTGCGTGGTCCCCAGTGCCAGTTACTCTTACTTCTTGGTACCGCAGAGAAATGCAGGATGGGCAGCCATTCCCACACGCATCAGTGACAAAGGACTGGGGAGAATTGCTTCTGTTAGATGCAAATTGGCAGCACTGGGAGACCAAATCCTATTTCTCCTGACTAGTGAGGATGGATTAAAAGCTTGGTTGCATTGATGACCAGAGCACATCACCTGAGACCCACAAGGAGAGCTCTGTCTCCCTGCAAATGCCACCGGAGAGCAGACGAACTGGGTGCTTTGCCCCCTGCCGCCATGTTGGTAGATTGCTTCCCAGGCTCTGCTCACCAGATGCTGCTCTGTGGGAAGGCTGCATGTGGTGAACTAAGCACAGCTACAGAGAGGCATGTGGTAACCTTGTTCTCTTGTTAGCTACATTTGAGAACCAGATTGTCACTGGGTGAATAACTGTGAAGTGGGTGGTTTTGTCTTGGAGTAATTCCAATCTTCTCTTTTACTTCCTGTTTCCAGACTGAATTGATCAAGGTTCCTTTCTCTTCTTCAGCACCCCTCCCCAAGGGGAGCTGTTCTTCCCCCCTGCTGGAACTCCACCTCCACGGACTCTCTTCTGCCTGGTGGCTCTTGGCTTGTTGGAAAAGCACAGGCCTGGACGGTGGGGTTGGGCCCAGAAGAGGGAAGGCGGAGGGAGCTTGCCCAGCCTTGTGTGTGACCCACCCTTGCATATCAGCAGCTAGAAGCCCAGTGTACAGGAATTCAGACCCCCCCCACACACACACTGCCCTACGCACCAGGGAATCTCTAACCAATGCCCAGGGGGCTGTTACAAGTATTTGATTTTGCCCTCCAGGGAGCTGGAAAACTTTCTTCCAGTGTCAGTGGAAGGGTTTGGTGAGCCCTCTCCCTGTGTGGGGTCCCAGAGCACCTTCTCTGCATGCCCGGGGCCGTGAATGGGGTGGGAATGCTGCTCCTGGTGTTTCTGGGCTGTGACCCGCGGAATACCATGGGGGCCTCTGGCAGTTGATCCATTTCATTTTGCTTCTGGGAAGCCCTAACAGGTGCAGGGGGCTGTGGTTTTCAAGGGTGCAGTTTGGTGTGGAGAGCTGCCTTTCCCAGCTGTTCTCTCTTGGGACCCCCGCCATGCAATAGAAAGACTCTGACATGCACCCATTTCCCTGGCTGCCCTCGGCCCCTGCTGCCAGTAGGTTTGTGTTCAGTAATCCCTGGTAAGCCGTTAATCTGTATCAGCACTGATAGGTATTACAGCGGCAGATAAAACTCAGAGCTTCATACCTGGCAGTGTCCCCATGCTCTCCAAAACAAGCAGTGTGGCTGTGCCATCTTCTGAGGGGCTATGCTTGTCTGCCCCAACACCTGGAGGTGGTGAGGTCTCTGCTGCCAGCAGATGGATCAGCCACTGACTCTGGAGGAGGCATCCCCTCCTGGTCCATAGACTCTGCCATGACTGATTAGATTATTGGTCCACCTGGTTTTATGTTGGCCCTGGCCCCCATGTGCTGAGTTCAGATGGATCACTCAGCCCAGTCCCTTGCTTCTGGCAATAACCAGTATCTTGTGCTTCTGAGGAAGGTCAGCTCCCAAAATGCACCAGGGCAATTGCACGCTCCTCTCCGTGGGACTAAGTGGGAAACGTCCTTGCTGGCAGGAGATCTGCTTCAGGATGTGAGCTGGAGGCTGGAGCCCATGTCCATGGGTTAGCTGACATTGCTGCAAATGTTGTGACCTAGGTCCTGGTGCGTTTACCAACACTTTGGGCAACCTAGTTCTTGATAGCCTGGCAATGGGGGACAGATGTGATGCTTTTGTTGATCAGAGGAAACTGCCAGAAGGGAGACCTATAAAATGTAACTAACAAGAAATAAACATAAAACCATCCTCCCCTGGAAACCAGGTTGCCCCTGAGCCCAACCATCCTGCCTGCGCTTTGCTCTGTTCCTAGTTTTGTTGGTGTTTACAAGTTCAGTTGTAAGCTCCCCAGGGCGAGGACCTTGTTTCTCTTGCCTGTCCAGTGCCCTGACACACCTGTGGCACTCTACAACCTGCTATGTCGTCTCCCAGCACTGCCCAGCAGGCTGCTGTGGCACTGGCTGGCCAGTAGATAAAGGCTGTTAGCACCTCAGAGAGTTGCACCCCTGATTGAGTTACTGGCCATATGCTTTTCATGTGCATAGCAGGCAGTGCACTTAGGTTCTTGTTGTCTTTGGTTCTCTCCCATCCGCCCCCACAGTTTCTTCTCAAGTGCACAGGTCACTATCAGGGTTTGCCCACAATTCTCTCATCAGCAAAGCCACAGCTAATCCTTCCCTTAAATCCTTTAAGCTGTCAGCAAACAAACCCTTTCTTAAACTTCTGGCATGCAAGCTCTGTGCCGGGAGGGAGCTTGGCTCACAAGCCCCATGTTTGTTCAGCTCTTGGTCCCCCTTCCTGCCAGCACTTGAGCCTTGTTCCAGGCCATCCTGGTAGAGCTGAGTGCAAAGGGTTGGTCCATTGCAGCATGGCCCAGGGCGATGTGCCCCGTGCAGAGAGATGCAGGCTCCTTATTGCTTAAGGACAAATTACCTTAGCACCTTGCTCTTCCAAGTAGCAGGGAAAGAGATTCCTTACAGCTGTTAAATGGGGCTGAAGTCTCATCCTTTCTGGAAGCCTCAGAGCTCCGTATTGCAGAGATTGCAGGGGTAATCTTGCATCGCTGCTGCCCATGGTGTGTCTGTTCTGCCCGGCAAGACAGCATGGCCCAGTGAATAGAGTTTGGGAGTGAGGAAACTTAGGTCCTATTTCTGACTCTGCTTTAGACTTGGTGTGTGATCTTGGACGAGTCATTTCACTGCTTTGGCTGGAACTTTCAAAAGCTACTGGTGAGTTTTGGTGCATCATTGTTCAGGTGTCTGATTTTTCTGAAAGGGCCAACCACCCGCTCTCTGAAGATCCTACTCCTCTAAGGCAGCTCTTGTTGAGCAACCAAAGACTGAGGCACTAGAAATCACTAGACGCTTCTGAAAATGTAAGGCCTTTATGTCTTGGTCTCCACATTGGTACAATTTAGCTTTGTAGACTGCTTTGAGATCTGTGGATGAAATGCTTAGAAGTGCTGTGATTTGTTATTTATATTTAGTTTCCTGTGCTGTCTGTCAGTTAAGCACCTTGAACAGTCTCCTAAATTTTCCATGAGTGACCCCCCCCCAAGGAAAAAAGCAGAGATCTATCCCAAGGAATATAAAATGGCACCTTGTTTAGAGCAGTGTCTCTCAACCTTTCTAAACTACTGTACCCCTTGCAGAGAGTCTGATTTGTCTTGCATACTCACAAGTTTTACCTCACTTAAAAACTACTTGCTTACAAAATCAGACATAAAAATACAAAAGTGTCACAGTACACTGTTACTGAAACATTGCTTACTTTCTCATTTTTACCATATACTGTAATTATAAAATAAATCAATTGGGATATAAATATTTTACTTACATTTCAGTATAAACAAGTCATTGTATGAAATTTTAGTTTGTACTGACTTTGCTAGTACTTTTTATGTAGCCTCTTGTAAAGCTAGGTAAATATCTATATGAGTCGACTTACCCCCTGGAAGACCTCTACTTACCCCCAGGAGTATGCATACTTCTGGTTTAGAGCATTTGTTTCTAGAGAGATATCAGTGAAACAAAATGAAGTGAAAAGGTTAGGGTAGATCTCTTATTTCAGTAAATTAAGCTGTGCATCCAGGACCTAGGGAAGCAGGTACCAGCTCTCCTCCCCTGTTGCCCCAGTGCACATATGTGAGTTACCTGGTGGGCCGCAGACACAACTGCTAAAGGGAGGAGCTCTACAAAAGCAGAAGTGGGTAATGACCAGAGGCTAGCTTCTCTGGATGGAGAGCCAGCTAGGGACATGGACCTAACTGAGTGTAACCTCCCTGTGGACACCTCGAAGCGAGAATACTGCCATGTGCTTTAGAAACTTCCCCTTCCTCATCCACCAAGAGGTGGGGAATTGGGTAAGATGAGCCTGCTACAGCCAGGATGCTCGTGCAAGGTCTGCTGTGGCTTGGAAGCACTTCTGCTGAGCCGCACAAGGAAGTCTCTGCAATCTGTGAAGGTCAGGTAGTGGGGGAGTAGTTCTCTATTACAGATGATCCACCCAGTAGAGGCATCACCTAGATGACTGCTCCTTACATCCAGTTGTGAGAGTAGCCAGATGTACAGCACACTTCACAAGTGAACAAGCTACTGACATCGTATGCTAGCTAGGAAGCTCCTGGACCTTCATGGATGCCTCTCCCACCTTTTAGATGTTACCAGCACCATTAGTGGAGCCCAATAATTCTGCGAGCCAGTGCTCTCTAAACCAAGATGACTTTGTTCAGTAGCCACTGGCTGAGATGGGTGGGTAGTTTGTCATCTTTCCTTGGCAGTTGTCAATCTTGTCCAAGAGATCAAACAAGATTTGAAAGGAAATGCTCTAAGTGCATACGTGAATAACGTAGCTGAAGTCGAAGTATCTAAGATCGAATTATTCACCGTCCTCACGGTGCGGGATCGATGTCCGCGGCTCCCCCTGTCGATTCCGCAACTCCGTTCGAGTTGGTGGAGTTACGGAATATGAGATGAGACGCGATATATCGATCCCCGAGCAAAGACGTACCCTAAGCCTCTGTCTCTCCCTCCCTGCCCTCCAGCTAGGGAGAGGGCATGTGAAGAGGGACCAGCAGGGGGAGGTTTGGGAAAGCAGCTAATCCATTTTTTTTTTTTTTTTGTATACTACCGATTTGTTGACTAAAAGTGCTGCAGAAGTGTAAATACTGCCCTGCTGACTCTGTTAGTAGCTGGAAGGTCGATTTTTATGATGCCCTTTGGCAATGCGTGTCCCATGCCGCCCTGTGAGGAGTTAAGCTGAGAGTCTGCTCTTCACTCCAGGTATGCCGCTGCTTGGTTCCCTGCCTGGCTGTGTGGCAGCGGTGCCCATGGGACAGCTGTCCTGATGCCAGTAGTTCAGCTGAGGGCAGGGTTGGGTGGCATCCAATGAAGCAGTCCCTAGAGCAGCCTGCTTACGCTGGAAGGGCAGTGCTGCTGTTAGTGGTGAGCCAGGCCTCGCTCGCTACTCTGTATGGAGCTGCTCTGTAAGCACACTCTGCCTGCATGGAGGCCAGGCAGGGCCGAGAAGCGGCTCTGGAGTTCCCGTTAGACATCCTCACTCCTTGCCAGGAGGTCAAATGTGGAGTAGCCTCCCTGGGTGACTTTGTTAATGCAGGCTGCCAGGCTTGCTCACCTGCCACAGGCAGGCAAAGGCTGAATAAAGCTAACCTTGTGCATTGCTGCTCTTCTGCAAAAGAGCTGGCTGATCTTGGCTCATTGGTGCAGCTTTGCTGTTGGCACTGCATCTCGTGGCGTGTGACAGATAATCAGCCTGGCTCGCAGCCCACCTATCAATAGGTGACCTGGGCTGGCACGTCTTCCTCATAAATCATCACCCTGCTGCTCTTAGTGTAATAATAATGCTGTGATCTCCTGGGGCCTCTCATCCAGGGATTTTAGCGCCCTTTGAAAAGGTGCTGGAGCATTATTGTCCCTACTGGACATGGGGATGCTGAGCCACAGGAAGCTGCAGTTATTTACCAAGGCGTGTCATGACAGCCCTGACTTCTAGTCTCTGCTCCAGCTGTAGAGCCTGCTGCTTCCCAGAGGGTGTTAAGCCACAATTTGTAGGGGGCCTACCAAGGCGCTAAGGGCTTTGTACAGAGCAATAAAATACCCAGCCTCAGGGAAGGAGCCCACCTCATTGAAGTGAAACCCACCCCCAAGAGAGACTGAGCAGGAGGGTAAGAACTGAAGCCTGGTCTGTCTTTGCGGGGGCAGTGGGGTGAAGAGAGGAGAGAGCTTCTGGAGGGGCTTTGTAGAAGTGAGGAGCACTAGACTGAGGTGGCTGTGAGGAGATGAATGTTTATACCCTAGGATTTGATACAGCAAAGGGGGAGAGTGGGATCCTGAAAAAGCAGGTGGTATGTGAGCATGGATCCCCATGAGGCAGAGAAGGGAGGGTTGCTCCAGCATAGCCAGGGCCTACATGCTCATGTCAAGATTGTTTGTAGTCTGATGGAAATGTCCTGGATAAAGCCCCACTTATTTGGAGGCTGCCTGGGGTCCCCCAACTTTCTGCACTGGACAGGAACTTGGAGTCTCTTGACTGGTTGGAAGGAGGGGCAGAAAGTGAGGATTGTAATAAACGCTCAGCCCCCTGGCCTGGCTGCCCTTGTCTCCCTGGGAGAGTACAAGTGTCTTGCTTGATGGCACCACCGAGAAGAATTGGGCAACTCCTCCGGAGCTCAGCAGGGCCAGTGACCCAACCAGAATCAATAGCTTAGTAGAGATGAATAGCGATTGGTTAAACAAACCATATGATGCTCTGTAGATGAGAAGGGAGGGGGCTGCTGAGGATGTTTGGTGGCGGTTTCACTGTAGCTATGTTGGTGGTGGTAGCTCTTCCATAGTGCTTAGCTTTGGGAAATCCTGAGCTCTCCGAGCTAATGCCCCAGCACTGGGTTGGTTCTGAGCTGTCATTCTGCAGTGGCAGGCAGTGCCCCAGCTGGGACAGATCTGGAAGGCTGGAGGTGGGATTGTTATGAACACTACAAGCTGTGTGTGTTTTCCCACTACTAAAACCAAGGGAAATCAAGGGAGTAAAATGACCTGGCAGCTTCTTTATGGTTGCCAGTCAGGCTGTCCCTGCAGGATTCTAGGAAAACAACCCCCGCCTGCAGCATAGCTGAGCTCAGGCTTTTAACAGGCCACTTCCTGATCCAGACAGATTGGGGCACTTCTCAGAAGCTGGCCATGGGCCCAGTGCCCAGCTGCTTTCAGTGGTCCTGAGCCTACTTCCTCTGAGGTCGGTGCAAGCTTCGCCATTGACCCCACCAGGAATGGACGTGGGCCTAATGTTTAGCGGGCCCCACGAGGCTCCACGCACCATCCAGTACTGTGTGTATTGTTGCTATGAACTGCTAGGCCTGAAGGAAGTAAGGAGAGCCCAGTGTAACACCTGAGTACCTTACCTTTCTGTGCATGCCACTGAGGGCAGCATGGAAATAATCAGTGAGCCAGGCTGAGCAGGTGGAGTGGTATAAATATTGCATGTGCCATCTCCCAGTGCTAGTATAGGAGCATACGTGCTTGCAATGCCTAAATTAAGTGGGGATGTAGCAGCTTTGTCTTCCCTTTATCTTGAAAGCCAGTTTATGCTGCTGATTGAACTGCAGTGGGGTTTGTGGGGAGAGGTCGCAGTCAGGTCCTGAGCTTCCCGGGCACCCACACAACCTAAACAGAACAAGTGTAGCCATGCCAGTCCCAGGGCATTAGTGAGAGAAGCCTGCCAGTGAGAGGATCTGTCTTTTATTGGACCATGGAGCTCTTCTCTGTGTAGCTCCAAAGCTTCTCTCTCACCAACAGAGGTCAGAGCAAGGACTGTCGGTGCTTTTGTACCAGAGTCACCCTGAGGTCAGGAAGTGAGGCTGCCTCCCTGCACTAGGCTGGTGCATGGGAACACCACTGCAGAGAGACTTGGCTTTGCTGGGGAGGGAAGCTGTGTAATGCTGGAGTGAGGAGTCACTTAGCCATGAGGGGGAGGGTTAGCTGAGGACACAGCAAGGCAGCTGGTGGACAATTACCACAAATGCTTCTCTCATCTGTGTCTGACTTCCTTCTGCCTGGCTCTTCCTGCTGGGAATCTGACATGCAGTTACCGTGTGATTTCCCTTCTTTTAAGGTTTTCTCTCCAGCTGTCACTGCTGTATGCGAAGGCTTTTCTTTGAGCATTTGCTCCTTGTTGTTAGCGATGCCAGGAACCTATTGGATAGTTTGTCCCCCACAGAGGCCATGTCCAATCAGTAAACTGGTACTACATTCAATCTTCTCCTTTCACGACAGCTTCAGGAGCGAGCCCTGGCCATGCAGCTCCTTGTGGTGTGAGCTCAGCTGTGGGAATTGCAGCCCCTCTCAGAGATCTGTTAGCTCTTGTACAGAGTAAGGTGTTGGGCTTTAATCAGGAGGATTGCAGCATCTTTCCTCCGAGGGCATTCCGAACGTGGGCCAGAGCCTTCAAACCTAGGGGCCTCAAGTGCATGCCTTGTTGAGTGCCTGCAGCTCCACTGAGAGATAGAGCAGGGGGGCTCTGGGTCAAGCCCCCTGGACAGAAGTTAGTTATTCAGGTCCCCCCTTCTCTAGAACCATTGAGAGGCTGGGGTTTGGAGCGGCCCCAGCTGCGTGGCATGCTAGAGCCTGTACAGCTGGGGTGAATGCCTGAAATCCCAGCGCTGGGGGTGGAACTGTTGTACTGAAGACCTTTGGGAGCCTCGGGGGGTGAAGGTAGCTGCTGTGCTTGGCCTCTGATTGTTTGTGAATGAGGCAGGCCAGGCTTGTTCTTGGCTGCACAGCAGCAGGAGACGTTGTTCCCAGCATCCACCTCAGTCTCTCTGCAGGTTGTCCCTAGGCATTGCTAATTGCTTGCTGTGTGTGTGTGAGGGGGGAAGATGCTGTTTCCCCGTGAGTGGAAGGGTCAGTCTGAGCAGACCTGCCATGCCTCACTGCTGGGGGTCGTGCCCCACTTGCCTCGAGTGCTTCTGAGAGTCCCACTGTGGGAGGAGGGGTTGGGGGTTGACTGCTCTAAGCAGGAGGAGCCGCTCCTGGTGCTCTTGATGCTACGCTGGAATTGCTCTGTGAGTTCAGGTGCAGCGGGTGTTTCTCTGTCCAGCAGCAGCTGCTGCTGCTGTAAATAATGCTGCTGTCCTTGGGGAGAGAGTAAATTGTTTCCCCTGCCTTGCTTGTGTCCCTTTCTCTCTGCCCTGGTGCCCTGTCCCTCCTCCCTCTCTCTTCCATTAATTGCTTAGTGATTGCTGATGCAATTAAAACAAGATGTGTCTGCAGCCTCTGAGCTCTGCTGTCAAGTCCCCCTCTAGGGTTTTCATCTTCCTGCTAGGAATGGCTGAGCAGCTTATTCAGGAGGGGGTGGGGAAACCTGTAGCTGAGCACTGCTACTTTCCAAAAGGCATCTTGTGTGCCTGGATTGAACATTCTGCATCCTGATCCCTCCTGAGCTTCAGCAGTGCAGGCCATAGGATCGAGCCTGCAGAATGGTGCATGTTAGTGGTCTGAGATGTGGTGGGTAGGAGAGGGCAGGTCAAGTAGCTGGTCTGCAGCTCCTGAATCGTGAGGGTTTTTCCTGGCCAGAGGAAGAGTGGTCCTTACTCTACCCCCAAAGCAGGCGGCAGTGGGGGGTGTCTAGCTGGACTCCAGCCAGTGTCCAAGGGCGTGCTAGGTTTGTACCCTGCTTGCATCTGGAGGCAAGGAGGAGGGTAGAATCTCAGTGCACTGGCACAGGTGGCTTCTGCGTTCTAACTCAGCTCCTGGGGGAGACCCGGACCGGGCTGAGCTTCCAGAGTGTGATGTGTACTCTGGAAGTGGGCATAAGCCTGGGCGTGATGCATCCTGTCGCCCTGGGAGGAGGGGCCCAGATGGAGGGAGGTCTGTGGCAAAGCAAGAGGCTCACAGACCCCATTTAGGCCTGTAGCAGGTAGGACAGCCCCAGTGTGTCATTAGGTATATGTCTGTGCTACCAAACCTCCTCCCTGTCTTCCAGCCCTGGTGCTAGCAGTGGCATCTGCACTAGTGTAGATGAGGCTCTGATGTCTTCAGTGCTACCATGAAACCACAGTGCTGGAAATGCTGCTGGTGCTGACGCAGCTGCAAAGCGAGTCCAATGCTGCGTAGGCCGGGCGAAACTGTGGAGTTCAAGGGCTGTGAACAGGGATGCTGCTGGTCTCCCATCCCCAAGGGAAGTGAGTGTGTGCCAGGGCTCGGTGAGTTTTTGGCCAGAGGGAGAGACGCTTGAGGCCAGTTGCTCTGACTGCTGGAAGGGCAGGGATTAAAGGTTTCCAGGCCTGGAGTCGCAGTGACTGCATTGTGGATTTTGCATTGCAGGCCGCTACACGGCTTGCTTTAACCTCCCTGTTTCATTTGTGTCACGGCCTTGCATGGGTCACTGCCTCTCCAGCTGAGCTGAGGCCTGGGGCTCTTTCCTGGGCTTCAGCGGAGTGTGTCTTGCAGCCACTTTGAGTGGGGTCACTTACTGGCTGATAGGAGCTCTTGTGAGGCTTGGTATCATTCGGATACCAGCCCAAGCTGGACACCTGGTGAGTCCTGGTCTTCCTTTCTAAGGAAGGAGAGTGAAAGGCAGGAACCATAGGATACTCTAATCTACAAGAAGAGCACCCCATCTTATTAAGCTCCCAGAAAGGCAACTGCGGAGGCTGCTACAGGCTGTGGCTGTGCAGAGGCTAGTACAGGCTGTCAGGTAGCCAATTTTATTTCCCCTTTCTCTATGGGACTAGGGAAGCTGCTCATGCCTTGCGAAATAAACATCCCATCACTGCATTATACCCTTGCCTCTGCTCATCTCCGCCACCCTGATCTGGCCACACCTTGCAACCTTTTCCCCCCTTCCTTCTCTTGCCCTACTCCCCCTGCAGTACCTGTTTTATCTCTGGCAAGCTCACCATAGTTGAGACTTCCTCTCCTACTCTTCCCTCTGCTGGAAGCCTGGCTGTCCCCCTCTATAGCCTCGCTTTCAGGGAAGTCCCTTCTCCCACCCTGTGCTTACAAGTGGTCAGCAGAGGTAATGTGTTGGCAGCAGTAGGTTCTTCTTCGAGTGCTTACTCATATCCATTCCAGTAGGTGTGCGCCCGCTGCGTGCACGTTCGTCAGAGACATTTACCCTAGCAACACTTGGTGGGCCGGCAGGGCGCCCCCTGGAGTGGCGCCGCCATGGCGCCCGTTATATACCCCTGCCGGCCCGCCGCTCCTCAGTTCCTTCTTACCGCCCGTGTCGGTCGTTGGAACTGTGGAGCGCAGCTTGCTGTTCTCCACCTCCCTAGCGATCCACTCGTCTTCTCTTATATTGTATATAGTTCGATCAGCTGTAGTTAGTTATTGTTATTTAGTAGTTTTGTTTGTTGTATTGTAGATAGTTTAACGGGATTGGGGGTTAGCCCCTTCCCCGACCCCGGTACCGGGCTCATGCCCGGCTCACCGGGCTTCAAACCGTGCGCGGTCTGTCGTAGGCCGATGCCCACTGGTGACCCGCACGACGCCTGCCTTAAGTGCTTGGGCGAGGCTCATTTGACAGATAAGTGCCGGATCTGTAAGGCTTTTAAGCCCTGAACTAAAAAAGAGCGGGACGTTCGCCTCAAGCAGTTACTGATGGAGGCGGCGCTGACTCCCCACTGCTCGGCACCGAGAACAACTGCTTCGTCGGCACCGGAGCATACCTCTTCAGCAAAGACTCCGAGTCACCGACCTTCTCCGGCACCAGCTTCTGTCCGGCACCGCTCACTCTCACCTTTGAGCAAGAAGCGCAAGCCTCCTGCAGCTGCTATATCCGCACTGCAGTCAGAGCGCTTAGCCAGGCCGGACTGCCCGGCACCGACTTCCACCGCACCACCGACTTCCACCGCACCGTTGATTCCGGCCTCAGAAGAGCCGTCGAGTCCGGTGCCTACCAGCTCCTCGGCACGGGCTGTGGTTGAGCTTGTCGTGCCCTCCACTCCGGAGACGTTCTCCATGGCATAGGACCTGATTGCCTTAACGGAGCCTGAGCTGCCTCGACCCCCGGCACCGCCAGTATGAGTCCCTCAATCTACAGGCAGGCCGGCACTTGTAAGACCTTCTTCGCCCGGTACCATGGGACTTCGTCGCTCTCGGTCCCGGTCCAGGTCCTGCAGACGCTCACGATCCCGCTATTGATCTCGGTCCCGCGGCCGCTTGCAGTCCCGGTACCGTTCCCCGTCGCTGTACCAGTCATACTCGCGGTACCGCTCGAGGTCCCGGTCGCTGTCCAGGTACTACCGGCACCGTTCCAGATCTCGTCATGACTCGCGGCACCGGGCTTCCCACAGCAGATCTCGGCACGGCGGCTCCCGGCACTGGTCGACCTCCCGGCACTGCGCTGATCGCAGGTCCTGGTCGCAATCTCAGCACCATCGAGACTCTCGGCACCGCTCCCCGACACCGCGTAGGGACGGTTCCAGTGGACGCAGGGACCATCACTTCACGGTCTCCGCCCCGCCATGGCCATCTCGTCAGCCATCAATCTCCTCCCATGCCGGGTCGGCATCCTATGAGGAATCGGACAATCAGCAGGACCCTCATCAATGGTCCTTTTGGACACCTTGGGCCTACCATCAGAGCCAAGGTGCCCCACATCCACTGCCGCGCTCTGGCCCTTCCGAACATAGGGCGCCAGAGGCCACGGTGAGCAGACCTCCTCCAGCGGGTACAGAACATCTCCCAGCGCAGGTCTCGGACTTGCAAGAACCACCCCAGGACGTTCCACAGGACCAGGAGTCACTTCAAGATCCATTGGTCCCCGGGGTCTCTTCCTCTTTTTCACTAGATGAGGCAGTAGCGGGGACGGCCACATCTGGACCGCCCCCAATCGACCTTCGGTCGCACCAGGACCTCCTCCGCCATGTCGCTCTTAACATAAACCTACCCGTGGAGGAAGTTCCTGAAGTGGAAGACCCAGTGGTCACCATACTATCGGCGGAGGCTCCGACAAGGGTGGCCCTCCCCTTTATTCGCACCATACAGGCTCGGGCAGATACAATCTGGCAAACCCCGGCATCCGTTCCACCTACAGCCAAGGGGGTCGAACGCAAATATATGGTTCCATCCAAGGGGTACGAGTACCTATACGTACACCCTCCTCCTTGTTCGTTAGTGGTCCAGTCCATCAACGAACGAGAGCGCCACGGCCACAAGCCCCTGCGCCTAAATCGAGGGAGGCCAGGCGCATGGACTTGTTGGGAAGGAAGATCTACTCCGCGGGAGGCCTCCAGCTCAGGGTGGCGAATCAGCAAGCCCTCTTGAGTAGATACAATTATAACACCTGGGAGGCAATAGGGAAATTTGTAGAGCTAGACCCGCAAGATTCCCGCCAGGAGTTCTCAGCTCTCCTGGAGGAAGGGAAAAAAGTTGCAAGGACCTCCCTCCAGGCCTCGTTAGATGCCGCTGATTCGGCAGCTCGAACTGTCGCCTCTGGGATTTCTATGCGGCACATATCGTGGCTGCAAGCGTTGGGTCTGCCACCCGAGCTGCAGTATACCATACAGGACCTACCCTTTGACGGTCAGGGCCTTCTTTCCCAAAAGATGGATCCTCGCCTCCAGAGTTTGAAAGACAACCGTGTGATCATGCGTTCGCTGGGAATGCATACGCCGCAGACTCAGAGGCGATCTTTCCGCCCACAACCCCAGCGCCCCTATCCCCCACCTTGGCCAAGACAGGACTTCTCCAGAAGGAGAGGCCGTACTTCCCGGAGACGCCAGTCTGGCCCACAAGGGGGTAATAATCCAGTCCCACCAAACCATCGGCGGGACCGAAGCCAAACTTTTGAGGGTGTGCCCGAGAGCACTGTACCAATTACCTCCCAGGATCCTTTTCAGTTCGCCAGCCGCCTTGCCGCATTCTTCCCTGCATGGTCCCAGCTAACATCGGACTGCTGGGTTCTCAGCACAGTGGAGTGTGGCTGTCATCTTCAGTTTATTTCGTCCCCTCCTTCCCACCCTCCCTCCCCTTCCCTCTTCAGGGACCCCTCTCACGAGCAATTCCTTCTGCAAGAAGTTTCGAGGCTCCTTGCGTTGGGAGCTATAGAGGAGGTTCCAGAGGACCTAAGGGGAAGAGGGTTCTATTCCAGATACTTCCTAATTCCCAAGGCGAAAGGGGGCCTCCGGCCCATCCTGGACCTGCGAGCTCTGAACAAGTTCATCACGAAGTTCAAGTTCCACATAGTATCCCTGGGAAACATTATACCCTCCCTGGATCCCGGAGATTGGTACGCTGCTCTCGACATGAGGGATGCATATTTTCATATCGCGATTCCCCCCCCCCCAGAAGATTCCTTCGCTTCGTGATAAATCGTCAACACTACCAATTTGCAGTCCTTCCCTTCGGCCTCTCCTCGGCCCCTCGAGTGTTCACAAAGTGTATGGCGGTAGTCGCCACCTACCTCCGTCGCCATCGAATCCATGTTTTCCCATATCTCGACGATTGGCTTATTCGAGGGACCTCCGAGGCTTAGGTTACCGCACACGTAAACCTCATCAAGGACCTATTCTCCCTTCTAGGTCTTATCCTCAACCTAGACAAATCCATTCTGCTTCCTACGCAGAGAATAGAATTCATCGGGGCCATGCTGGACTCGAATCTTGCAACGGCCAGTCTACCTCCACAGAGGTTCCAGGCTATAGTCTCCCTCATCCAGGGGCTACAAGCCTTCCCAACAACCTCTGTTGGTCCCACCCTCACTCTACTCGGCCACATGGCTGCGTGCACTTTCGTGACGAAGCACGCAAGACTCCGCATGCGCCCTCTCCAGACTTGGCTTGCCTCGGTTTATCGTCCGCGGAGGGATGCCCTGGACATGATAGTCGCAGTCCCACCGAAAGTGCTGGACTCCCTCAACTGGTGGCTGACACCCTCCCTGGTGTGTGCCGGTCGCCCGTTCCACCCACCGCAACCTTTGGTGTCTCTAACGACGGACGCTTCATCCCTGGGCTGGGGTGCGCACCTAGGGCACCTTCACACCCAGGGCCTTTGGTCCTTGCAAGAACTGAGTCTGCATATCGATGTCCGCGAACTGAGAGCGGTCCGATTGGCGTGCCAGACCTTCCATCACCATCTACAGGGCCGTTGTGTTGCGATTTTCACGGACAGCACAACGGCCATGTATTACATAAACAAACAAGGAGGCACACGGTCTTCCCCCCTTTGCCAAGAGGCGATGCGACTGTGGGACTTCTGTATAGCCCACTCGATAGACCTCGTAGCCTCCTTCCTTCCAGGAGTCCAGAACTCTCTCGCGGATCACCTGAGCAGGTCCTTCCTGTCTCACGAATGGTCCATCCGTCCGGACATCCTTCTTTCTGTATTCCGGAAGTGGGGCTTTCCGCAGATAGACCTATTTGCCTCCAGGGAGAACAGGAAATGCCAGGTGTTCTGCTCCCTTCAGGGCCACTCCCCGGGCTCTCTGTCGGACGCGTTCCTGATCCCCTGGAAAGGATGTCTTCTCTATGCCTTTCCACCCTTTCCCCTAGTCCACAGAGTCCTGCTCAAGCTCCGCAGGGACAGGGCCAGACTGATCCTAATCGCTCTGGCATGGCCGAGGCAGCACTGGTATTCCATGCTGCTCGACCTATCCCTAACGACTCCGATACCACTGCCACTCTGCCCGGATCTTATAATGCAGGACTTCGGCAGGCTTCACCACCCGGACCTGCAGTCCCTGCACCTGACAGCGTGGCTGCTGTCTGGTTGAACCAATCCGAGCTCCGCTGCTCTGCCCAGGTTCAACGGGTCCTTTTGGGAAGCAGAAAACCCTCCACGAGGATGACATACCTCGCCAAGTGGAAGCGGTTTTCTCTTTGGTGTACACAGCGTTCCCTAGTTCCGGAGGCCATTTCGGTCCCTATTGTCCTGGACTACTTGTGGTACCTCAAGGAACAAGGCGTGGCACTCTCTTCAATAAGGGTGCATTTAGCCGCAATCTCCACCTTCCATCCGGGGGAGTTGAACACTTCCACCTTTTCTCACCCGATAGTTTCGAGGTTCCTTAAGGGCTTGGAGCGCCTCTACCCACCGGTTAAGCCTCCTTCCCCTACCTGGGATCTCAACCTTGTCCTGACTCGGCTTACGGCCCCACCCTTTGAGCCCTTAGCCACTTACTCGCTGCTGTACCTGTCCTGGAAGACGGCCTTCCTGGTTGCTATCACATCGGCCAGACGGGTTTCGGAGCGCCGTGCTTTAATGGCAGACCGTCCATATACGATCTTCCACAAAGATAAGGTACAGCTATGCCCGCACCCGGCTTTTCTTCCCAAGGTGGTCTCTGCCTTCCATATTAATCAAGATATTTTTCTACCGGTCTTCTTCCCGAAGCCGCACGCATCACGCAGGGACCAACAGCTTCACACCCTGGATGTCCGACGAGCCCTCGCCTTTTACATCCAGAGGACAAAACCCTTCAGACGCTCGCACCAGTTATTTATAGCAGTGGCGGAGCGTATGAAAGGTATGCCTATATCTTCTCAGAGGCTCTCATCATGGGTAATGTCCTGTATCCGGACGTGCTTTGACTTGGCCCACGTCCCGATTGGCCGTCTCACCGCCCACTCTACTCGGGCTCAAGCCTCGTCGACCGCCTTCCTGGCGCACATTACCATCCAGAAGATATGCCGCGCAGCTACCTGGTCGTCAGTGCATACATTCACATCTCACTATGCGCTCGTTGCGCAATCGAGAGACGATGCCGCCTTTGGCTCAGCGATCTTACATTCCGCAACGTCTCACTCCGACCCCACTGCCTAGGTAAGGCTTGGGAATCACCTACTGGAATGGATATGAGCAAGCGCTCGAAGAAGAAAAGACGGTTACTCACCTTTGTAACTGTTGTTCTTCGAGATGTGTTGCTCATATCCATTCCACACTCGCCCTCCTTCCCCACTGGCGGAGTAGCCGGCAAGAAGGAACTGAGGAGCGGCAGGCCGGCAGGGGTATATAACCGGCGCCATGGCGGCGCCACTCCAGGGGGCGCCCAGCCGACCCACCGAGTGTTGCTAGGGTAAAAGTCTCCGACGAACGTGCACGCGGCGCGCGCACACCTACTGGAATGGATATGAGCAACACATCTCGAAGAACAACAGTTACAAAGGTGAGTAGCCGTCTTTTCTTGCATCTCACTTTTCCCCTTCTGAATTCCCCTCCCTCTTCGTGCCACTGTCATCCAATGCCCGATTGGCTTCTGCGCACTGTGGTTGTAGCCACCCGGGTCCCAGAATATAGAGACATAAGGTGGAAGAGATAATATCTTTTATTGGATCAACTTCTGTTTGTGAAAGATACAAGTTTTTGAGCTATGCAGAGCTCTTCCTTAGGTCTGGGAAACTTAAGCCATGTCTACACTACCAAATTGTCAACCTATATTACATCGGCATACAGCTGCCGCAGTTATTGCATCGCTTGTGTGTCCACCCTATGCTGCTTGTGTTGGCGGTGCACGTCCTCACCAGGAGACTTGTATCAATGCTGAGAGCAGTGCACTGTGGGTATCTATTCCACTGTGCAGCTCACCCCTGTCCAGTGCAGGGTGTTTTGGGAAGTTTTTGCAATGCCTCATGGAGCCAAAATAAGTCGTGCAGAGGTGACTGGGAGCATGGGTTCAGTTTCCCGTAATGCACTGTTCTGCATCCCATAATTTCATCTGTATCCGATCATATTTCATGCCTCTTTTCAAAATCTCTGCAAACCTGCACGTCCCTCCTTGCTGTCTGCCATCTGTAAGAGAAGCCTGGATTCTGCACAGCTCTGCACCATTGTGATGAGCGTTGTGAGCCCAGAGTGCCTGATCCTGCAGTAGTTGCAGAACTGGAAGAGGAGCTGTAGGGAACATGGTGATTTCTTGGAGGTTAGATTGTGGGACATAGAAAGAAACAATTCAGAGTTGTTGGTGGCATTCACAGGGCAGCTGCAGATTGTGGAGCACCGGTTCTGGGCCCGAGAAACAAGCACTAACTGGTGGGATCGCATTGTAATGTAGGCTTGGGATGACAAGTAGTGGCAGAACTTTCGGATGCGCAAGGCCACATTCCTGGATCTATGTGCTGAGCTCACCCCAGCCCCGAGAGCCACACTGACAGTGGAGAAGCGCGTGGCAATTGCATTGTGGAAACTTGCAGTGCCAGATTGGTATCAGTCAGTCAGCATCAACTTGGAGTTGGGAAATTCACCTCTGGGGCTGTTGTGATGCAAGTGTGCAGGACCATTAATTGCCTCTTGCTACGCAGGACTGTGACTATGGGTAATGTGCAGGACATATGTTTGGCCTTTCAGCGATGGGATTCCTGAACGGCAGTGGGGTTATAGATGGCACGCATATCCCTAATTTAGTACCAAAGCACCTTGCCACAAAGCAAGCACTAGTAGATCACTGGAGATGCTTTACTGACATCAGTGTGGGCTGGTTAGGGACGGTGCATGATGCGCTCATCTTTAAAAACACAGGACTGTTCAGAAAGCTGCTAGCCAGGGACCTTCTTTACCAACCAGCGGATTACCATTGGGAATATTGAAATGCTAGTCATGCTCCTGGGAGACCCAGCTTACTCCTTGCCCCCATGACTTGTGAAGCGGTACACCAGCCACCTGGACAGCACCAAGGAGTGCTTCAACTACAGGCTGAGCAGGTGCAGAATGACGGTTTCCCCTCAATATCCTCCATTCCCCTCTAGCCCCTCATCCTTCCTGTGGCCCCCAATCATCACTGCCATTAAACTGCAGCCACCTCCTTTCAGATTTACTCTATCTCCCCACTCCCAGTCCAGACTCATTGATCTTGCCCATCACTTCAGCCATGTCAACCTCCCCCCTTGAGTCAGGCACTTCAGGTGCAGGCGTCTTGTCTCTGCCTCAGAGGCCCTTCATCACAGCCTTTGGCTGCATCTTGGACCTGGTGCTGTCATAAACAGATAGCTAAGGGTTAACGTCTCTTTCACCTGGAAAAAATGTAACCTGAAGCACCTGACCAGAGGACCAATCAGGAAACAAGACTTTTTCAAATCTGGGTGGAGGGTTTTTTGTGTGTGAGTCTTTTGTTCTTGGGGTCTTCTGCCTGTATGCTCTCTCGGCTATGAGAGGAGTTCTATTTCCTGCTTTCTAATCTTCTATTTCCAAGTTGTAAGTACCATATAGTAAGGCAGTAAGGTTTCTATTGTTTTTCTTTTGTATTTACATGGATATAGTTGCTGGAGTGCTTTAAATTGTATTCTTTTTGAATAAGGCTGTTTATTCAATATTCTTTTAAGCAAATGACCCTGTATTTGTCACCTTAATACAGAGAGACCATTTTTATGTATTTTTCTTTCTTTTTATATAAAGCTTTCTTTTAAGACCTGTTGGAGTTTTTCTTTAGTGGGAAACTCCAGGGAATTGAGTCTGCAGCTCACCGGGGAATTGGTGGGAGGAAGAAGTCAGGGGGAAATCTGTGTGTGTTAGATTTACTAGCCTGACTTTTCATTCCCTCTGGGTGAAGAGGGAAGTGCTTGTGTTTCCAGGACTGGAAATAGAGAGGGTGGACTCCCTCTGTTTAGATTCACGGAGCTTGCTTCTGTGTGTCTCTCCAGGAACACCTGGAGGGGGGAAGGGAAAAGGTTTATTTCCCTTTGTTGTGAGACTCAAGGGATTTGGGTCTTGGGGTCCCCAGGGAAGGTTTTTGGGGGGACCAGAGTGCCCCAAAACACTCTAATTTTTTGGGTGGTGGCAGCTTTACCAGGTCCAAGCTGGTAACTAAGCTTGGAGGTTTTTCATGCTAACCCCCATATTTTGGACGCTAAGGTCCAAATCTGGGACTAGGTTATGACAGGTGCCCTGTCACGCCTGTTCACTCATATTCACTCTTAATGATCACTGCCTTGACACCCTCTATCACAGGTGTCTCTGCATGTCCTTCTGTGCTGTCCCCAGGACTGGAACACCCTCCCACCCCTGTGCACCAGGTCTCCTCCCTCACCACCCTTAAACCTGTCCTCAAGCCCACTTCTCACTTCTGCCTTCCGACCTACAGGAGGTGGGGAGGCAGACACAGAAGAACTGACCCAAGGAGATGTGCCCAAGGCTTATTGAGTGACCTTGTTGGGTCATGGGGGATTTAGACTGTACACTTGTTGGGGCAGGGTCTGGCTCTTCAAATGTTGTGAGGTACTTGGCAGGCTTCAGGGCCTGGGATAAATAATTGCTTTGGCCCCACTCACAGAAGGATCTTGGCATGCTTTTCAGACAGGTGACTAAAGCTTGTAGCTACCATGGTAGGTTGAACACTGCAGGGAAATGACTACTCTGAGATCACACAGTCACTGTCAGAGCTGAGAACAGAACTCACGTCACCCGACTCCCTGTGCTGTAATCCCACTGGACCACATGTCCTGTCAAACATAGGAAACACCCATCATGTTCAGATCTCTCCCCAGAACAATGCACTGGCAGGTTTTTGTGTTTGTTCTTTGCACTAACTTTGAAATAGTTATGAGCAGGGTGGATTGATTTAAATCAACAACAAGCAGGAAACCTTGAATTAAATAATCTATTTTAATCCTGTTTTACTTTTGGACTTTATTTTCCTAAAGAGACATTAGTTTTTCATTAGCTGGTGTGATTTAGTACTCTCTGATAGCCAGACAATATTCTATATCTGTATAAATATATTTAAGCAATTATGTAGCTGAACCCTTTTTTTTTTTTTTTCAGATTCTTAATCTTTACTTTGTTAGAAAATGCTGAATGATGCACTTCTTATATATTCGATGAGGATGACAAATTTTTTAGCCATGATGTGTGTGATGTTGCATTTGGTTGGAAATTGGAATTAAATTAATGCACAAAACCAGCATTTAAAAATTGTTAAATAAAACTACCTTAAATATGTCAGATACATGAGAGGGAAAAAAATATCAAAATATGTTTTGCAGTTAAAAACTAAGCAAGTATAATTTGGAGTTAGTGAATTGAACTGATTGTTTCTGGTCGTCATGTCCTTCAAGATTTTAGAACTTGTAGATCTCATCCTCTCTCACCTAGTTTTTAGTCACAGATTAGAAGAGGAAGAAAAGCTTTTCTGCTTTTTCAACTTCCAACTGGTTTCTTAACTTTGAATGAGCTAGATGTTGAACTGAAGTAATTGAATATCCTGACTGAGATGAAGAAAATAGTCTCTCTGCACCTGCGGAAGAGGCTACTGCTGTCAAAAGCTGGTTTAGCCCTTCAACAAACTCTGGTTCTAGGTGCTTAACCGGTTCAGTGGCTTGATGTTACTTAAATCTTCAGCAGCAAACATTTACTGCTTGAATATTTAATTTAATTTAAATTATGTTAATATATATTAAATTTAGGGCTTAACATAGGTCATCATAATTTTAAGTTTAATTGTAAATAGTTTATTTAAAAAAAGAAATACATTTAATTGAACTTAAATCTGATTTAAATGCAAATTTATTTATTTTTTTAAAAGAATCATGGCTTTTCATCTATCCTGCTTGTGGGTAATGACAGACGAGGAGCCTGCCAAACCTGCTTCAGAACCTATATCCAATACAGCCACAGCAACACAGACAAAGGAGCCCATTAGTAAATCTATACATGCATTTGTTACTGTCTAATGTCGATGGCTAGACCTATTCCTAGCTCCTTTTTAATCAGCAGAACAGTACTTTTAGCCACCAAGCCTGTCTCTGAAGCCATGATGGATGGGGGGCAGGGAAGGTACAGTAGGAAAGTGGGAATACCTCACCACAGAATATCCCTCCCCTTGTGGGCTGGATAGAGCTCCTTTCTCTTAGGGCAATGGTCCCCAAAATTTTCACATCATGCTCCCACTTGCCTCTACTCCCCTCCCCCCTCCTAGCCTTGGTCGGGAACTGGGAGTGAGGTTGTGGCTCCCTGGTGTGGGTGAGGCATGGACAGAAGTAACGGTAATGGGTCTGAGGCTGGGAGCCAGGAGTGGATCTGCAGCCTGAGGGCAGGGCTGGGGCCAGGGTTGAGTCTAGGGACGGAGCTGGGGCCAGGGGTAGAAGCTGTGGTTCGGCTGTGGTTGTAGGTCGTGGCTTGGGGTGGGACAGGAGAAGAGCTGGCAGCAGAGCAGGGCTGGGTGTCACTTGCTGTGCCCCATCCCCAAAATGTTCCCTCCCTGCCCCCTAGGTGGGCGGGCTCCACAGTTTAGGGACCTCTATTTTAGGGTATGTCTACACTTAAAACACTGCAACACTTCAGTGTGGACCCTACCTAGGCTGATGGGAGAGGTGGAGTGGCAGGGGCTAGGTTACTGGAAGAATTCTGTCTATGAGGGACTTAGTTCAGTTTAACTATGCCATTCAGGTATGTGGCATTTTCACACCCCTGACTGATGTCATGAAACTGACCTAATTTTCTAGGGTAGACCAGCCCTTAGACCATATCTACAGCAGGGCAATGACCCATCCCTGACAACCACCGTCAGCCCCCAGCCGCGAGGTGCTGCAAAACATCTACCAGTTGAAGGCATGGTCAGCGCTGTTCCAGAGAGCCTGATTGAAGACTTGGGACGCTGGCAGTGCTCTTCTCTGCCAGTGCCAAGAATGGGTTTATCTCGTTTGCACTAGCAGCTAGGGGTGGGTTTTTCAAAAGCATTCCGCTCCCATTGGCTTCAGGGTTAGACCAGTGCTGAGCACTTTTGAAACCCCCACTCTGAATGGCCTTCAACTCCTCATGGGCTGAGGGCGAGGCAGTTCATTGCTGGCAACCATTGTCAGTGCAGGCTTAAGTCCCTTGTGTAGCCAAGCACCGCCTGGGGCAACTGGCTCTCATCCCAGCAAGCTGCCTGGTGTCACGGAACTACTTCTTGGCAGTCTTTGTGCCTTTCTACCATTAATCCAGACTCTGTGCTTCCTGTGGATTTTCAGTTAAACAAACCATGCTGCTTCTTCCACTGCAAGGTTTGGCTGTTCAACTCACTACTCCAGACCTATCCTGTGCTCCAGTTTCCTCCCTTGTGAAGTGAGGCCAGGGAAGCCTGTGGAAAGTAGGGTGTCCCTATGTAGGGTGAGCCCACTGGAGCAGTTTGTCCCCGTATGCTTGTCCCCCGGGATGCAGGCACTGAGCACGCTCCTGAGCATCAGCCTCCTGTGTTCAGTGTCTGTGACTCGTGATAAGTGCCTTTCAGATTCTAAACTCCCTTGGGCAGGGCTCATGCCATCCTCTGTCCTGTAGAGCCAGGTATGCTGCTGGCACCCTGGTGATGTTTAGCCAAAAGGGATTGCTTTGTGGTCCAAGAGAGAAGTTTAAAGTTCCAGTCCCTGGAACCACAGCATCAGAGCCTGGCAGGGTCATTGCCCTTCACGCTTTTGGGTAGAGAAATATATATCCATGCAGCTTACAGCATGGGTCTTGCGGAGGAGACCTTAATAATAAAGGTCCTGTCTGATTTGTAGGGGTATTAAAGATCCCAGAGGACTTCTGGGGGGGGGGGGGGGGTTTCCTGTCCAAAATGTCCTGCTGTGGTGTGGACTGGCTGCTACCCTCTACCCAGAGGTGACTTCATTAGTGTGCTGCAAGTGGGCGATCCTCTGAAGGGGCTAGAGAAATGCAAGCTCTGATTTGGTCAGCTGTGTGGGGCTGGGGGTGGAGGGGCAGTATGTTTGCATCAGGGCTACGAGGCAGAAATGTTACACCTTTTACAGTGCCAGCCGCCTCCAGGAGCGTTAGCCCAAGGCCTTTGTACACTGGGGTGCTGCACAGTCTTACGCGTGTGCCTGGTAGAGCTACCCAGTTAAAAGAATAAGCTTCCTGGCTGGCTTAGTGGTCAGTCATCTGCACTGCCCAACTGAAGAGCTGGATTTGGTCCTTGGTGCCTGTGCCCAGAGGGCTTGGAGTGCTCATTCAGGGCATCTGCCGGGGGTGTAAGGGGATCTTCATTGCTTGATTCTGATTGGGGAGGGGCACTGCCCAAACCACAGCGGGCTGTCCCGTCCCCCCTCACCAACTGGGTGTAACACTGGCCTGTGCCTAGCACAGAGGAGCCCTAGCTCTGACTAAGCACGGGGAGTTGCTGGTAGGATTCTGCAACCACTGGCCTGTCGCAGTTGTCAGGGGTATTCTGAGATCTCTAGGTGCAAAAGAGATTTTGTAAATGACATTGTTTGGAGGAAGCTCATAGAGGGAAGTATTCAATGATGGAATTATCTCAGAGCTGGTCGAAAGTATAAAGACTGGAATCCAAAGAAGACCAGTCACAGAAACCACCATGGACCAAGCCAGGCCCTCAGTAGGGATCACAGGACAATAAACATTTATGTGGGACTCAGTATTGCCCAGGAAGGATGGTAATATGGCTGCCTGTTTAGTTCTAGGGCTGTGAGTTTATCTATGGATGGGGTGTCTCATACTGTTACACCAGAGGTTTATAGACAGGACAGGTGGATTATGCCACTGAGCAACAATAGAAAATCTCCCAGCCAAACCACTTTATAGGCACCCTCTACATCAGAGGTGTTGGACAAACTACAGCCCAAGGGCCCCTGAGCTCCTGGCCAGAGAGGCTAGTCCCCGGCCCCTCCCCTGCAGCCACACCGCTGTGCGGGCAGCACTCTGGGCAGCAGGGCAGCACGCTTCTGCGGAGAGAGCGGCAGCGTGTCTAACTCCAGCTGGGTGGCACGGCTGCCAGATGTTCTGCTCTGAATGGCATGGTAAGGGGGCTGGGGCGGGGGGGGTTGGATAGGTGTGGGAGTCCTGGGGGGCCTGTCAGCGGTCGGGGATGTGGATAGGGATCAGGAGATGGGGAACGGGAGCGGGATAGGTGTGGGGTCCCAGGGGTTTTCAGGGGGCAGGGGTGTGGATAGGAGTCGAGGCAGGGGGTATGGGGTGGGTTCCCGGGGGGTGGTTGGGGCGGGGGTGCCCGGAGGGGACAAGAAGCAGGAGGGGTTGAATGGGTTGGAGGTTCTGAGGGAGGCAATCAGGAGGTGGAAAGTGGGAGAGGGTGGATAGGGGGTGGGGGCCAGGCTGTTTGGGGAGGCACAGCATTACTTAGCTGGCCCTCCGTACAGTTTTGCAACCCCAACATGGCCCTCAGGCCAAAAAGTTTGCCCACCCCTGCTCTACATACTCTGGTGCTGCAGTTTCGAGTGCCATAGAAAAGCTTACAAACTAACTACCCAAGCTGTAACCCTTTGCCTACAAGGCAGGCTGGAGTATTGGTTCAGGGCACTTGCTCTGAGGCTAGGGTTCTGCAGGCGTGGGGTGGTTGGTTCGTGGAGAGCACTGCTGTGCTATTTATGAGAAGGGACCAGGACTTTCCAGCTCTGCTTAGGTGCGTATTAAACTGGACGGAGGCTTTGGATCCAGGTGGACTGGTGAGTGTGGTGCTGGAAGGTGGTGACTCAGCCTGGTTCTAGCCTAGTCCCCGATCTAGTCCAGAGCCACATTGAAGCACAGTTGCAGCACTCCGCTGTGAGGCCTGTGTAGACAAGGCCTAACCTTCCACATAGCCTCTTGGACAAGTTCTGTAAAACAGATGCTGTTATTAGGAATAAATTCTCTGACCTTTCTGGGGAGGGAGATGTTCTGGGCTGGGAAGTTTCAATATTGAGCTTTGTCTGCTGGTGGCCCTCATAGGGCTAGAGTCTGAGTGAGGAAAAAGGGGGTCCCTGGCAGGGGCATGGAACCTTTCCCATTTCCAAGGAAGGATGGCTCAAAACCCCAGGGTGCCAGGTGGGAATGGGCCACCTTGCAAACATAAGAACAGCCATACTGGGTCAGACCAAAGGTCCATCTAGTCCAGTATCCTGTCTTCCGACAGTGGCCAATGGCAGGTGCCCCAGAGGGAATGAATGGAACAGATAATCAAGCGATCCATCCTCTATCACCCATTCCTGGCTTCTGCCAAACAGAGGCTATGGACACTAATAGCCATTGATGGACCCATCCTTCATGAACTTACCTAGTTCTTTTTTGAACCCTATTATAGTCTTTGCCTTCACAACATTCCTCTGGCAAGGAGTTCCACAGGTTGACTGTGCATTGTGTGAAGAAGTACTTCCTTCTGTTTGTTTTTAAATCTACTACCTATTAATAAGAGAAAGGAAGAGATTAACCCAGCAGTGAACTCTGCAGCTCACCTCAGGAAGGCAGGTGCTGGGTCAGAGCATGTACATTAAACAGATTCCTGATGCTTTCTCCCTTGCGGGGCAGTTGGGCTTTGCCTAAATTGTAAGGGCTGGTCCATCATTCAGGCAGGACTGGATTCCTTGCTGCAGCCTCTGTTGCTAGCTCTGAGCCCTCAGTGTTTCAGGGTGAGTCTGCAGGTTTAATTGTCTGTGGAGGGACAATTAGCTTGGAAAGCCCTGGAGAGCCAGTACTCTCTCTCCGACCCTTCCCTCCACACCTCTCATTAAGGGAGGAAAGCCAGTCTGAACTGAGCACAGGTATCTGGAGTGCGCATGTGGCAGGAGGGAAGCTGCAGGAGAAAACACACAGCCAGCAGGTAATTAAACCAAGCGTTTGCTCCTTGTTGACTTTGTCTCTCTGAAAAGCTCCTTTCGACAGTGGAGAGCAGCTGTGTGCAGAGCTGGCAGTCTCTGCAGGGGTCTGCTTCTGTCTGCAGTGGAGTGCTTCAGCAATCCAGCAAGTTGCACTCACCTCTCTGGCACTGAGGTGGTTCTGCCAGCCTGCCTGAGGTACTTACAGTGCATCCTGCTGGTACTCCCTAGCTGTGCCAAGAGCCCCTGTGTTTACTCCACAGAACTGGATTTGGAGCAGAGTGCTCCAAGAACAGACGTGCCCATTCAGGGCTAGGTGCTCTCAGACGTGCTACGTGGACATACTCCTCGGTGCAGCCTCCTGGCGTCTGCGTGTATCTTTGGGCTTAACCTGAATTCAGTAGTGCGAGCTGAATGCAGTAGGTCTCTGGTAAGGAGAACAGTACCTGGCCGATCAGTGTGTGCTGTTGGGAATGTGTTTTGTACTAGTAGTGGGAGGGCTTGTCAGGCATCCATTTGACACCTTGGAGCTGGGTTTATAACTGGCCAGGGACAGATGAATTGCAGCTGATTTTACATGCAGAACAATGTTTGGTAGGGTAGGGTCTCATACATTTTCCTCTCAGTTCATTCAGATCAGGTCAACCAGTGAAATCTATTGCACTTGAGGGGAGACTCCTCCTCTGCAGGGCTGTTTGTCCAGTGGTCTGTCCCCTTGCACTCAGATGACTATCTCTGTATCTTTGTCTGGCCATCTTGTCTAACAATGGGACTGCTGCTGGGTTGGAACAGAGATATTGTTGGTGTAAAGGTGCTTAGTTAAACCTGAAATGAAAATTCAGGTTTCAACTGGGAAAAATTAACATTGAAAAACAGCTCAGTGGGGTGCTGGGGGAAGTGTCAGACTTACTGGTTATTAATGTAGCAGAGTCCTTGTCTTATTTTAGGGGGTGATGGTTAGAAACTCGCTTGGTGAAGTTCACTAGAACACAGCCACATTCCCTTTTTGGTTTGACTGTCAACAGCATCACTGTTGGTGCACCCTCTTCCACATCAGTTATACATGCTGTCTGAGTGCATATGTATAGCCCCGGTGCTTGTCTTCCAAGATACAGTGGCTGCTGTTCAGGACAGCATGTACCAGCTGTTCTTGTCTGGGGGTATCTGACATGCTGTTTCCCTCTAGTTAAAATAGGAAGTGGCTATACTATTGTGGGTACCACTGTGTGGTATTTCCTGTTCAGCATGTCAGAGGTCTCTGTTTAATGACTGGTAAGTACTGATTTTTTGATGGAAACTACTTACTGTCTCGTTAAAAATGGGTGTTAAGGGTTAGGCTTCAGCTCAGTGCGAAGTGGAAGAGCTCTCATTTTGAAATGTTTGTTTACATTCTGTGACTGGTGACTATTCTTTGGGTGTCCCTGGGTTAGGGGGTGAAAAGCTGTAGGAAACTTTGATTTGGCTGAAACCAAACTCAAACTTCTAGTGTGTAGGTATTAATGGAAGCTGTTTAACTGCCCACCTTTGTTTGTGGCTAGTCTATCTAGACAAGCGACTTAAACTATGTCCCTTGAAAAGAGCAGCCTGGAGAATTTTGCAAAGCAGCCACTCTAGGATTTAATCCATTGATTTACAGCTCGCAGACAGGAAGGCACTGTGCCTTCTTAAAAGCCTGTGCTTTTAATCTCAAATCTGTTCTCTCCCCTTAGACCTGCTAGAAATGCATCCCCCTCATCTCCGCTCTTCACTGCAGTCTGGTTGAGTAGGCAGTCTTCAGATAACAGGCCCTTGATAGGGTGAGCTACAGCCTGCCTTTGCTCTAGCTAATTTATTTCCCCACTGACACTCAGCTTCCCTATTAGCAATTGATTCTGCACAGTTGGGCTAGTTGGACTGTTGGTGGCTGTCAGTTGTTAGCACTAACCCACTGCATTGGCTGGACTAGTGAGACCCCCTCAAGCACTGAGCAGTGTTTAGTTCCCTGCCCCTGGGATTTCTGTGCAGTGCCTAGGCACAAGCTCTGTACTTGGTGATATTTTCGTGCCCAGTGTTGCTGGCAGGGCAGGTAAAGGAGAGCCCCTTGCCAGAAGGATTGCTGGGGGCCTGACTCTCCAATCTGCACAAATCCAAGCGTAAGGGAAGGTGTTTTGCCCTGCATTATAATTTGTGTTGTGTGTGTTAGATTGGCTGTGTTTAATACCACAGCTCCAGGCAAAGCTATAATGATCGATCGGGGCTTCGCTAAATAGATTGGTACCGTAGGAGTGTTCATTGCAAAGCAGCATATCAAACCCCACCTCGCTTAGTGCTGGGGCCCAGCAAATCCTGTGTTTCTGTGTGTAACCGTCTGCCTGCACAGAGCTCTTCAGCCAGGCCAGCTAAGTGAGACCTGTGGGGTTCTGCTGAACATATGATGGCTCGCCTGCCCCGTCAGCTACTCTGAAGGCACCAAGAGAGATTTGATCTGAAAGGGAAAATGGAGAGCCTGGGCCAGACACTTGGCTCTCACCTCCTGAGTCTAGGGTTTAAAGCCAAACTGATGTTACATGATATGAGTTTGTTGGTCTCAGCTTAGGCTCTGGTGGTCAAGTCTCTTGAGACTCCCCCACCTCTGATTTAAAGGTAGTCTAGGGCTCTGGGGCTAGAGGTATGGCAACATCTGCAGGATGCAGTCCTTGAGACTCCCCCAGCTCTGAGCACCTGGGCTGGAGTTAAAGGTCCTAGCTTCCACAAGGTGATGTTCTGTTGTAACTCTTCCTGTGGGGGAAGAGCCTCCTAGTTCATATACACAAAAGAATGAAAATGCTGAACGGGCAGGCAGCAGCCAGCTGCAGTTCATAGGCAGGGAGCATGTGCAGCATGTGAACTCATGTCTTGTAACATGAGGCAGGAGGTGTTGTCCTGAGAGCGTGGGGGATAGAGACACATTGATCTGATTCAAGTGAACAAAACTACCCAAAACCCACCTTGAAGAGAACTTCCCACCCAAATCGCTCATCCTGCCACGCTGCAAACCTTCCATCTTCAGCAGACAGCAACCAAAGCAAAATGCCAAACCAGCTGGCTGGCTATCCGAATGCTGCTGTGAGTGCAGCAATCTACAGCCATACAGCCCCCTTCTCCCTTTGTCTCTGGTCATTCTATTCGCAAATATGTGCACCTCGCACCCTCCACCTGACTCCTGTGGACATGTGCCTGCCTGAGGAGATCAATGTATTAGCTAAGGCATGGCAGGGGTGAATAAAGAGTGATCCCAAGATGTGCTAATTGGTATGTAAAAATCATGTTCCTTTTTGAAAAACATACATTCCCGAGCAGAATCTGGACCAGGGACAGAGGTGCTGGAGTGCTGGCTGGAAGGCGTGTCTTGAGGGATGAAAGAGAGAGAGGTGTAATGTGCAAAGTGTCAGGGAGCTATTCCAGGTATAGGGCACAGCCTGGGAGAAGTAGAGAGTCCGTTGGAGAAGAACACAGTTCTTTTGAATTCCAGCCCTCTGCTTGCTCTTAGAACACAGCTTCTCTTAGCTGTGTGTGGCTGTATCTGGAAGCCACACTTGTGTGGGGTATGCACAGGACTCCCCAGTACATCATGTGATTCAGCTTATATGTTGCTCACCCTCCTTCCCTAATCTCCCAGTCGATCAGACAGAGCTGGCTTTGTGACTGGAAACCAATAGAATCTCGCCTGGCAACTTGAACAGAACCTACAGAGAGGAAGAGATAAGAGCAAGCGGGCAGCCTCCTAACTAAATATACAGCCTGCAAGGACTGGAACGTGCAAATCATACCAAAATTTGGCTCTTTAATATTTAATAGATAGAAGGAAGATGTCTTCTCTCGCCTGAGGGATAAATAGATTTGAAATGCCTTCTAGACTTCACCGCTTATCGCATCTGAAATACACACGTCTCCCTGCAGCTCAGAAATTATCCATCTCCTCGTTCCTAGCCATATATGTATATGATGTATGTGTAAAATACCTTTCAGTATGTTCATGCTGCACCTGCACAGTGTGCTTAGAATTCTTCATGCACAGAACCCAGAGGAAATCTCTCTAATCTGCTTATAGATCTGAAGTATGGGGTTCACACATGGTGTCTGTTTGGGGAGGGTGCCTCACTGTCTAAGCTGTCAGGCTGAACGTGGATATCAGGGGATCTCTTATCGCCCATTAAAGCCAAATTCCCTTGAGTGGGTGTCATGTCATAGGATCTCTGCCAGGTGACCTGGGAAAGACAGCTTTGTTCATGAGGATTTATTTTAAAAGTCTTTTTATTGATGTTTTTCTAGCTGTTCTAAGAGGCATCAGTGTTGAGCACCGGTACTTGGCACCCGATGCCCTAAAGCCGCCAGTCTACAAACCCTTGAATACATGTTGTTTTACCCAAGGGCTATCAGATTTCTTCAGCAGGGAAGCCGTATTTAAAATAACCCGGCTAACCAGCCTCCCTTTGTAAAGTAAAATAATACGTCAGGTGGGGGATTTTCTTTTGTCCTCCTCTCCTTGGGGTTTATGCCCCCAGGTCCAACCACAAAGGTATGTTGCTTTACTGTGATACCACAAAAGCAGTTTCAATGGGGTTCTGGATCATGGTTATGATGTAACATGGAAACTCTCCGAGGGTTCCAGCAGAGAATGGTCTTGCAGAAAAGCTGCCAGACAGAGACTTGGGATTCCAGCATCAATTCCGAGCCCTGTGCATGAGCTTGGGTAAATCACATGATCACTCAGTTCTCCCTCAGTAAAATGGCAGTAATAATCCTTCCCTCTCTCACAGGGAGGGTGAGGATAAATTCACTAGTGCCTGTGAGATGCTCAGCTGCTGTGGTGAGGGTGGGGTGGGGGGGCAGAGAAGCCCCAAGATACAAGTAGATCCATTCCGCCAGTGTATTTTAGGATTTGTCCATTGTTCTCTATAAATGGTTAGGTGACGGGGGCTATTCCTTGGCCCAGCAGATTGCACGGCCATGAAGTTTTGCCTACCTTCCTTCTGAAATGCTCCCTTTCTTAATTCCACCCATTTTCCCTATTTACCCCCTCCTCGCATCATCCTAGATAATTCCCTCTCTCCTCTGGTGTTTACATCCTTCCTGTGGTATAGATTAGGATCACATCTCCACTTAGCTGTTGCTTAACCAAGTTATCCATATTTAGCTCCTTTAATCTTCACTTCTAAGTCAATCTCTTCAGCATCCTCATTATTTTTGTTCCTCTTCTCTGAACTCCCTCAAATTCGTCAATATTTTGGGTAATGAGGGGTCCAGAACTGAATGCAGGTGCTGTCTCCTGAGAACCCCCTGGAGCAGGGCTGCTTGTTCTGTGCTGTGATGCTCAGATTGCGTTGGCCTTCCCTCCCCAGTCTGTCCCAGCAGTGTTGCTTTCTAGGTTATTCCCACCCATTCTGTCTATTTCCCCCCAGATAGAACATCCTGTTATTTCCAGCCCTAGATCCTGGTCACTCTAGGTTTCGATAGACTCTATCACTGTTGGCAAATCTTTGCAAATTAAACTGCGATTGAGGAGTGCTTGGCTTGGCGGTACTCTTTGCCACCCCGGATCCTGGGGCCTCTCTGCGCTGGTCCAGTTGCCTGGTGCAGACTGCTCTAATCCGGGCCAGCTGCCTGCAGCCTCAGTGGTTTCTTGTGGGCTGGCAGAGAGGAGAGTTAAGGCATGGGGAAGTGCTAGGCATAGGGCTAGTCTGCACTGGCAATGCTTTAACGTGGCTTGTATGGTCGCGGCAAAGCACTGGGAGAGAGCTCTCCCAGCGCTGTAAAAAACCACCTCCACGAGGGGCATAGCTCCCAGTGCTGGTGCACTGTCTATACTGGCGCTTTACAGCACTGAAACTTGCTGCACTCAGGGGGTGTTTTTTCATACCCCTGAGCGAGAAAGTTGCAGCGCTGTAAATTGCCAGTGTATGCAAGCACATAGTCTCTTCCCTGGCATTGGAGCTAGTGCCAGCAGCTCTGTGCCAGCTGAGGCTCCCCCTTGGCAAGGGAGATTCTTGGGGGCTGCTTTGCACTCGTGGTGCTCCACAATGGAGTAGGTGTGCAGCCCAGGGCTACGGCATAGCATCACCTGCAGGTGTCATTGATGTACAGTTTACTCCCCCTTTCAGATCGGGAATGGAAACAATAAGTACAATTGTCCCTAGCCCCAACTCCTGTGGCTCCCCATGTGCTACCTCTCCCCATACATGCCAGCTCTATGTGTCGCTGCTCAACATTCGATTTAATCCTATCTCCTGTCCAAGTGATGGTGCAGAGATCCACCTCGGTGTAATATTTCAGCACACTCTGTATCAAAGGCATCTTGAACGCCACATACTCAGTCCACTGCATTCCCTCCACACACCGATTGGATAGTTCTATCAATAAAAGCAAACAGTGTCTGGCAGACTGACTTGATAGCCCTCAGTGCAACCTCTTGCTCCTGGTGCTTTTACTCTCTGGAAATCTAGTGGCCTTTGTATCTGCAGTTATTTTACTAGGAGTTGGATTTACAACAGAGAAACAGGACCACTCTTCATGTGTCGAGCCAAGTTTGCTATTCCCACATCAGGCTTCCTTCGGCTTCTGCAGCTTAGGAGGCAGGACCAGGCTGGTCAGTCGAAGGGCAGTGGACACAGGCTTAGTTCCACTTTTGTGAGAGGAACTCCCTGCTTATCTTCTCTCCTTGTCTGAAGACCAATGTTCCACTCTCTCTTCTCCCATCGTGTTATCTCTGCTGTTCTATGTCACTTCTCAAGACTCTAGTAATGGACTGAGTTCATTAGCTAGTGCCCTGTGGTATGGCCCCTCGGGCTGACTTGGTTGTATTGCAGCTATCCAGGGATCCAGATTTGTAACTAGTAAGACACTGGGCTGGATGGGTAAGGGGCCCCGTGGAGCAGTTGACCGGTAGGTCTGACTGCAGGCCAGGTGGTAGGCTAATCATGGCTCCTGTGTATGGGATGGAGCTGGTTCTTGGCCCATTTCTTAGGGGACGTGATCGCCTCCCCATACACTATTACCTTTGGCACTAATTGTCCCCCTTGTAGGGGGTGAGGACTCCAGCTGGGGGCGGGGAGTGGACTCTGTGGTGGGGCCAGGGATATGGGGATCCCTGAGCGCCTGCATGGCGCTAATTAGGCTGTTGTGCAGCTGTGCAGTTTACAGGGAACTTAGGTCGACAGACTTGGGCTAGTGGGGCTCAGGCTAGTGCTCTAGACATAGCTGTACAGACAACGCTTTGCAGTTGTGGCTCAGATTCTGAGACCTAGGGAGTGGAGTGTCCTGCAGCAGAAGGGACCCGCCTTCATTTGGTGCCTTGTAGCTGTAAATGCTCAGAACTTGTAAAGCCCCCAGTTAGTGCCCTCTTCTTCCACCAGCAGGGCTATGCTAGGATGAACCAGCTGTGGCTGAGCAGCCTGTGTGCTTGGCTACACTGGAAATTTCAAAGTGCTGCTGCGGGAGTGCTGCCGCGGCAGCGCTTTGAAGTGTGTGTGGTCGCGGCGCCAGCGCTGGGAGAGCTCTCTCCCAGCGCTGCACGTACTCCACCTCCTCATGGGGTTTAGCTTGCAGCCCTGGGAGCCGCGCTTCCAGTGCTGCGGCACTGTTTAGACTGGCTCTTTACAGCGATGTATCTTGCAGCACTCAGGGGGGTGTTTTTTCACACCCTGAGCGAGAAAGTTGCAGCGCTGTAAAGTGCCAGTGTAGCCAAGGCCAGAGTGTGTTGAGGCAGGCTGATCAGGGCAGAGAGAGAGGGTTGTGCTGTGTTCTCTGTAACATAATGGGACCCAGAACTGTCTGTGCGTACAGAATGTCCAGCAAGCCCTGCCCTGGTCTAGGAGTTATCTGCGTTTGCCTGTGTGTCTTTTATACCCTGTTAATCCTGATGGAGATTTGCAGTTCAATTTTGGACTCTTCATCTCCAAAGAGCCAGCTCCTTTTATAATCCTGCCCGTACTTAAAAGGGTGCTGTGCTTTCTCTGTCTGCTTGAAGGTGAGCAGAGCCAAGAGCAAGGTATCTGCCAGAGGGGCGGTACTTTCTGAGCAGGGCTTAGGAGGGGATTTGTGCAGGATGCTTTAATCATGGCAGGAAGCCTGCTCCTGGGGAAGAGCAGCTCTGTGTGTTTGCCTGTTAGCTCTTTAACTGGGGTCATCGTGGAAGCACTTATAGAGTGTAAGGGGATCGGGCTTTAACTTTCTATTCAAGCGTATTATCCTCCTCCTTAAAACAGAGATTAACTGCTTTCCTCCCAGCCTCCCAGGAGTTACAGGATTACCAGCATTTCTTCACTTGCTGACCAGTTGATCTGCCTAAAGGAGATAGTAAGCCCTGTTGTCAAATGCAGCTTGTCCCTCCAGGTCAGAGGGACCCCAGTTCCTGGTGACAGTCAGTGCCTGCTTCTTCTGGAGTTAGCTTGGTGACCCCGTGGTGCTAATCGCTGTACAAATATGGAATAAGAGTGTCCATGAGTAGCTTACAGTCCTAGTGACCTTGCAAGGTTTCAGCAATGCAGGGACTGTCTGGGCCACCTGGAGTTTGGGTTATCTGTTGTTTGGCTGGTAACTTTCTGTTGGTGACCACAGAGCATTAGCGCCCCTCCAGCGTGGTGTAGATGAGAGAGGCTGGATCAGTACGAGTGGAAGGATCAAACACCCTCTGGAAACCCACCCCTAACTTTCTGTGAGATTCCAAAGCTACCAAAGCCGTTGGAGGAGCAATCAGTTTGGAGCTGGAGACATTGACCAGAAGGTTCTTATAAAATTATCTAGAGCAGGGGGTTCCAGATGTTTTTCCCAGAGGCCCCTATGCAGCTGCACTAGGCCCTGTGGCCCACTATTAACACTTCTGGAGGAACGTTATTAATTTAATTATTACAAACATATGAATGATACATACCAGCAGGGGGCCAGTACTTACAGATTTGTCTTTCCCCTTCTGGACTGCAGCTTGAGGGCAGGTTCCACCCCTCCTCCCACACAGCACTGTACCCCACTGATGCCCAGCACCCTTCCCTTGCAGAGCCAGGGGCAAAAGCCCTGGTCTCATCCCCCCCCAAATGAAGCCGAAGCTCCATGTTCCCCTCTTACTGTAAGTTAGGTCCCCCTGGCCTCTGCCCCCCAGGGATGCTGGTAGGGGGTGGCTGAAGTCCTTTGGTGTTGCCTGTCACCGGTGGCAGCATGGCACATTCCGCTCTGCCCGGGACTCCGCAGCTCCAGCTCATCCTGCATGGCCCGGTTCTCCTCCAGCTGGGGGGAGATGGGGAGGGCAGAGAGAGGAGGCAGAATCCATTACCCAGTCAGAGAAGGGGTTCAGCTCAGAGAGCCCCAGCCTGGCCATGAGGGCTCAGCCACGCTCCAGAGCAGTGGGGATGAAAGTGCAGGTAATGGTGTGAGATGCTGACAAAGGAGCAAGTGAGGCTGATGCATGGTGTGTGTGTGGAGAAGGCATGGGCTAGTTACACCAGAGCGAGCAGTTGGTATGTTGGGGGAACCTTGAAGCTGAGGAAGAGAAACTTCAATGTGGTAGATTTGAATGGGGAGCCAGTGGAGGGATGTAAGAAGTGAGGAGGTGTGTTCAGAGCCGCAGGCAGTGGGGGTGAACTAAGCTGCATGTTGGCTGGCTGAGGAGATCAGAGGGGACAGGGTGGGGTGTTGGCAGAGGCTTGCATGGGTGTAATTGATCAGAGTTTACCAAGCGGTCCTGCTGCGCTGCACAAGGGGGGCTAGGCTCCAGCAGAACTGATGGCAGACTGGCTGTGCAGAGCTGAGAAGGAGGGAACAGTTTTACATAGTGTCTCTGCACTTCAAGGATATGTGCCTGCTCCCTTGTCAATGGGAGGTGCTCAGCACAGTGCAGGCTGGGTCCCAGGAGTCTACGTGTTGGGTAGCCCTGCACTGATGCTTGCTGCACTGCCTCGTCGATGGCATGGAGCCAAGACCTTTGTTTCAAGAAGTTCTTCCTTTAGCAGTGTGTAGTGCATGTGCCTGCCTGGGACTCCTCCCCTATTGCCAAACCTGAGTGACTCTAGGAGCAGCGCTGCTGGGTTGAGTCTGCTTTGCCCCCTTGCTGCTGCAGCCGCACAGTAGTAAGGGCAAGTCAGAGAGCTCCCAGAATTCGCAATGAAGCGAGTAACCACAGTAAACAGCAGTGATCCCTGTGTCCACTAATAGACCTGCTCTGCCTTCAGTGTCCCCATGTGGTCAAAGCACCAGGGCACAGCCTCCTTGCTGGGATGGCAGCAGGTATCTTTCCATTGTAGTTCATGGCTACGTTGGAGCAGACTCATTCACGTTTTAATTTGATAAGCAAGGGAAACCTCCGGCACCAAGGTGAGTTCTGGCTGAACCTGGAAGCCAAGAGGTGCTCCTATCTCCCATCAGAAACAGTCCCCTGTTAGAACTCTCCTCAGAGCAATGTGAGTTCTTCACCAGCCCATCAGCTGACTGCCTGCTTCGCTGAGGATGTGTCTGCATGGGGAGTTATTCCTGATTAACTCCCTGGCTGGATGCTCTTAATTCCCCACTCCTGCTGCTGTTCTCAGCTTCTTCTCTTGCCTGGCAGAAGATCTCTTCTGTTTTTAGGGTGATGGTGTGGTCTGATCGCTAGAGCTGGTGACATGATGTGAGCATTGCTACCATGGGTTCTATCCCTGGCTTTATTGCAGGCCCTTACACTAGGGAAGAGTTTGTGCTTTGACAGAGTCTATCTGGTGTTCTCAAAGCATTGCAAGCGGTGAATTGAGCCTGTCTACACTGCAGGGGAGGAACTTATCTCCACTTTCCAGCCCAGAGAGGGGAAGTGACTTTCTGAAGGTAACAGCAACTAAACAAGGAATATAGGTGATTCGCTTTTCCCCTAGTGTAGACATGTTTAGCACCATTTAAAAACATGTTAGTTGGTCTCTAGAGGAGCATAGTCAACCAGGACCAACCAGCATTTTTAGGAGTATTAAGCCCTGTCTACACAAGGTATAAAGGTTTTGTTGTTTGAAAACATTACGTTATGTTTAAACACATTTGTGAACTTCCTAGTTTAGCTGGGGCCAGTGAGTCAGTGCCAGAGGCAGGGATAGAACCCAGATTTTCTGGTCCCCAGCCCTGTGCTTTTACCTTAATCCTAGCCTGCCTCTCTAATAGAACGTGTAACTGCTAGGAAGTCTCTGAACCTCTCTGCTCACACCCACACCCCCATCCATTAGAAGGTGTGCCTGCATGCTGGGAATCACCCCAGAGGATGGACACCTTCATGTTGGAGTGGCCTAGACACTGTGTCCAAGGACAAGTAGTGTGGTACGGGGTGGGATCCGTCATATTGCCACCCCACTGCCAAATCACAGATGGGCAGCTAGAGTAGAATCGACTGCCTGTGCTAAATACTGAGCTGCTCAGGGGGTCCTACTGCCTTTGCCAGGCTATTTCCTGTGATCTTTTAGTGGATGCTCGTAGGTAGGGGATGGCCCTTCCCCCACCCCTTCATTCAGGTTTGAAGGGCTTGAGAAATCGTTGGGTGGTACAAAGGGGCCGGGACGAGGAGCAACAGGATACAATGGAGAAACATAAACTTGATATCAGGCAAATCTGCCTGCTGGGGGGATGGTCTCCCCATGGAAGGAGCTGGAGCCCCTCCCCCTGGGACACTTGGAACAAAGAGAGAGAGACGGAGTGTAGGGTGTTGCCACAATCCAGCACTGGACGTGGGCTGATGCCTGGAGGATTGAGTAGGTCTTCCCTGTCTTCAGCTCGTGGGGTTGATTCTGGCAAAGGACAATTGTTAGATTCCAAATTCAGAGGAATCGGTGGCGGCGGGTTTGGCTGTTCACATCTGCTCCACACCCTCAAGGGAAAGCTCCAGTGAAACTATAACTCGGTACATGCGCTTGGAGAAGAGCTTCCAAGTCATATGGGCATGGCCAGGGTTGTTCCCCTTCCAGCTGAGGCAAGGGCTTCTGTGAGACTAGGCGGGCAAGATGGAGAAATGCTGTGAAGCTGTTGAAGCAGCTTCCCTGCTGGGTAGCAAGGGGTCACCGTGCCAGGCTGCAGAGTGCTGTCTGAGCTGAAGCAGGGATGTGGCTGTCACTGATTTAGAAGCATTTGATGCCTGATCCAGTCAGAGAGTCTTTCCACTAACTCCAGGATTGGACCCTTGGCACCAGCCGTTCAGCACTGCTGACCCCAGGAAGTCCAAACACCCGCCCCTGACAGTTGCACACTGGTTGGGTTATAGTTAACAGATGTGTCCCCCAGTGTGACCATGGCGCTGTTCCCAGTTGCAGCCAACCAGCCCAGCAGTCCTGTGGCGCGATCTCTGGCGAGGACAGTGTGACACTCACGCACGCAGGTGAGATGACGTTGTGGAATTGCTAGGAAAGGGTTTGGGTTTTGTGGTTGCCTCATCTCCTACTGTTACTGCTAAGGCAAGTTTTCCAAGGTCTGATCCCAGCCTCCTCTCAAAATGTCTTGCTGCTTCTGATGAGTAAGAACATTGGGTTCTGGTGAGGCTATTTTCCCCTGGTCTTGTGTTGCGCTGCCCATGGTATGGAGCCTGTAAGATGGGCTTGGATTGTCTTTGTTAGTGTATCTTGGGGTGGTGGAGGGGTTCTGCTTTCCCTTGGGAAAATAGAACTGTTTCCTTTTGGAGTAAGAGGAGGTTTCTTTGAGAGTAACTTCCTGTGTGTGTGAAGCAGCTTTGGCCAGCTGCATCTGCACAGTACAGTCAAGCAGTTACCTCTTCCTGGGGCATGCACAGAGAGAACTCTGTAGAATGGGTGACTGTGTTGTGTAATGGTTATTAGTAGAGGCCTGGGAGTCGGGAGTCCTGTGTTCTATGTCTGACTGCCACTGACTTGCTGTGTGACCTGCGGCAACTTCCTCTTTGCCTCAGTTCTCCCATCTGTATAATGGGGATAATCCCATTCCCTCTTCTAAAGTCCTTTGAGATCCTAGGACTAGAATGCTACATGTTAATTGCAAGCTGTTTCTTTTTGTTATTAAGGTTGTTAGTGTGAAAAGCTAAGTCTGTCCTAAGATCTCGTCCACTCCTGCTGCTCCTAACATGCTCGGAAGGGGTTGCTCTGCACAAGTTGGCAGAGCAGGGCTCTAGGTGTGCGATAACTGTCTGTTACAGCTGATCTCTTAGAGAGCTTGTCTCCAGAGGTGAGCTGGGGCTCTCAGATGAGCTCCTAGTGAACAGATGTGCAAATCATCAGACTCACCAGGACCATGGGCACAGAACTAATGGCCCTTCTTGTGGGCTGTCTCTGTAGAGAGATCTTGGAGACTAATCCCTCGTTTGCAGGTGGCCTATCTGAGGAGGGGTATTGGTGTGTGTAGAGCCAGCAGGCAGTGCTGTCTAAGCTCCCACCAGTACCAGCTGGGTGAAGTGGAGGGTTATGACTCCCTTTTGCATGATAAACAAGAGCAGAGTGTTGTAGAAAGAAGGACCCAGGGCACGACAGAGGGAGCTCAGCAGGAGGTGGGGATAGGGAGAGCTGGGGAAATGAATGCAGTGGGGGAAAGACCTTTCCAAAACTCTTCAAAAGCTGGTGAGCTAATTCTTGTGCTTCCCTCCGAACCAGGCAGAGGATGTGAGTTGTCAGCCTGGTGGGGGATGGAAAATACAAGCAACCTCTTGCAGGCAGGGCCCTATCATCATCCATCAGCTGCAGAGTTAATGGCCTTGTTGATGGGAGATGCTGTGAATGTCAAGCAGTCTGAGGGATTCTGGGGTGAGAACAGGCAGTGACAAGCACAGTGGGCAGACTTCATCCAGCAAAGCCTGTGCCACAAGAACAGACACAGGAGCAGGGAGGCAGAGACTGAGCCTAGGTTCTGCAATAAGGTTTTTCTTTCTCCCTCCCTCAGTTTTTAAGGGAAACAGCCAGGTTCCCAGGTGCAGTGCAAATCGTAACCATCTGGATTATGGAGAAGCTAAGCTCCCCTACAGCACGCTGAGGAATTCAGAGCTGGCACGAACACTGCTTGTGCTCTACCTGCTGGGAAAGAAATCCTGACTCCTCCCCGTTCATGTGTTCGCTTCTGCTCCCTGCTCAATGCACTCGGAGCAGAACATGGCAGGAACTGGGGCAAGTGCCCTGGGTTCCGTGGTTGCGGTGTTGGAGCTAGAGCGAGCTACCGGCACTCATTGAGCAGATTGGGTCACTTGTTGTGTTCTGATGTCTATTGTATTCATTTGGAGAGCAATATTGAACGTTGCTCCTCTTGTGCAGGTATTGGCATAAAAACGGCACTTTTTCTCTGACTCTTCCTTGCTGTAGTGTTTACTGCTTCTTACTACGGAAACTATGATCCTCTTTCGGAGCAGCCACAGTGAAATCTGCAGCCCTTACAGACTCTCTCTTAACAGGCTTTGTTGCTGTTCAGTCCAGTTTTTAAAAACTGCCCTGGCGCTCCAGCATTGCTTGTTACAGATGTAGCATAGTAAGGATATTCCTTACAAACTTGGAACATTTAAAAACTCCTGCCTAGCATCAGAACTGTGCGTGCTTTCAGAGTTCATAGGAATGTCTTATCCTTTCTGGAATCTTGCTAAGTTCTAGGCTCATGGTGGTCTTGTGGCAGTGAGTTCCACAGGTTAATGGTGTATTTTATGTGTGTTTAAAATAAGAGGAATTTTTAAAAACACTTCCTTTTTATTGAATGCCCCATTGCTTGTATATTGAGAGAGAGTAAACAAACACCAGATCTATCTTTTCTGTGCCATTCATTATCTTGTATAACTTCTCTATTTGCTCTTATTCATCTTCTCTCTGAACTAAGCAGATCTACCTTTTTGGTCTCTCCTCGAAGGGCAGTCCCTCTAGGTCTCTACTACTCAGAAAATTATGACAATAATTTACAAAATTCACAGCACTGAAGCTTCTCCATTCTTATAGCAAGTAAATGATAAACTCTTTTAGTCGTGATAATTATATTTAAGGTTTCTGGCTTTATACTTAAGCTGGAATTTACTGAGAAGATCTTTCATTTGAGGAGTGAGGAGAAACTAATTCTAAAACAATAGTTTACACCAGGGTGACAAATCTGTCACTTTTCACTCATGAATCTCTCCACCCCATCCCCAGGGGGGATGGGAGACCATCAAGAGCAGTGTATGAAATGCCAAGAGGAAGGGGCTTTCCAGTTATCACCTCTACCATCATGTAGCCAGCAGGGTTTCCTGTCCTTGTGGATCATGCAGAACTTGCGTGGCTGAAGTCCCAGTATTCACTGTGTGCAGATGGTATAGATTTGGGGATGTAAAATGTATGTGCAAGAAGCTTGTGATCTGGGCTCACAGTGCATAGGGCTCTTCTGTAGGCATGGGTGAAAGTGTTCACAGCTCTGGCTAATAGTGAGAGCTCTTTTCTCTCTGAATATCCCCGTACCATGGGGTGTGAGAGATCTGCAGGCACTAAGCACCTCTGCAGGTTGGACAAGTCACTGCATCCTTCTGTGCCATGGTGCCTCAACAGGGTTAGCATCAGTGATGACATTTCTCTTTTCGGCTGGGTCAAAATAGAATATTACACTTGTCAATCAGTCCGTGAGGTTTAATGGCCTCTGCGTGCATGGCTTCCCAGGGCCACGGGTTAGCCTGCCTCCGTGATGAGTTCTGCAGTGACTGCACCACTGCTATATAGTCAGGAATGAAGGGTACATGAGCGCTCCCAGAAGACACCGTACTTCACTGGCATTCTGTGGTGCTGACAAGCTTTGGTTGGCTGCTTTCTTGTTAGGATCTGGTGCTATTCCAGCTGCAGAAAAGATGTAGCCAGAAAACACTAATGAGGATTTATTGCACTCACATTTAGCTCCATGTAGGGGTAAGGTGGTTCTCCTGGAGTCTTTTAAATACTGCTTTGAATGATCTGTCATGTGCCTCCCAAGTGTGTCAGATGTCCTCCCTGGGATCTGACTTCAGGGCTGCCTGGCCAAACCTGCTAGAGTGTACTCTAGAGCACGTAGGCAGCGGAACAGGTGCCAGCATTGAGTCTTCTGTCTGCTGAAGACCAACGTGCATTGACAATATCATAACATATCTTGATGTGTTGATAAGCAACGCGGAGGTCAGGCTTGGAGTAGACTCTGGTTCCCATTTGAGGTTAGTGATGATACCATCCACAGTGAGTGGAGCTAGCACCTCCTAGAAGACAGCCGTGTATGGAAGATGCATGTCGCCACACAGTGTGACGGTCTGGGCTCTGAAGTTCTCATGGCTGGCGATATCCATGGGCTCTAAGGAGGAGTCCCCATGTCTGGTGGCATGTGAGCTCAGTGTGGAAGCCTCCAAGCACCTCGGTTTGGATATCACTGGAGCAGTTGGTCAGTAATAATTGCTGCGTATCTGGAGATGTTTGAAACTCCTCTGACAGTGAGAAGGGATGCGAGTGCTGAGGCCCTCTCATCTCTGAGCCAAGATCCAGCAGTGCCTTGCACAGTGAAATCACTGCTTTAGCGACGCTCGTTCAGTCTGGGCCCTTACATGTAATGATGCTGGGAATCCATAGAGGGGCTGTCGTCTGAGCTATGGTTCAAGCTGCTTCTAGGCATTGTCATCCTGAACACTGATATTGACTCCTGAACCCCACCTGGTGGGGAAGTGGCAAATACAATTCCAAGTTTCCATTGGTTGGAACATATGGCACTGTGCATTATATATGCATGGGCTGCCGGGGCTGGAACGGGTCATACAGTGAGTTCAGTCTCCCAGATTGTGTATCTGAACCGGTCCACTTGTTCAGGAGTGTGATCTGGAGAGACTCTGTTCTCCCCAGAGCACCGTGTTATCTGGAACCTCAGGGGTCTGGGGTGGGGTGGGGGGTGCTTTTCTATGCTGTGAGAGGCAGCGGTGTGCAGGTGGCCGGCCTTGCTGCAGGATCTGCAGATTGCTGCTCTGGCGGGACCGGATGGCTGTCCCTCCTGGTGAGGGGCGGAATGATTGCAGTTCTAGCATCCTGCCTGGAAAGAACCTGCATCTGCCTTTTGAATTGCAGCTTGCGTGGTGTTGATGGATTGCGGCATGTTATTGATGCCTCCTCCTTGTGGTCTGATGCTCCAGCAGCACGGGCAGCGGGTGTCTCAAAGCCGTACCGTGTTCTCTGTGCTGACAGGCTGCTTGCCCCAAACCTCCCCCTCCCAATCTCTTCACCTGAGTGTCACTGCACACCTGCTGCTCCTCTCCTTTCCCTTGACTCCCTCATCCTCTGCTCTTTTCTTTGCATATGGCTGATCCCCCTCTTCGCTACACTCACCCAAAACAAAGATTGTGGAAGTACGGTGATGTGTGCCACCATCCCATTGTTCACTGTGCTTGTGTTTTTCACCCTCCCCCTCTGTCTGGTCTGTTTAGACAACATTGTCCCAATGTTTCCTTGGACTCCCTGGTCAATCTGCCTGTATCCAGCTGTTGTCTCTTGTATTTTACTTAGTCCATAAGCTCTTTGCAGCAGGGGCTGTCTCTTTGTATTGTGTTTGTACAGCACCTAGCACAGTGGGGTCCTTTTCCATGCCTGGGGCTCCTGGGTGTTATGGTAATACAAATACTAAGTAATCATGTGCAGTTTAGGATACTCTCTGATCTTTGCTCTGGCCCCGTCTGTGTTAGGAGACTTGCAGATGCTGGCTAGCTGGTAGTGATTGGTATGTAGTGGCTCACTTGGCTTTTGCCATGTTTGGTACTCTTCTTGGAGTCGGAGGACTCTCTGAGGTTCTCTGTCGGTGAGGAGAGTAGGTCATGTTTAGAAATGTGTTAGCTAGCACCTTTTACCTAAGTGGTTTGGCACACTACTGTAGCCAGGGGGTTAACACATGTTAGCTGGTGTAGTGCTGACCACAATCAGCTATCTCATTTGAAAATGTGCTAAACTCTAGTTATACTAGTGTGTTAACATGTATTAACACTACCTGTGTTTCTAGTGTAGACATGGCCCAAGTTTCTTCACTGACATATCTCCACTGTCAGAGGTCTCAGACCTGTTGCCCTGAAAAGTGCCATCACACTGCTCACTTACTGGTATTACCAATACCTTTAATGTCTGATGCTATCAAGAAATTTCCAAAATTGGCTGGGTCAGCGTGATGTCGGGGTCAGCTGTTATAATCCAGCCTTGATGCCAATCCTGTTTGATTTCTGTACCATATACCTCCGTTTCTCCAGGTTTAACTAACTGCTGCTGTGTGTACTGATTAAGATGTGCTGGCCCTTTAATGTGAATTACCTTAAACACCATACAGTAACATGGCTGCTGGAGGCATCTTGGCATGGGCTCTGGATGGCAGACAGCTGACTTCTGTGCACATCCAGAGTTGTCTGGCCCTCCCCAGCACCTGGCTGGGAGTTCCCCTTGCAGAGGGGTTTGGCATGTTGTCTGTGTGTGGTGAGCAAGGCTGCAGAAACAGCACCACTTTGCACTGGTAGCGTGGTTCCAGCAGCATGTCTACTTTGAGCTCTAAGCCTGCTGCCAGGGAAAGGTTTCAAGACCCCTCCTTAATCCCCCAGTCCTGTTCTAAGATCTCTCTATGATCCTTGCAGCTTCTCGGGGCTGCATTTTCTGTTTTGTTTTCTCCATCCAGCAGCCTTTGTGTGATTTTTCTGGGTCAGCTGTGTTAGACTCTTGTCTTAGTCACCAGTGTGTGCCTGATGTTGGAGAAGAGACAGGGCTCTGGTGTTGTAAACACAAAGCGGGTTCTTGATTGTGGCTGGTGGACAGACACAGACTCTACCACTCTCTGGCTTGCACTGAGGAGTGAAACATATGCTGCACGGCTATCACTTGGGGACTGTCTAGCGCCTTGGCCCCAGGAGAGCAGCCGTTGAGCCCACAGACATTAATAGCTTTAGCCTCAGGACCTCCAGCAGGCAGGATAATATTAGTCTCACTGTATAAAGGAGAACTGAGACAGGCAATGTTACATGGTTTGCCTGAGGTCACACGGGGAATCTGTGGCTGAGCTAGGAACTGAAGCCGGATGTGAGTCACATGCCGTGAAGCCTGCATTAGAGGGCCTGCAAGGTCTGTTATCTGCATCCTCACTCAAAATTACCAGGAGTCTGGAGGGGGCTTTAAAGTGGTTGCTTAAGGGGTGTGCATGTTGGACACTACCTAATGAGCATGCTTCCTGCTGCCAGTCTTCCTGCCTGGAGATCTGCGTCTAGCACCGGACTGGCTGGTGCTGAAGTGCTGGCCTTGCGGTCGGGGTTTGATGTGACTAGCTGAAGGGGAGAGAAGCTTCCAGTCCTGGCTTTGCAACGCCTGCTGCTTGCTGTGCACTGTGGGGCTGGCTCCAGCTGTATGTGGCTCTGAGCCTGGGAGGAGATTCATGGCTAGTGACATCGCTGTGCTCAAGAGGAGGACTCTGTAATTACTTCCCATGGTGAGACTAATAAGTGCCTGGCTCCTTCCTTTCCCACATCACTCTCTCTGTTCACAGGCTGTCTGCCTGAGGCTTGTGTAGTGACCAGCAGGCCAAGCCTCTCACCTTGTGTTGGGCTTAATAAAAGATGCAGGATGAAATGCCCCGTTGCTGGGAGGTAAGACACAGGTGTTAGGTGAATTCAGGGATTGATCTGTCTCCAGCGCTGGCCCACTTCTCAGCTCTGTTCCAAATCTTTCCAGGACCTGGCTACCTGTCTGCCAATCGCTTTGCTGGAGGGAGGCATACTCTCTCTCCTTTGCCTTTGTGGGTTTTTCTCTTCCCCCTAATCTAAAGCTGCTGCCCCTCCTGGTTTCCCTTTTCTCCGGACGGATGATAAATAAGGCTTCATTGGTTCCAGTGCAGAGTGAAATATGAAATCCCATAAAACCGCCTTGCTTATTAGATGGGTCTCAGTGAGCTGCTTATTATGCACTGTGGCATAACGCAGATTACAAATGTGCCCAAACGATAATTAGCAGAGCTGGAACTGTAATTAAACACGCCTGTGCTGCTCTGTGGTTTCTGTTGCAAAGTGGAAGGAAGCTGAACGGTTTCAAAACCCACAGGTGCCCTTCCTTTCCTCAGCCACACAAACAAGCGATCAGCCACTGCTCCCAGCGCTGACTAGCAATTGACGCTCAGGGCTGAATGCTTCCCTGGGCTGAATGCTTCCCCGCCTGACACTCCGTTTCTGCTAGTCCTGCAGCTGTCAGCCAAGTTGTGTCAATTGCACATGGTTCCTCTCCAGCTATTTCACTGCAGGGGACTGGCGTTAATTTGTAAATGGATGGGAGTTGGAGGCAGTCCCTTTGCTTGTGCTAGGGGCTCAGGGGGAGGGGTTTTCTGGAGTTGTTCGTTTTCTTGGGCCCTAGTGATTCCCAGGGACTCATTGTTTATGTGGGATTTGCTGAGGTGCCGAATGAGGTCCCCCTCTGCACATGTGGCTCTGATCTGCCCCGGTGAGGATCAGTGTCTCCTCTTGGGCAGAGGAAGTATGTGGAAGGCAAAATTCTTTCATCTCTGATCTTTCAGAGAGAACAGGCCCATGGGCAGCGCCAAAAGGGGCTTGGACAGCACAAGTGCTGGGTGTGGCAGTCTCTCCAAAGGGTTGCCTCAGAAATGAAGGCCAAGGACCTGGATCCTGAGGGATTTGGTGCTGTCAGCAGAAAGCCAGGCCTGCTGTCAGGAGAAGCCCACTGCCGCTGAGTGGGGAGAGACTGCAGCTCAGTTACTGCGGAGGAAACCTTGGGGCTGTCTTTAATGCTTATCACACTGGATTCACTTCGATGGGCTGTCCAGAGGAGGGGGGGACAAGGAGCTGACTGCAGGCCAGCGGTGCTTTGCCCTGTCTGCTTTGGTAACATGGGCAATGGCAAATCCATCCACCTAGCTTCTCCTGCCAGCATGTGGCGAACTACTATGTTTTACCCTGGTGCTGCCCACTGCCTTAGAACACCCCTTTGCCTCCTGCTCCTCTAGCATCGGTGGCACAAAGCTTGGCCTGCTTCTGAGGATTCAAGGGGGCTTTGCAAAGTGCTGGTTGCTAATGGAGTTGCAAATGTCCTTGATGTGGGGCTTGAGTGTGGGGAGGTGCGGGAACTCAGGCCCCACAGCAGAGGTCGTGTGGAGTGAGGCTGGGCCTGATATGGCAGCCGAGGTTCAGTGTGTGGTCTTGTACTCCAGCTAACAGTTTCATAAAAAGGCAGGCTTAGTAAAGGTCTCTCTCTGTGACAACAGGCAGCTAAGGATAACGTTTTGGTAGCTGTTCAGGGACCAGAATTTGTCTCAATGGGAGTCTGAACATTTTGTGCCTGTTGACAGTTGAGTGCCACAAATAGCGATGACTTTACAGTTGGTAATGCCGGTACGGCCATCCTCAGCAGGCAGGGCACCTTCTGGCAAGCAGCTTGGAGACCTCTTCTTCTTCCTGCCTCTCTGGAGCTGAGGACAGCAGGCCGCCAAACTTCCCATGGTTCTAGCTCCAGGGCTGTGCCAAGCAGCAGGCTTGCAGGGGCATCTCCTGGCTAGTTCACTGCTGGATGCTGTGGTGGTGTGTCCCAACTCCTGGAGTGGCTGTGTTGCAGTTTGTGAGCTTGCTGGTGACTTGCACAGGGGTGGTTTCCTTAGTGTCTGCTGCTTTGAGCTGCTCAGCATCTTATCAAGATCAGAAACCCTGCCCCCAGGGAGGAGGTCAGAGCACAGCCCAACCAGCCAGCATGAGTAGTGCTGCAAATCTCCATTGCAAGGGTACGGTTGGGGGGCTGATTCAGTATGGGTGGGAAGGCTGCTTTAGCTGTTGTGGGGGTGAGAAAATGAGCTACACTGTCTCGGCACTGGAGACACAGGCTATATACTGAAGCATTCCTTTGGCTGGCAGTCTGGACAGGGCTCTAAAATGAATCAGCCTTCTGACTTTTCTCCTCTGTCACACGGTGCTGAACCACAGAACGTCAGCTGGGGTGACTTTCTAACCTGCTCAGCCATCTCAGCAGGCTGCTTGCATAGCTGAGAGGCTGTGAGCCTGGTTTACTGAGCTGGGGGGTTGAGGTGGAGAGAGCCATAGGGTTTGTCTGTACTCTACCCAGTTCAGCTGAGTTCTCTGCTTTCCATGCAGACCTACCCCAGCTCTGGCACTGAAGAAGTGACTTTCATGTGTGAGAGAAGCAAGATGGCTGGGTTTCCTCTTCAACATGAGAACCCACTCAGTCATCCCAGCAGGGCTCTGGTGCATGGAAGAGGTGTAGGGGTTAGTCTATAAACAGGCAGGGAGGTTGCTGGGGGTCGATCTGGCTGGGGTAAGGCCATTGGGGTGGAACAGGTATCTGAAGACTACCAGCTGCCTCTCCTGCCTTGCCCCAGCCAGCCTGGCAGAATTCTATGATTCCTTCCATCAGATCCAAGGCTGCTTTTCCGGGTGTTGACGTTCCAGCAATAGCCAAACCAGATCAGTCTCCAGACAGATTGACTGACTGACTGACTGACTGACTGACTGACTACGGGAGACTGGGAATCCTGTGCTGGAAAGACCTTTCATCCTTGAAAGCAGCCCAGCCAGAGGCACTCCAGCAGGGCTGACGTCTGACAGGTCTCCAGCTGAGGAACATGGGTGGGGCCTAGACTCTGTTTGTAAAATGATGTCCTGGCAGTGGGTTGTAGTTTATAGGCGTATTGGGACTGGAAAAGACCTATTAAGTCCTAGTCCTGTGATAGAGGATGAGTGGGCTGTGAACCTGCTCCGAGCAAATAGGCCAAATGAGAGAGTGGCAGGAGGGGGGCACCCTGATTTGTGTTTTCCAGGAAAGCGGGACAGCCTTGCTGGTGTTTGCTTTCTCCTCGGTGCTCTCCCCTCCCCAGTGGTCACTGGTGTATTTCTCCTTCCCCTCAGATGGAGTCTCCGATCTCCACGCCTGCAGTGTTGCCCTTGCATCTCCTGGTCCCAGTTGTCAATAATGACATCTCATCGCCATGCGAGCAGATCATGGTACGCACTCGCTCTGTGGGGGTGAATACCTGCGATGTGGCATTGGCTACCGAGCCGGAGTGTCTGGGTCCTTGCGAACCTGGCACCAGCGTCAACCTGGAGGGCATCGTCTGGCAGGAGACGGAAGATGGTAAGTGCCTTTGGAGAGCTTGTCTTTCTCTTCTACAGTTGGATTGTTGTTTGTCATACCATTGTGTTTATTGCCAGATGCGCACACTGCCACATCCCCAGCACTACCCTTTGAGGGCTAGGAGGGGGTGGGGTATTCTTGGAGGACTGTAGCTGAGATGGAAGAGGTTCAGAGGGCATGTCTCAAGGGTCACTTCAAAGTGTCAATCTATACAGCAAATCCAGTAACAGTAACAAGTGTGTTCCCTTAGCCCAGGGGTTGGCATCCTTTCAGAAGTGCTGTGCTGAGTCTTCATTTATCACTCTAATTTAAGGTTTCGCTTGCCGGTAATACGTTTTAACGTTTTTTAGAAGATCTATTTCTATAAGTCTATAATATATAACTAAACTATTGTTGTATGTAAAGTAAATAAGTTTTTTAAAATGTTTAAGAAACTTTATTTAAAATTAAATTAAAATGCAGAGCCCCCCAGACCAGTGGCCAGGACCTGGGCAGTGTGAGTACCACTGAAAATCAGCATGTATGCCATAGTTTGCCTACCCCTGCCTTAGCTCATAGCCCAGACAGGGAATGGAAACACTCAGCGCCCAGTAGTGCTGTTGTCACGTGAATTAAAGCGCATAAAGAAGGGAGCGTACCAGGCTGCCTCCCTCTTTCAAACTGAGCTTTGTTCATGTTCGTGAATCTCTCCCAAGGGCGCACGTAACCAGCGAGGCAGCAGGAGGCTCTTGCTGAGTAACTGATCCAGTCAAACTCTCACAACAGGCTCTAGAGGATATCAGAGTTCCAGGCTAAAGGAGCCTTTTTCTGCTGGGCACTGATCTGGTCTTGTGCACAAGGCCTGGCTTTGTGTTCCCAGTTGATGAGGGTTGATGAGGTTTAGCTGCTATTGGACCCCTGCCAGCACCTCTGTCCCAGGTTTTTAGAGAGCGCAGAGCATAGATCTCTCCAGGTGTGAGAGGCACAAACCTGTGCTCGTCCCTAAAGTTGAGACCAGTTGTCATCATGAGCTCTCTCCACAGCACAGTGCCTCTTTAACTGCCTCTGTGGGAATTTGTAAATCTGGAGGCCACGTGGTGAGCACAGGCCAGAGCAGTGTGTGCGCGGCATCCTGGTAATGCTGTGGGTGAGTTCAACTTCCCCTCAGCTGCCATTGTTTAATGGGGCAAGGGAGGGTGCTCCAAAGGCAATGCAGAGGTGCTTAGAGAGGAGAACCATTGGCGAGCCAAGGAAGTGGGCTTGGGCAAGCAGACCTTGCGAGGCCCAGGATGTGCATTCTCCTCAGGCCGGGTGCCAGGCTGGCTGAATGATGGGATTGGCATCACCTTCTCTTTGTGGTCTATTCCTAGTCTAGAATTACTATCTGTGTGCACAGGAGCCAGTCCTAAGGTACCTGCCTTTTTCCTGACTCCCTCTGAATTGGCTGTGTGCAGTGCTGGGGATTACTTTTCCAGGGTCAGTGTATTGAAAAGATCTGGAAGCAGATAGCCCACTGCTGTGTTTCCTTTGCATTTGCTTGACTCAGAAGATTCTGGATTTGCCTTTTTGAAAATGTCTTTGTAGCTCATGAAATACAGGGGCTATTCGTGTGAACACCCACAAAATGAACGTTGAGTGAATGTCTCACAACTAGTTACTGAAGGAAGCACCAGAATGTGGCTCCTTGTTGGAGACTCCTCAGGCTTCAAAATTGGGTTGGAGAGTACAGAAGACCATCCTTCCCTATGAGGCCATGGCTACACTGGCACTTTACAGCGCTGCAACTTTCGTGCTCAGGGGTGTGAAAAAAACACCCCCCGAGCGCTGCAAGATACAGCGCTGTAAAGCCTCAGTGTAATCAGTGCTGGGAGCACGGCTCCCAGCGCTGCAAGCTACACCCGTAGAGGATGTGGTTTACGTGCAGCGCTGGGAGAGCGCTCTCCCAGCGCTGGCACTCCGACTACACTCACACTGCTTTGAAATTTCAAGTGTAGCCATAGCCTTGAGACTCCAACTGCCTCCTGTTTCCCGGGAGGCTGGAGGTACCTTGAGCATATCCTTTCATGTGGAACGTCTGGTCCCAGCTGGAACTAGGACGTGGGAACAGAACCCAAAAGGGGTGGTGGGAGCACTTAGTGACAATCAGATACCTCAGAGAAGCTCATTCCTAGAAATGGACACCCCTGTGTCTGCTCCTCCCTCACTAATGCGTGTTGGGGACCTCCAGGGGCATAGGTAGTGCTCTTGTGATTGCTAGTACAGAAACTCCCTTGGTTGGCTCAAATGATCATTCCAGCTGAACTTAAACCTAAATCTCCATAGGCAGGGGTACGCTGCTGCTGTTCAGCCAGATGTTGCTTGTTCCAGTGTTGCAGGCGGAGGTTACGAGCCACATCTACAGCTTGTGTGTAATTTTGCTGGAGTTTGTCGCTTTGTGTCAGTCTCCAGTACATAAAATGAAACATGGGCAAAACCAGTTCTATGCAGCCCTCAGTACCGTGTAAAGATCATGGGTTGGGCCCAATTCCGCAACCATTTTTTTAATGTGTGATTGGCCCATGGCCAAGTGGTGCAGCTATAACTGTGCAACTTGTTAGAATGGAGCATATTCCCACTGTGATGAGAGCGAGACCTGAAGCAGTTGGGAGAGGGGGAGCTTTGTGGGGTCTCACCTTAGAGCCTATGTCCCAGTGGGGTTTGGCCAGAGTGCTGAGGCAGGAAACTGTCTGTTCTGTGCCACTCCATCCCCTCCATGACTTTCTGTTCAGTTGTGTGGTTGGAAAATTTCATCAGATTCGCGGCCAGCAAGGAATTGGAAGTGGCTTTCTCTGGTGCACCTGAGGAAGGAGGGAGCAACCGTGTTGCAAAATTAAACCCCAGCGGATTCCTCCTTTCTCAGCTAGTGTTGCTGGTGGGGAGGAGGAAGCAGGTACAGACCTTAGGCCCTGGATTGTGGAAGTCGGTGTGTGCTGGTGGAAGTCTATGCTTGCAGCTGTCAGCCTGTGGCCCACGCAGCCTGTGGGATAGCTAAAACTCACTGAGAGTGCATGAGGCAGCCGTGCTGCTGGCTGCCCCTTCCACTCTGTGCTCCTAGGATTGGATTGGGGAGAACTGGGAGAAAACATAGGGCTTTACGATGAGCCCTGCTTTGGGGTAGTTTTAAAGCACTCTAGTCTCTGTTGAGTTTCCAATCAGTTGCCTGCCAAGGTCTCTCTCTGTGAAGCAGACTTGGCAAACAGCCTTCACTTCCCTCCAGACTACACTAGGAGTCTGAGCTACTGCCTAGTCCCCACACATGTACTCTGTCGCTTTGGTCCCACATATCTATGCTGCAGTCATTGCCTCACATTTCAGAAAAGCCGCCTGTGCCTGCGAGGCCTGGAAGAAAAGCAGCTTGGCTGCACTGTGTGTAAGATCTCTTGCCCCTCACCTACCCTAGACTTATTTCCTGTCTGCCTGTAGGATCATGATCCTCTCCCTAGAGTCCCAATGTCAGGCTCTTGGTTCCTATTAGGGTTGTAAAAGGTTAAATGATTAACAGATTAACTGGTAAGCATTAGGCTTACCGTTAACCAACCTTAACCGTTAACCCCAGCGGCTGGAGGAACCCTAGCCCCTGCTGCACCAGGCCAGCCGGAGGGACCTTGGTTAATGGTTAACCAGTTAAACAATATAATTTTAATAATTTAACTGGTTAACTTTTTTTTTTTTAACCAATATTTATATTCCTAGTTCCTATAGGGGAGCAGGCATCTTGTGCTAGGCCTATTGTCAGCCTCTCACTCGAGATGGACTCATCATTCAGATCAGGGCCAAGCAGGGCTTGACAAACCCACTCACCAGTGGTTAAGTAGTAACCTCTTTCCTGGTGGGTGAGAGGGAACTGGGGGAAGCCAAGGCCATCGATTTCTGCAAGTGTAAGCTTTCATAGAAAAGAGAGAAATTAGGGATACTAGTAAAGAAAACCATTCCAGTGTGTCTTGATGCAGTGAGTTCCTGAGTCTGCCGATAGCCTCGGTGCCTCTGCTGCTTCTCAAAGCTTTCCCCAGGCTACAGCAGTGTGAAGCTGACAAGACTGGTTAATTCACTGTTTTTGAGAGCCCTGGGAGCAACCATGAAACTGACAAATTGGATCTCCCACTCTTTTGTGTCAGGAAAGCCGTGAGCAGAGGCAGCGCTGGAGCTATTCACAGGGGAGGAGAACATAAAAAGAGTCTGGAAGCAGGGTTGAGTAGGGAGGTCACCAACTTCACAGCAGCAGCGAGGAGGTTGAGGGAGATGAACCCACCCTGCCCCATGAATAGTCAAGAGGCTCTGGGGTGGAGAGGGAACAGCTGAAAGCTCCTGAGTTCTTCCAGGATGGGGAAGGCCTGATTGCTACACACAGCTCTCAGAGAAAGCTGCTGCAGCAGGCCGCCTGCTTCGTACAGGCATTAGTTGAGGCATGACGGCCACTTCCTACTGCACTAATTTCCAGTTCTCTCTTATTCAGGCTTAAACAATTCCTTTAGGCTCAGTGCCTGGTATTTCTTTTTCACTCCTCCTCTCTTCCATGCCTTTCCAGTCTGTGCAGTTCTGCAGCCTGTCTGCCTGTCCTTCTACATTATCCCTTTTTTGGCAACTATTGTTTCAGATCTTGCCTTGAAGGCATTCTGCGATTCCTGCTGCTTGGCTATTTTTAGTCTGCAATAATTCAATGAACTCTGCAAAGATCCTTCTCAGCCTGGCTCCTGCCGTCAGGAGCGATGGCTTTGCTGCGAGAGCTGTGTATCCGGTATTCAGGGCTCAAGTCCTGTTGTCTCCGCTGGCCAGTCCCGGTCTTCAGTGCAGTGCTCCCGTCGTGTGTGTAGCTAGCAGACTTAGGATAGGGAAGAGCTGACTAGAACTTCTTTGGATGAAGCTCTCCCTAAGAACACACCCACTCCACTTCTGTCCCCTTGCCTCTGCCCAGAGTGACAAGGTATAGGGGCACTGCTTACTGTACTACTGTAGGATTATGGCACACATCTTGCTTACATTATATGTGAGGCCAGGGCTTGCAAAATGTCCCAGATGCATCTCGAGTGACTGTTCCGTGACCCCAGATGTCCCCAATGGGTAGAGGGAGCTCTTGCTCCCCTGCTGGTGGGTTGGGCAGCACCTCTCTCTCTTCCTCTTTTTATTTGCTTGATTAATTTTTCTCCGCCTCCTGCCCCTGCTCTGTGTTTGATATCTCTTCTTTAGTCCATCAGTGCTGGTGCTGCCTCTAGCGCTGCCCAAGCGAAACTCTCCCGCATTGACAGTTTCAGGTTGCTGCTTGGGAAGCGCTCTGGGCTGCAGTAGCACCCGTGGTACCTGTGCTTAACTCCCCGTAGCCACAGAGCGGGGGCGGTGCTTTTCCTGTATGTCTGAAGCTAATGTTCATGGCTTAAAATATCAGCCCCACAGTTAGCTGATTGCAGGAAGTGTGTGATGTCAGCTGTGTGGCTCCCTGACAGGGAGAGGGGTTTGTTGCAACATATGAACTGTTGTTCCCAGCTTCCTTGCACTGTTTCCTGAGTGGGGCTGATAGATTCATATGTGTGTGGGCTGTTTTATACCTGGATAAAGACTAGTCTAACCAGGCACAGGACTGAAAGGGCCTTGCTTCCTTAGCTTAACTGCTAAGCACTTAGTCCGGGGAGAGATGGCCTCTCCTGACATCCGGTGAGCAGCACTCAGGCCGTTTCAGGCACTTGAACCCGAGACAGAGGTGGAGAGAAGCTCCTAGCAGATCACTGCAGCCTGCTTCTGTACTTGGGGAAGCAGCAAGATGTCCCCTCCTCACAGCAGCTACAGAATGTTGTTTGCTCCAAGTTCACCGCAGTCTTCCTGAAGAAGCTGTTGTGAGTTCCCAGTACTGTATGCTTGTGGATTCTGACCGATGCTCTTCCCAAGTGAGTCTCAGGGCTTGTCTACACTTGCAGCACTGCAGCTGTGCTGCTGCAGCGCTTAGTGAAGACGCTACCTACGCTGACAGGAGAGTCCTCCCATCAACACAGCACCATCTACCCCAGGGATTAGGTTGTTAAAACTGCGTTGCTTTGGAGTGAATGCGGTTTGGAGTGTAGACCCGCCTTAGCCTAGGCCCCAGTGTGAGACAGTGCCATGCTGTGTGCTGAGTGAGAGGTGAGTGGAAGGCTCTGACGTGGTGTGTGACAAGTCCCTGGCAAACTGACTTTGCATCAGACCTGTCCCTCGGTAATCACTCCCACCTAGGCCTTCCTGCACGCTCAGAGCTCCTGACCGCATGTTTACTGGCATCAGTGTCCCTTGGAAACTTTTGGCTCAGGTTCATCCCTGTGATTTTAGCTTTGTATGTCACAGCACTCTGCTCCCTGCTGTATGGCAGTGGTTGTACTTCCTAGGTTCCTCATTCTGAGCGACCCCTCTTTGAGTGGCTGCTGCCCCTCCCTGCCTCTTTTGCCCGCCCAAGGAATGCATTGTGTTAAATGCCTTTCATGGGAGCAGCTGTCTTGGCAGTTTCCCTAATTCTATTAGGTGTGATTCCGATCTGCCAGAGCTATTAACAGATCTAATTATACTGGAAAGCAGTGCTCTGCTTGCTACCTCGTTAGCTGCTGGATTTCCTTTCCCTCTCGCTTTAATTAACTTCACCTGAAGTGGAGTGCGCCAGCTGGGCAGAGCCTCCTGGCCCCCACTCACCTGGATGTGATGGGCATGACCAAGCCAACTCCTGCAGTTTCCTATCCCAGTGCCATGGAGACTTGCCGTGGAAACACCTCAACCAATAGCTGCTTCATTTTGAGCCAAAACAAGCCATTGTCTGACTTGCAGACCTTCATAGCAACGAGGCTCACCGCATGGCAACAGCAACTGCTGCACAAAGGAGACTTCAGAGCTCTCTCCCCTGATCTGTTTCTTCTGAGGGGCAGGATGGGGACTGCTCAGGGAGAGATGCAGAGGGCTTTGCTTTCTCCCTTGGCCCCCTGTTTATTGTAAGTGGCGGTTCTGTTGATATTAGACCAGCAGTGGCTCCAGCAATACACCTGGGACCCAGGTTTGAATCAGTGCTGCTCCTGTGCCAGGGGCTCTGGTGGCAGGGCAGAGAGCTTTAGGGACCAGCAGCACAGGCCGGTGCAGTCAGAAACACGGCTGCTTATAGGGAGCAGTGAAAAACTGCAGAGCCCTTGCTCGGAGAAAATTGCAAGGATGTATAAAAACATGTGGTGTTCTTCTGTGCCCCCACCTCCTCTCTGCCCTGACACGCACCCTTCTCCTCAGTACAGAACGCGGCTCCTCTGAGCACCTTGGTCTGACATGGCTCTCCAGCCCCACTGACTTCCCTTTCTCCACCGCATCAAACTAGTGTCTTGGAGCCTTCCAGGCTCAGCGTACTGCTGCCCCTCATCTCCTAGTATTGCCTCCTACCACCCACTCTGCTAGTGATGGCAGCCTCAACTTATCCTTTCCCCGCAATTGTCTGCCTCTGAGCTTTCTTGCCTGCTGCACCGTATGCATGGCACACCTCTCTGAGCTGGCCTGGATTGCCTTTCCCTCACTTAGATCCCCCCTGGAGACCTACTGTTTCTGCAGTGCCTGCAAGGTACCAGCTGGCCCCATCACGTGTCTCACCTGGCCAGTTCCTCTTGTCTATGGAGGGAGGGGTCCAGAGGGACACACAACTGGGGTGGGAGACCGAGAGGGAGAATGAGCTGAGAGTTGTGCAGCAAGGCTTGGTAATTCTGAACACAAATTAGCCATGTGCCTGTCCTCTCCTTCCCCCGTATCACACCATCTGTGTGGTGGGCTACCCTCAGCCTTCCTCTGTCTTTCAGGTTTGGGGGCTTTGCAGGGGCTGGGAGCATCTCTCTCTGTGTTTGGAAAGTGGCTAGCATGGAGTGGAAGCTGCTGCATTCGAGGGCCAGCATGGCATCTCCATTCTAATCATAGTGCCCAGCAGAGATTCAGCACTTGCTCTCTGAGAAGTTTTGCTGTCCCAAGGGGAGATGGATCAAGGCAGGGAAATGAAGCACACAGCTGGGGGAGGGACTTCTCGAGGGTTGCACTGCCAGTGAGGAACTGAGCCCAGGTCCCCTCCTTTAACTCCTAAGCATTGGATTACATTCACTGGGTATCTTACAAGGAGATCCGTGGCACTAAATTTGTTGTCCCGTGCTCCTAAGCTGTTGTCCCATGCATTTCCAGTGAGCTTGCCAGGCTGGGGACTCAGCTAAGCCGCGCTGGGTTCCTCTCCGCTGCCACCTAGATTGGGTCGGCTGCTGTGGGACGGGAGCTGACCCAGCCATTTGGAGCCTGCTGGGCAGCACCATGCTGCTGCTCTCTGCCCTGCCTGCAGGGCCGCGAGAAGCAGAAGGTGCTGGCTGTGGATGGCAGTGGAGGTAGCTTTGGGGACAGTGCTCTGAATGGGTAAATCCCCTACTCAGGGTGGAGCAGTTCAGCCTCGCCCCTAGCAGCCATGTCTGGCTTACTTGTCCTTCCCCGAGCCCTCCTCTAGCCCCTACTTGCCCTCACCGTGGCTCTCTGCACTCGGCAGGCGTGTGGCTGAGCCGAGCCCTCCTTGAAGTGAGGTTCAATCCCAGGTCCGAACTGGTGCTCGGCATGCGGTCACCGGATTCCAGCACTGGCTCAGCTGCGCAGGATGCAGACGCCCTTCGCCAGCAGTGGTCGGACGGAACTCCCAAGGGTTGGGCACCAGAGAACAGCCTGTGCAAGCGGCTCCTCAGCAGGGAAGTTGACTTCTGAGCCCCCTGGCCCCATGGCGACTAGCTGCAGGGTTTGGTAAGGGGGTTCCCTGCAGAAGGGACGCGCTTGCAACCTTTCAGATCTGCCTGGTACTGAAGGCCTGATTTGTGGGCTTGAGGAATGGCAGAGGGACATGGGAGACCAATTGCCTGGGCAGGGGTGTGTTGAGAAAGGGACTCCTTTCCAGGGGGTCCCATGGGGATCAGAGCTTGGCCCAGTGCTGTTTAATGTCTTTATCAGTGACCTGAAGATCATCGCTGATAAAGTTTGTGCATGACATACACATTGGGGGAGTGGTAAATAGTGAAGTAATCGGTCACTGAGTGACCTGGATCGCTTGCTAACCTGGGCACAGGCAAACCATGTGCATCTCAATACAACATCTGGGACACAGACTACAGGCCATACTGACTGGATGGGGGCTCTGTCCTGGGAAGCAGGGACTCTGAAAAAGATCTGGGGGCTGTGGTGGATAATCCGCTGAACATGAGCTCCCAGTGTGATGCTATGGCCGTAAGGGCTCATGTGATCCTGGGACGTGAAAACAGGGGAAGCTGGCCGAGGAGCAGAGAGGTTATTGTACTTTTCTTTGGCATGGATATGACTGTTGCTGGAATCCTGTGTCCAGTTCTGGTGCCCACAATTGAAGGAGGATGGTGACAAATGGCAAAGGGTTCAGAGAAGAGCCATGAGAGTGATTTAAAGGATTGGAAAACCTACCTGATAGTGATAGGTCAAGGAGCTCAGTTTGTTTTGCTTAACACAGAGAAGGTTAAGAGGTGACTTGATGACAGTCTGTAAGTACCCACATGGGGAGCCAATATGTAAAAATGGGGGTTCAGTCTAGCAGAGTGTGACGAACTGGGAATGTTCTTAATGTTTTCTCTGAATACTGTGTTGGTGCCTCAGTGTCCCCATAGCAGTTCTTAAGTAGCTGGCAGAGCAAAGGGCCAGTGCACCTAAATGCCTGACACTCTGTCTCCTAGCAACTGATGGACTGGGCCCCTCCTCTGCAAAGGTGCCAACTGAAGGTGTTGGAGACAAAGAGATCAGGTGACCTCCTGGCCCAGGAAAGGGGCTGAGCAGAGAGGAGGGGCTGGGGGGGGGTTAGTCTGGAGCTGGCTGGGGTCAAGGAGTGAACTGCAGACGTGGGGGGGTCTGGCTCACTGCCCCCCAGAATGGACCCGGCCGAGGGGTCCGGTTCGCTGTACCTACAAGCTCTGTTTTAGACCCTGTTCCTGTCATCGAATAAACCTCTGTGTTACTGGCTGGCTGAGAGTCACGTCTGACTGCAAAGTGGGGGTGCAGGACCCTGTGGCTTCCCCAGGACCCCGCCTGGGTGGGCTCGCTGTGGGAAGCGCACGGAGGGGCAGAGGATGCTGAATGCTCCAAGGAGAGACCCAGGAGGTGAAGATGTGTGAGCTTCTTGCCCTGAACAAGTCTGCTCCAAGGGAGAGGAGGCTCCCCAAAGTCCTGCCTGGCTTTGTGGGGAGCAGTTCCAGAGCATCGCCCGGGGACTCCGTGACACAGAGAAAGGTCTAACACCATCCAGTGGGAGGAAGTTGAAAAGAGACAAATACAGAGTAGTGGTCATTTTGGATTCTCCACCTCTGGCAATTTTTAAATCAAAACTGGATGTTTTTCCTCAAAGATCATCTCTCTGGATTATGGTGGAGCAGGTTTCTAGCCTGTGCTGTGCAGGAGGGGAGACTGGGAGATCAGATCTCAGCGGTCCCTTCTGGCCCTGTTCTGCACAATCACAACATACTGCAGTGTTGCTTACCCCAAGGAATGGGCTGGGGAGTGCCCCCCACCCCTTCCCAGGCTAGGTCCTGGCTTCAGGGAGCTCACATGCAGACAGGGAAGGAGAGAACCTTATCTCCCTTTCCAGATGGGAGCTTTGGCTTGGGGGGTGAGGTGGGCTGGTTGTGGATTGCCATGGCCCACTATGGGGAAGTCTGTGGCAAAGCAGGGTTTGAACCCAGATTCCTGGGACCCCACTCAGTACCTGAACCACAAGCCTTCCCATCCTCTCCTTGAGCTTGAATGTTCTCCCTCCCCGCCATATGCCTCTGACTATGGCTAATGGGGGAAGGAGCTCGAATTCCTTCCTCTCACACCCTGAGGATAAGGGATTTGTTCCTGCCAGGTGGTATTACCTAGTGGTTAGAGCAGAAGGCTGAGTCTGGACTACAGATTCACTATGACCCTGGACACGTCTCTTCACCCCCTTGTAGCTGTCTCCCTTTTCCTAGTTCCCAAGACCAGATGGGAGCACTGCGCTCAGCACAGCACAGGCCAGAGACCTGCCCTGCAGTAATCGCTAGGGCAGATCGCTTAGTAAAACAGCCGGTCTCGATTGCAAAATGGCTGATGCTGGGCACCACGTCAGCTCCAGGCTTCTTTCTCTCCCGGGGACTCACACTGGGAGTCAGGGCTCTGAATTGGGTAGGTGGGAGGGCCAGGCATGCTCTGCTCTGGTCCAGGCAGGGTAGGTGAGAGTTTGGTTTGTGACTTTGGGGCCAGGCTTGGCTCCACTCGCAGCCCCATCTGTGCAGGCCTCGTAGAAGGCAGCCCTGTGGTTTCCCTCAGCCCAGCCCGGAGACAGCGAAAGTGACAGTTGCAGTCACTCGCAGCAACAACTTCTCCTCAGCAGCAGGCCTGGCCCTCCAGAAGGGGCCCTGATGGTTCCCGTGCTGTGGGCAGGTGACTTTTGTCCCACCGTAGGGGGCGCCACTGATCCCAGCCCCATCCCCCTCAGATTGTGGGGCCCCCTGCTTCCTGATAAAGCTCATAAGTCTGGCAGCGCATCCCGATGGCTCCTCGTCCTCGCTGAAAGCCGGGGTGCTTTGAGTGTGTCTGCGGTGGGCTGGGGCAGCTTGGTGAGGGAGTCAGCACGAGGCGCTGGCTTTGGCTATGGGAACCTCCAGGTGAGGCAAAGGGGCTGGTTCTGCTCTGCAGCCCTCCTGTCCTCACTGCAAGTGTGCTGCTGGGCACCAGGCCCTGCCATCGGGGTGTCCTGTTTCTGCTTGCCTGGGGGTAACCGAAGCTATTCATCCCCCCCCCCCCCCCCGCCAATTACATGCCCACTCTGCTGCATACAGCCCTGATTTACAGAGAGAAGGCTTGGGAGCCTGATCCAACCAAGTGATGCTCTCGTAGCTGGGTATATTCACTGGAGACTGCTCTGGAGGGTGGGACAATCACTTTGGCCCTTTGCTTGGCAGAATTGACATCCCCCCACCCCCCAAATCCCTCCCTGGCTCTTCGGGAAGCACTACCAAACGCCCTGCACCGGTGAACTCCTCACTGGTGCTTTGGGGTTGTGATCCCCCTGGAGCTCTAAGGCCTCGCTTTCCTGCTGGTGCAGAGGTACAAGTGCAGCTCTCCCGGCACACCCTCCTAGGGCAGACGCAGCAAAGCAGTGCTCTGGGTCATGCAGGGCTGGGTATGTGACAGAGTGCTCTGCAGGGGCAGCTCACGCCTATTCCCTCACCAGCCTTGCTTTGCTGCGTCTACACAAGGGCTTTCGCCTGTGTAAAAATTGCACCCTTAACCAGCATTGCTGTCCCAGCAAAGGTGCCAGTGAGGACCTGGCCTAAGCTGTTTCTCCAGGCAGGGTGAGGGGCTAGAAGGGCTCTAGAGGGGTGGGTTTGAACTTGGGTTTCAAACCTGGTGGGTTCGATAAGAGGCCGGCTGTGCTGGGTTATCGCTGTTGTGGGGTCTCTTGCTCTCCTCTCTGGGCGTTTGCAGGTCCTGAGTGCTGGCCTTGCTCCTTCCTCCTGGTTCTGGTTACTGCTGAGGGTGTGGCCACCTGGGTGTGTGTCATGTTTTTTGGGATGGGCAGAGCACATCAGCCTGTGACCGAGGTGGGGTGAGGACTTTCCTGTTTGTTAGTGGTGATACAGTGGCACCAAGGCCCCAGCTGAGCTCCAGGCCCGTTGTGCTGGGCACTGTGCAAACCTGGAGTAAGGGACAGGGCTGCCCCAAAGAGCTCACACCCTGAATAGACACTGTATGCAATGGGCAGGAGAGGATGGAGGTGCAGAGAGGAAGGGGCGGTCACCGGCTCACCCAGTCAGCCATGGCAGAGATGGCACAGAACCCAGGACTCTTGAGTTGGAATCCAGTGCCCTAGGGGGCTCCTACTTAAGTGGGGTGTATGTCTTCACACATGTATTATAGGGTGCTCTGCTATTTCCTAGGCCCCTGATCTCATACCCAGATGCCAGCCTGGGCTGCCAGATGCTCTCAGCTGGCAGCAGTGTCTCTCTAGAGAGGCTAATAGATGCAGTAGCACAGGATGCCTGGACAGCTTTCTCTGGAAGGGTTTTACAGACATTCCTAAACTTGCGGAGACTGTACTGTGGGGCCAGGCTGCAGACGGGTCACCTGTGTTTGTATGTGTGAAATAATGCGGGTTGGTTTGGGTTACATGGCTTTCTGGAGAATCACAAGATTTGTTTTTTTTCTGGGTCAACTGATGATGAATCCTGTACTTGCTTCATTCTGTACTGATCTTACTTAGAAATCCCCCTCCATCCTCTGACACAGAGATGGAGAGTGGTTCTAGTCACCGTGACAATCTGGGCTCGCTCCTGGACCACACTGCCTCGGACCAAATCCCTTGGGAGGGTGTATTTAATCTGTGCACCTGCACATCCTGCCGCAGGCCCTTGGTCCTGGAGTTCAGGGGAAGTTCTGGGGGTGAAGGCTTCTGCAAGCAGGCAGGACTGAGGCTGTTGATTTCTCCTTTCCCCTTCCCATTCAGACACTTCCATGTCCTGAGACGTGGAGCAAAACTGGAAATAACAGAAGCCAAGCAGCTAGCCCCTGAATGAAGATGAACTCAGGACCCGCTCCCTCTGGTCCTGGTCCAGCCAGCTCTCAAAGCCATGGGCCCGTTCAGACAGTTGCTGTTTGCAAGCTGTGAAATGATAACTGTGCTAAGTGAGAGCCGTCCCCCAGGGGCTGATCCATCACTGTCATCTCACACCCAGAAATTTGCAACCCCAAGCGCAGACTCAGGTGACTAGAGATCAGTTCTGCTCTCAAAGATCATTGCAGGCAAATGGAACAATTTTCCAGGCGGGCATTGAGGCAACTTCAGCTGTCAGTGCTTGTCTCGCTGGGTGCTGGAGCCCAGCTCTAATTAGCGCGCTTTCTTCTAGGCTTATAAACCAAGCTGCTGCCTCTCTTCATCTGCACTGCCTCCCCTGACCAACCCTGCGGGGAGAGGGCTCTGCACCTGGCTTGTTAAATGCAGGCCATGCTGATGGGGCCCCTGCATATAGATCCCAGGAAAAAAAGGCAAGTGGTGCCAGCTTCCACCTTGCCAAATGGGCAGCAGCTGTGTGCTGTAGGTATTCTCCCCATCTCTCTTCTCTCCTGACTCACCCCTGGCCTCCTCCACTCATCAGCCATCTCACCCGGTGCTCTGCCCTCACTTCCCACCAGGTCCTGCCCCCGCACCCTCTGCCCCTGCCTCCATCTCCTGTCTCCTCTCCCATTGCTTGAGTCAGGCCCATCTCTACTGCACACAGGATGTCACTCGCTCTAAGGCCATGTCTACATCTAAAATTTTGCAGCGCTGGTTGTTACAGCTGTATTAGTACAGCTGTATAGGGCCAGCGCTGCAGAGTGGCCACACTTACAGCAACCAGCGCTGCAAGTGGTGTTAGATGTGGCCACACTGCAGCGCTGTTGGGCGGCTTCAAGGGAGGTTCGGGGAACGCGAGAGCAAACCGCGGCGAAGCTGGTCTCCTTTCCCGGTTTGCTCTCTCGTTCCCCGAACCCCGAGCAAGCAGGTCTCCTTCCCTGCGGTTTGCAGGGTGGTTCGGGGAACGCGAGAGCAAACCGCGGCGAAGCTGGTCTCCTTTCCCGGTTTGCTCTCGCGTTCCCGAACCACCCAGCAAACCGCGGGGAAGGAGACCTGCTTGCTCGGGGGTTCGGGGAACGCGAGAGCAAACCGGGGAAGGAGACCAGCTTCGCCGCGGTTTGCTCTCGCGTTTCCCGGAACCACCCTGCAAACCGCAGGGAAGGAGACCTGCTTGCTCGGGGAACGCGAGAGCAAACCGCGGCGAAGCTGGTCTCCTTTCCCGGTTTGCTCTCGCGTTCCCGGAACCACCCAGCAAACCGCAGGGAAGGAGACCTGCTTGCTCGGGGTTCGGGGAACGCGAGAGCAAACCGGGGAAGGAGACCAGCTTGATTACCAGAGGCTTCCTCAGGTATGCTGGGATACCTGCTTATTCCACGGAGGTCAAGAAAAGCGCTGGTAAGTGTCTATATTTGATTACCAGCGCTGGATCACCAGCGCTGGATCCTCTACACCCGAGACAAAACGGGAGTACGGCCAGCGCTGCAAACAGGGAGTTGCAGCGCTGGTGGTGCCCTGCAGATGTGTACACCTCCTAAGTTGCAGCGCTGTAACTCCCTCACCAGCGCTGCAACTTTCTGATGTAGACAAGCCCTAAGGCCCTTCAGTTGCTTAATTCTGCCCTGTAAACTCCCTGTCCCTCTGTGCTCAACAAGGACATGGGCATTGCCTTGATCTCTCTGAGCTGCTGTCATGGTTACAGGAATAGCTGCACCTCTGCTCCGTTCTGGTCTCCCTGAACGTACCCTTGGGTGTTTGGCCTCTATCCCAGACCTGTCTGAATCTCTCTGGTTCTGCCACTCACACCAGGGCCTGACTGTACTGACTGTGCACATCTGGCAGGCCCAGCCGAGTTCGGGCACCTGTGACTAGTGATGGTGGCCGACAACCTGCTGAAACCAAAGGTGTTTTATTTTGCTAGGTTGTAGCAAAGCATCGGTGAGAGAGAGAAAAAACAAACACCCAAGGATTTTAAAACAACCGCCCACCAACCTGCATATTTAACCGTCTAATCTGCTTCCCCACAAGCTATGGGAGATCGGCTACAGGAACAGAACTGAGCCAGTGTGCACTGGTGTCACAAGTCCACATCCCCTGGGGTTTTGGGTCTCTGCTTGGTTCTCTCTCTGGCCTACCTCGCACAAACCTCGGGGGCCAGCCAGGCTCGAGCCATGATGGCTCTGCACCTCCTCAGTCTCAATGAGAACGGGCCTCCTCTCCCTTTCCTTGGGTAGGCAGGATCTGCTCCCCTCAGCCCACTTGAGTGTCAGAACTGTTCCCATGTGATACAGACCCCCTATGCTGCCATCCGATCCAGGGGCAACGTTCATTACCAGACAGCGCCTGCATCGTCACAGCTGCTCTGTAGGCTTCTAGCTAGTGGGTGTCCTGCCTCCTACACAAGGTGTTGGTGTTACAAGGGGCTGTTAGCAGAGACCATCTCTGTGGAGCTGGCTGCATAGCTGCACCTAGCTGGGCAGGAGGCTGCACTGAGATACCCTACAGAACAGGTTAATCAGACTCTTTTGCCGGGACCACGCTGGAGCTAGCCAGGAGCCTGAAGCCCAAGCACACTTTTGCACCTCCAGCCCCCTTGTGTAAGTGGCTCTAACTGCATTGGTTGGTATCTTCCCTGCTAGCTGCCTAGCAGCTGCTTGTGGGCTGAGTTCAGAGCAGTGAAGCTAGAACAGGGCCAAGAGAGAGCAATGGGTTAGCTCTGCAGGCAGCACTCCTGGATCTGCGCTCTGACCTTTGGCACAAGTACAGGCCTCATCAGACTATGCTCTGAGCACTGTGGGTGGAGGGTGAGAGCCCAGCCCTTTGTCTGTCATGCTGCCAGCGCTGGCCTTAAACCAGCCTTCCCTGAGATGTACCAGTGCTGGTGGGGGGCCCCACAGCGTGAGTGCTTTGCTTTTCCTGCCATATGGGCACCATGCCCCGTGGAACGTGAGTTCTGCTGCTTCGATCGCCACCTCAGAGGCTCTCTCTCGGGTGTATGTGCGGGTTGCCTGGGAAACCTCTCTGATGTCATTGCTAATAGATCCCAGCCGATGCAGGTTGGGAATGTAACAGCCGAATCACAGGAGCGCTCTATTTTTGTTCTGTAACTTAATGGAAGTTCCAGGAGGCCTGATTTGCTGGGTTTGGCAGCTCCACGATATCTCCCTCCCTGGGGAGCAGGCACTGCTGGAGCTGCCGGCTGGCACCGGGAGTATGATGTCATGGTGCACAAGCACTTGTGTTGGAGAGAGGTAGATGCAAAACACAGCTCAGCAGAAAATATGAGTTGCTTCCTCAAGGGCTGAAATGTAGCCTGCCTTTGGGCTGGAGCGGGGTCTGAGTACACAGTGCCCAGCACCGCAGCATGCTGATTTCTTTTGTGCAGGTTGTTTCTCCTGTGCTGCAGGTGTGCATGGGTGGAAGGATGCAAACTGCTGACAGCCCCTCCTTATCAGGTCACAAACCAAAAGTCATGAGATGCTTCTCAGAAGTGCCCCCAATGGGGGCAGATTGGGCTTGGGTCCGAGCACAGGACTGGGACTCAGGAAGAGAGTGTAAATCTAGCTCTGCCACTGCCTCGCTGTGTGAGCGTGAGCATTTCACTGGCCCTGTCTGTACCTCAGTTCCCCAGCTGCAGATTGGAGATAACTCACTCTATGAGGTCTGGGGAAGATGCAGAGAAATGTTGTTACACCACTTGGAGCTGGTCATCCCTGCCATCGCTGGCTCACTTTGGGTCACTACTGTCCCTGGGACTTGCCATTTACACTTTTTCTTGCAGACTTGTCATTTCTGCTGCTTTTGTCTCCCGCCAGGGAGAAGCTTGCCCTAGAATCAGTGCCTTATTTTCTAATCAGATCCTAGACGGGGATCTCTCCACTTCCCTTTGTTTGGCATTTCATTCTCATGCCAGACACAACCCTCCCCTCCCCTGGCACCAGCATTAGCACTTAGCATCTGGGAACCCCAGCTCTGTAAGCTCTGAACACTTTAAGGAAGATGTCTTTGGCTGGTGTTTCATTCTAGAGAGTGGTTTTGTGACCTCAGGGAGAGGAGAACAGATGTCAAATAGATGCCTGTGAAAACATGAACATCCTCAGTAATTCAGGTGTGATGCAGCCATCCCTGTGGTGCTAAGGAACAGCAGCCTGGAGGGCAGCTGCCACTGAATGTAGACTCAGCAAAGAATCCTGTGGCACCTTATAGACTAACAGACGTTTTGGAGCATGAGCTTTCGTGGGTGAATACCCACTTCGTCGGATGCATGCACCCATGAAAGCTCATGCTCCAAAACATCTGTTAGTCTGTAAGGTGCCACAGGATTCTTTGCTGCTTTTACAGATCTAGACTAACACGGCTACCCCTCTGATACCTGAAAGTAGACTCTGACTCAGTGACCACACATCCTTTACCTTCTGTTCTTTGCCTGGCCTCACGGGCTTCTTGTCCTGGAGTCCACAGAAGAGCACTGATCTGGAGTAAAGAGGAGGCAGAGTCATGAATTGGAACCCACTTGAGATGCCGTCAGCCTGACTTGACATTGCCTCCTGGAGCGTGAGAAAGGCTGGGTAGAAGTGGGGAAGGGGATGCAGCCACTTCTGAGGACAGAGAGCCAAGGGGCTGTGCCCAGGTACGTGGTGGGGAGGCACTGACTGCACAAGCATGTGCAGTGGCTGCTCTGCGCCCAGCCTAGGCCTGGGGAGCCTGTTGTGTGGAGAGGGGCGTGCAGTGGGGCAAAGGAGAACAGCTTCATCGCTCTTTGCTGCAGTTCTCCGCCAAAAAGCTGGGAGGGCTTTGGGTTACCATAGACCCCTTGTCGCCTATGCTCCCCAACTGCTGTGCAGGAGGGGAGCACATACAGACTAGCCAGCAGCCAGGTTCGCTGGTCTTGTGACCTACTCTATGTCCTTGCTTGGGATTGGGGCGGGGAATGCAGTGCTGGCCTTATTCCACTCGCAAACGCACTCAGGTGTAGCTTACGTCCCCTATATAGGGGAGGTACTAGGAAACCAAAGCAACATCTCTGTGAGTTCATTTTCCTTGCAGCTGTGGCCAGGTCTCCATCAGTATGGGTGAACAAATGGCTGTCCTGAAACACAGCGTTACACTGTCCCTGTCTCCTGCAGAGACTGAACCCCTACTCGCTTGATCAGCAATGAGGCCTCACTGCTGCGCCTGTCCACAAAGAGCTGGCAGCTCTCCCACTGAATGAGAGGGGTGCTTTCATCCCTGGGCTGTGCGGAGCACCTTCAGTGCTGCGAGGGGGCAGCTCTGCTCCTCTGGTCCAGTCATCCCCAGGGAAAGCCCCTTGAATTGCATGAGGCTCTCCGAGGACTCTGGCCTCAGCCTGGAGCAGCTCTGCAGATGGCTCTAGTTCAGGGGTCCCCAACGCAGTGTCTGTGGGCAGCATGGCGCCCGTTGGGGCGTCTGAGTGAGCCCATGTACTGGCTGGCAGACGAACATCTGCTGAAATGCCGCCAACAAGCTGCATCATCCAGAGGCGTCGCCATCAAAATGCTGCCAATTTTTTGCGGCATTTTGGTGGTGACGCCTCTGGATGACGCCACTTGTTGGCAGAATTTCAGCGGCAACGTCTGTTGACTTTGCCGCTTGTCGGCGGAATTTCGGTGGATGCTTGTCTGCCGCCACGGTCCTCTGTGGCTCATCCTGGCAGGTGGTTGGGGACCACTGCTCTAGTTCATGCTAAAAATGGTGTGGTCCAGGGTGTGGAAAGAGTGTGAGGAGTGGGGCAGACAGGACAAAAAGAAAGCAGCATAGCGTGCGGGAGGTGGGAGCAGCAGCAGCCAGCAGCACTGGGTGACTGGAGTAGGGTGAAATGGTGCCATGACAACCAGACTGGCTGGCGGTGTTCATTCCAGGGAGTGGTTTTGTGATCTCAGGAAGAGGAGAAGGGATAGAGAGGGGGAAGGGATAGCTCAGTGGTTTGAGCATGGGCCTGCTAAACCCAGGGTTGTGAGTTCAATCCTTGAGGGGGCCACTGAGGGATCTGGGGCAAAAATCAGTACTTGGTCCTGCTAGTGAAGGCAGGGATCTGGATTTGATGACCCTTTGGGGTCCCTTCCAGTTCTATGAGACAGGTATATCTCCATATATAAGACAGGCAGTGAGATTCTGAGAACAAGGTGGACAAATCAAAGGGGAGAGCCAGGAAGCGGGAGCACAGGGCCCCGAGGTGGGATGAAACTGGAGCCCCAGTGGTGGAGGGGGAGAGGCACGGTACAGCCTGTGTGAGCTACCCAGAGCAGAATAGCTCCATTCCCCAAGGCCAGTGTCATGTCCAGGACAGGCCCAAACCTCCTGCCTGCATGGTTGTGTGCGTCACTGTTGCTCTCCATTGCGTTGACGCAGCTCCACTGTGCTGTGTGCTGTTAGTGCATGAGCAGTGACCCATGCTGGTCTCTGGGGGACGCTAGAGGGGGTTCCCGGAGAGGAGCCACCCCCTGCACTCGCTACTTTTGGATTGGCCTTGCTGGCTCCACGGCTTGCCCTGGCCACCTGCCCTTGAAGCAAAGGAACAAGCTGGAGGCCTGTAGCCAGTTCCTCCCGTTGTCAGAGCAAGAGAGTGTCCCAACACCCCCCACCCAGGTCAGGATGTATGCTGGGGAGGGTACCCTACTCTGAGCCAGGGGTAGGTCCCTGCCTGCCCAAGACTTGCTGCTCTCTGCAGGAGGGAATCACCACTTGGTCTCTGCTCCACGAGGCCTGTGCTGTGGGGCCCCAGCAGACCTTCATCCACTCCCTCCCACCCCATGCAGGAGGAGGCTGCCTCTGAGCCCAGAGTCTGATCAGTGAAAGGAGCACCTACCCCCCGAGTAGGGACTACACTGTTGGGCTGGTCTTGTTCTGCTGCTTTCCCGGGGTATCGCTTGAACCTACCCTCCATGTCCAGGAGCCAATGGTGGGAGGGCTGTGTTCTGTACCCCTCCTCAAACACCGTTCCTCCTGCACCAGTGCGCAGGGAGTACTGTGTTAGTACTCGTGGCCTGGGCCCCTGCACTGGCTTCCCTCTGAGCTGCTCTTATGGGGCTGATTCTCCCCTTTCCCCCCCCCCAGACTGGGCCCACTCCAGGCACTCTGAAGGGGAGGGGAGGTGGTCTGGAATTCCCACACCCCACTGGCATCTCCCCTGGAAACACCCACAAACACAGAGCTCCTGTGAGCCCCAGCATCCCACTGGGGTGGGGTGCCTGGGAATTGTTCCCCGGCTGCTGTTGCCCTCATCCCATGGTGGATGGCGACATGTGGGGCTGCATCCTGCCTTTGCTGAGCCTTGCCCTGGAGTTGTTAACGCCCAGGGGAGGGCAATTGAAAGCTGTGATGGCTGGAGGCACACTAGTCTCACACTGCAATCAGGCTGCCCCATGGGGCCCCAGGAACGCTGCCCTCGTTATCTGCTGGCTCGAGGGGATCTAACGAAGTACCTCAGCGGCGCTTTGCCATGGCTGTGCTGTGAGTTGCTGTGGAAGGCAGGGCGGGATTGATGGCACTGGCTCAGCATAAAGCTGCTAACGAGCCATCCCTGGGGTTTACATTGTCCTAGCTCGTTGCCACTGGAGTAGGGTGAGTTTTGTGCAGCTGGGTACCATGGATTAAACGTAGGGCAGTGTGTGAAAGAAGGGTTAATGGTAGCCCTCCGCGAGGGTGTCTTTGTGGAGGGAAAAGGGGTGGTTGCAGCCGCTTCTGGCTTCCTTCAGCTCTCATCTCTCCCCTGTGATCATGGCAGCGGGAAAGCTGCCAGAACGTCCTTCCTAATCCACATGCCAGCCAGCGCAGGGATATGAGGAGCCCCTGGCGTCTTGTCACACAATTAACTTCTGATGTTCCACAGGAGAGCGGAGCAGGAAGCCAGTACTTAGGCCGTAAGGGACATGTTTTCTTCAAAGAGCTCTTGAGCTGGTGTGTGCTGAATACTGGCTCCTTCTTAGGGACCTCTTGGGTGGGAGGCGGAGAGTAGCTGATCCTGGCTCAAAGGGGCGTTCAGTTCCCCGGCTGATGAGAGGAGAGCTGGAAGGCTGCAATGAGCTGGGGCAGGGTCTGTGACCACGCCCCTGAATTCCAGACCAGCAAAAGGGGATCCCTGTAACTGTGACAGCGCTAGAGGTCATTCCCCTGCAGCCCTACCGCCAGCTGCCTCCACTCTCTGAAGACACTGCCGATGTCATGAAGGGCCTGTTAACATGCCATCGGGAGCTGTGTCACCCGGGCCCCGAGGGGACTGAAAGCAGGACTCCCTCTGAGTCTCCTCACGCTGACTGTGGTAAAGGGGATGCCTATGGGATGTAGGCCCCAGGCTCTTTGCCCGGCCTCTGTCCCTCCCCCTGTGCTTGGGGGGTAACAGTTCCATGCAGCTGTGCTGAGGCTCTCTGCTCACAAAGGGGCCAGGGGTTGAAATCATGCACTGAAATGTTCCTTGTCATAAGCCTGTAACAATGAACAGGTTAGGGGCCAGTGAGAGGCTGAAGATGATGGTTCTAATCTCTGTCCTTGGGCCACTTGCCCAAGACCTTGATAATGAACATGGAGAGAACATGTGCTTCCTATGTGCAGTTCCCCACTTACACACTTTACTCTTGCATTTGGCCACGGGGCTGGGAAACTCAGGTGGGCAGTTTCACTCCCTCTTTCTAAGCAGTTTCACTGCATTATTCTCAGACCTCACTAGGGTGGCTTTGAACATTGAGGGACCCCCTAACATCCCCCCTTTTCCATCGAGCGTGGATCCCCCTTCCAATGATCAAGATGGGCAAGGCAGGGCAGTTTTAGGCCTCAGGTGGAGAACCCCTGTGTGACGAATTGGGAATGTTCTTGATGTGTTATTTGAATGCTGAGTGGGGAGTATTAACCTGGGAAGGTTGCAGAGGAGTTTTGCTGGTATGGCCTGCATTGGGGAAGGGAGCATACCTGAGCATGTAACATGAGAACCCAGGAGGGGGGTTGAAGGCCAGGTAATACCTCTGCCCGGGAAACTGGACAAAGGACACAGAGGCCTGGGGATGCTGACAGCTGGAGAGAATTTCAGTTTGGAGCTGACTGGGAAATGGAGAGGGCAAGCCTGACCAACAGGGCTGTGGCCTCAACAGGGCTGTGGCCTCCCCAGGGCCCCCAGATGGACCGAACTACAGGGGGGCCTGTTGTCTGTATCAGCAAGACCTGTCTTGGACTGTGTTCCTGTCATCTAAATAAACCTTCTGTTTTACTGGCTGACTGAGAGTCATGGTGAATTGCAGGAAGCTGGGGGAACAGGGCCTTGTCTCCCCCAACTCCATGACACCCTGTGTTAGCGTTGTGCTGTTTGTCTGGTTTATAGGCTTTTCCCTGGGTCACATCTTTCTAGTATCAAAGTGCCTCACTGGCTAAGCAGCACGCACTGGCAATTCTCCTGGGAGGTGGGGAGGTCCCCTCTCCGTTTGATGGGCGAGGGTCAGAGGGGTCACGCAGAAATTGATGGCAGTCACTGAACTTGAGTCCTTTATGCAGATCTTTCCTCCACCTGCTGCTGCTTGTGTTGCCAGCGTGATGCGGGAAAGGTTTGAAAGAAAACTAAAAAATGGTTTTTCCTATTGCACCCCCAGCCCTGGAGCCCTTTCTGTTCCTAGACTAGGGCTTTAGCGCCTTCCTTTCTCAGGTAAAATAAAGCCTGTGTTTTGGGTCTCAGCTATGTGAGTGTCCCTTGAGTCACATAGTATTTCTCAGCTGTCTGCTGGCACATTACAGCAAGGGAAATACAGACCAAGATTTATAAATGTGCTCCAGGCACAGCTGTTCAGGACTCGCCAAGCTCCATTCATCTTCTGATGCTGTGTGGCTATATATCTAGCTGCGTTCATGTGCCCTTGTAAATGAGATTTCTATCTCCCAAGTTCTACCTTGTGCAGATAAATGCGCTCCGTTCAATGGACTCTGCTCCTGTTCAAATTAGTTATGCAGTAATCGGAGCAGGCCATTGCTGGGAGGAAATATCCACTTGAGTTCTCTCTGCTAATGGCCCGAGATTATGTAGTGTAATTGCTTTCTTATGGATGGACGTACAGCCCGCTGGCCACAAGAGACCTGAGACGATGGGATTGCTGGAGTAGACTCCAGGCTGGGAGTGAAACTAGCTGCCCCATGCAGCATGCAAGGAGAGACTGGAAGATGACTGAGGCCTTGTCTACACCACAAAGTTGCAGCGCTGGTGAGGGGGTTACAGCGCTGCAACTTTTGAGGTGTACACATCTGCAGGGCATCACCAGCGCTGCAACTCCCTGGTTGCAGCGCTGGCCGTACACCCGGTTGAGCCTTGGGTGTAGAGGATCCAGCGCTAGTGATCCAGCGCTGGTCATCAGGTGTAGACACTCACCAGCGTTTTTCTTGACCTCCGTGGAATAAGCAGGTATCCCAGCATACCTGAGGAAGCCTCTCTGGTAATCAAGCAGGTCTACTTCCCCGCGGTTTGCTCCGGTGTTCTCCGAATCCCCCCCCCCCAAGCGGGTCTCCTTCCCCGCGGTTTGCTCTCGCGTTCCCCGAACCCCCATGCAAGCAGGTCTACTTCCCCGCGGTTTGCTCCGGTGTTCTCCGAATCCCCCCCCCCCCCCAAGCGGGTCTCCTTCCCCGCGGTTTGCTCTCGCGTTCCCCGAACCCCCTCCCCGCAAGCAGGTCTCCTTCCCCGCGGTTTGCTCTCACGTTCCTCGAACCCCCTCCCCGCAAGCAGGTCTCCTTCCCCGCGGTTTGCTCTCACGTTCCTCGAACCCCCTCCCCGCAAGCAGGTCTCCTTCCCCGCGGTGTGCTCTCGCGTTCCCTGAACCCCCGTGCAAGCAGGTCTCCTTCCCCGCGGTTTGCAGGGGGGTTTGGGGAACGCGAGAGCAAACCGCGGGGAAGGAGACCTGCTTGCACGGGGGTTTGGGGAACGCGAGAGCAAACCGCGGGGAAGGAGACCTGCTTGCGGGGGGAGGGGGGTTCGGGGAACACTGGAGCAAACCGGGGAAGGTGACCTGCTTCCCCGCGGTTTGCTTTCGCGTTCCCCGAACCCCCCTTGAAGCCGCCCAACAGCGCTGCAGTGTGGCCACATCTAACACCACTTGCAGCGCTGGTTGCTGTAAGTGTGGCCACTCTGCAGCGCTGGCCCTATACAGCTGTACTAATACAGCTGTAACAACCAGCGCTGCAAAATTGTAGATGTAGACATACCCTGAGCGGAGTGCTGGCTACCTGCAGCAAGGCTGGGCAGCTCTTGCATCCCACAGTATTTCCTTCTCCTGCTGACTCTACACTGTCTTCTTCTAGGGTGACCAGATGTCCCAATTTTATAGGGACAGTCCCGATATTCGGGGTTTTGTCTTTTATATAGGCACCCACCCCGATTTTTCACACTTGCTCTCTGGTCGCCCTACCTTCTGCAGCCCCTTTCAGCCAAGGGGGGCTGAGTGCTTTCTAGTGTTTAAGCCTCCCTGTAATCCTGTGAAGTAGATATCTCCATTTTATAGCTGGAGAGTCCTTCTGGGGCTGGGGCCAGGCAGCCCAGGGGTGTAGGGCTGTCACCCAGTCACTTTGCTTCACTTCTTGCCTTGTTGGGGCTTCCCTGCTTCGACTGCCTTTGGAACAGAAGGGCTCATGAAAACCTTCTGTGGCCAGTGTGATCACACTGTGCCCATGTGATGGGCTCAGTCCAGCCAGCACTGCTGGCCTGGCCAGATTTAGGGGCAGCCCAGGGCACACAATGAACTGCAGCTAAGGATGGGAAGCTGGTCCTCTGCTGAATTCTGTGGCAGAGCATGACACCTAGTGGCCAGAAGACTCTGCGTTCACCAGCTGTTCACAATATCCCTCTTCCTTTCAGTCCCCAAACCTCACATGGTGTTGCCAGCCCCGAGAAATCAACAACTAGGAGATGTTTAAGAATAACACATGTTGGGTCTTCCTCTTTGCCTTCTGGTGTCTAAGCTATTAGGGGGTCACTTCCCAGCTTTCCTCCCCTGCCACAGGGCTAGCCTGCTGAGATTCTTGGGTATTCCTATGACTCTGGAAGCTGGGGCTTTCAGAAGCACCCTGTATATGGTGGGAGTTGTGCTAAGATGGCATGTGAACCCCTTGGGCTGCACGACAGTGGCACCGACCTGCTTAGGGCTCTGGTGTGGTCTGTCGGGTGGGAGGAGGAGAAGTCTGTGTGTTCCTAGTTGTGGGGCCCTAAGGCGGGGGGGGGAAGGGGTGCAATAGGCTCAGGAGCTGCACTGTACTCCTGTGCCACCCCCACACTCATGCTGAGCCAATTGCTTCTCTGAGCTCTGTTCCCTCCCCAGGATGAGACCCTGCTCCCTTTGTGTGTGTCCCCTGCCCCACCTCCCTACGGGGCCCTACCCCTTTGGTGGGGTCATCTCCTCCCTGTGTTCCCAACTCTGCTCTCAGCCACCTGTGACCACTAGGCTTTGCCGTCACAGCTCCAGGGCAGGGAGGGAAAAGGGTGGGCCCTTGAGCTAACTTCACTGGTGGTGCAGCTGAAGCCCCTCTCCAGCAGGCCACCTGCTCCCCTCCCTGCTGCTGAACAGCCAGGGGTGGGCCCGAGCACCAAAGTAGGTGCCTGGTTCAGCGCCTTGCCCACCGCACTGCCACTGAGCAGCCTCAGGGACAGCAGGGGTTGTGGTGCTGGCCATGGCACGGGGTGGGGCGGAGCTGGGCCCTGGCTTGGTGCTGATCCCAGCTCCCACCCAGAGCGCAGATAGGCCTGTGGTGGGTGTGGAGCTCTTCGCCCCGGCCCCTGCAGTGTATAGCCCCAGTTCCCAGAGGGGCTGACAGTGACCCATCTCCTTGTCTTACAGGTATGTTGGTGGTTAACGTGACCTGGAGGAACAAGACGTATGTGGGTACGCTGCTGGATTGCACGCAGCACGACTGGGCGCCCCCCAGGTAAGCATCGGGAGACTCAGGTGCCGGTCCAGGGACCCTCGACAGTAGAGTGTCCTCGCATCTCTCTGGGCTCCCCAGAAGGGCTTTGGAGCTGCAGTGTGCATGGGCAGGGCCCTCGCTGTCTGGGTCTGCGTCCCAGCCAGTCTGCAGGGCCCTCAGGCCCCTCCAAGCCAACTGACAGAGAGCATGGGCCAGCACTTCTCCTTTCAGCTAGCCCCACGACTGCCACCACCCTGGGGACAAGAACAGAGGCTTCCTCTGCTGTCTCTGGGCCACTGACATTAAACTTGGCTCAAGCCATTCAGCCTGTTCCTGGCTAGCCGTCCCTCTGCATCCCCCTGTCACACATGCAGGGTAGCCTGACACACACACCTGCCCCCCTGGAAGTGCTCTGTGATATCAGCAGCAGAACTCTGCTGGCTGGCTGCAGCTCCCCACTAGCCATTTTGGGGAAAGCACAGAGGCAGGCTCTGGGGGTTGCTTTTCCCCCCATAGACCCACTGGGTGTGTGGGGGAGACAGGATGGTAGGTAATGTCTCTCAGCAGGGGGCTGGGAGCCAAGGGTTTTCCCAAGCGCCCAGGTCCTCATTCACTGCCTGGCCTCCCTGCTCTGGACTTCCAGCCTTGATGGCCTGAGTGGAAGAGCTGAGGACAGACCGCCAGGTGTGTGAGGGCCGGGGCCCATCTGTCAGCAGAGGGGTCTCCGGCTCAGCTAGACCAGGCCAGGACAGCCGGGATGGGCAGTGCTCAGCTGGGCATCGTTCTTAGAGCATCTCTTGTCACCCACCAGTGCCCATGTTGCCTTGGGCTTGTGGGGGCATTGACAGGCCTTAGAGTCAGCTGTATCTGACTGTCCTCGGTGGGGGTCAGTAAATGGGAGTGTCCTTCCATTTCCCACCTGGTTTCCTTCCCGATCCATTGCTCCCTCTCTGAGCCAAGTGATTGTCTGGTGCCACATGGCCCATGTGTGTCTGTCTAATGCCAGGCATCTCCAGTCCCCCTGGGCTGCTCCCAAGCTCTCCTTGCTGGTGCTGTTTGTACTGCAGACCCCAGGAGTGGGAGCCGGTAGCCCGTTGAGGGCAACAGCCACACGCAGGTCATCTCAGCTCCCTCCACCCATGTACTGTAAGCCTCCTTCCCAGGGAGCGTGGGGTGTTGTGGGGTGCGGGAGGAGCCCCTAGTGCTCCGGGGTGACTGCGCTGAGCAGAGACCGAGCTCCTTACACAGGGTGCCCCTCCCACTCTGGCCAGGGCACTGGTGTGCCTGTGCATTGGCCTGCATCCCAAGCTCTGGCTGGTCCTGAGCATGGATTGTTTCCTCCCCAGGTTCTGCGACTCTCCCACCAGCGACCTGGAGATGCGGAATGGCCGGGGCAGAGGCAAGCGCATGCGCCCCAATAGCAACACGCCGGTGAACGAGGCGGCCGCTGCCTCGGACAGCAAAGGGACCAGCAACAGCAGCAAGACGCGGGCAGGGGCCAGCAGCAAAGGGCGCCGGGGGAGCCAGACCTCCTCAGATCACCGCCCCCCACCCAGCAGCACTGCCGAGGATGTGAAAGCCAGCCCCTCCTCAGTGACCAAGCGGAAAAGCAAGCCCCTTTCCGACATGGAGCTCAACTCCAGCTCGGAGGACTCCAAGGGCAGCAAGCGCATCCGCACCAACTCGATGGGCTCAGCGGCCGCGCCCCCGGCTGGGGTCAAGGTGGAGCCTGTAGGCCTGGACAGGAACTGCCCCTCCCCCATCCTCATCGACTGCCCTCACCCCAACTGTAACAAGAAGTACAAGCACATTAACGGGCTGAAGTACCACCAGGCCCACGCACACACGGATGATGACAGCAAGCCAGAGGCGGACGGGGACAGTGAGTGTGGCGAGGAGCTGCCCCTTCACGCCGATGTCAGCAGCTGCAACGGCTCCCAGAAGGGCTCCCTCTCGCCAGCCCGATCGGCCACACCCAAGGTGCGGCTGCTGGAGCCTCACAGTCCCTCCTCATCCGGCAAGTTCAGCACCAAGGCCCCCTGCAAGAAGAAGCTGGGCGGGGAAGGCGACATGGACCCCGGAGCCCTGTCCAATGATGGCTCCGAAGACGGCCCCTCGGTGGTGGACGAGACGAGCAACGATGGTTTTGACGCACTAGAGAAGAGATGCCTTGACAAGGAGAAGTGCAAGAAACCAGCTGGTGCTAAGCCTGACAAGCTCCCTTCCAAAAGCTTAAAGTCCGCCAGACCCATTGCTCCCGCTATTCCCCCACAGCAGATCTACACCTTCCAGACGGCCACCTTCACTACAGCCAGCCCTGGCTCTTCTGCCGCCTTGACCGCCACCGTTGTCCAGGCCATGCCCAGCAGCCCCCAGCTCAAGCCCATCCAGCCAAAGCCCACGGTTATGGGGGAGCCCTTCACGGTCAACCCCGCCCTGACCCCTTCCAAGGACAAGAAGAAGAAGGATAAGAAGAAGAAGGAGTCCAAAGAGGTCGAAAACCCCCTAACTCCTGGGAAAGTCTGCAGAGCAGAGGAGGGCAAAAGTCCCTTCCGAGGGGAATCGGGGGAGCTTGGGACCAAAGGGGAAGGTCTCCTGAATGGTTCGTCTGACCCGCACCAGAGCCGGCTCGCCAGCATCAAGGCCGAGGCGGATAAGATCTACAGCTTCACGGACAACGCGCCAAGCCCGTCCATCGGGGGGGCCAGCAGGCTGGAGAATGCTGCTGCCACCCCAGCTCAGCCCATGACCCCGCTGCACGTGGTTACCCAGAACGGGGCGGAGGCAGGCTCGGTGAAAACCAATAGCCCGGCCTATTCGGACATCTCGGATGCGGGGGAGGATGGGGAGGGCAAGCTGGAGAGCATGAAGGCCAAGGACCCAGAGCAGCTGGTCAAGGAAGGCGCAAAGAAAGCGCTTTTCCCTCCCCAGGCGCAGAGCAAGGACTCCCCCTACTACCAAGGCTTTGAAGCATATTACTCCCCGGGCTACCCACAGTCAAGCCCTGGGCCCATGAACCCTAGCAGCCAGGCTGCTGTGGAGAGCCAGCCCTTGAAGATGAAGAAGGACGAGGAGCAAGAGAGCCCCGAGGTGAAGGTGAAGAGTGAAGGCTGCGAGGAGAAGAAGGTGGAGCTCAGCAGCTCCAGCCAGCAGCCTTCGGTCATCCAGCAGCGCCCCAACATGTACATGCAGTCCCTCTACTATAACCAGTACGCCTACGTGCCCCCCTACGGCTACAGCGAGCAAAGTTACCATGCCCACCTGCTGAGCACCAGCCCAGTCTACCGGCAGCAGTACGAGGAGCAGCAGAAGCAAAGGCAGAGCCTGGAGCAGCAACAGCCCCGTGGGCTGGAAAAGAAAGCAGAGCTGGGCCTGAAGGAGAGGGAGGTGGCCCTCAAGGAGGACTGGAAGCAGAAGCCGTCCGTCCCTCCCACGCTCACCAAAGCCCCTAGCCTCACGGACCTGGTGAAATCAGGGATGAGCAAGGCCAAGGAGCCGGGAGCTGCTGATATGGCCAAGTCAGTGATCATCCCCAAGCTGGAGGACTCCTCCAAGCTCCCCAGCCAGGCAGCTGAGGGACTTAAGGTGAAGCTGGCCGAGGCCAGTCACCTGGGGAAGGAGGCGGCGGAGTCCAAAGCAGGCACGGAGTGCAGCAGGCAGGCAGACGTCGACCCCGTCCTCTGGTACAGACAGGTAAACGCTGCTGCCCGGGGACACACTGAGGGCAGCAAGATGCTGGCAGAGGGTGGAGTGGTGGGCGGAGGGCTTTGGACACAGATAGCCAGGGCACTGCTTCCCTTCCATATCCTCCGTACCATGGTCCCTCCCTGCAGCAGCTGAAGCGTGTCCCCCTGTCTGGTCCGGCGAGGGAGGAAGGGCGTTTGTCACAATGCAGTGGGGCAGCTGCCTGGCTGGGGCCGCCAGGCCATGGGGGCCATATCTCCCCTCTCTCTTGCTTTCAGGCTGTTCAGTGTGGCTGGACCTCTCCTGCTGCTTGGCTCCCCTGCAGGAGAGGGTAGGATCTGATGAGAACCAGTCAGATGAAAGAGTCCCATTCAATTACATCATGTAATGGCAGGCAGCTAAAAAGTGAGAAGTGCTTATATACAAATGTGCTTATATACAAATGCTAGAAGTCTAAATTATAAGATGGGTGAACTAGAGTGCCTCATATTAAATGAGGCTATTGATATAATAGGCATCACAGAAACTTGCTGGAATGAGGATAATCAATGGGACACAGTAATACCGGGGTACACAATATATCGGAAGGACAGAACAGGTCATGCTGCAGCGCGGGGGGGGAGTGTCACTATATGTGAAAGAAAGCACAGAGTCAAATGACGTAAAAATCTGAAATGAACCAAACTGTACCATAGTATCTCTATGGATAGTAATTCCATGCTTGAATAAGGGATATGTTACTGGCCACCTGACCAGGATGGAGATAGTGACTGTGAAATGCTCAGGGAGATTAGAAAGGCTACAAAAACAAAAAAACGTAATAATAATGGGGGATTTCAACTATCTTCATATTGACTGGGTATGTGTCACCTCGGGATGAGATGCAGAGATAAAGTTTCTTGACACCTTAAATGATTGCTCCTTGGAGCAGCTAGTCCTTGAACCCACAAGAGGAGAGTCAATCCTTGATTTAGTCATAAGGGGAGCACAGGATCTGGTCCAAGAGGTGAATGTAGCTGAACTGCTTGGGTAATAGTGACCATAGTATAATTAGATTTAACATCCCTGTGGTGGGGAAAACACCACAGTGGCACAAACTGTAGCATTTAATTTCAGAAAGAGGAACTACATAAAAATGAGGAAGTTAGTCAAACGGAAATTAAAAGGTACAGTGCCAAAAGTGAAATCCCTGCTAGCTGCATGGAAACTTTTTAAAGACACCATAATAGAGGCTCAACTTAAATGTATACCCCACATTAAAAAACATAGTAAGAGAACCAAACAAGTACCACCATGGCTAAGCTACAAAGTAAAAGAAGCCGTGAGAGACAAAAAGGCATCCTTTAAAAGTGGATGTTAAATCCTAGTGAGGAAAATAGGAAGGAGCATAAACTCTGGCAAATGAACTGTAAAAATATAATTAGCAAGGCCAAAAAAGAATTTGAAGAACAGTTAGCCAAAGACTCAAAAAATTACAGCAAAAATGTTTAAGTAGATCAGAAGCAGGAAGCCTGCTAAACAACCAGTGGGGCCCCTGGATGATCAAGATCTAAAGGAGCACTCAAGGACGATAAGGCCTTTGTGGAGAAACTAAATTAATTCTCTTTGGATTGGTCTTCACAGCTGAGGATATGAAGGAGATTCCCATACCTGAGCCTTTCTTTTTAGGTAACAAAACTGAGGACCTTTCCCAGATTGAGGTGCCAGTAGAGGAGGTTTTGGAACAAATTGATAAATTAAACCATGATAAGTCACCAGGACCAGATGGTATTCACCCAAGAGTTCTAAAGGAACTCAAATGTGAAATTACTGAACTGCTAACCATGGTATGTAACCTATCACTTAATTGGTATCTGTACCAGATGATTGGAGGATAGCTAACATGACACCAAGTTTTTAAAAATGGCTCCAGAGGTGACCCCGGCAGTTACAGCCCAGTAAGCCTAACTTCAGTACCGGGCAAATTGTTTGAAACTACAGTAAAGAACAACATGGTTTTTGTAAAGGTTTTCTCATGTCTACTAGAATTCTTTGAGGGGGTCAACAAGCATGTGGACAAGGGGGAGCCAGTAGAAATAGTGTACTTACATTTTCAGAAGCCTTTGACAAGGTCCCTCACGAAAGGCTCTTAAGCAAAATAAGCTGCCACGGGTTAAGAGGGAATGGTCTCTCACAGATCAGTAACTGGTTAAAAGACAGGAAACAAAGGGTAGTAATACATGGTTAGTTTTCACAATGGAGAGAGGTAAATAAGGGTGTCCCACAGCGAGCTGTACTGGGACCAGTGCTGTTCAACATATACATAAATGATCTGGAAAAAGGGGTAAACAGCGAGGTGACAAAATTTGCAGATGACACAAAACTACTCAAGATAGTTAAGTCCAAAGCAGACTGCAAAAAGTTACAAAGGAATCTCACAAAGCTGGGTGACTGGGCAACACAATGGCACATGAAATTCAGTGTTGATACATGCAAAGTAATGCACATTGGAAAACATAATCCCAACTCTGTGTGTAGAATGATGAGGTCTAAATTAGCTGTTACCACTCAAGAAAGATCTCAGAGTCGTTGTGGATAGTTCTCTGAAAACATCCGCCCAATGTGCAGCAGCAGTCAAAAAAGCGAACAGAATGTTGTGAATCGTTAGGAAAAAGGGATAGATAATAAGACAGAAAATATATTGCTTCTATATAAATCCATGGTACACCCACATCTTGAATACTGTGTGCAGATGTGGTCACCTCATCTCAAAAAAGATATATTTGGAATTGGAAAAGGTTCAGAAAAGGGCAACAAAAATGATTAGGAGTCTGGAACAGCTTCCATATGAGGAGAGAGTAATAAAACTGGAACTCTTCAGCTTGGAGAAGAGACGACTAAAGGGAGATATAATAGAGGTTTATAATATCATGACTGGTATGGAGAAAGTAAATAAGGAAGTGTTATTTACTCCTCATAACACAAGAACTAGGGGTCACCAAACGAAATTAATAGGCAGCAGGTTTAAAACAAACAAAAGGAAGTATTTCTTCACACAGTGCACAGTCAGCCTGTGGAATGCCTTACCAGAGGATGTTGTGAAGGCCAAAACACTAATAGGGTTCAAAAAAGAACTAGATAAGTTCATGGAGGATAGGTCCATCAATGGCTATTAGCCATAATGGACAGGGATGGTGTCCATAGCCTCTGTTTGCCAGAAACTGGGAATGGGAACAGGATGTATCGCTTGATGATTACCTGTTCTGTTCAATCCTTCTGTGGCACTTGGCGTTGGCCACTGTCAGAAGACAGGATACTGTGCTAGATGGACCTTTGGTCTGACCCAGTATGGCTGTGCTTATGTTCACTCCCCTCTGATTTGAGTGGTTGCCACAAGCTTTGTCCCAGCTGGATTTACATCAGAAAAGCAGCTGGCCAAGGAGCATGGGAACTACCAGCCAGGTCAGCAAAGCAAACCTGTGCAGTCTGTGAAGATAGGCGCCAACAGACTAGTGCCTGGACAGGAATGGCCAGGTCCCCTGCAGGGCTGCATGCCACGCTGGCCCCTTGGGCCCCAAAGAGACGGTGAGGTCGGAATTGGGACATGAGAATGGAGAGAAGCTGGCAGAGCCATCTGCCCTCTGGGAGAGACAGACAAGGCTGGTGGGGCATTCTCCTTCCATGCCCACACTCTGCTCCCCTTTTCTGCATCACCCTCTGTTTGCCCCCTTGCCCTTTAAGGCTCCTATCACTTTGCAGGCCAGCAAGCAGCAGACATGTTGGGGGGAGGGCGTTGGCTGCCCACCCTGTGTGGTGAATGAGTGGCTCTTGAAGTGGGAGGGAGCTGTGGGTGCCCGGCCTGTCATTTTGCTGGTGGCAGTGTGATGGCAAAGCGTTTTGCTGGAAGTGTGGGGAGATGCTGGCTGGGAAAAGCTGCAGCCACCTTCTCCTTCCCTAGCTGCCATCTGGCCCGCAGCCTGCGATGCCCGTCGCCCTCTGGCTCACCCCGGGGAGCAGCACGGTGGTGAATGCCAGGGCCACGGCCGCATGGTGCAGCACTGGGATGCAGCGACTCTGATGAGCTCTTTGGTTGACGCAGGAAGCAGAGCCCAGGATGTGGACATACGTTTATCCCGCCAAGTACTCGGAGCTCAAGAGCGAGGATGAAAGGTGGAAAGAGGAGAGGGATAGGAAGTTGAAGGAAGAAAGGAGCCGAAGCAAGGAGGCCGGCCCTAAGGAGGATGGGAAGGAGAGCACAAGCTCCGAATGCAAACTGACATCCCCCGAGGAGTCCCGCATGGTGGGGAAAGACCCCAGACCCAGCATCCACGTACCCGTGTCTTCACCCCTCACCCAGCATCAGTCCTACATCCCCTACATGCACGGCTACTCCTACAGCCAGTCATACGACCCCAACCACCCCAGCTACCGGGGCATGCCCACCGTCATGATGCAGAACTACCCAGGTATGGGCGCAGCTGCTGTGCTGGGGGCTACCCACTGGCCCCAGGCCCAGCCAGAGGAGTAGATTAGGCAGCAGGCCAGGGAGAGTTCACCCCATGGGGTAGGCTTATGTCTCCTCTCCTGCCCTGGGTGTGTGTCTCTGGGCCTGAGTCAACCATTGAGGGGCTGGGTGCAGCGAGCTGAGTGGTGCTTGTAATGCAGTCCCACCACAATAACCCAGCCACCACACAGCCTCAGACTGGTGCCCCTGGGAGGGTCCCCAACGGCTAAGCTTGGCAGGGGTCCTGACAGCCGCAGGAACAGCCCAGCAGCTCAGGGCAAGGTGGGAAGAAGAGGATTGAATCTGACTGGAATGGCTGCAGAAGTGAACGCTGGGGCGAGTGGGGGGCGGGAGGGTTTCGGCCCTTCTCCAGGGAGCCCATGGCCCTGCCAAAGGCCCAGGCCCAGTAGCAGGGTGGGAGAGCGATGGTGCAGCAGCTTTTGTTAGCACTTCATGTGCTGCAGAGCAGGGGCTGCAGGCCGATCCTCCAGCTGTCAGGCACAGGAGGGCCATGATGGCTCATGGCCCTCATTATGGGTGGCCTGGGGGAGCCTCCCTGCCGAGCCCATGTGTCTGATTCTCTGCCTTGGTGCAGTGACTGACGCATGCTACTGTCAGCCTGAGCTCAGATGGCAGGAGCCCCCTGCCCAGCAGACAGCCTGGGGGTGGGACGCCTGGGGGGGGGGCTGGCGCTGGCGTTCCCTCCCCCAGACTCTGACTGGCCTCTCCCCCACAGGATCCTACCTGCCCTCCAGCTATTCCTTCTCCCCATATGGCAGCAAGGCCTCCGGGAGCGAGGATGGTGACAAGGCGCGAGCCAGCCCCAGCGTGAGCTGCAAACCCAGCTCAGAGTCCAAGGCCCTGGACATCCTGCAGCAGCATGCCAGCCACTACAAGAGCAAATCTCCCACGGTGAGGGTGGGACAGGGCTTCTCTGGCCTGGGGCCCTGATGGGAAGAGGGGTCTGAGCCCCTCTGCCTGCAGCTGCCTTGGGAGTGAGACCCGCACTCAGTGCTTCCTCCTGGCCCGGCTGTGGGGGGTGCGTATGGGCCCCTTCTCCTGCCCTTGGAGTTACTTTGGCACAGCCTGTCCCAGACCCCCACGGGGACCCCTGGAAGGCCCAGGACCCCAGCAGTGCATGTGCTGGTCCATGGTGCCTTGGGCAGTAGCCCCAGCCTGCAGGACAGAAACCAAGGCCCAGGATACCCAGTGAGTCAGTGATGTGGCTACTCCGTCCCATGCACTAACCACCAAGTATGGCTTCCCCTCCGCCCTGGGGGAGGCTGGGCCCAACTTGGGGCTGGGAGTCCCTGGGAACGCCCAGGTTTGTGGATCTTTCCTGGAAGACACTGGGAGATGTTCCTTTGGTGCGGCACAGCCCAGAGGCTCCTCCTGCGACTCATCCCACAGGGGCTGCGGGTTGGAGTTGTTTACCTCCCAGCGATGGGCTCACTGGGGCCTATAGGCCAAGGGGTGAATGGAGGGCAGGCGGTTAGTGCAACCTGCCAAACGTGTCTTTGCAATGGTGCTATATGGCCCTCCCGCAACCCCTTCCCCCGCCACTGGGGGGAGCTACCCACTTCACAGCCCAGCCCGCGGCATGAGCCTGTTGGACATGATGTGGAGAATAGTGTGCCTGGGTAGGGGCACTTGAGGGGAAGAGTAGAATTGTCTCAGTTGGGCCAAAGCACTGGGCTCCGCTGAGACAAGGCCCCACTGGACTGACAGCTCCCAGCGCCCCCGGCAGCACAGCGGGACCTTTGAGAGAAGTGCCCCAAATGAGTCTTTGTGTGAGGGCCTCCCTGGCACGGCTTGGACCAGGCCCTGCCCCGGGTGGAGTGAGCGGCTGGGCCTGGCCCTGCTCTGGCCTCGGCCACATTGTCAGGGAGAGCTGTGGGGGGTGGGGGGGGGCGCGTGTTTTGGCTGCCGGCTTGGCCGTGCTTTGGGCCCTGCATTCAGACAGCATTGGCTGCTCCGGCACAGCTGGCTGGAATCATCTTCCCCCAGGGTGGCCTGTGTACTGTGCCGGCCCTTCTGATCTCACTGGATGGGAGTGCTACTGCTGCTGGCTTCCCTGGCTGGGCTCTTCCTCCCCTGCCCTCATCGGGGTCTATGCTCTCCTCTGCAGATCAGTGAGAAGGCGTCTCAAGAGAGGGAGCGTGGCGGCTGCGGGGTGGTCGGAGGGGGCGGAGGCTGCAGCAGCGTTGGCGGAGCAGCAGGAGGAGAAAGGAGCGTAGATCGGCCCCGGACCTCCCCTTCCCAACGCCTGATGTCAACACACCACCACCACCACCACCTAGGGTACTCCCTGCTGCCAGCCCAGTACAACCTGCCCTATGCAACAGGTGAGAGCAGCCTGTCCATCTCGCGCAGCGGCGCGGGCAGCCCCCACTGGGCTCGAGTTGTGGTGCAGCTCCCAGTGGAAGGAGAGGCACGCCGGTGTGTCTGCCTGGGGTGTGGAGCCCAGAGAAGAGAAGGGCTGGAGGGAGGATGCAAGGCTGGGAATACTGGGGTGGGGCAGCGAGTGTTAGTGGGGCTGCAGCTGGGGCAGCAGGGTATGCAAATACAAGTAATGGGAGAGCGCCTCCTCCTGGCTGATCTCTGTGAAGCAGGCTGGAATTGAGCTGGGGAATGCACTAGTACAGACCTCCCCTGGATGCACATGGTGAATAGCTCCCAGTGCGGGGCCCTGCCAGCTCAGGGCTGAAGCAGGTAGGGGGCTGCTCTCAGGTTAGCCCCAGAGCTGTCCCCATTCCAGAGCACACTTCACAGCAAGTGGTGATGACGGGAGGGTGGCTGAGCTGCCAGCTCGCCCCCTGGAGCTGCCACCTTCCCATGGCACTGCTGTAGGCACCAGGTCACCTTCCAGTTCTGCTTCTCGCTGCAGGTCTCTCTTCGACAGCCATCGTGGCCAGTCAGCAGGGCTCTGCTCCCTCCTTGTACCCACCTCCCAGGAGGTGAGAATGGTAAGACTGCTGCACCACTCCCACAAAGGGGATGGGAGGGGGGAGAGAGACCCAGGGCATGGGAACAGCTGAGCAGGGAGAGCCTCCAGCTGCTGGACAAACGTAATGTTGCAGTGGGGTCGGGAGAGATTGGGATCTCGGGGCAGAGGGTAGAACCAGGCAAAGTGTCCTAGGTCCTTTGCTCTGCTAGTGCCCCTCCCTCCTGACCCACAGCCCCCTGCTAGCCCAACCTAGGCTGTCCGGTGCCCCCATAGCTCAGCTGGTGCCCCTCAATCCTGACCCACAGCCTCTGCTAGCCCAGCCTGGGAGTTTCCTGACTGGTTAGTAAACACTGTTACAGGGCCTGTGTGAGCGGCAGCTGTTTGCTTTGCCCACCTGTCTCTGGGTCCTGGGATTCTGCAGCTGCTGCAGGAGAAGGGAAGAAGGAGGAACCGTGTGTCCTGGTTCCTGTGGCTGGGGTGCCCCTTGGTGGATGCAGCAGCGTTGGCACTGGAGTGATTTCTCCTTTGATTTTTCTGGCAGGACATGCCATGATTGGATAACGGAGTCTGTACCAAGTCATGTGACTGGCTCACATGAGGAAGCGCTGGAAATTCCATTAGACATCAGTTGAATGGTGTTAATTGTTCTGTTTGACGTTCCTGCCCTAATCTGAGGCAGACTTTCCTCTTCCCGATGGGACACATGGAGTCCCTGCCCCCTCCACGCCCCTTTCCTTGTGAACCAGGGAGCTGGAACCTACAGGAATATTTATTCTACTGCCCACCGTCCCTGGGAAGGGAAGCGACCCACCTGCCTGGTGCATATGAAGAGGCAATGGAAACAGAGAGGGTTTCCGGTGGATTTGATTCAGTGTCCCTCTGGAGGTCACTGCTTCGCCAAGGTCTGAGCAGCACAGCAGCACAGGACATGGGGTGGAAAGGGAGTGCCAGCCAGGCCTGCTCAGCACGCAGCCCTCCCGCCAGCTGCACTTGGCTCCGTGGGAGTGCAGCCCAGATTGCTACAGTCGAGTTGCCTGGCCCCAGAGTTGCAGTCCCAGGGAAGAAGGTTTAGAGCTCTTTTCATTTGTAGTAGTGCTGATAGAGTACCAGTGAGGAGCGTGGGGGTGCGTCTCTCTGGCGAGCGTGCGCCTACAGACGTCTCAATGCGGTGTGAGGTGGGCTCAGTGCGCAGTGGGGGACAAGTGGGCTCGTGCGTCTGCAGAGTGGAGAGGAGAGCACGTGTCAGTGCAGCGGGGGGAGTGAGCGTGTGGCAGTGCAGTGGGGGGAGGGAGGGTCATCAGTGTAGCGGGTGGCACATTCACACTCTGGCTGTGTACTTGGCCGGTGTCCCGAGTGCCATGCCCTGTGTTGGGCAGATATGTCTGTGTCCAGGCAGTGCAGAGAGGTGCTGGGTGCCCAGACTAGTCCAGCTGGGAGGTGAACAGAAGTCACTGGCCAGGGTAGCAATTGCTGTTCTGGCCCCTCCAGGTGCTCTGCTGCCAGGGGTTCTCCCCTCAGCCTCCCAGCGTCCCTGCCAGTCTTGTTTCTCCTGCCTCCTCCTCGCTGCCTTCTTTCCACTCATCTTCTTCAGACCCGCTGCAGTGGCAGCTGCCACCCCCCCACCTGCCTTCCCTTCTGGCAGGGGGCACGGGTTGCCGTGCCTCAAACTAACCCTGATTTGGCACAGACAAGGCCATTGGGTGGGCTCTTCCTCTCTGAGTCCTGGGAGCGTTCTGCCCCCCTGCTCCACCTGCAGGGCTGATCGTTCCTCCCTGCGCAGACCTAGGGCCCCTTATGTTTGCGTAGGCGGCAGTGTGTGTGTGCGAGCGCTAGGGCGGGGGTGCGCCAGGCCTGCTTTTGGCTCTGCACATGTGGCTGGGGGGTCCGGAGGCTCCTCCGATGCTGGATGAAGTTGAATCTCCTCCGGAGGTTGGCCAGTCTGTGCAGATGGGGGATGGGTCTGCTCCGGGCTAGGGAAGCAGCCAGTGGCGGCACCAGCATCTCTGCCTGACTGCTGCAGGGGCCTCTGCCTTGGGCGCGCCAAACTCCAGTTCATTTGGCAGGTTTTTAATTTTGGATTCCTGAGCTGTGAGGGATGTGGGTGGTGAGAGCACAGAGCAGTGGGTTTGACGCGGCTGGGCCCATCCTCCTGCCCCAGTGTGTGTGCTGTGAACCTCTCTCCCCCCCCATGGACGTAGATGCCCAGGCAGTGGATGTAGCACTCTTACCACTTTGCCAGGCTCCATTAGCCCAACTGCTCCTTGCCGTCTCCCCTCAGCTGGCCTTGCTGATGTGCCGTAAGGGCCACGCTCTCTGGGCTGTGGGCCGCGTGGGGATGCTGCTTTGAAGAGCTGATCTCCAGGAGTTAGCGGGCACTTGAAGCTGATCCCAGCCGGCCTGGTCCACCCCTCGCTCATCGCGTTCACTCTGGGGCTTGGGAGGGCCCCAGCAGAGCAGGGGCTGGCTCACTCCCCGCTATGGGCTCAGCCCCGGCCCGTGCAGTGTCTGGTGAGCTGTGCTGTCCCTGCCCTGGGGAGCTGTGTGCGTGGGGCCCATGTCGCCGTTGTCCCGGGCTGCGTGCCACCCGCGGGCGCTGTACATACTGTAAAAAGGAATTGTTTGAAAGCCGTTGTTTTGGTTTTTGTTTCTTTCCCTGTGGGAGGAGCCCCCTTGTCCCCTCCCCCCAGTCAATCAAAAAGGAGCCGCTGTTCAGTGTATCGGCCCTGATGTCCAATGAAGTCAGCGTGTCCACGCAGCCCCGCCCCCTCCCGCAGCCGCCCTTCATTGGACTGATTCTTTTAACCTTTTCATTTTGTCTGTCAAAGGAACCCGGGTTCTAGCTCTGCTTACGGCCAAGCTCTGTCTGCTGGATGGGAGGGGCCAGCCCAGCCTCCCCCATCTCCCGCAGGGCTCAGCCAAAGGGCCGTGGGTGGGGTGGTCTTTTCCCAGGTTCTCAGGAGCAGGAGGCTGGGAAATGCTACGCTGCCCCCCAGCTCCTCCAGGACAGCCGCAGCCAGAGCAGATAATCCACCTGCCACTGCCCAAAGCAGCTGCCCTCTGGTCACTTGTCTGGTGTAATGGCCTGGGGCCCAGGCAGGTTTCCTAGGGCCTGTCAGGGTAGGGAGGGTTGGATTGGCTGTGAGGGTGGGAATTGCCTGGCTGTGGGGCTTGGGAAGCAGAGCCCCATCCCTGGGGGAGCCCTGGGCCTAGCCTTTTGCTCTGCATGTGGCCAGGCACGCGTCTCCCAAGCTGCTGGCATGAAGTGACCCTGCAGAGCCACGGGGGCCCATGGAACTCTAATTCCCAGCAGGGGGCAGGGACCCATTTGTATGCGTTGGTACCAACGAGGGAGTCGGATGGTCCGGGTCAGGTAGCTTCAGGTTTCTTATGGTGGGGCTGGCGATTGGTCTGTTCCTGGTACCTTGGGGTGGTGTCACCAGCCTGCTCCCCAGCTGCCCCCCCGGGCACCTTGGCTCCGGCACCTGGGAGACCGTCGGGCAGCCTTGCTGGGCCTGGAATCTCCTGGGGCTGGGCAGTGCCAGCTCCTGGCCCAGTAGCTTGGCAGGGGCGGGGCGGCTGGCAGAGAGAGGGTTCTGGCATGGTTGAAAATGGAAAGGTTTGGGCTTTTGGGATGATTCATCACCCTGTGCCCAGCTGCTGCCAACAGTCATGGGCAAAGGGTCCCCCCCCCCTTTTTTTGAAGTGCCACCTGCAGTGGGTCCTGGCCTCCGCCTGCCCTTAGGTGTTAATTAAAGCCACGGTGTAACCCATAGTTTGAGGTTTGACATTTTCAATGTTCCTAGTGGGCCCCTGCTGCAGCAGCAGCACCCCCTGCTGGGAGTGGGGTGGTCGGCTGGGTAGGATGCTGCGGCCCCCCCGCAGTCCCATCCCTTGTAGCAGTGTCTGTTCAGTGAGTTACTTCCCCCATGCCCTGGAGCACTGTGAGCAGGGGTCCCAGCAGGTCGGTGAAGCGTTGATGTTCTAGCTCTTGTTTCCGTTGGAGTTGCTGTGTTGGGTTTAATTTCAGTCTTCCTGATTCTGCCCTTCTGTAAAGTGTACATTATTACCAAGCTCCTTGTTTTTTATATATATATATATATAAATATATATATACACAACCTGCGCTCTCCCTGCCTGGGGCCAGTCAGGCAAGGAGAGAGAATAAATCTTTTTAAGAGACAATCACAAATATATGAGGGTTGCTTTTTCTTTCTGCCCATCCCCCACGTGCTCCCCCACTCTCCTCCTGTCCACCACACTCCTGCAGAGCTTGGGTGACCTTTGCTGTTTGTAGCAAATTCCCCCTCCCCTCCCGCAGCTGCTGACCCGACGCTGCAGCGAATGCTCACAATAAGACCTGCCGGCGGTGCGCCTCCTGCAGGTGACCATAGGCAAGGCTAAAACCAGGAGCCCCATGGCTTTGTGCTTGCCAGGCCGGCAGGGAGCTTGCCTCAGCTAGACTTTCCTGGCAGGACCCACATGCTCCAAAGGGGTCGTGTGACCAAGCTGGTCACCCCTGCACAGCGGCAGAGCCAGGCTGCTCCTAAGAAAACATGCTTGGTCCCATGTCCAGCACAGCAGGAGCAGAATGTGCCTGGCAAATTCCAGAGGCACCACTCGTTTCCAAGGACTGTTACCCCTGGCCTGTGGTAAGTGGCTTAAATCCCCAGGCAAGCTGGTGGCTTTCCAAGAGCTGGTGCCTTGCGCAGTGTTCCTGAACTCCAAGCCTCCCAGCTGGACTTCCCTTCCTTTCTGAAGGCCCTGCCGTGTTACAGCTGCTGCTCACCGTAAAGTCATCTTAGGCAGCATCTGGAGGCCAGAAGGCAAGAGCTAAATGGCTAGGCCATGCACTGGTAGGCTCGCCCCACCCCAAACTTGTTCAGTTGTGCCACCTCACCCCCAATTACTTGTCATCCAAAGTAATCCTTCACTTCCACAGTGCTGCCTTCAGAGCTGAGCGGCCAGAGAGCAGGTGTTTGTGGTGTGGGAGGATTTTTTATTTAATCCTGCCCCGCAGTACCCACTCTGTTTTTATCCCATTCCTGCTATTATGGCTGTGGGCCCCACGGGATCTCAGTTTCTTTGTTCACCTCCCTCCCACCCCCGATAACTTCTTGCACCCCCCCAGTTTGTGCACTGCTGGCTAACACTCCGCTCTGGCCTTGGCCTCTTCTCCTGTCACCGTTAGCCCTCATTTCTCATGGGCAGCTGCCATCTAACAGATGTCAAGGCCAGGAGGGACCCTGATGACGAGCCAATCTGGTCTCCTTCCTAGCACAGGCCAGAGAACGTCACCTAGGAATTCGTACATCTAGCATGATTGAACTTGGCTCCTTTTATAATAGATTCCAGTTCACAAACCGCCATCACCTTCCACTCTGCTACCCCTTACATAGGGCCAATACAGTAGGCATGTCATCCCTCCCCCACCCCCCAAGTCCTTCCCAAGTGGGTGCTAAGAAGTCACTTGCTTCCAGTCCCCCAAAGAAAAAGCACTACCCATGAGACCCCACTGGGCCAGCCTCCCTCTCATTCCTCTCCAACACTCACACCACAGATGGCTATTGCACCATGGCTGGGCTCTCTCTGGGGAAGGGGGAGGTGCAGCTTCTGGGACTGGGGTCTTGACCGTCTATGGGGTAGAGTCTCTAGATGGGACTGGGTGTTCATGAGCATCAGCCAGTACTGGAAGTGGAGATCCAACAGCTACGGCTGAGCCCTGCCCTTTCTGGAGAGGACACAGCTTGGGCAACTGCTGGTTGATCAGCACGGAATCCAAACCGCCACAGCTATGTCAGAGAGAAGCATGGGCCATGAACACTTGGAGGAGAGAAATGCCCACTATCCACATCCAGCCTGATAAACCAGGTCTCCTGCCCCAAGAGTGGCTCTGCCACTGACGGTGCATGTCACCTTGTGATGCTCTCCTGCAGTAGGGCATGCTGCTCACTTTAGAAGGCACAAAAGGGGTCTGAACATTAGGTCAGCCTGACCTAATGTGTCTGTGATCCAGGAAGAGACTTAGGATTTGTCTATACAGGAGCATCCAGGAAAATTAATTCACATTAACCAAAATTGTGAATCTGAAGTGGATTAGTTAAACTGTATTAATAAATCCCTCTGTGAACACTCTCATTCAGAATTAAAGTGGCTTTAATTCAGTTTATTTTAATTCACTTGCAAAGTGAATTAAATTTAACCAAATTAAGGCCTGAGGATTACAGTGGATGAGAAGCTGGATATGAGTCAGTAGTGTGCCCTTGTTGCCGAGAAGGCTAACGGCATATTGGGCTGTATTAGAAGCATTGCCAGCAGATTGTGGGAAGCAATTATTCCCCTCTATTTGGCACTGGTGAGGCCACACCTGGAGTACTGTGTCCAGTTTTGGTCCCCCCACTACAGAAAGGATGAGGACAAATTGGAGAGAGTCCAGTGGAGGGCAACAAAAATGATTAGAGGGCTGAGGCACATTACTTACGAGGAGAGGCTGAGGGAACTGGGGTTATTTAGTCTGCAGAAGAGAAGAGTTGGGGATTTGATAGCAGCCTTCAACTACCTGGAGAGGGGATCCAAAGAGGATGGAGCTAAGCTGGTCTCAGTGGTACCAGGTGACAGAAGGAGCAGCAATGGTCTCAAGTTGCAGTGGGGAAGGTCTAGGTTGGGTATTAGGAAACACTATTTCACTAGGAGGGTGGTGAAGCACTGGAATGGGTTACCTAGGGAGGTGGTAGAATCTCCATCCTTAGAGGTTTTTAAGGCCTGATTTGACAAAGCCCTGGCTGGCATGATTTGGGGTTGGTCCTGCTTTCAGCAGCGGATTGGACTAGATGACCTCCTGAGGTCTCTTTCAATCCTAATGTTCTATGATTAAGGCCACTTTAATTCTGAATAGCAGCATCCAGTCAGGGATTTAATGTGGTTTAACTAATCCACTTCCAATTCACTCCTTTAGTTTATTTGCACTGGATGTCCCTGTGTAGACACACCCTTAGCCTAAAGACCGGTGGGGTCTTTTAGCTGCCTTTTGCATGGTCCCTTCTCAAGAAAAGGCATCCACATAAAGTAACCTTGTCCTCTCCCCACGGAGAAAGTGACAGCTGGTGTCCTGTGTAGAGGTGCTCAGCTGGCTGTGGAGCTGGAATAGTGAAAATAAGGCCTCATAGCTCAATTCATGGGAGAGCTGCACAAACAGCACATCAGGCTCTCAGGCAACAGCAACAAAGGAGCCTGAGAGGCCTTGACATGCAGGCCCCGGGTGGTACTCTGCTCTCACAGTCAGTCTTGGCCACGCAGAGGCCGTGTGAAACAGGAGGAGACAGAGGGAATAGGTGCAGAATGTGCTGCCCTTGTAACTTCCATTTGCGCACCCTACTGCCTAGCTGGAAGGAGGCCTGTGTAGCAGAGAAGGGCTGGGCCATGTGAGTCCAGAAGAACAGACAGATTCCCAAGGGCTTCAGCTGCTCCCTGAGGAGGCTGGGGCCGGCCCTCCCTGGCAGAGGCAGAGCAGGGCTGGATCTGAGTGAGGGCAGAGATGCCTAAAGGGAAGGGATCTTACAGCAGGTTTGGAACATGGACAGGGGAGTGGGATCAAAACCTGCCCAAGTCTGGAGGGCCCTGGGTATGGCTCAAATTGGCCTATCTGCTGTACTCCATGTGCTGAGTTGTCAGTTCTGTGTCCTTGGCTTGGGGCTTGCAAGGGATGTTGGCTGGGAGAATGGGCTGTGAATGTGGCTGGAGCAAGAGGAGCAGAAAGCAGGCCTGGGGGAGCTGAGAAGTCTGAAAGCTGACCCAGAACCTGACCAGTGCTAAACCTCTACCCTCATGGAGGGGGCACAGTGTAGCTGAGCCAGGGGCAGCTTCCCTCTGCTTTTAGCACCAGAGGATCCTGTCCTTCCCTTCACTCCATTGCTATCAGTAAGGGGGGGCGGATGGGCATGTCCACATTGTCTCTATGGTGGCTGGAGAAGCCAAGGGGCTCCAGGAGGGCTCTGAGGAGCAGAGGGGAATGGCCATGCATGACTAAGGAGGAAGGTCCATGGACTAGGGGCCCTGGAAGGAGGTGCCTGGGTCAGTGGGCAGAGTGAAGCAGCTGAAATGGGGAGGGGCTGGTGGTGCTGGCAGAACAGGGGTCGGGGGGTGAGTACGTAGGGCTGTGAAGCTGAGCATGATGAAGTGTGAGCAGGGAGCCAGGCACAGGGGTGAAGTGATCCGATCAATGGGGCAGGGAGGTGACTGTGGTGTCTTGTACCAAGTGCAGGCCCTGGGGGTGCTGGGGAGGCTGTGATAACAGGCTGGAGAAGAGGCTGGAATGTTTGCCATCTGGATTGGGAGGAAAACTGCATGCTGGACCCTTGTGGCAGAAGGGGTTGGATTTCACCAGTTGCATGGAGTGATGGAAGGTTCTGCATGGGCCTGATATGGGCCTGAGCACAAGGCAGATGGGGGTGTTGGCAATGACAAAGTGGGATGGGGATTAGGAGAGACCTGCAGGTGGGCTTGGGCCATGCTGATGGTGAGGCAGCCAGGAGGGGACATGGGGCCAGGCTGGGATGTGGGACTGGATAGGGGAAGAGGCTGCAGCGAGAAGAGGACCCCCCAGCAGAGCAGATGAGAAGCCCGCAACTGGGGGGGGGGCAGAGTTTGCAGAGCAAGGAGAACCAGAAGCAACAGGAGCCAGGGAGGGAAATATCTCGGAGGTGTATGAGCAAGTCTCTCCCCTGCCACAGTGGGCAAGGAGCAGGAGGCTGGACTAGAGCCATCAGTGGAGAGCTCTGTCCGCAAAGTGGAGGGGCTGGAGGCTACGGTGAGGGGCTCCAGGATGGAGTAGGAGGAGAGGAACTTGTGGCAAGTGCTGCAAATGGCCTGTTAGAGGGGTTTTCAGGTGACGGGGGGCTGGAGAGGCCCAGGTTGGGGGATGCACAAAGGCGTATTTGCGGATGATGCAAGGTATCCCCCAGGACAGGCTTACAGACAGGCACAGAGCTGGGACACAGGAGATCTTAGGTCTGTCCGTTGGGACAAGTCACGCCCTTCTCTTGCCTTAAGGAGACTGTAAAGCACAGCTAGCGTGGTGGTGACTGCTGTAGCAATGCCTCTAAATAAACCATACACGTGTACACAGGAACTGCTCCCTGCACCACAAAATGCAGCCACCTCTGGGTTGGAACACAGCATCTTTTTAACAGCTACCTGAGATGGGACTTGTGTATCTGACTGTAACGAGCCTGCTGCATAGCTGGGCCTCCCACTGAAATGGGTGAGAAGTTTGGCTACTCATCCCTCAAACCCCTACCTGGTGGTAATTTTACAGAGATTTAGACTAGAGGCCTAGCTGAAATTGTAGGACTGGAAGCAGCTGATCTGGCCCAGGTTCAAGGGTTTATTGAGTGTAGTTTGGCAAACCCACAGCATTCTTGCCCTAATAGCTGCCCGGCTCCCTAATCTTGGCATTTCATTTCTAAAACATTAATTGCTCCAGGGGCTGGGGTGACCAGACGTCCCAGGACTGTCCCAATTTTTAGGCGTTTGTCCCACGTCCCGAATGATGTTTGGTTGGGACGCAATTTGTCCCGATAGTTCACACTCCTGTTTTTTTGTTTTGTTTTGTTCCGCCAGCAGGACTCCGCTTCCCCCCCTTCCAAGCCTCTGCCGGCTGGCGGGACTCCGCGCTTTTTTTTCCTGTGCCGTTGGGACTCCACTCCCCCGCCCCCGCCAGAGGGACTCCAGGACTCTGTTTTTTTTCTTTCTCCCCCTCCCCTCCTCTGCTGGCGGGACTCCAGCACTTTGGGACATCGCACTTTTGTTGTTGTTGTTCTGCTGGCGGTACGCCCCCCTCCCATGTGTCCCAATATTTTCTTCATCCCATCTGGTCACCCTACCAGGGGCCCAGGTTCCTGGGTAACCCTGGGAGGGCTTTCAGCTCACAGAAACTAAGGCAGCAGTTGTTGCCCAGAGGGGCCAGTGTCAGTGGTGTTGGGACCTCTGGAGGTCAGCACCATGATACTAGACATATGAGAGCTACATGCCCTGTCTGTGTGTACCCCTGCGTGTTCTGCCATGCTGCAAGCATGGGGGCGCTGGTGCTGGAGCCCTGTAGTCCCAGACAGCTTGAGCTGGGTGGGTGAGGGAGGTAACACCATTTATTGGCCCGACTTCTGCTGGGGACAGAGTTAAGCTTTTGTGTGCCACAGCTACCTGACCTGAACGTGAGCGGTGTCCCTCAGAGGCTAGGCCCTGTCACCCACAGAAGCTGGGCCAATGAAGGCTCTGACCTCACCCAGCTTGTCTGATCATGGCATTTGCATCTGCATCTCAGCTTTAATTTAAAAAAGCAATCAAACAAAAAATCAGGTCTAGCCGGTCTGTGTAAAGAAAATAACCTCAACAACCCAGACCCAAGTATACCTGATGCCTGTGTAAACGTCTGCAGCGAAACACTGGCTGAGCGGTGTGATCGGCCCATCAGCTCATTGTAATTGTGGAACTGTCAGCTGTGGCTTTTTCCAGTGTTAGCTCCAAATCCATTATGTCCCTGCACCTAGCATGAACTTTACCATCAGGGCCATGCCCTGCTGGCACCTGTCTCTTCCCTGCACCTTTCCCCACAAGGCAGAGCTATGTGGAGCCCTATGCAGACCCTTTGCCCTGCTCTATGGGACTAACCTGCTGAGGGCCCAAGCAGTCCAGACTGGGCTAGGGGGCACCAGAAGTGCAGGTACGGCAGCAGGTGTGGTGTAGGGCCCGGCGACTCTGACCTGCTGAAGTTCCCCACACTTCCTTGTCACGCTGGGGGATGAGGGGGGGTGAGCGTGTGGGTTGGCTCTGGGCTGATGGGCCAGTGTTGCGATGCCTGGGGCCTCTGGAGCGGGTGCACCCAGCTAAAAAAAAAGATCCCTTTTCACCCATAAGCCTCCTGGAATGTTCTGTCAGGGCGTAGTTTCAGCTGTGAGCCTGCTGTGGGTGCACTGGGGGTGGGTGTGGGGGCTATACATGAACTGTGCCATAGAGCAGGGAGGCGGCCTGCCCCACTTTGCTGCAGAGCTGGGGGTTGCCATTAGCACTGTGCTGCTTCATGGACACTGTGTCTCCGCTCTGGCTGCCTCCCGCCACTGCCACATGGCCTGTGGCCCAGCCCGGTGCACTTCAGTGCGGGCACCGGGCCGTGGGGCTGGGTTAGAAAGGGCCTGGGTTAGAAAGGGCCTGGTAAAATGATCCATCTGCCCTCAGGTCGCTCAGTCAGTCCCTGGGGGCTTTCGGGACACACATAAATCCTAGGTGCTGGAAGCTGTGTAGAGCCCACCCTCCCCTGACGCAGGTGTCAGCAGCAGAATTGTTCCCTGTGCTCTGAGCATGGGGGACATTGGCAGGGCAGGCTGGGAGAGAAACCATAGGTGTGATGTAAGTTGAGCACCTGGCCCTACAGCACCTGCCCTGGCATCTGCCCCAGGCATGTTTCAGTGCTCATATGCCCAGGTCCCATTGCAGCCCTGGCCTGGGAGCCCCTCCGGCCCATCCTCCACCCTCATGCTTTGCCAGGTGTTAGGCACTAACACATGAGGGCAGGAGGAGGTGGAGGATGCACAGACCTGCCCTGGGCTGCTTGGTTTGTGCCCCAGTTCAGATCCCTTGCCCCAGTGCCACTCTTCTCTGCGCCTCTAGGCTCCCTCCCTCACCACGCGGTGGGGTGTGTGGTGCCTGAGCGAGGTGCTCTGTGCATGGGCCTGTAACGCGTGTGGGCTCTGCCTCCTACCCAGTCAGTGATGCCAGGTGATAGCCAGGGCCCTGGGGCACTGCTTAGTGACTGGCCAGCCCAGGCCCAACGTGCTGGCCAGCCCCCGCTGACCTGGAGCACAGGCAGGACTCCGCCACACAGGAGTGCAGAGGTTAAGAGGGTTTGGTGACATCTGCAGCAAGGCTTAGTGGGCTGGCAAACCCATCAAAGTGATAGCGCTGACTGCTTCTGAGCCGCCCCGGCTATCGACGGAGGAGGAGGTGGAGTAATTAAGGCGCTTACCTAGTGTTGCATAACAGGGGCCGAGGCCAGTCGCTTGCCCGCCCACCCGCCTAAGTCTGTCTCTGGCACACAGCCCCTGACGCCCTCTGTGCTTCTCACTCAGGTTCAGCTGCAGTAGTGCGGCTAGGAGGGGAGCCGGGGGAGCGGCTGCTCCTCCACTGAGCACAAGTGGTGCCTTGTCCCTTTCCTGGTGCCTTTGTACTCACCCGGGGGAGCGATTTAAAAAGAAAAAAAAAGGCCCCACCCACTGCCATGCTTTTATTTTACTCACCTGAGGGCGCTCCAGCTCTCTGGTGGCGGGACTTTCACTCGCTCCGGGTCTCTGGCGGCGGGACCTTCACTCGCTCCGGGTCTCTGGCGGCGGGACCTTCACTCGCTCCGGGTCTCTGGCGGCGGGACTTTCACTCGCTCCGGGTCTCTGGCGGCGGGACCTTCACTCGCTCCGGGTCTCTGGCGGCGGGACCTTCACTCGCTCCGGGTCTGGCGCTGGGACCTTCACTCGCTCCGGGTCTCTGGCGGCGGGACCTTCACTCGCTCCGGATCTTCAGCGGCATTTCGGCGGCAGGACCTTCAGTGCTGCTGAAGACACCCGGAGCGAGTGAAGGACCCGCTGCCGAAGACCTGGAGCACCGCCGGGTGAGTAAAAGAGCCACAGGGGGTGGTGCCTTTTTTTTCTATTGCTCCCCCTATTCCCTCCACCTGGCTATGCCACTTCAGCTGGTGCCATCGCAGCGCCAGGAGGGAGGGCCAGCTCTTATGCCGTACTTCATGGAGGCATCCAGGCCCTCCTCTGCTGGAGTTGGGAGGGGGGGTTACCTACCCCCCCCCATGCATGCACCTGGCTTACAGGTGTGGACAAAGGGAATGTTGCAGCCAGCAAGGCAGTAGAAAAACTGGCCAGTTGGCCACACTGGACAGCAGTGGGAGCACCGGCCGGGTCAGAGCAGTCCTGGGGTGTTCCTGCCCAACCTCTATTCCCGCACTCATCCACTGCACGGGTGGGCCGAGCCAGCGGGTGGGGAGAAGAGCAACTGGCACCCGAGAACGGTTTCCTCACAGCCCAACTCTGAGGGTGAGGGCGAAGCCACCTCACCTGGCCTGCCCATGAGCCTGTGCCAGGGGCCTAGAGGCTTCACTCTGCATGTTCTCCTCAGGGGTCCCCAGCACTGCTCCCTTGGCAGTATTCCCTGAGCCTGTACTCCCCCCACCACCCATGGTGCTGTGCTGATGCAGGCTGTGCACCTTGCCCTCCCCCCTTGCTGGCTAGCTGGAGGTACCACTTCCTGGGGTCCAGGAGGGGCCATCCTGGCAGGCTGGCAGCATGGTGCTGTCAATGCAGCCCCCCCCCGTTGGTTTCCACTCCCCTGGAGTGCTGGGGGAGGAGGACAGGGGCAGCCACTGGAAGACAGTTGTTGTGGCTTAACTTCGCTGCTGCGTTTTATTCCTGTATCTTTGCTGCTCACACCAGTGTGGGGGCAGCAGGGTTGTGCCAGCCTTCTCCCCCCAGAGCACCTGGCCACAGCTACAGGTGCAGACAGATAGATGGGCACCAGGTACAGCAAGGTGTTAGCATCTCATGCACACTGCAGTGGTAGAGCTAGTGTCATTAAATAGGTGCGCCTGCCCCCTCCCTCCTGAGGGGTTAGGCTCAGCACACAGAAGACTACATGCAGAAAGCAAGCCCCTCATGCACGACACCACTGCCCAGCTGGAACTATCACAACTCAACCTAGTCAGCACTTTTCAGAGCCCCTCCTGAGCCACTGCGCAAGGTGGGTGAGGAGCAGCTGGATTCAGGCCTCCTTTCCACAAGTCCTATAGCCAGGACTGTTTGGACTGAGGTGAAAGGTAACATAGACAGGCTTGAATCTATACTCAGTCTTTTCTGCTTGGAGGCATAGAGCCTTTTGGGAGATAGCAGAGGGATCAGAGCTTCCACGCTGACCCCCCCCCTCCCCCCCCATCGAGTGTGGTGGGGCTGGGAGATGATCTCATGACCAGACTCCTCCTGATATGATTGGGGCCAATATGGGCCCAGGAGGTTCAGCAGACATGCCACTGCAGAGTGCGGCCAGGACTTTGGCTACCAGCATAACCGAGGCACAGGACATACCTGGTAAGGGGAGGAAAAAAATTCCTCCAGCCCCAGTAACTGGCACAGATAGGGCAGGAAAATAGACTCATAGACTCATAGGTCAGAAGGGACCAATCTGATCATCTAGTCTGACCTCCTGCACAAGGCAGGCCACAGAACCCCACCCATCCAATTTTATAACAACCCCTATCCCAGGACCAAGTTATTGAAATCCTCAAAAATGGTTTGAAGACCTCAAGCTGCAGGGAAACCACCAGCAAGCGACCCGTGCCCCACGCTGCAGGGGAAGGCGAAAAACCTCCAGGGCACCTGCCAATCCGCCCTGGAGGAAAATTCCTTCCCGACCCCAAATATGGCGATCAGCTAAACCCTGAGCATGTGGGCAAGAGTCACCAGCCAGCACCCAAGAAGGAATTCTCCGCAGCAACTCAGTACCCATCGCATCCAACATCTCCCCGCAGACCATTGAGCAGACCTGTCTGGTGGTAATTCAAGATCAATTGCCCAAATAACGATCCTATCATAACATCCCCTCCATATACTCATCAAGCTTTATCTTAAAGCCAGGAAAGTCTTTTGCCCCTACTACTTCCCTCGGAAGGCTATTCCAGAACTTCACTCCCCTAATGGTCAGAAACCTTCGTCTAATTTCAAGTCTAAACTTCCTAATATCCAGTTTATACCCATTCGTCCTCGTGCCTACATTAGTACTAAACTTAAATAATTCCTCTCCCTCCCTAACGTTAACCCCCTTGATATAGTTATATAGAGCGAGCATATCCCCCCTCAGCCTTCTTTTGGCCAGGCTAAACAAGCCAAGCTCTTTGAGTCTCCTTTCATAAGGCAGTTTTTCCATTCCTCGGATCATCCTCGTAGCCCGTCTCTGAACCTGTTCCAGTTTGAATTCATCCTTCTTGAACATGGGACACCAGAACTGCACACAGTATTCCAGATGGGGTCTCACCAACGCCTTATATAACGGTACTAACACCTCCTTGTCCTTGCAGGAAATACCCCGCCTGATGCATCCCAAAATCGCATTTGCTTTTTTAACAGCCGTATCACATTGGCGACTCATAGTCATCCTGCTATCAACCAGTAACCCAAGGTCCTTCTCCTCCTCCGTCACTTCCAACTGATGCGCCCCCAACGTATATCCAAAATTCTTATTATTAATTCCTAAATGCATGACCTTGCACTTTTCACTGTTGTATTTCATCCTATTTCTATTACTCCAGTTTACAAGGTGGTTCAGATCTTCCTGAATAGTATCCCTGTCCTTCTCCGTGTTAGCAATACCCCCCAGCTTCGAGTCATCCGCAAACTTTAGTAGCACATTCCCGCTCTTTGTGCCAAGGTCAGTAATAAAAAGGTTAAATAAGATCGGTCCCAAAACCGATCCTTGAGGGACTCCACTGGTGACCTCCTTCCAGCCCGACAGTTCACCTTTCAATACGACCCTCTGGAGTCTCCCCTTTAACCAGTTCCTTATCCACCTTACAACTTTCATATTCACTCCCATCTTTTCCAATTTAACTAACAGCTCCCCGTGCGGAACCGTGTCGAACGCCTTACTGAAATCTAGGTAAATTATATCTACCGCATTTCCTTTATCTAAGTAATCCGTCACCTTCTCAAAGAAGGAGATCAGATTGGTTTGGCACGATCTACCTTTAGTAAATCCGTGTTGCAATTCGTCCCAATTACCATTGACCTCTATGTCCTTAACTACTTTCTCCCTTAAAATTTTTTCCAAGACCTTACATACTACAGACGTCAAGCTAACAGGCCTATAATTACCCGGATCGCTCTTATTCCCTTTCTTAAAAATAGGAACTACATTAGCAATCCTCCAGTCATACGGCACAACCCCCGAATTTATCAATTGCTTAAAAATTATCGCTAACGGGCTCGCAATTTCACGCGCCAGTTCCTTTAATATCCTCGGATGGAGATTGTCCGGGCCCTCCGACTTCGTCCCATCGAGCTGTTCAAGTACGGCCTCTACCTCAGTTGCCGTAATATCCACTTCCATATCCACATTCCCGTTTGTCATCCCTCCATCATCGCAAGGTTCCTCACTAGTCTTATTATTAAAAACTGAGGCAAAGTACTTGTTTAGATGTTGGGCCATGCCTAGGTTATCCTTAACCTCCATTCCATCCTCAGTGTATAGCGGCCCCACTTCTTCTTTCTTTGTTTTCTTCTTATTTATGTGGCTGTAGAACCTTTTACTATTGGTTTTGATTCCCTTTGCAAGTTCCAGTTCAATGCGGCTTTTAGCCTTCCTCACTTTATCCCTACATGTTCTGACCTCAGCAAGGTAGCTTTCCTTACTGATCCTGCCTTCCTTCCACTCCCTGTAAGCTTTCTGCTTTTGTCTAATCCCCTCTCTGAGTTGTTTGCTCATCCAGTTTGGCCTACAACTCCTGCCCATGGTTTTTTTCCCCTTTCTCGGGATGCAGGCTTCCGACAGTCTCCGCAGCTGCGACTTAAAGTAATTCCAGGCCTCCTCCACATTTAAATCCACTAATTCCTCCATCCAATCCACTTCCCTAACTAATTTCCTTAACTCTTTAAAATTAGCCCTCGAGAAGTCAAAAACCCTAATCCCAATTCTACATTTGTTTATCCTTCCATCTAGTTTGAACTGAATCAGCTCATGATCACTCGAACCAAGGTTGTCCCCTACCACCATTTCTTCTACGAGGTCCTCACTGCTCACCAACACCAAATCTAAAATGGCATCCCCTCTGGTAGGTGCTTCAACTACTTGATGAAGAAATCCATCCGCTATCACATCCAGAAAAATCTGACCCCTATTATTCTTGCGCCTGTGCCAGTCTCCTGTAATTCCAGCGGTCGGTCAGTCCTGCTGTCTTGTCACTTTGACAAGCTTAGTGTGAATTTTACACGCCCAAGAAAAAAACAGCTAGTGCTGGAGACTGGGCTTTTCAAGGGGCTCACTGGACTTAAGTCTCCAAACCTTATCACCACTGAGCAGGAAGTGGGTGCCTAATTCTCCAGCGGCCCCCCACCCCCACCCCACCTCGATGCACTCCAAGTGCCCCCTGGGGAATAGAAAGGAAGGGAGTGTTAGTTCAACCATTTAATACGTGAGGGTTTTACTTTTTGCTGACCCCCTTTTAACCCAAGCACTTGTCAGCTGGTGGAAGCCGAGACGCTGGCTCGCCCGGCCCTGCCCCGGGGTGGAAGTGGTTTTATTTTGTCACCAGGAGAGCTCTCTCCCCGCAGTGAAGAGCAGCCACCCAGCTTGGTGTGGCTGCAGCGGCATAGCTGGGCTGGTGTAAGGCGCACAGTATAGACACAGCTTAATTTGCCTTTGCGGGTCCCCTTTAAGGGGAGACATCACACAGAAGGTTAAAATAGAAAGTTTTATGCAACCTTGTTCGGTGCAGCTTCTCCAGGCTGCCCCTCCACTCCCTTCACAGCTATGCTCGGCCTATGGCTTTGTTTTGGGGTTTTTGCACCAATGTACAACCCCCTGAACTCGTTACACTCATCCAGGTCAGTCACCAGGGCACCTACCCTCCTGCAGTCTCTCTCCCTTAGGGATGCTCTCACTGTAGTCATTTATACCAGCACCAATCCCCTTACTCCAGCCAAGCCCTATCCCAGCCTGAGCATGAGATTTCTGGGTGTTGGAAATTGGCATGGACACAGGCCAGCTGGTTTTGAATATGAAAATGGGAGCATGGAGCAAAGATGTGTTTCTGCATTGTAAAAATATACCTGTGACCTCTTTAACCAGCCCTGCAGCTATAGCACTAGCCTGCGGTTAGAAGAGCAGGAGAAGGTTGTGTTGAAAGTCTGTTCTGGCTGGACAGTGGTGAGCCATGAACCATGGTGCATTGTGGCTACAGTTTCCGTCCATGTTCTGTTCTCAGAAAGCTGACAGTTTGAGCAGAGAGGTCTGAATGCCTGGAGCTGTATTCCACAGGGTCTAGCATCAGTGCACCTGGACCAAGGAGGTGCAAAGCTCCAGCCACCTCCATAGCATGGTGGATAGTGGAAGACACCTCACAAGCACTTTATGGAAATAGTCAGCAGCCAAAGATGGCGTGCAACATGGGAGACTACATCCAGCTCAGACCCTTTAACTTGGCTGTAGCTGCTGCACAGCTTGTCACTGTAAATGCAATTAGGAGTTGGTCAAATTCAGTTTTAATTTAAATGGGAAAGGTGAAGGCAAGAAGCTTCTACCCTTTATAGGAGAGGGTGCGCCTGCTGCAGTCTTCCAGTAGTGTGCAAGACAGGCCAGTCCCAGGGGTATAAGTTATCTCTAGCGCCACCCTACTCACAATTTTTGAAACGCCCTTTCATACAGGTCATCTAAATTCACAGCTCTGGCACTGGCCTAGTTAAGGGCTACGGCTGTGCTATGCAGAGCGTAGGTACACAGCTAAGCTAGCTTTATGAAGGGCCTCCTACCGTGAAATGCACCTTTGGAAGGGCTGCATTCTGGATACAGACCAAGTGCCTGACACTCACTCAGGTCAGGTGAGAAGTTCTTGCTATTTATGTTCCAACACACCATCCCAATAGCAGCCAGCAGGGGTGGGGCTCCTTCCCCCTGGGAACAGATGGTAACCATGCTCTATTTTCACTGTCATGCCAATTCAGTCAGCATAACAAGTTACAAGCTGCTTTGTGTTTATCTTCAGCTTGTAGAAAGACTAGGAAGTACTATATTTAGGAGCTAGTATATAACCCTTTCCTTACATGCAACCTGGTAACGCATATGCACAAGGGGACAAAGTTGCTCCTTAATTTGTCTACAAATCCTGCTTTAGGTGTAAGGTTCTTAGATAGTGTATGAATTCCCTGGTGCTTGTTTTGACCAGGGCTGTGGCATGGAGGAATAAAGCCACAGCAGCAGGCTCTAGGCTTGATACAAGCACATCAAGTGCTAGGCAGGATGTAGAATTGGAGTAGGAGTTATGAAACCTGCACCTCTCAGTGCAGAGGGGCTAAGCTCCTGTACAGCTCAGCCCAACACAACCTCATTTTCCTCCTACTGCAGGGGTTTAAGCTGGAGTGTAGCTGCATGAGCTGAAGCACTCCCCCCAGCTGGTTTGTAATGGTTCAGAGGATGCAGTAGCTAAATGCACAGGTAATGAGCTCCGCTTTGTACAGCAGCATTCCTTAGAAACCTGCCTCCTTTACTTTGCTGCACTCCAAAACCACCATGGTGCAATTTCTGCAAACACTCTTAACATGCTGTCATCAGTCATTTCCTCCCACAAGGGGCCATGCACGGAGCCTCTAAAGACTAGTTCCAGGCCACAGTCAACTTTTTTTTTTGTTTCCAAATGAGGGTGATTCCCCCCTCACTGAACACTCAACCAACACCACCCCCCAACAAAGCTTTATTTATACCCTGTTTTAAAGTCAGTCACCGTCTGACCCTGAGGAGGAACCACTACCCCAATATTCCCTGCACGAGAGGCGCCCTCAGTCCATGGCTTTCAGCCAAGGATTCCAGCCATTAGACCAGGGGTAGGCAACTTATGGCACCCGTGCCGAAGGCAGCATGCGAGCTGATTTTCAGTGGCACTTACACTGGCCAGGTCCTGGCCACTAGCCCAGGGGGGCTCTGCATTTTAAATTTAATTTTAAATGAAGCTTCTTAAACATTTTAAAAACCTTTTTTACTTTACATACAACAATAGTTTAGTTATATAATATAGACTTATAGAAAGAGCCCTTCTAAAAACGTTAAAATGTATTACCGGCACGTGAAACCTTAAATTAGAGTGAATACATGAAGACTCAGCACACCACTTCTGAAAGGTTGCCGACCCCTGCCTTAGACCAACAACATTTAAAGCTCTTGGTTTAGAGCCAGTTACTATTGAACTGTAACAGTACAAAGGTTGGGGAAACCACCCTGCAGCTTAGAAATAAGGCGAATTGAGCCCAAGCTGAGCCCAGGCTGCAGAGAACCATTATTGCTCTGGGCCTGAAAGCTGGAGTAAGAATGTACTGAATGGCCACTAGCCTGAGGATTAAAACTTCCTGATCAGGGTGAATGCCTGCAGACTGTTCCCCTCACCCTAATGCAAACGAATAAGACTCCAGCTTACCTTCACTGGTGTTTTTCTATTTTTATTTCCCTCTAATGGAGAAAACATAGGAAAAGATCTATCTCCCCACGGTGTGTTCTCTACTTCCTCCATGTTTTCTCCCCACCTACAGCCCCTAATTTCCACTGGACTTTTCTCATTTAGCCCATTACACACTCATTTCCCCTAGGATGTGGACATTTTATCAGATACCTTTGCCAAAGCAGTAAGCAGAAGACAGATAAAAGAGGTTTGGTCTGTGGGACTGTTCAGGAGCAATCCCCAAATCAAGTCTTCTGCCATCGTTGTGTGAAAGGAGTCCTTCAACACCCTGCTTAGCAGCTCCCTGTTTTACCTCAGCCAGTATGTATGGTAAGGGTCAAACTCCTACCAGTTACTGGGGAAGAGTTTCTTCCTTCCAGTGTCCCACACATCTCCAGGCTGCTGTGAGAATGGGAGGTCTCCACACCTCTACCTCTTCTCCCCTGGCTTCTACTACTGAGTCCTCCTTCCCAGTCAACTTACCTATGCAGCTGCTCAGCTCCATGGTACATACATAGTGGATCATTTGTTGACTATGAATCCCAGTCCGGCCTCACAACTTTTATGCAAGGTGGCAAGTTAAAGCATGGCACAGTGCTGTATGGAAAGACACATGACTGATGGTCATTGTCAAAATGCTGCCTCAAAGCCTCCCTGATTGGACCAGCCCCCCATTACGGCCTCAAATAGCCCTCGTATCTGGTTGCTCAAATTTGGCAGCTGGGCTGTCTGCCTCCATGCTTCATCATGGGGGAAACTTTTCACCCTTAGCTTCACAAATGTTGTGGAGCACACACCAGGCTGTTATGACCATAGGAATATTTTCCTCATTTAGGTCTAACTTGCCCTAAAGGCAGCGCCAGGGTGCTGATAACAGTGACCACAACAGTAGACAGCAGTGCGGGATCCATCTTTTCACACAGATGGTGTGTGCACAGTAAACGGGTACGTTGGAAAATTCCGCAACACACAGTCGTAAGCCAATGGAATGCTGGGATGAAAAGAACTGAATCATGGGACAGAGTCAAAACCCATAACACACTGTGATCCACTCCGCCTTCCAACGACTCATAGCTGCACAAGGTGACAAGTATCACAGTGGGATAGCTACCCACAATGCACTGCTCTGTCAATGCTAGAGCACCAACTGTGAACGCACTTGGTGACGAAAGGTTGGTTGTATGAACATGCACAGGCAACATAATTATACGGGTTTTTGATTGTCAGCTTAACTTTTGTTGACAAAATTTGGTAGACAAGGCCTTAGGGTGCAGTTTATCTTCCAGCTTTTTGAAGGTGATATTAGAACAATCAAACATGGCCAAACATCACTGCTTACTGCTCCAAACTTGGATGCTACACTATTCACACCTAGTTACAATTAAATTGTTGGGTGAGACCCATCGATCACGATGTAACTTTACATAGGAAGTTACCAAGCAATTTTATCAAGATCTAGAGAAAACCATTTAAGTAGCAGAAAAACAAAGGTTTTAAAAGCTGCCACATTTCATGCTATATGAATAAATGTAAGATACTTTTAACAGTGGAGAATTTTAGGTTTTGGAGAGAAATCTGCAATCTCATTACTCAAGAAACTCTGCAAGACAAATACATTGTTGGGCATGCAAGTTAATACAGAGTGGAATCTCACTACACATTAAACTGCTTTGCCTGCTCATCCAGGAGATCAGCCAGTCAGTCAGTCTTAACAGGAACAGTGCAAGGTTAGTCCCTTCAGTGTATTTCAGTGAGTTTAGTTTTACAGCGCCTACCACTTTCTTGAGGGGACTATTCCACAGCTTTGTAAGCTGCCCTGGAAGGAAGTCTCGTAAGAGCAGACTAATTAATAGAACAATTTTACTGCAAAATATACGTTAGAGGATGATGGTTAAATGCCTTTCAAAAGTCTCTCACTCAGCTCAGCCCTGGGATAACCTGGCCTGGCTACATTAGAGAGATGTGGAAGTATCCCCTATCCCTTGTCAATACTGAAATTCAGCTAATCCAACATCCTGCCATGGGAGGCTTGGACATCCAAGCCAACATCCAAACACTTCCATCTTGGGGGGAGGGGAATGAGGGAGACAGACGCCAACTTTAAAATCATTTATTCACACACTAACAACATGTGACCCAACAGCCCCCCCGCCCCCCAAATAAACTGACTATGAACGTCTATGGAATGGCTTCAGCTTTCAGACAACATCCTCCACATAAACATGAAATCAGAACAAAGCATACAAGGACAATGCAATGGATAAGGCAGCCAGGTCAGCACGAGAGCTCACAATGCATCCCCAATGGAGGATTGATAAATATATATATCTTATTTAGCAGTCAAAGAAAGCCAGTCAGATTAAAACCAAATGGCATCAACAGAAGAGCTTAACTCTCTTCTCCAACATTAGAAGTGGTGGAGAGAGACAAACTACAGCCAGCAGTTCCAGCCTCCTCCTGTCCCGTCCCGTCCCCACTGACAGTCCCAGGTGGGGAGAATTGTGGAACTGATCTGAGAGGAGGAAGGCAGAACAGATGGAGTCTCCTTCACCATCATGGTCCTGCTGCGCTGCATTCCGCTCCCTTTGGTATTCGATACAGAGCCTGTGTCAGCAGCGCCTGAAGCCTCCAAGGGCCTCTCTCAAGCTAGTAACAGAGGCACAGACCTCGGCTTTGAGATGAGGAAGATCATGAAGTGATTAATTAAAAACTAAAGCCCCCTTAACCAGTCTCACCAGAGACTTTAAAGCCAGTGACCCACATTCATACCAGGATAGCTCACACCTTTCCTACAGACTCCCAGCCGCTCCACACAACTAACACACGAGCAGCCAAAGAAGAGCTCACCTGAACCAGAGGCAGCGCCCCAATGCTCCTTTTATTCAATGTAAGGAGAGGACCACTGCAGCACTGCCAGAGGCCTAGGCAACGGCTCTTCTCCTTCTGGTTAAAGCACTGAGCTGGGACTCAGGAGATCCGTGTTCAATTCCCAACTCTGCCACTGACTCAATCCTTCTAAACTAAAGCACCAGCTGGGTAAAGTTAACCTGAATGCCCCGCTGCTGAAGGCTGCCCTAGCGCAGAGGTAACCTTGAACAGAGTAAGACGCTTAAACCAAAGCTGGAAGAGCAAGCAGCTTTTTTAAAAGAGGGGTAAACTGTATATAGCATTTGTTACCCCCATGCAGAAACAGAGGGTTTTAAATGTAGTGTCATTAAGAGTTAACTCAAGCATGTTCCTTCTGTGTGTCTATATCCAAAACAGGCCTTACATTTAAGAGTCTGAGTGAACAAAAAAAATAGACAAGTCTTTAAAATGTGTGCCACACATCAGGTGATCAGTGAAAAAACACTGAATTAAAAAGTCTAGAAATCGATACTGCTTCTAGCCACTGTGTTCCCCCTGGCATGCCAGGCTTCCATTCACAGCCCGAGCATGAGGCACTGCTAGGCTGACAAGTATACCACACAGCTGTATTTAAAGAGCTTCTATGCCAGTTCATAAACATCGTCCATTTACTATATGGAGATTACGCGCGCATGTGTGTGTATAGATATAGATATATAGTTCTCTATGTAACACATTTCAATGAAAAAGTCAACTTGGAGGATATACAGGCCAATCTAACAATGAGAAATGCAGTTTCAGTCCAACAGAAGTTTGTTTTCCCTTTCCGCATGAAAGGAGATTAACTTCTCCCCTCAAAAGCATCTTCAGGTCATGCTGGCGTACTCCACAGGGGCTATTCTTCATCAGAGGAAGAGTTCTGATCCAGAGAGTACACCATGAACATCACGTCGGGTCGCGATGGAACGCAGGGGTGGCCAGGACTCACAATCTCAAAGCCCAAGAAACTGAACGTCTTCAGAAGTGGAGCTACCCAAGGGGAGAAAGAGACAGAGACCGTTAACCTTAGGAACGAAACACCTTGTTAGCTGTATTCTGCAGCACCAAGTCCAGGTGAGGAATCAACATGCATATAGGCTAACTCCACATTTTCAGGGCTGCACTGCCCACCAGAAAAGGAATGTTTAGGTGGGCTGACCTTTTAAACTCAAAGATTCACGGTTACCTTGTCCTTTCCCTATGTCTCTCTTTCTTTACCTGTATCTCGTCTGTTCTTTACGCTGTATCTCTGTTTCCCTCTCCCTGCTTCCTCCACTTTGGGTGTCTTGTCTAGAGCTCATTGGGGCAGGGACTGAGTGTACGGTGCTCAGCACAACAAGGCCAGGATCCGAACCAGGTACTCTAGGTGCCAATGCAACACAGTTGTGTACCAAACAGGAAGGTGGTAAAATCACTGCACCACCTCACAACGAATAGCCCCTACCTCCCAGGGAGGCTGTGAGAAATATTTACAGATGGGCAAGCGAGGGCCAGGAAGATTAAGTGACTTGCTCAAGGGTACATGGAGGCTGTGGCAGTCACAAATTCCCCAGAGCTCCGAGTTCAGTCCTCTTAGACACAAGCCCATCCTACATCTCCTGGTAGAATCTGTAAAGTGTAGCATACACCCTAATAAAGTGCAATCTTCCTACATCACCCAGGGCTGGCTTTAGGACATGCGGGGCTCGATTCGAAAGAGCTGCTGCCAAAATGCCGCTGAAGACAGTGGCAGCAATTGAGCTGCCGCCGAAGATGGCGGTGGCAATTCGGCGGCAGCTCAATCGGTTGCTGCTGGTGGAGGGTGCGGGGCCCCTCTTCCGGATGCTGCGGGGCCTGATTCCCAGGAATTGGTGGAATCGCCCTAAAGCCGGTCCTGACATCACCTAGGAAAGCAGTGGGTGTTGTACAACAAACTAAAAGAAATCCTTTTAGCCTCTGCAGAGGGGGCACTGGGTCAACCCCTCTCATTGTATCTCACAAAGTTAATACATAACAAGGACAAGCCTCCCAACATACGCTGTGGTCTTCATAAGCCACACATTTAATGCTAAAATTCAGGTGTGCAGTGTTGTCGTAGCCATGTTGGTCCCAGGGTATTAGAGCGACAAGGTGGGAGAGGTAATAGATATATTGTGTCTAACAAGTTCAGGTAGTAACTTGTTTCTTCCAGCTGCCTGGAAGATGCTATTGTGGAGTTACTCCACACCACAAGGTACAATATTATTTGTAGACCAGACTGTTAACTGGGGGTCTGAATACATCTTCCCTGGCAGATGCAAATTTGAGCTGGGAAGCAATGGTGTGAACTGTCAGTGCCACAGGATTACATAAAAATAAGCTTAACCACCCAACAGCATTCTTGCGGGGACGTGGGGCCACAGGGTGTTTGACACACACTTGGTGGGCTTGCCTGTGACGAAAGCCTTTGGGCCCAGATGAAGGTCACACTCCCTCAGTTGCAGTTAAGGACCAACTAATGATAGCAGCCAGTGCTGGAAGGGAGCAGGGAAGAGGAACAAGGAAGTGCCCAGCATCTCCGCTCCCTCATGCGCAAGCAAGGAGCTGTTTCTCCCCCTTCCCTGGAAAGAAGGAGAGAGGACCCTGCTGCAGCCGCCCCAGGCCTAGGAAAGAAAGTGGGGACCCCCTGAAGCTGCAGCAGTGAGGCTGGAGGAGGTAGAACTGACGTTGAGAGTGGGGGAAAACAGAACTGATTTTAGGGGCAGAATTAATTGCTGGGCAGGGGGACAGGCAGATGTCGGGGTGATGCCAGACCCCACTTTTTTTAGGTCACTTGAAGCAGTAATGGCTGCCAACTGGAATTTACTGGCAATGCCACAATTACAGGGATTATTTACCATGGCTTGGGACATTCTTCCAGTCAGGCAGCTTGCTGTCTTACCACACTGTACAGATTTTGTCACCAAGGCATCATTCATACAACTCAGGCAGAGTGAGGTCAGCTCAGAAACTCACATTTTGACAAGTTATAGACAAACAAAGGCAGATAATTGGATACACTTGTTACTAAGGAACCACAGCAGTGTGACCTTGGGTATCTACACTAGGGTGACTCCCATGTACTCCTTAACTAACCTACCAGTAACAATTAAACATTCTAAAACCTCTGTGCGGTCTCACTCAGTTTAACTGTGCCACATGACTTTAAAAAGAGGAAGACTCATTGTGGCAGATTTGTTCTGTGTACTGAAGTAGTTAGCAACCTGAATGTGAGCTCCAGATCACATGAGGAAGAAAGGGTTTGAACACTGACAGTTAATTGTTTCAGGACCAGGTAAGAAATTTCACTGCAAGATAAAGGCAGCTAAAATTATTTTATACACATCTCGAAGAAACCAGCTATTACTGGCTTCCACAGTGGGTGACTCAAGTGTGCTGCCAGCTCTCTATTCATGCGAACAATTGCTCACTTCCAGAAAGACACTGTACAGCTAACCTATTTTTAAAAATATTTTCCTGTGTTTAGTGCAAGTGAGGAGTTCCTACCAATCTGAAGGTAAAACAGTGATGCATGAAGCCATAGAATAATCCTTTTTTGAAAAGCAGAGGATTAATATTAAACTTGTAAGAAGAATTTTGTTGCATCTATTACTTCTACCATCACAAGGTTGTTTGATTACTAGATATTCACTCACTCATGTCTTGTCAATTTAATACTGGCTTATTCATAACCTTGTGCTTTGCCATAAATTCCTCCAGGCTTCCTTGTTCTAATCACCTATCCAACACATCTATCTTTAGATACTAGCATATCCCCCTTCAGTCATGAGTCCTGACAGGCAGGATAAGTATTACCCACAGGTCTGGAAGAGAACAGAAGTGCTGGGAGATCAACTGGTCAAACATCCACTTGGAAACAATGAAAGGGATCAACACCAGGGCACAGAGCCAGGCACAACCATCACTAAACATGCTTTGGGAGGGGAGGGACAGCTCAGTGGTTTGAGCACTGGCCTGCTAAACCCAGGGTTGAGAGTTCAATCCTTGAGGGGGCCACTTAGGAATCTGGGGCAAAAATCTGTCTCGTGATTGGCCCTATTTTGGAAAGGGGGTTGGACTAGATGATCTGCTGAGCTCCCTTCCAACTCTGATATTCTGTGATTTAGTTCCCCCATGGGGTAGGACAGCCACCTCACTATAAATCATGTGAACCTGGCAGTTTCATTTCTTGCTCAGAGGAAACATTAAATGAGTCTTGACCAAAGATATTAGAGATCCCATGTTGCTACTGGACTAGCAGGGAAAGGGCACTTTTCTGCATGGGAGTCTTACTGCCCAACAGCTCAATTGCTACTGATGCAAGGAACAATGGAGTTCTGTATTAATATGCCTAGTAAGGAATCCATTTGTCCACAAAAAACATTTTCTGAATCATTTTTGTTTGCATTGTTACAGATATACTTGCTGACAGGTATTTTGAAACAAAAGACCAAAAATAATTAAAATTGGTGTGATTATATGACTTCCAGCCACAGAGAAATCCAATATCCTTTCTTTACAAGAAATAATCAGGCATTCAAATAAGTCAACAGAAATAATCTCCTACTGGGCAAGAAATTTGCAGGACAGCTAATTATGACAGTGCTTGCTGTGCAGAGATCAACCACAACAGGAAACTTCCTACTGGCAGAAGTGGCCTGGTGAAGCCCTGCACATGACAGTACTTTGCAGAGCAGCAGCTGCTTCAGTCTATTCCGAGGGAGGAAAAAACCACACAGCGGTGAAAGTTCTCACCTCTATCTTCTCTGCTTTTTCTGAAGCAAATAAAGACGTAGTTTGCTTTCATTTTCTCTTCAGCAAATTCCAATAGCGCTAGCAATCTGTCAGGGAGGAGGAAAGGGCACATCAGTCACACCAAGCGATCAGTCTCAACGGGGCGCTGTCAGTCTGACTTATGAGGAGGAATTGCTAAGGCGTTCTGAGGCACAAGAGATGCATTCGCACTGACACCTGGGAATTATGCACTCTGGTTAACACTGGAGGAACAAATCCTATGACAAAGCCCTGTTGAGGCAGGGCCTGTCTTTTTGTTGTTTTATTGCCCCTAGCATATTGGGGTCCTGATCCATAACCAGGCACCACATTAATCCAAGTTAATAATATAAGTCACTGAGTGAGTTTTAAAGCCCTTTCATTGCACATGAGGGAAGTGTTCATGAATTGCCTTGACAACAGACAGGGTGAGCTCGCCCACATTCATGCCAGTGCACTAGGCACGGATATCTGTCCCATCAGAACAACTGCTAAAGTCTGGGAGGTAGGCCTGATCTACATTGAAAAGCTGTATCAGCAAAGGTACCACGGTCAGGGGTGTGAAAAAAAGCCAGCCCCTGACTGATGCAGCTATGCCCATCCCCAGTGGACACGGCTACATCAGTGGAAGAGCACATACTTAACTACATTCATGGAACTGGTGTTTCTACACCCACAGGAAAAGCCTTCTGTCCAGTGTAGGCTGCATCTATGCTACGATGGTTTGCTGGCACAGACATGCTGACATGGTTCAGACATATATTTAGTCTGAGCTGGCAGGGAAACGGCTGGTAACTAAGAGTTCTATAGTTCAGAAGCAACAGTTCATACGTAAACTGCTACTGATCCAACCTGTACCCTGTTCGCTTCCCACATAACCTTTAAATGATTTGTGACGTTTTCCTTACAAAAAAGGATGGGGGGAGGAAGGAAAGGAGGCAAAGAGGAAAAATGGCCTCACTGAGCCAGTGAGAATTTTCACATATTGTTCACAGAACAGGTTTCCTACTTATGATGCAATTTTCCATCAGTACCATCCTGATGAGGTGGCAGAAAACTTCTGAAATATTTTCTACCTACTAGTAAAACATAAGTTGTGCTGATCCAAAGTACCACAGCCCCACTGATCAGTTCAGTCTGGGCTCTTCCATCAGTCACTGACCTGAGTCTAGTACCGTACTACAGGAACGCTTACTAATAGGAATTTCAGGACCAAATTAAACAGCAGCCAGCAAGACTGGATAACACCTAGGGGGATTAACTTGGAAGGGATTTTGTTAATATGATAATCATCTATTTTAATTATAACCTCCAAGGCCTATTTTACCCAACTAAAAATAATCTATTACAAAATTGTGGTGACTTGGGCAGACAAATACCCTCAGAGAAGAATCTGTGCCTGTGGGGTTTGGGAGCGCTGGAATATTTACGAACTACAAAAACTACAAGGATTTTTCCAGATCCCATTTGCGCAGTATGACGTACAGTGCAGGTGTACACTGAATACCCTGCTAGATTGTGTACCAACATGTTTAGGTACCCTATGAAGTTGGATCCGATTTTTAAGGCACATAAAACTACATTTAGGATCAAACAAAAGAAGTGAGAAGGCAAATGATGGAGGAAGGGTATGGAGGAGAAAGGGAGGATCCTGACATGCTGCCTGCTAAGGGCCAAATGAAATTTACACACAACATGCATTAATCTGTGTTGTCCACTTCAACATGAAGTTATGGGATCTCAGAGTTCAGAGATACTTTAAAGGGTTCTGGGATGGCTACAGGAGAACAACAGCCAGCTCCACTAAGAGCAGGCTAACTTAAACTGATGACAAAGGAAAATTATGCTTTGGGACAATGTAATTATCTGTATGGAAATAAAAATGTTCACCCCCAAAAGCTTGTCTAATTGGTCAAATGTGGGGAGATAACCCTTTCCCCATAAGCATCTAGTCACCAGCCCCTGTTAGAGGCAGGTTACCAGAGCAAGATCACTACTAGTCTGACCTAGAATGGGAAATACTATGTACCAAATAATCATGCTGACCCTTTATACTATTTGAATTCTTATGCTAAAAAGGAGAAGAGCAAATCTCTTTTGATCCCTAGGGGGGAAAAAGAAATACATGCAGAACCACAAGAATAAGGAAGCTTTGGTGTAGAAGGGAATAATGGGGAAGGGATTTACACTATACCTCCATTCTTATATAAATATAAAAATTCCTTCCCCCTTTATCTCGTCAAAGCAATCCCCCGTGTCACATTGGCTATAAGCCATACCTTCTTCCACAGGCAGTTAACCCTGCATATGCTACTCAAACATCTTAGGAGCTTACCCTTCTTTGCTCCCATCAGCTAATAAGCCATCAGGGATTTCCACAAAAAGGCTCTGATTGGAAAGCACCGCATCCCAGGAGGAGATCTTCACTTCCGTAATCTTGTACTGGAAGTGGACGATGTGAGGTTTCCCTTCATGCACTGAGACATCTTGGTTAACAGTGAGCTTCTCATCCTTCAGGTTTTGATGTGGGGAAAAAAGGGAAGAGTGAAATACAGTCCGAAGGCTTTAAAGGCTTTTAAATTAACATTTATAGGGAACTAAAGTAGAAATGCTTTCTTAGAACTGACTGAACGGGTCTTGCTTGAATTTTACAAATTGCTGCAGGTAAAGAACAAAATACTAAAACTATTTGGCTCCAAATTCTTTCCAGACAGGATTTCCGCCCTGACTTCACCACTCCCTTTAACTTTAAAAATAAAGGCCTGACGTGCTAGTACCCACCTGTGCAGACAGACACCCAGGATTACCAGCCACTTTGAGAAAATAATGTCGAAAAGTTCTTAATCTACATTCATCTAGCACAGTGTGAACGAGTGAATGAATTTGCCAAATCTCTTGGTAAACGTGCTTAGTCTTAACTGCAGAGAATTTGCTAGAAGATTCAAATCTTCCACTGAAAAATTGTATTATCTATGATTGGACTGGCCATAGTCTGGGCACATGTAATCAGAAATGTATGTGAGATCAGTACTTGAACTAGATTTAAAGCTCTCCTGGACACTGTAAAGGCTAAAAACAATAGTATACACTTATCCAATGCTTTTCTAGAATATTCTATTTTCAATCTATCCTAAAATATGAACTTCAGAAAAACATTTAATGTTTTTTTCTACTACACCTCTACCCTGATATACGACCCGATATAACACGAATTCAGATATAACACAGTGAAACAGTGCTCCGGGAAGAGGGGCTGTGCAGTCCAGTGGATCAAAGCAAGTTCGTTATAATTTGGTTTCACCTATAACGCGATAAGATTTTTTGGCTCCCAAGGACAGCGTTATATTGAGGTAGAGGTGTACTAAGAATTGTGAAGTTAAACCTGAAATTCTAACTAGGAAAGAATAATTAAAAACTCAAACAGATACAAGACAGTCACTTTGGCAACTGAAGCCTACAAATAGGTAAAGAACGTGTTAATAAAAAATCCACTTTATTTTAGGGTGTTTTTTTAAACACTGATCCTAGAGTAGACGGTGTGTTGACATACCATAATGATCACCATAAAGAGAACTCAAGTCTCCCCATTCAAATTCCCTCCAGTTCAATTATAACTTGTTTTGCTGACACCACATTCAGAATTACACTTGTGAACAGCAGTAATGCCATTTCACTCCACAACAGGTTACACTGACAAATCTGTATAATTAACTATGTCCCAGAGAACACAGCTCTCTTCAACTCCAATACTCATCTAGTAGTTCAGAGTATCCACCAAGGTCTGACCAGTTCTGTGCCCCGTGGCATTCCAAAACATTTGCCCAATGTTGGCAAACTGGCCAATTGGCCACTGGCCAATTCCAGCACACATGCATCTGATGGTCAATCTTTGTTGGGGTTCTTTGAACTCATGTTCTTGCATAAAACGTGAGTGAGTGAACTCAAGAGCATTTCCCAGAACTTATTGCCAAAGCAGGGGGCATCAAATGAGTATTAAACAGCACACAGAATTCTTTAGCCATCAAATTGAACAGAAGTGGTAATGAAAGGCAGGCTATCAGAATTCATGTTTAGTGACATTTCACTGACAAAGATGTCAGGTCAGAAACACTATTTGGATGCATTCTATGTTTCAAATGTATGTCCAAAAAGATGCCATTTCAAATATATCAGCTGCCAGTTACAGTCGTAAACAAAATGAACAAACAGAATTTTAAGGACTTTCCTGTGGCTAGAAATTTACATTCACCGTTCCTCTCTATTACAGATATTGTTACTGTAGTATGAAAGAGATGAGAGTATTGCTTTCTTTGGATTTTGCCTAAGAAAAATCTCTTGGGAAACAAGAGCAGCTTAAGTCATCCGAGAGTAATGAAGTCGGAGATGCCAATCATGTAACAAGTAGAAAGGAAGCATCAGTTTTGAAAATGAGGCTATGGCAAGGCCTGGGAACACTGCATTGCTAAAAGACTCCTGCTAGAAGGAAACAGCATCTAGTACTCCTCAGCCAGAAGGTAGCATGCCTGGAAAGAACATTTGTGATACTATCCCCTACAAGGAAGAAAGGCTTTTATTAAAAGGAACATTTCAATGGCAGGGTTCTGTTCACTCTACCGCACATTAGACTCAAGTTCATCGGTGAGGTTCTACAACATAGCAGTGTTGCTTTCTGCAGCACACAAACTTCTGGTGGTAGCGTGTCAAAAGTGTATTTTTCACTGAGATACTGCCTTGCATTCTCAGCATCAAACAGTTGCTTTGCGTGGACAATGCAGGTATGCTAGAAATCAGTGCAGAAGCTGGAGTTTTGACAACTGGGCAGAGGGGCAGTTGGGGCTTTGGCCACTGGGAAGAGAGGGGCATCAGTTTGGGTTTTTATTTAATGAAATTTATTTTGAAAGTGTTCCCACTTGAAGCATGTACACATGAACAACATTTAAAAAGAAAAATTGGAACAGTCTGCAAAGTATAAAATCCTCCCAACCTCACGCCCCGCCTAATACTTTCCTAGCAAAACACTGGGAGAAAGCGCTAGTTTTACAACACGATCTAATGGCCAGCAAATTTGGCTTCTGGAAGGACCCTCCTCTCTAAACTGTCTCAAGAACCCTCCCAACTAAGCCAGCTGACTCTGCTCAAGTGCCTCAGCTGCCCTCAACTGACCCTTCTCACACAAGAGATGGTCTCTGAGGGGCTTAAGCCATTTAAAGTTATACAGGTTAAAACCAACACTGTACTGTACCCAAACATTAATGGGAAGCCGTGATGCTTATGGAATACAGGTGTCACATGCTGTTTTCAAGCACCATTACAAAAGCAAGCAGGAGGTGGATTTCTGGTGATGTTAGTGTGCAGCACCATCTGGAGCACATGATAGTTATCCAGTCTGGTAGTGACAAGGCATGGATTACCCTGGAGAGGTCCCAAAACCACAAGGAATGGCCCTGGCTGGGGGTAGAAGATAAAAAGCATTCTCAGCTAGTGAGGCTATTTTGAGCACCCAGGAGACAGAGGAATACTGTGGAATTGGGGACAGAAGACTGGATAGTCAGTGAGTTTTGTTTTGTTTTGTAAATGGGAATTCAACACAGTTCTCACCCAGCAACTCTCAATGGCAACCAGCTGCTTCATGGTCCCCAACCCTAGTCACGTCTTCACCCCCACTGTCATAGATCACCACAGCTGCACTTTTCCGCTAAATGATCAGCTTTGAAACAGTTAAGGATGGCACTGAAATCACCATTAGGTTTCTGAGTCAACACTCCTTGGAGACAAATGGTGCCACTCACAGCTCTGAGGGTTACTGCTTCAGTTTGTCCGGTTACAGACTCAGGAAGATAAAAACATTACAACATGATTGATGGGTATTATCTGTGCAACCCCAAAGGCTAAAATCTAAACTGGGAAAGAGTTTAGCATCTGCAGCCAACTTCTAATTTAGGGGGCAGACTAAGGACAAATCTGCTGCTGAATCACAGAAGGAAGAGGAGGGGGAGAAAAGACTCCCAGACAGACTCATGCCCCCTCACTCCCTGATGGTATCAATGGATCATGGTGTAGAGTTAAATAAGCACACTTTGAGACCATTCAGTCAAACAAAAAAGTGCATAGTCCTCTGAAGAGGATGTAACCTGAAGTGAAAAAACCCACTGCCAATGTCATAACTTATGCTGGAATCTTGTTTTTAAAATGTCAGATTACTTTACCAAATCAGTATTAGAACTCCCACCTGCTGCTGATTCATTTTATTCTATAAGCCAGACCTAATACAGCACACACAGCAATGAAACACAGCGACACTGCTACAAACGCCATCTTGTGAAAAAAGCCATTATTAAAAAAATGTATTGTCAGGAGTATGCATCTATTCTAGCCAATAAGCCCACATTACAGTGGCAACTATGCTGGTGACAATCAATTTTAAGTGCTAGTATAGTTTAGAAACAATGAGGACTGGGCTATTTTCCACCTCCACATAACTACAGAAGCGAAACTGTGGTACATATTAATCTCCCAGGCAGTCAAGCAGCACAGTTTTAACAGCTGCTGGGGTAAAAAACAACAGTGGGCATTCCTCAGTGTGACTGTACAAGCCACTCTTCAGATGTCTTGCTAGCATAGTTTCAACCAAAGAATGGCCCAGGTCTAAGCATTACAGTAAGGTGGACGCTACAGCCTTAACTCAACTGCACTGAGCCTTTGTTTAGAGATGGATTTGAGGAGTGTCAGCCTTAAGTTTACATCCTGACTAGTCAGCTTCTGTCCTAAGAGGGTATTACGAATCAAACATCAGTGATTTGATCTATTAAAACTCAGAGGATTGTATTTGATTATAGTATCCAATGTGGGATCAGATAGCCTCTCACATGTAATCAGACTGTTTGGGGTTTGCTAACTTGAGCAAAGGAAGGTACCATCTGTTCTGAATGCACAAAACACAGAACAGCAGTGCTGAAAAATGGGTTGATATTTAGTCAGACAGACTTTTCCCGTGGGGAACAGGTTTATTCATTAGGTGTGAAGGGAGCGTGCATGGTTGCACACATCTCATCACAGCTACTTAAGTTTTTTTCCTGCAAAACAACCTCCCTACCCCTACACTCTATTGTCATAACCTGGCCCAGTTTATTCCAATAGTACATCATAATTACATGGATTAACCTTGGGCCAGTTTCCCCCAATTGTTTGGGAATTAAGTTTTATATAAACCCTCTCTTTAATCAGTATGCATGGTGGCTGTTTCTTTATCCATGTATATTAAAATACAATTAAACCACTCTCTCCTCAGCTCAAAAACCACATGGAGTCGGGAACAAAGAAGACAGTTTCCAGGAATGGAAAGCAGATCAGGGACTTCTGAAATCTGCACAGAGAGAAGTTCTATTTATGCCACCAAAGTCTGGTTTCAGGTTAACTCAGCAGGACACATACAAACTAGTGCTAGAGGAGTTGGTGTCAAGATAGGGACGTTTTTAAGACAAACCCTTTACCTCATGTTACTACAGTCTTGAACTAAATCTCTCAGATTAGAGGCTCAAGGACAAATTTCCATTTTAAGGAGAATGTACTGTGCATGAGACATCTAATCTGGTTATATTTCTGAATTAATCCAAGAGGAACAGCAGGAAGGACCATGCGTACTGACAGTTTATTGAGGAGAAAGGATGTTATGATCCACCAGAGCCAAATGACTTGAGAACCCCATGTGTGCAGTTTCCTCTTGGCATGTACAGCACCCGCATCCTCCTGCCAAGTTTACCCACCCAGAGCATGTACTTCAGCATAAGTCTCTGTCTGCAATACAATACCAGCTCTGACCACTGACTATGTTGTGCGTTAAAGCCCTCTTGATTAGAGAGTTGCATCATTTAAGTTTCTTAAAATGAAAAATCATAATAAAGAAAGGCAGCATAACCCGTTCAATTTATAATACTGCTGGATACAAATACCATGTGTTTAATATTCTACTCTCAAATGAGGGAGGGCAGGCAGATTCTCAGGAACAGGTGCCCTGGATCAGAAGTTAACATTTCATTTACAGTTACTTTGCACCAACCCAAGTGCCATACTGGAATAAACTATGCTAATAAGGAATTATTTGCTTTCAATAGAGGCCCTGTGACAACCCATAGGAGCAAAGATTAAATGGATTTTTGCCAACAGCACCCAAGGAATTAAACTTAATACAGGTACAAGAACTAAGGGTCACCAAATGAAATTAACAGGCAGCAGGTTTAAAACAAATGAAAGGAAGTTTTTTTTTTTCCATACAACACAGTCAAACTCTGGAACTCCATAACACGGTTCAAAAAAGAACTAGAGAAGTTCATGGAGGATAGGTCCGTCAATGGCTATTAGCCAGGATGGACATGATGGTGCCCGTAGCCTCCGTTTGCCACAAGCTGGGAATGGGCAACAGGGGATGGATCACTTGACTGACTACCTGTTCTGTTTGTTCCCTCTGGGCACCTGGCACTGGCCACTGTCGGAAGACAGGACACTGGGGCTAGATGGCCCTTTGGTCTGACCCAGCATGGCCATTCTTAGGTGGGACATTGTATTCTTAGACAGCAATTAATGCCAACATCCCTGCTGGAAATGTTCTCAGTATCAGAGGCAGGCGAGAGCAATTCTAAATACTAGAGGCCCCGCCAAGCCATTATGTTTTTCAGAAGTGTCTTCTCCAGAGTGGCCTTCATTCCAAGTGATTTTGTCAGTGGAATACACAAAAAAAAACTTGAGGCAGATTAGTGAGTGAACGACAATGGGATTGGAGAAGTGAACGCTCTTCAGAGCCTCCTGATCTCCAACTCACTGTTTTCTAGGCAACACCCAAGAATTCCTCCAAAGTCCACTACTGACACTCTACCATTTTCCCTCTTCCTCTCTCCAAACTGATATCAACTGTTACTTTTATGTTAACTATTTTAAAGGTAGCTATAAAAGACATGGCCCATAGGAACCACTCATACTACTGGATTAATAATCCTAGCAAGCATTACGTTGCCTTCTCTGCAAGTACCAAAGGGCTATATAGCATACCAAAGCTGGCATTTATAGCACAGCACAATGTTTAACCATAAAAAGCTCCTCTCGCTAGAACACAAAAGAAAAAAACACAAAACCTAAAAAGTTCACCATGCTCGAATTAAAAGAAAAGTCATCCCCCAAATAGGTCAGATAAAATGACTGAAGTGTCCTACTCTCAAAGATTCCAGCAGGATATTTTTGTGACTGATGCAACAGGGCCTATATCCCACTCCCACCCTCCACAATCAAAGCAGATGTTTCCTAAAGAGCACAGTTAAATATCTATCTAGCGCAAAGGACAAATAAAAGATTTCTGAAATGGTAGGCACAGCATGCCATCAGGATTCCAATCACTAATAGATCCTTGCTCCTTATGCTGATGGGAGGTGTATTGTGGCAGGTTTTCCCATAAAGGAAAAACATTTGTCACTCGAAGATAACCCCATAAAACTATTAAGGAGTATGCTATTGAGAATTGTCCGTCTCTTCCTACAAAGTCCATCAATGGCCAGAAGTTGAAGGGAACAAAACAGAACTAAGGGCAAAAAAAGATACAGATAGACTTATGGCTGGAAGGAACCTTGAGAGGTCGAAGTCCACCCCCTTATAGTGAGGCAGGACCACGTATTGTAAACCTAGACCATCCTTGACTGGTTTTTGCCTATCCTGTTCTTAGAAACGTCCAGTGATGGGGATTCCACAATCCCCTTTGGAAGCCTAATCCAGAATTTAACTACACGTATAGTTCAAAAGTTTCCCCTAGTATCCAACCTAAAAATCTTGCTTGCTGCAGGTTATGCCCATTAATTCCTGTCCTACTTTCAGTGGACATGGAGCACTATTGTTCACACTCCTCTTTACAACAGCCCTCAACATATTTACAGGCTTATCCGGTCCCACTTCGGTACTGTTTTCTCAAGACTAAACATGTCCAGTTTTTTCAACCTTTCCTCATAGGTTAAGTTTTCTAAACCTTTTATTTTTATTGCTCCCTTCTGGACTTTCTCCAATTAGTCCATATTTTTCCACTGGACACAGTACTCCATTTGAGGCCTAACCAGTGCTGAGTACAGTGGGGCAGCTACCTCTTATGTCTTGCATTCAACACTTGTTAATACACACCAGAATTATATTAGCCTTTTTCACAACTGCATCACATTGCTGACTCATACAATTTGTGGTCCACTATAACGCCCACATCCTTTTCAGCAGTACTACCACTTAGACAGTTATTCCCCAGTTTGTAGTTGTGCATTTGATTCTTTGTTTCTAAGTATAGTACTTTGCACTTGTCTTTACTGAATTTCCACCTTGCTGATTTCAGACCAATTCATCAAGGTCCTTTTGAATTCTAATCCTGTCCTCCAAAATGCTTGCAACTGATCCCAACTTGCTGTCATCTGCAGACTTTCTAAGCACATTCTCCACTTCATTATCTAAATCACTAATGAAATCACTGACTAGTATCGGACCCAAGACTGCCCCCTGCAGGACCCCACTAGATATTATCCCCCAAATTGACAGCAAACAATTGATAACTACCAAGAGTATGGTCTTTTCAAGCAGTACTGCACCTACCTTATAGTAATTAAATCTAGACCACATTTCCTTAGTTTGCTTATGAGAATGTCATGTAGGACTGGGTTAAAAGCCTAACGAAAATCAAGATATATCACATCTACTGCTTCCCCCCTTCCCCTAGGCCAGTAACCCTGTCAAAGGAGGAAATTAGGTTGGTTTGGCATGATTTATTCTTGACAAACCCATGCTGGCTATTCTTTATAACCCTATTATCCTCTAGATGTTACAAATTGATTGTTTAATAATTTGTTCCAGTATCTGTCCAGGTACTGAAGGCAGGCTGACTGATTTATAATTCCCCAGGTCCTCCTTGTTCCCATTTTAAAAACAGGTACTATCTGCATTCTTCTCTAGTTCTCTGAGACCTACCCCATGATCCATGAGTTCTCTGAGAGAATCGCTAATGGTTCCGAAGTTGCTTTAAAACAAAAGCTCCTGCTAGAGACGTTTTTCTACAAAATGCATATGGAAGGAGAATGTAAACAACACCTAGGGTAGGAGTTGAAAGTGGGGAAGCAGACTGCACCCTTCCATACTGCTATCATCAGTGATCTCTAGGACACAGCATTCCTGTCTAACCTGCCAGACTGTCAGCTGCTCCGGTTAAGCATTGTGTCTTTTTGGTCCCTACTTCCTATTGTTTAGAAAGTTACTTCATGTGTTTACACACCAGCCTCATGGATACCACAAGGAACACAGAGCTCTGGGAATAGTATTGGTGAGTTAATTACTCAAAGCAGACCAGCAGGGAGAACTCACTTATTTCTCAGTTAGTAGGTGGTGTTTTTTCTTTAAGCAAAACAGCATTCAGGCCAGTGTTTCTACCCGACTAACCTGGCAGTGTCACTTTAAGGGTCTTACCTTATTTACCTAGTTTAGTTACCTTATAACCAGTGCTTGAATTATAGTGGAAAGAAATAGGGTAGCCATTAATAAATAAGGATGGTGCTGGACACCACAGCAAGTGAGATGCCAGGGTACTCCCTGGCCTGCTCCTTTGCTGGCATCCTCTGCACAGCCAAGCCAAGCTCAGTTGCACAAGACTGCCTTTTCCCCTCTGCCCTCACCATCCCCTCCCCTGCTTTCTGCCCTGCCTCTTTTCTTAACCTCAGCTGCCCTTCCTCTACCCCAAATAGGCCTTTGTGTCCTACCCCTAACTCCATCACCACCCCTACCTGTTACTGCCAATCTTCTGTCCCACCTCTTCCCACAATCATAACTCCTCCTTCTGCACAAACCCAGCATCCCGTCTACCTGCCACTACCACTCCACATCTTTTGACCCCACCTATGCCCTTGACTTCCCCAGACTCTGCACCCACCCAACTGCTCCTAGCTCCCCTGAGCCCTGTCTATGGGTTCTCCCTCCGACTCTGACTCCCCATTCTACCCATGCTTCTCCCAATGTGTAGTTCCTAAAAGGGACAGGGATGGATCTTTGCCCCCTTCATCTCCTGTGGTGGCAGCTGGAAATGGGAGCTCTTTGCCTCCTGTAGGATTCCTGGCTTGTTCAATTACACCCATCCCCCTTTCCCATCTCTTCACAGCCCATGGCCGGAGGACGAGCCATTGGGACAGGATGTGGCAGGCTTGCTCCGATCTCTGCCAAGCAGCTGGCCAGGGTGCTGAGCAGCACCTCTCACTTCCTGCTGGGATGAAGGGGCTTCTCTAGAGGAGAGTGTCGGAGCCTGAGAGACTCCAGTGAAGCACTGAGCCTGGGTAGCAGGACCTGCTATGTTTGGGGGTGGGACTTCCCCCCCAACAGAGTGGTGGCACTGGGGACCCTGATCACGCAGGAAAGCCTACTGGTCTCTTTGCAGACCATACCCTTGTGGTGCCCCAGCTCCTGCTGTCATGAGGCGGGGGCACCTGCTGACCTCTCTGCAGCTCCACGCTCTGCTCCTGGCTGCACAGGGAGAAGGGCCAATACACTACCGCCCACGCCTTCGATTAAATCAGAAGTGGGGTACCCCCTAGATGTAGCAAGGCAGGCTAGCCCCCCAACCCCCTAATCTGAGCATTGCTTATAACAGAACAGTAGCATTTCTTTAAGTGCACAGGAGAACCCAGAGCTCTCAATTATAACAAAACAGGTAATTAGATCTCTACATATCGAATCAGGCTCACCTTATATATCAGAGAAGGATCCCTGCCACCCCCTCGCCCACCGGGGATCTTCGACAGTGGGTGAGGGGCATCAGGAGCACCACAGAGGCCCTGGAACAATGTGCCTGGAGCATGGTAGCTGGGGACTGTTACTCAAAGGTAAAATACTACTGCAAAAGAGAAAGAATAGCACAAAGTTATATTAGCAAATGTTTAGTGGTTCAGCTATCACGACTCCAAATGACAATTCGAGAACACTAGTGACAGAATGTCAATAACAAATTTCATGTTTCTAACACCTGGACGTGTAAATCAAAGATACTTGAGCTCTGTTTTACCAGAAAAACTGCAGTGTTATTTGAAATGGGGGAAGTGGGCTGTAGCCCATGAAAGCTTATGCTCAAATAAATGTGTTAGTCTCTAAGGTGCCACAAGTACTCCTGTTCTTTGTGCGGATACAGACTAACACAGCTGCTACTCTGAAACTTGAAAAAAGTTGGGGGTGTGCTGAGCAACCTCCTACCAATAAGAAAAGTTTAGAAAACTGCCAATAGCAGATGGCTGGAAAGACAGGACCAGATGAACACACATTTTCTATAAACAAACACCTACAAATAGATAGGATCTAGAACAGGGAGGTTTAAATTTCACATTTTTCAAGAGGGAGGTGGAACGAGGCTCGTCCTCAAAACATTGTAAGTGCACTATAAAATGTTTAAGGTGTTGACATTTTCATACTCTAATGAAGCCTCATTTGAGATCCAATGTCAGGCTGAAGGGCACTTACAAAGTTTTCCACATGCACTTGTCCTAAATGTTGTTGATTTCTTGTAGGGCAAGCACAAGAGAGAAGAGAGTTCAGAAGCCTGTTACTTGGGTTAAGAAAGCGTCCCTTACACGCCATGCTTTAAAACGTAGCTAGAAGGTCACTGAAGCAAAGACTAAGGGCACGGTTATGCTAGGAAGTTTACAGTGGTGAACCTGCATCAATGCAGCTGTAAACTCTGTGTAGCTGCTCTAAGGCTATGTCCACACTAAAGCTTATGTTGCCATAATTTATGTCGCTCAGGGGTGTGAATATTAGTAGGACAGCTTCTCCTGTCAACCTAGCTACTGCCGTTTGTGAGGGTGGTTTTATTATTTCAATGGGAGAGCTCTCTTCAGAGAGGCTCCAGCGGTGCCGCTGCACATATAGGCATGGCCTAAGCCGACGGGAGTGCGCTTACCTGGCAGCTTAACTACTCCAGCCCCCACAAGCAGCGGTAGCAGTTTTACTGCTGACATAGCGCTGTCCACACCAGCACTTATGTCAGTATAACTTATGTCATTCAGGTGGGTGGTTCAGTCACATCCCTGAGTGACATAAGCTGAGCGACACGTCTGTATGTAATGCAGACATAGCCTAAGTCTCTTTCACACTCCACCCGATATTCCAAGACTTCTAGCAAGTCAATGAGGGCAACTATTTTACTTTTGGAATGTTGTTTGTTCCACTAGCCTTGTAATAGCTCCTTTCACTGCGACACTGCTTAGCAACATTACACTAACAAAACCTGCAGAAACCATGCAAAGAAGCAGGAGGTCATTCTTTACGATTCCTGTTATGAAAAACCTCAGCATGAGGTTATATAAATACCACCTTCATAGTTCCACTGAAAACAATGGTGTTTTGAGTAGCTCTGGAGAGGGACAGTCAGTAGGGAACACAACACATTAAAAAGCAGCATCCACATTAAAGATCCTAAGTTTGCAGTAGGTCCTCCCACACCTTTCGTACACTTTTTGTACAGATTAATCTAGTTGCACAGTAATGTTTTCCAGGATTTTTCTTCTCTGTGCTATGCAAGAATCATCTAAGTTTCCAAGGACTGAGTCCTGAATGATACTCTACATCAGGGCTGCCCAAACCAGTTTGTTTGCATGAAAGGGGACTGTTTGAATATCAGGTGACTGATTAAACATTTACAAAAGAGCCAAATTTTAACTTGTAAAGGCAACTGTAAACACTCTGGCAAAACACAGACTGAAACACTCTGGCTACAGTACTACTACAATACTGCAGAATTTAAATCATCTTCTTCCCCTCCACCATTTCAAATATTTTAACATGCAACATGCTTTGGCACTATTTTGAAGGGGCAGTAGAAATGAACTCTGTTTCAACAGACTGTCTGTTACTAGACACAAAGCAGTGACGTATGGCAGGCTCCTCTACACACATGCTCAGTTGCATTTTGTACTAACCTTGTCCTTCCTCACCACCCACATCACTGGAACAATCAATTGATTGTCACACCTCTCTAGCAGCTACTGGCATAGAGCTGCATGACAAAATGCTTTGCTGTGCATCGCCCATTCCCTCCCACAAAGAAAGGGGTTAGCAGCTTTGTTCCCCCCCAGCAGTATAGCACTGATAACTCCCCCTTCAAGTCATGAGCATTGTTTCAAGAAGCTGAATAATGAAGTGAAGTGATGAAAACCAAATATTTTCACCCAAAGTAACTCACATGAAACATTTCCTAATTTCACTTTTCTTGGTAAGTGTGGAATTTATTACACAGGGGATAGTCACACTTCCTAACCTGAATCCTTTATGCTATGCCAGGCCCTTCACTAGCATCCACAGCTTGGACCAAGAAAGCTCAGCCGAAGTGTTTACAGAACAGCAGTTTATTAAACCTCTTCCACTGCTATGTTTTCTTGGGCCTGCATACTTCTGCCACTCCCCACCCCATCCTCCACTCTATCTATGCTCCCAGAAAAAGACCCAAACCAATCTAGCCAGGGTCCAAAAGCCGTACACCTCATGCTACATGCAGAGTTAGTAAAATGGGGCAACTCAGCTCTCCTTGTAGGCAGAAGTAGATGTGGAAAGAGCAGATTAAGAAGCATTTTCTCACTTTCCCATATCTATACCAATGGCAGCCTTGGAAGGAACGGTATCTAAGTCTTAGCCTCAAACCACCTGAGAAACACAGTGTCTTGTCCCCAGCGTTCATGATCAACAAGTTTTTATACACTTCTTAAATCTTTCAGATGTTCACTTTGCATTCATTTACTGAACACCATGAAGATTATCCTCTTCTCTATTGCTTCTGCCTTTCTCCTTCTCTCTTCCTGGTGCTGGCTCTTTTTTTTTTTTTTTTTGTAAAAAGCTGCACTCCTTCAGTTACAAAATACAGTTGTGTATTTACTGACAGTCTTTTAGCTAAAAAAGGCACTAGATTGTCTAAAAAGCATATGTCATGTACTCTCTAACTTCTAAATATAAACTTCTTTGTGTTAAGTCCCACACCAAATATGAGCTATTTTCAAGTGTGCACTGGTGCGTAGTTGACATTTTATCCTGCTAAACCTTTAGATATCCCAAATTGGTAACCAAAATACTGGCAGGACAGTAGTCCCCACAAAAGCTTCTTTGGCCTGGACAACAGGGAGGCATTTGGAACAACAGCTCATCAACTCTGGACCCTGGACTGGATCAACTCAACAGTGTGCCTAGGGATCCATCGCACCAGAAGAGCCTAAGTTGCTTTCTAATCCATGGCCATCACCAAAATATCTGTTTGGCTCTCAAAATCCATGTGATATACAGAGACAGAGATATAGTTTCAAATGGAAAAAGATTCCATTTCAATTTCCACATCACTATGGTGGAATTCATCATGGAGACTTTTTTTAAACTGCACATAACAGATCCTGAGTAGATATGGGAGCGTTCATTTTTGAACACAGTCCTAACAAAGAAGATGTTAGTCCATTACTTAACCCTAATGAGTCAGTTTATAAAGTGTCGTTTGTCTCTTTAAATATTAAAAAGATATACCATGATCACAGAATGCCTCTACAAACACATCACACAGAAAATACACCTTCCAGTCTCTATTATTGTCTGCACAATTCTGATAATCTTAGGAACCAATACAAAGTTTATTCAGGACTCAAAACTATGAACTGATCCAATTAAAAAAAAATCCTTGCTGAAAAAGAAACCACTGCACTTCAAGATATGGTTGGGTAAATGTATCACTAATGATTATGAACTTTTGGCAGCTGACAACATGATCGATCTTTATTCACTGGATGAACAGAGCCCTACAAATCTGTAGTTTTCTGCTCTATATATGCAGACCATGTTTGCAGATCAGATGGAGATACAAATTTTGTATCCACACAGGACTCTACAGATGAGGCTTGAAAGCTGCTTCTCTTTAGAAGCTCCTTCAAAAGTTAAGCATTACTCTGACTTTCAGCTTTATTCACCATCTAATGAGTAAAATTTAACTAGGTTAGCAAGAATTGCTAACCAAGAGATAACAACTAGATCATCTGCAATATAATCTTGGTACCAGAAGTGGAAAAAAGCAGCCTGAAGGGAGAATAGGGAGGATCAGCCCTGGAATGGAAGAGAATTAGTTAAAAAACCCAAACCATTCCATATCTAGCTTAAAATGCAATATGAACAGAAAAATGCCAGGCTTTTCTAGGGACATGCAGTACTTTGTATATAATTCAAGTGGGAAAGGTAATTGCATCATCCCACTAAAACCACTAGTTGAAATACACATATTCTCCATGTGTTCTCACCTAACATGCAGAAATAATCCATACAGGAATAATCCATGCATAAAATAAATTTACCTCAAATTTGCAGAGGAAATAATCTCCTACTCTGAAGAACTCCTGATTCTGTTTTGTAAAGTTTTTGGTCTTTTTAACACCAGCTCTCTTTTTAAGACTACCAAAGACTTAATACTCCCTGATTTCCATTACTTGCCAGGAGAGAGTCACATGACAGCCAACTGTACATACTGTGCTGGGCAGAAGTAAAACTCATTCCTGTCATGTTAATGCCTCCGTGGGAAGCCTCCACTTTTCCCATTTTAACATAAGCAATCACCATTAGTGAAAGGTTTGAACACTTCCCTTTTTTCTCACGCACACAAGATGCTCCCTGGAAACAGGAATACTTTCTCTGGTGACCCACAATGACTACCCCATGACAGACAATATCACAAAAGTATTTTATGACAACTGAGGTTTAACAAGAAATCCAGAGATTCAAGTCTCAGGATACAAAAAGAATACTATATAGGATGTTCACCTAATGGAAGAACAGTATTTGAAAAACAGGAAAGACTGAAGGAAAGTGTTAAAATAGTTGATATTTTCTTTTTCCACTTATCACTATCAGTTTCACATTAGTAAAAACCTGCCTCTAGATATTACACAGATTAAGTCATATGTAAGAACCAGCTCATAAGAAAGTTACTGAAGGGTTCAATTCTGCTTCTGTAAAGAGTAGATAGGATTACCTACCAGATCAGAATTTCAAAGTTAGGCATGTTAACTTGAGCACAAGTATCCCAGACACAAATTGGGTGAGGTAATGTCTTTCATTGGACCAACTTCTGTTGGTGAGACACACAAGATTTGGAGTTCAAAGAGCTCTTCTTGTCTCTCTCACCAACACAAGTTGGTCCAATAAAAGATATTACCTCATCTACCTTGTCTCTAATATCCTGGGACCAACACAGCTACAAGTAACACTGCATACACAAGTAACTTGACATGCATGGGCACATTAGCCTGGCACACAAATGTATGCAGTAAAATTGCATGGGCATGACTTTGAAAATATGGCCCTATAAATCTTTTCTAGCTGTAGTTTTTATAATCTCTTGAACTGGATTGTACCTTCAGGACAGATAATGTATATGCAGGTTGAACATATGGATAATTTTGGGTGTTAATTTTTTTTAGTTAAGTTTAAAAGGAATGAGAGACATTAAGAAATACTGTAATAAGGCTTTAAAAATGTGTGAACAACATGACATTTCTCATGCCTTACATATGATTGAAAATAAAAGGCTTAAAATGAATTATTTCACTTTGTGGACACTCAAAAGCTAGACTAAGTGTTCATGTCTAATTACAGTGAATGCAAGTGAAGATCATCACCTCACTGCTGACCTGATTTCTAGGTCCCTGGATAAAATTACTTTACAGTTTACATAACACTTAGGGCCTTCAGGGCTTTTTCCAAAAGCCCTGTGATGAGAAGTCTCATATACAATGTCATTTTGGTTTTATCACACTTTTTTATGTTTAGAAACCACTTATCCAGCCCCTGATGTAATGGCAGAATTAATACTCATACTGCAGAACCCTTTAGTTTAGTATGTTCTTTTTTACTTGAATGCCCAGCTGCCTCGGAGAGTCTATCCTGATTATATCAGTTGTACTCAGAGCATTTTTCCAAGATTAGTGACACTTTATTATCAGTTTGCAGTCAGAGACAGCAAACAGGTGTGACCCCCTTAATACTGCCGAGTCAGCATTCAGCTTAGGTTAAAAGCTAAGAATTGCTTGAGGGGAACAATCATAAACAAAATCTCTTCCTGCGTTGCCAAACATCCAGTGTGCGTTCAAAAGCGCCTCCCACGTTTGGTTTCCAGCGCAAGCGATAAGCTGGCCCGCAGACAGGCCACTGGAGCGGCGATCCTGCTCGCCCCCCCTAAACCTCAGCCCAGAAGAGAGTACGCTTTGCTTGGGGGAAACGCGAGTCTCTCTAACGCCTCTTTCAAAGCCGGAGCCGGATTCGGTTTGAGGGCACCACTTCCCAGCCCCGCTGAGACGCCGAGCGCTGGGCTCCCGCAGCCAGACCCAGCTCGCGAACAAACCCAGCCCGCAACGCCCCCCGGTTTCAGGGGCCGGCGAGGCGGCCCTTAGCAGCGCGGCCCAATGGCAGCCCGCGCTGCGGCCCCGCAGCTCTAGCGGGCCCAGGCCCCCGCTCCGAGCCTGCACCCCGAGGTGGTGTCACGCTGCACAAACGGGCTCCCGGGACCCGCAGCTTCCTCCGCCGCAGGCCCCCCGGCGCTACCAGAGTCCGGGAGCCACCCCCGAGCTGGCGCGCGGGCCGGGCCGGGCCTGCAGGGCGCCCGCGGCCGGTACCTGTCCTGCGTGTTTATCATCCTCGGCGGCTCCGCGCGGCGCGGGCTCTGCGCGGCTCCTCCTCCTCCTCCTGTGGGGCCGGCCGATGTGCCGGGCTGCTGTGGGCTCGCGCTGTGTCTCGGGCCGCTCCGCGCACAGGCCGCTCGCCAGCTCCTCCCGCTCCGAGCGCCAAGCTCCGACTGAGCCGCGCGGCGCCGCCGCCACGCCCCCCGCCGCCTGGCCACGCCCCCGCCGCCGGGGCGCCTGGGAAACCGCGGCCTAAACAAAGGCATCGCTGCCTCCACCCCCTCGTCTGCTTCTCTGCGTGGTGCGCAGGCGCTGAACTCCCCGGGTACCGCCAGCCGTGGGGGCTTTCGCCCAGCGTAAGCTGCGGGGCGAGGTGCGGAGCCGGGGTGTGAGCGCGCTGCGCGGCCGTGCCCGCTGCCGCTCCCGCTCGGGGGTGCAGCTCTGATGCGTGAGCACCCAGCGCAGGCCCGAACCCCCGGGGCTGCAAAGCCAATGCCTGCGGGGATCCGAGCCCTCGGGGTTTGTGGCTTCACGTGTTTCTGAAGAATCACCAGTGTTACCGAAGTATTGGGTTTGCCTAGCTCAGGCCAAAAACTTTGCCCAAGCCTGCTTTAGATATTTGGTGTTCTTAAGCCCCAGCTCCTGGAGTCACGTTATCACATGAGCCTCTCAGCGGTGCCTGTGGTTACAAAGTGCCAAGTCTCACCATATTTGCATCTTTTTTTCATTACCCCAGATGCTGGAAAGACGAGACTGTGTGAGAATCCCAGCTTTTGTTTAAATCTAGCCTTCATGTGAAAATAAATTTGCTAATGTTTGCAAACCACTCCTATGCTTTAGTCATGTGCGCCATAGAAAAGCCCAGGATAGATCACTACTTTTGCATTCAGTGCAGGGTTTGAATATGCATTGGGCCACATTGGATTATGAGGCTAAAATAAAATATTGAACAGCTAATCATTGAGTGAGCACCAAACATTCTGCGTGCTAGTGATGTAGGGGTCTGTGGAAAACAATATGTGATTATGTAATTAACGACTCGTAATACAACGGGCCTGAAATAATGTTGCGTGGGCAGCCTTCATTCTGGCATTTCCTAATTTAGGAGTGCTTGACTTTGCAACCATAATGTTCTTTGACATTTTGGGGGGAGGTGGGAAGGGAGAATTAATATGTATATGAGCTCTAGGAATGGGGTCATGTACAACTGAGGACCATTAATGTTACCAGGGTAATAATTGTAAAGTTAAAGGTGACCCAGACAGAAGGTAATGAGCAAACTGGAAAAGGCCTAAACTGAATCTTGTGCAGAGAAAGGCTCTTGGTGCAGAAGTGATGCTGAAGTCAGAGGTACAGACCCTGGCAGCAGAGGTAGAAGCAGAGATGCCTTCATGAGTGTTGAAGTGGTCCACCTTCAGAAGACAGAAAGTATCCAACCCTGTTGCTATCCCAAAATCACAAAGCAAGGCAGTAGCAGAGCTGGGAATAGAATAGACTCCCAAGTGCTCAGCGCACATGACAACTCAGACAATATCTACTGTACTGCTCCCAAAGGATTCCAGGTTCCCATAGCTGACTGCTGGGCCTGGGGCCTGCTGGCTCCCACCCCAGCAGCACTTTTGCATTCACCCAGCAGGAAGTGACCAGCAACTGTGCAGGAAGTTGAAATCTAATCAGAGTCCTAGTTCAAACGGAGTCCATTATTGCCCTTCCCGCTTCCTCCTCATTTAATGTCATGCCTGCAGCCGGAACGCTATTTATAATACCCAGGAAAAACAAACTGAGCCTTTCCCACAGTGCCTGCTTCTCACACTAATTGTTATTGGGGAAGCTGGAATGTACTGGGTATTATTTTTGTGTCCCCATGGGAAAAGGACTTTATCGCATGTCACTTTATGTTCCTATCCAGGCCCAGGGAAGCACACTAGGCATGCTGTCTCTTTACTACTAGCTGTAGTTCTCAGATGGTTTTACCAGCTGCCTGTCAGCAGCTGGCTTAGAATGATGTGCACAATTGCTTTGAAAGAGGGGGAGAGCGAGTGCATTGTCTAGTGGTTAGAGCAGAAAAATGGGAGTCAGGCCTTTTGGGCTGTTCCGTGCTCTGGACTGGAGTGAGTTCCAGGGAGTAGAGCAGAAGAATGAGACTCAGGCTTCCTGGGTGCTCTGTTTAGAGAAAGACTGGGACCCAATACGCCAAGGTTCTGTTACTGGCTTTGCCATTGATTTGATATCTGACCTTGAGGTTACTTCATTTCTCTGGGCTTCAGCTTCCCTGTCAGTAAAAAGGCGATGACATGCCTCTCCCTCACAGGTGGCAGCTGGGAGGATTCATTGGTGCTTTGAGATCCTCAGCTGGGAGGTGCTAGAAAAGGGCAGCGATTGGACGGGTCAGCCCAAAAGGCAGATGTGCCAAGCAACTCCTGAGAGAGGCTTGGACTCTCTGCTTTAGATCTGTGCTCCTCTTTCCCATCAGAAGAGCCTAGCCCCATCCTAGAAACAAGGGCCAAAAAGGATAACAAAAGAAACCATGTAAATGAACCTAGAAAAACATGCCCAACTAAACAGGCCAGGAAATCTGCTGTGCACCCATGTGCTGGGCGTTTAGCCCCCACAAGGCGATGCACCAGCTAAGACTGGGTTCAGCATATTGAGCAGGACAGGAGACACTGAAAAGGGAGCAGTGCTGGAGGCTCCATGAAGTTCACAAGAGACTTTGCTACTGATTTTACATGGAAGGTGCTCAGCTGCTGCAGGGATGGGCAGCAGTATAAAACCCTTCGATGGGGAGATGTATGGGACGATGAGAGAGGCTTGCTGGTTCAGGGGATTGGGAAGGGGCATTGTCATAAACAGATAGCTAAGGGTTAATGTTCTTTTACCTGTAAAGGGGTAACAACAGTAACCTGAAACACCGGACCAGAGGACCAATCAGGAAACAAGGCTTTTTCAAATCTGGGTGGAGGGAAGTTTGGGTGTGAGTCCTTTGTTCTTGGTCTGTTCCTTCTCTCGGCTCTGAGAGTGATCTTTCTATCTCCTGGTTTTCTAATCTTCTGTTTCCAAGTTGTAAGTACAAGGATAGTAAGACAATAGGTTTATATTGTTTTCTTTTGTATTTACATGTGTGTAGTTGCTAGAATGTGTTAAATTGTATTCTTTTGGAATAAGGCTGTTTATTCACTTTTTTTCTTAAGCAATTGACCCTGTATGTTGTCACCTTAATACAGAGACTATTTTTAATGTCTTTTTCTTTCTTTTTTATATAAAGCTTTCTTTTTAAGACCTGTTGGAGTTTTTCTTTAGTGGGGACTCCAGGGAATTGAGTCTGCAGCTCACCAGGGAATTGGTGGGAGGAAGAAGTCAGGGGGAAAATCTCTTTGTGTTAGATTTACTAAGCCTGACTTTGCATACCCTCTGGGTGAGGGGGAAGAGAGATTAGATCTCTCAGTACTTGTGTTTCAAGGACTGGAAGCAGGGAATCTCCTAGGGTCGTCCAGGGAGGGGAGCCTGGGAGGCAGTAACAAGGAAACAAGGGGAGGGGGTTATTTCCCTTTGTTGTAAGACTTAAGGCATCTGAGTCTGGGGGTCCCCCAGGGAAGGTTTTGGGGAGACCACAGTGAGCTAGGCACTGTATAATTTCTAGCTGGTGGCAGCGATACCAGGTCCAAGCTGGTAACTAAGCTTGGAGGTTTTCATGCTAACACCCATATTTTGGACGCTAAGGTCCAGATCTGGGAAGAAATGTTATGACAGGCATATTAAAAAGATGTTCCCATCTGACATTGTTTAGTGGGCTGGGGTAGTCAACTCATTTCTCATCAGCCCCCAGCAGGATCAGGGGGAGCATCTTTTCAAGACTCTAGAGTGGGGAAAGATTTGGTGCAGTGGTGAAACACTCTCCAGGCTAGTTCCTTCTGAACATCACACTGGAGGTAGGTGGCCCCAGAGGCATAAAAGTCAAAATGGGAAAAGCAACAGTCTTTCCCTTTGTGCTTGTGTTCAGACTGCAAGGGAGTGAGTGGACTAATGCTCTTTTAGCAGGGGAAGGAATGGCGTATTAGAAGTGGTAGGAGCTGTGGCAGCTGGGAGCAGCAGTCAGAGCCGTTGGTGGTGGAAGTCATGGGCTATGCTGACTGGGAGCTGCTGGGCTGGTTCTGGTCTGCTGAGAAGAGCTGTTAGTACCAGGGCTCTCAGGGCTAGCGCCACAGCGTGCTGAAATCAGGGGGGCTGTCTGTTGATTTCAAGGGCTTTGGATCAGAGACATCCAGAGGCACAGTCGCTGTGGCAAGTGTGTGTGTGTGTTGAGAGGGAGGAGTCTGGGTATGTTCCCTTCCATGTGGAAAGTCCCAGTTCCCTGACTGAGCAGGGGAAAATGAGGGTTGCAGCTGTTAACAGCTTAGCAGTGAAAGGGAAAGTTTATTTATAAATTGGGTTTTAGGAGGTAAAACTTGTAGATTTGGATTTCTCAACGTCACACAACCTGCCAAGGAGCGGCCCAGGGCTCTGCCCAATAGTAATCTAGTCGTTAGCACCATGCCCCGCAGTGGTGCAGTTGCTAATAGTCCCACCCAGCAGTGATCTCCTCGCTGTGTCTCTGATGGTGACATTGTGACACTTTGCAGGGTTATCTGAGGTGTCTGGAATGAATTGCTGCCACCTGCTTACAGTGTGCGAGAGCTTTGTCTGTGGTCTCCAGGGAAAACCTTTCCCAACTACCCAGTGCTAGCAACACAAGCAATCTGTGAGTCCCATTTTTTCCTGTTAGCCATTTCCACACCCCACTTTGTTACACTTGGGTGCCCAGGCCCTTACCTCCTGGACACCCGCACCACCAATCTGCTGCCTCTCTAAAAGCACTCCACTGGTTTTAACTTAGTTTAACACTCTCCTGAATAGAAGGCACTTAGACAGGACTATTGTAAAACCAAATTGAAGTTTATTTAACAGAGCTTGAGAGAAAGATTCAAGTACAGTATTTGGAAACATAAGGTTACAGGTAAAAGAAAACCATAAAACACAAACAAGTTTCTTTCCTGTCTAATAAGGTCTCTCTCATCCCCAGGTCAGTCCTTGTAGTGCGGGTCCAGTTTAAAGAGCTGGGATCCACCTTTTGTGACACCCCACCCCACCGCTGGCAGAGTTTCTTCTCTTGGGCCATTTCTTCTACCCTTATACAGCTATAGTTCATTGTTTCTTAGCCCAGGGAGTCCCACTGTTCAAAGACTCTTCTGGGGTTTGTCTTTGTAAATGCCCCAGTCTCCAGCTGGTCCAGATAGTAAACCAAGCACTGTTTCCACGGATGTCCATTGTTCTCAACATTGATGGAGCTGTCCCTGAGACACCATGTCACAAATCTGTCCTTGGCAGTGTGCCCCCTTTAGGAGATGTGTGGAATGCAAACATGAGGGTTCAATTATCTCCATCCTAGCATAGGAGTGGATTCCGTGGGTGTGCCAGGGTTGGAGCAGAATCCACGGTGCTCAGAACCCACCGGCAGCCCCACTAATCAGCTCTCCCACTCCCGCCCAGTGCCTCCTACCCGCCAGTGGCCCCACCGATCAGCTCCTCCCCCTTCCCGTCCAGCGCCTCCAGCCCACTGGTGGTCAGCTATTCAGTGGTGTGCAGGAGGCACTGGGGAGGAAGGGGGAGGAGCGGGGGCAGGAAGAGCCAGAGCAAGGGCGGGGTGGAATCGTAGGAGGAACGGGGCAGGAAGAGGCAGAGCTTAGGGCAGCGGTAGAGGGGGCGAGCACCCTGGCTGTTTCTTTCCCTCTCAAGGTCCCAGGTGAAGAAAACAAAACAGTCCACTCAGCCAGCAAACCCAGGTTAAATAAAAGCATGATGGCAAAGAAAACCAATAGGTTCAGTCACAATGCTGCTTCTTACTTCTGAGGCCCTTGGACGTATCACAGTCCCCCTTCAGAGTTCACTAGTTTCCAGTACAAGTCTCAGACTCATTCCCCATCTATGGCACAGAGACCCATTGGTGGGTCACTACTGTGTCAGCAAGGCCCATAAGGCCTGACAAACTCATTAAACCTAGCACATTGCAGTCATGGTATTTGCCTGTCAGAAGGTCATGTGAAGGATCAAATAAAAATTTATATCACATGGTCACTGTAAGTGTTGCGTAGTGTATGGGTGATAATTAAGACGTTATATGTATTTACTAAAAATATATTGAAAGCATGTGAGCAGGCAGTGTTAAGTAATAAAGCAAGTCCTCACTCACCTCTCCAGCACCCGAGTTTGTGCGGAGTTGGTATGGGGCACACAATTCTGTCAGAGACCAGACACCAATGCGTTGATCAACGGGCTCACACTATCCTTAGCTCTAAAAAGCTTTAGATTAAGTGTGGCCCCTTTATTAGGGGTGAGCATCAATATTTATACACAGAAAGTGATTAACAAAAGATAATGGTCATGCATAATCAATCAATATTTTACAGGAAAAGCAAGTTTAACAAGTAAATGCATAGAGATAAAGGCTAATGGCTACTTAATAAAGGGGGTGTCATGAGTAGTTTGCAGGTCAGTGCTTTGTTCGATAAAGGGTTCAGAAAGGATTATGCAGAGACGGCCAGTCTGGGTGTGTTTTGGCTCCCCAAAGTTCACCAAAAGTTTAGACCCAACATTCCTCCATTTGTAGCTTTGAGATAACTATTAATCAAAAAGCTACACCCTATTTCAAGATCTCAAGGGCCGCTTGGCAATTTCAGCCTGGGCCAATTTGAAGAGAGTAAGGCTTTTAGCTGAAGTGGGAAAAGAATAAACTGACTTACATGAGTTTATGAGGGAGGGGACACACTGAATACAGCAACACAGTATTATAAGGACTACTATGGCCCCAACAACACCCACCAAGAGTTTTTTTTAACCCACCCAAATCCGGGCAGCCAATTTCATAAGGCTCCCCACCAATGATAAGGTGGCTGGCCAGAGGAGTAGTTTTTAGCCATTTCCCTTAGGTGTTTGGTACGTTGAAAAGTGTTAGAGTAGGTGTCATTTACAAAAACACAGCATTCTTTATAAGCAGAAAATAAACTAAAAAAGCATAAAAAAAACATACAGTTGTCAGAATAAAGGGTCCTCTCATTTTTTTCGAGTCAATTTAAGTCTAATGTCTGAGAGAGGTAAGCTGGTCCACTGGTCGAAGGCAGTGTCCTCAGTGGTGACAAGAGCTGCTGGTCCGTCACTGTGGTCCACTACGGCTGGCTTGACGTGGGAGTGGTGGATCCAAGATTTGCGTCCTTCCAGGAACACTGCAGTCTGGGTTGTCAAAAGAACCTGGTGGGGTCCAGTAAACCTTGGCTGGAGGGTGTCGTCACGAACGAACTTTTTGGCCCAGACGAAGTCCCCTGGTTGGAACGGGTGGATTTGTTCCTCCAGCGGCACGGTCTGGGAAAACTGCGAGGCTTTCCAAAGGGTACGAAGGCGAGCCTGTAGGGAGAGAAACTGACACGCGGTCATATGATCCCCTCCCAATAGTGAAACATCAGCACGTGGTAGCGCCCCGCCTTTGAAAGGGGGGTGTCCATAGAGCAGTTCAAAGGGGGATAATCCCAATGCGCGGGTTGGGCGAGTACGAAGGTGAAACAGGACCAAGGGAAGTACCTGAGGCCACTTTAATCCTGTTTCCTGACAGTATTTAGCCAATGTAAACTTAAGTTCCCTATTCATACGCTCAACTTTCCCGCTAGACTGGGGGTGGTAGGGTGTATGAAAGGAGTGTGAAATGCCCAGTCCTTGTTCTAAACGGCCAAGGACATGACCAGTAAAGTGAGGTCCGCGATCTGAGTCGAGCACAAGAGGGATGCCAAAACGGGGTACAATGTTTCTAAGGAGAATTTTCGCCACTGTGGCAGCAGTACAATTAGCAGTAGGAAAAGCTTCGACCCAGGAAGTCAGAGGGCAAACCAAAACAAGGAGGTGCTTTTTTCCAAAAGCCTTTGGCATATGTGCAAAGTCAATTTGAAGATGTTGAAATGGAGCAGCAGGCGGAGGTTTTCCACCCTTAATTTTGTTAAGAGGTGGAGCAGGTCCATTACGCTGACATGTGCTGCATGCTTTCACTATTGATAGGCAATAGGGTTGAATGCCTGGAGCATACCAAAAGCGAGCGATAGTGTCCACGAGGGCGTGCGTGCCGTAGTGACCCCCTTTATCATGGTGCCAGCGAACTGCCACGGGGTATGTGGAGCGAGGGAGGCAGGCTCGGCCATCTGGCATAAGCCAGGTCCCTTTGACCAGAGTGGCCCCGAGGCTTTCCCACGATTGTAGTTCAGCAGCGGGTACTGGTACGGGGTGCGGTGGAGTAAAGGAGGAGGTTGCAATAGCCAATGTGGGCATGGCTAAAGGTAAGGTGGCAGCCTTCTTGGCGGAGGCGTCAGCCAGGGCATTCCCACGGGTAACGGGGCTACTATCTTTAGTATGGGCCCGGCAGTGAACTACAGCCAGGACAGAGGGTTTTTGGAGGGCGTCCAAAAGCTTGTGGATGAGGGGGAGGTGCTGAATGGGTTTACCGGCAGCTGTCTGGAAACCTCGAAACTTCCAGAGGTGGATATGACAATGCACAACTCCAAAAGCATATTTGCTATCAGTAAAAATGGTAACGGTCTTACCAGCGGCCAACTGGCAAGCTCGGGCCAGGGCATAGAGTTCAGCGGCTTGGGCTCCCCAGTTGCCTGGCAGTGAGGCGGCCTCTTGAATGTCCCATTCAGAGGTGACAGCATAACCAGTGAAACGCTTGCCATCAACATAGAAGGAGCTTCCGTCCGAGAAGAGGATGCAATCGGGGTTGTCCAGTGGCACGTCAAACAGGTTGTCTCTTATCTGTAAGATGCTGTAAACTACTTCCACACAGTCGTGCTGATCCTGGAGGACTGGCAGGTCAGGAAGCAAGGTAGCTGGATTAAGGGGTCCACACCTTTCAAAAATTAGGTTAGTGTCTTCTAAGAGTTCGGCCTCTAGCTGTTGCTGACGATGGGCCGAAAAGACTTGGGTTGTGCCCCTACGCAGAAGGGCTGACAAGGCATGAGAGGTCCAAACCGTGGTAAAATGACCCAGGGTTAGGCTCTTTGCCTTTGTGATCAGCAGGGCAGCTGCTGCCAGAGTCCGGGTGCAGGATGGGGTTCCCTGAGCGGCAGGGTCGATTTGCTGAGAGTAAAAAGCAAGCGGGAAATGGTGGGGCCCGCTCAGCTGGGTAAGGACACCACTAGCAATTCCGCCCCTCTCGTGGACAAAAAGGTGAAAGGGTTTGCTGTAATTGGGGGGGCGGAGAGACATGGAGGAGGCCACACTGTCCTTGAGTAACTGAAAGGCTTGAATAGTGTCCGGGGACCACTGCAAAGGGTCAGGAGCAAGGTTAGCAGTGAGTCGGTGGAGCGGTTTGCTTAACTCCCCGCAGGACGGCAACCAGGGGCGACAGAAGCCAATTAATTTTAAGAAACCTCGAAGTTGTTTCTTGGTGTTCGGTCGAGGGCAGTTTTGAATAGTCTTTATGCGGGCTGGGTTCATCTGTCTTCCCTCTGGGGTTAACAGGAAGCCCAGATATCGGACCTTTTGTGAGACCCACTGAATCTTTTTAGGGTCTACCTTGTGGCCTCTGGTGTGTAGGTATAATAAAAGTGCCTTACCATCGATGCGGAGGGCAGCTTTTTCGCGATTACCTAATAGGATGTCATCTACGTATAGGACCAATGTGGATCCCTGCGGACTGGTGAAACCTTCCAAGTCATGGCGGAGGCACTGGCTGAAAATCGTGGGGCTGTCTCTGTAGCCTTGAGGAAGTCGTTGCCAGACATAACTTTGTCCCTCCCAGGTGAAACCAAAGAGATACTGAGAGTCTGGGTGCACAGGAATGCTGAAAAAAGCTGATTTTAAGTCAATAACAGTGAACCACTCAGCATCCCAGGGGATTTGGCTGATGATAGTAGCTGGGTCAGGAACTACTGCATGAAGAGGGACCACATACTGATTAACAACTTGTAGATCCTGTACAAAGCGCCAACGAACAGGGTCTCCGTCCTTTTTAGGAGGCTTTTTGACAGGCAGTATAGGGGTGTTACAGGGAGTGCGCTGAGGGCGGACTAGCTTTTGTGCAATGAATCCCTCGATAATGGGGCGGATGCCCTCCCGGGCTTCCAGCGACAGGGGGTATTGAGGGACTGACGGGGGGGTTAAGGAAGGCTTCACCTGAATCCTTACGGGCTCTGCCGAAAGGAGCAGGCCAACATCAGTGTCAGAAATTCCCCAGAGGGTTGAAGGCAAGTCAGTGAGGTCAGGGGAGAGAGAGGGGGGTGTTTCCCAATTACCCTGAGTAGGGGCCGAATCTCCTAACACTGTCATCAATAATCCTACCCCTTCAGGAGTGCAGGTTAAAGTAGCCTCAAGCTTACAGAGTAAATCCCGGCCCATCAAAGGGATCGGACAAGCTGGGGAAAAAAGAAAACGGTGAGGAAAACATTTATCAGCATAAATAACATTCAAAGGCAAAGTGAGTCCTAGAGACTGTGGGTTGCCCTCCACCCCAGTCGCAGTTTTAACCTCAGAGGATAGCCAGGGAGAGGGGGCATGATTTAAAAGAGAGAAAGTAGCCCCAGTATCAATGAGGAAAGAGACAGGCAGTCCCTGGACTGAAAGGGTTAAACGAGGCTCTTTGCTGGGAGGGGAGAAAGTGAGAAAGGAGCCGGCTAAAGACATTAAGGAAATAAGACCATCACATTGTTTGTCTTCGCCCCCGGGGTACCGTCATTGAGGAGGCTGAGTTTGCTGCGGCTGCTGCTGTTTCCCGTAGTTGATCCAGGCCTGGGGAATGGGCTGAGCTGGTGGTGCACCTGTAAAGGCATCTCTCTAACTATACTTTTATTACTCGCAAGAGATTTGACGGGGACATCCTCTGGGCTATTCTCAGGGGGGGGGCATGCACCCTGCCGTACCTGCTTGGACATTAGCCTAGTAACCACTCCTCCCGAGGTTTGCCCCTCCATTTCCTCCTCATCCTTCTGCAGAAATTCCAATCTGGTATCCTGCAGATTCCCCTCTGCTACAAGGAGAGAGTTCCCCTGCGGAGGAATAGGGGCAGGTGCAGAGGGGACCAGCTGACGAGTCAAAACACGCCGTGGTCTACACCCTTCATCGAAATAACCTGGAGGGGGTTCACTCTCGGGAGAGTACCTGACTGCCATAATTTTTAAAGATTTCCACAGCTCTGCTGCTGTGTTCCAACAAAACCAGTAACATAACTGTCCCGGATGGTCTTTTTCGATCTGGCTCTTTACTCCTCTTAAGGCAGCCTGTTCGAAAGAGCCATACGAAGGCCACCTCATCTCCGGGTCAGCCAATACCGCGGTATACCCAGTCCAATTCCTTACACATAGTGTGTACAACTTCTTCCTAGACATTCCTGTCTGTACTGGGAGTTTCCCTTCGTTCCATAACTTATTTACAATCCCCAACGGACTCTCAAGAGGCACGCTAGTCCCTTGACCCATGGTGTCTGACAGGAGCCCTCCAACTGGCGTTTACCCTGCTGTCCAATACATGACCCCTCAATATTGAATTGGCTGGGAGAAATCTCCTGTGGCGCCTTGCCAATTCATATATGAGTGGTCTGACCACTGGACAGAGGTACCGCACCAGAAGGAATCCCGGACGAGCCCCCAAATTGTTAAGTAATAAAGCAAGTCCTCACTCACCTCTCCAGCACCCGAGTTTGTGCGGAGTTGGTATGGGGCACACAATTCTGTCAGAGACCAGACACCAATGCGTTGATCAACGGGCTCACACTATCCTTAGCTCTAAAAAGCTTTAGATTAAGTGTGGCCCCTTTATTAGGGGTGAGCATCAATATTTATACACAGAAAGTGATTAACAAAAGATAATGGTCATGCATAATCAATCAATATTTTACAGGAAAAGCAAGTTTAACAAGTAAATGCATAGAGATAAAGGCTAATGGCTACTTAATAAAGGGGGTGTCATGAGTAGTTTGCAGGTCAGTGCTTTGTTCGATAAAGGGTTCAGAAAGGATTATGCAGAGACGGCCAGTCTGGGTGTGTTTTGGCTCCCCAAAGTTCACCAAAAGTTTAGACCCAACAGCAGGGATGATAACAAGTTTGTTCTAGACAAAAGAATGTTGATTTACCTGTCTGCGTAGGTCTCCGATGTAAATCTAGCATTGTAAAAACCAAAACATAGTGGGAGCTGCATTTGCATGCAAGTCAATAGGAAAAGCCAGGTTGCCCGGGGTGGGTGGGCGGAGCGTGGGAAGACATCGAAGACTAAAACCACAAGAGGGTTGTCTTGTCTTGTCTCTGAGGTCAAAGCAATCAGTTTGGGGGAATATGCAAGAAGTTATTTTGTTCTTCATGTCACTGAGGAACACTCTTGGTGGTGGGAAGTGATTCACGGCTATTATAGATCCTGGTTGTAACTGAAAACAAGCAAGTTCTGCAGACAGACTTTGGTAGTGAGAAACTGCTTTAGCCAAGGCCTCTGACCTGCTCTTAGAAGCATGTTATACTTCTGGTGTATTTGTAATCAATTTTGTTTCAACTATCCTTAAATCTCTGTTCCTTGTTAATTAACTTATTCTTGATTTAATTCTAAATTAATTCTACTGGTATTATAGGAAGTAAAATGTGACTCCTTAGGTGAACCAAGCAGGCTCGCGTATGCCTTGTCTTTTTGGAGATAGCAAACTTGGTAGTTTCGGTGAGTGTCCAGTGATAGGGCTGGATCCTACAGGGCAACGCTTTTCAGAGGGTGTTGAGGTGCATATGAAGTTAACCTGCAAAGCAAAGTAAAGGTTGACAGTGCTTCTAGGATTGTCTGAGTGGCTAACAGAGTGGCGTTCCCAGGAGCTGACACTCAGTTTAGCACGAGCAGGTCTCTCTCTCACTGAGGAAGGGGAGGAGTTATAAAGTGACTCAAAATCCTGGGTGCCTTGAGAAAGAGTCATACCTTCTTAGCCTGGGGCTCTGTGTCTCCTGTCTATGAGGGCAGGGGCTGTGCTGGGCTCAGGGCTGGCGCAACTCATTAGGCGACCTAGGCAGTCGCCTAGGGTGCTAACATTTGGGGGAGCAGCGACCGTGGTGGCCGGATCTTTGGCCGCCGCGGTCATCGGCGGTATTTCAGTGGCCGGACCTTCCGCTGCCTAGGGCAGCAAAAAAGCTGGTGGTGCTCCTGGCTGTCAGCCTCTCTCACTGGGAAGTACAGCAGCCTGCTCCCTTCCCAGGGCTGCTCCCATCTGAACTGAGTTTCCTCCATTTAACTCCTCCTCCCGTCTTGGCATGATTTGCAGATGTGGAGGGGTGAGTCTCCTCCCACCCAGAGCAGCTCATTAACCCCTTCCATGCTGGTGTGGAGTATATATACCCGAGCACAACTCACCTTGTCTCAGGTGAAGAGTTTCACTTCAACAGTTTTGCAGCCAATACTCAACATTTTCAATGTCTCAAACTATTTCTTGTACAAGCATTTCACAATCACCATGTCAAGCAGCTAGTTCTTAGCTTTCAGCAGAGACCCCCCTTTGATGAAATATTGAGAAGCTGGTAGGACACAGGATAATATACTTCCTGGATATTTCTGTCACGCCTCTCCCTGCCATAGACGTAGTAGGGCTAGCTACTGGCTATTCTGAATGCATTTGCTCTGGGCCCTCTTGCCTGGACAGAGCCTGGTCTGTGTCCTCCAGGGGAAACCTTCCCCAACTACCAGCTGCTGGCAACACAAGCACTCTGCTCTGGGCTCCGTGAGCCTGCAGGCTAGCAATTTCCATATCCCACTTCATTACACTCAGGTATTCAGGCCCTGAGCTCCCAAATATCCGCAGCCTGCACCAATCTGCTGCCTCCATAAAAACATCCCACTGGTTTTACTTTAGTTTAACTCTCCTGAGCACAGGCACTTAGACAGGGCTATAGTAAAACCAAACTGAAGGATTTTTAAACAGAGCTTGAGAGAAAGATTAAAAGAAAAGCAAGTAAAAGCATTTGGAAACATAAGTGTAACCCATCTGCCAGGTGGAGTTGGCAGCAATGAGGGCTGGGTTCAATATCTAGGGGTTCCTCTTGTCAACACAATGCAGAACCGGCTCGAGCCCCCACCCAGTAATCTGGGAAAATTACACACTATCCCTGAGTGCCTCTAAGAGGCGACACTTCCCCACTCGCAATCACTGAGTCTGTGTATGGAAAAGAAAACTTTTAATAAAAGGGGAATGAAACACAACATTAATTGGGAAAACACAAGCATGATTCGAAAACATGACCATGAGCAAAACACCCAGCCCAGAGTATTCTGGGCAGCATCCTTTGCCTCACTCCCACCCCTTGTAGTGCGAAAGACCAACAAATAAACATCCCCTTGAGACACCGCTCCTCTCTCTTTCCACCGCACCCCACTCGCAGTTGCTGTCCTTGTTCAGCAATGACCCAGAGTTCAGAGTTGCATTCATGTGCATTCACCTCCCATCCCGGGTGGGTGGGGAAAGGCATTGAGCAATGCCTCAGCTGCTGCTGCCACACTGTTCACTCTGCTGCTGGCCGCTCACTCCACCACCAGTCGCTTTACTGCAGCATCTTGGAGGTCTTGAGATCCCACCACTTATCACAGTTCTCAGTGATCTCAGTTCTCAGTGATTTCAGTGGTTCGGGGGGAGCCTCACAGCTAGTGCAGGGTGGGAAGTCTCTTTCACCAGAGACACTGTCCCATAAACAGGCCTAAGGTTTAGCACTGAATCAGTGATTTCAGCTCTATTGATCCACAACCATAGATGGAGCATAATCTTCCATTTCAAGAGGCTTACACATGAGCACCAGAAGCTCCCTAGGGGTGGGGGGCCACCGGTGCCTGGACTGTTGATCCCCCCACCCCCTGAGGCCCTGCCATCGCTCCATCTTTCTTCACCTCTCCCTCTAAGCTCTGCCTTCTCCTCTCTGTGGCAGGAGGGGCGGGGCCTTGGGGGCAGGGCAGGCTCTAGGCACCAGCGCTCCAAGCATGTGCTTGGGCGGCACTTTCCAAGGGGCAGCACTTCGGCCTCCTTTTTTCTTTGCTTGGGGTGGGAAAAAGCTGAGAGCCGGCCCTGGCCAGATCCCTGCCACTGGAGAGCCAGAGCATCATCCCCTGGAGCCAAGCCCAGGCTGCAGCAGCGAGAGGGGCTCCCGGAGTGTGTGAGGAGCTGGGGAGGGAGGGAAGTGGGGCCCGGGATGCAGGGAGAGAGGAGGGGTCCTGCTGCTGCCACTGCTGCTGCTCTGAGTCTCCCCAGGTTGGCGCGGTGTTTCCCCGCCTGAGTGGGATGTGCAGGGCACCGCTGGTCTGGGCAGGGGGCACGGATCCCGGCTCACGCGCTGATGGGGCAAGTGGCTGGGCAACCTGAGCTGCCAGGGAGCTGCCCCTTCCTGCTCCCCAGACCCAGCCTGCCGTGCACCTTCCCCACCTCAGCCCCTCACTGCTTGCCCCAGGCCCCCACAGTGCCAGGGGCAAAAAACACCTGTTCCCACTCTCTCTCATCTCCACTGAGCTTTGACACCGCTACCCTCTGCTTAGCGAGTGCAGTTCAGCTGAGTGTGAACCCCTCAATCAGGGAATGCCAAGTACAGTTCTGCTGCCCTTTAGTCACACAAGGATGACACTTTATTACCCCTGCACCCAGTAATAAAATGACTTGCAATCCAACTCCAGCCAAAAGTGATCATTTGGGCAAAGCTCCTCCATCATGCTGCGCACCTTATGCAGGGGTAAACACACCATCTGTAGATGTCTCAGACTCATAGACTCAGACTCCAGGACTGGAAGGGACCTCGAGAGGTCATCGAGTCCAGTCCCCTGCCCTCATGGCAGGACCAAATATTGTCTAGACCATCCCTAATAGACATTTATCTAACCTACTCTTAAATATCTCCAGAGATGGAGATTCCACAACTTCCCTAGGCAATCTATTCCAGTGTTTAACTACCCTGACAGTTAGGAACTTTTTCCTAATGTCCAATCTAAATCTCCCTTGCTGCAGTTTAAGCCCATTGCTTCTTGTTCTATCATTGGAGGCTAAGGTGAACAAGTTTACTCCCTCCTCCTGATGACACCCTTTTAGATACCTGAAAACTGCTATCATGTCCCCTCTCAGTCTTCTCTTTTCCAAACTAAACAAACCCAATTCCTTCAGCCTTCCTTCATAGGTCACGTTCTCAAGACTTTTAATCATTCTTGTTGCTCTTCTCTGGACCCTCTCCAATTTCTCCACATCTTTCTTGAAATGCGGTGCTCAGAACTGGACACAATACTCCAGCTGAGGCCTGACCAGTGCAGAGTAAAGCGGAAGAATGACTTCTCGTGTCTTGTTTACAACACACCTGTTAATGCATCCCAGAATCACGTTTCCTTTTTTTGCAACAGTATCACACTGTTGACTCATATTAAGCTTGTGGTCTACTATGTCAGGGGAGAGCTCATTCAAACCCTGCTTACCTCAGGTTACAGGTAAAAGAAAAAAACCCACAAACTAGAGTCTATACTTAACCTCTTCAGAGAGCTCTTCTGGGGTTTGGTTGTCTTTGTAAATGCTCAAGGATCCACCTGGTCCAGACAGTAACCAAAGTGCTGTCTCCACGGGTGTATATTGTTCTCAGTGTTGATTGAGTTAGCCCTGAGATCCTGCCTAGCCTCAGGTGAACTGTCTCACTTCAACAGGTTTGCCTCCTAATACTCTATATTTCACGTAGCTCTTAAACCATTTCCCTTATGTAAGCCGGGGAATGGTCTAGCTACTGTGGGGAACTTTTCTGGCTTATAAATTACCCAGTGGAATTGGCTAGTGAAAGGATCTGAGTCCTCACTTCCACTCCCTTGACTCGGAGACCTCCAGGTCTCCCCTTCCACTCTCCTGTGTGGCAGAGTCCTTGTAACCCCAACAAGGGTGGGCCCAAGATTCCTGGGGGACTCGACCCCCAACCTTGTCATGGTCACTTAGGACAGGTGCTAGGGTGTCCCCACTCCGGGGTGCTCTCTCCGCTCTGGACACTCCCCTGACTCACTGATCATTGCCTAGAGTTCAAAGCAAATACAATTTATTAAAGAGCATTCAATTAAAAAAAATAAGGAAAAAAATGGGAAAGGTGAAAGGAAAACATGTCACCCCGCTCTGTGGCATGGAGACATCACAACCAGTCATGGCTGCAATGTCAGGGCAGTTCATAGTCTGTTCCTCACACATCCCAAGCCTCATGCGCAGACCCTGGCTGTGCTGCAGGGATGCTGCGGCTTGGACACTTACTTTGGCCACACACCCTCAGGCTCTAGGTGACAGGATCCTTCCTCCCAGCATCAGTCTCATCCCTTCCCGTTGGGGTTACGATCCCTCTCCAAGTCCAGCCTGCAGGGTCTCTTGACTGGGGATGTCTCCTTGCGCTGGGCCCTCTGCCTAACCTTCCCCTTGCTCTCCCCAGCTGCTCACCACACCTGGCTCCGGATTGCTCCAGCCCCAGCTCCACTCTGCCTTGGCACTGCTGCTACTCTACCTCCAGCCTCCTGGGCTGCTCCTCTGGCCACTCTGGCTCTGGTTGATGCACCTCTCCTCCCAGTGCAGGTCTGCTCCCTGGGCTGGTACCAGAACTGACCTGCTCCCTGGGCTACTTCTGTGGTTCTCTCTGGCCAGCGTGGCCCTGCTCCCCAGTTTAGCACAGGCCCCTGCTCTCTCCTTAGCTCAGCCCCTCTGCTCCAGGTGATTCCAGCTCACAAGGAGGACGGGACCCCCCTGGCCTCCTGGGACTCCCTTATTAGCCTACCCACCCTGCCAATCAGGCTGACCTGGAGCATTGGCCTCTCCCCATTGCTACTGGGGACTGTCAGTCTCAGGGTCCTGATTTCCCATAGACCCTTCCCCTGTGAGAGTAAGGGAGAGACGTTTATGGTGGGGTGGGAAGTTGAGGCAAATTGCCTGGCTGCTAATTATGCACAGCCAGACACCAGGGCGACTAGAAGAGCACAGCAAGGCTCGCTGCACATCAGAGAAGCTTTGAAAACCAGTTTCATGATTGATCAGACTACGGTGTGACAGTTCTGTTTGTTTCTCCTTGATGAAAACCTGCCCCCTTGGTTCACTCTACTTCCCTGTAAGCCAATTGCCCTCTCCCCTTTGATCACCACTTGCAGAGGCAATAAAGTCATTATTGTTTCAAAATCATGCATTTTTTAATTAATTCATCACACAAATAGGGGGATAACTGCCAAGGGAAGCAGCCCGGGACGGGTCGGGGAGGAGGGAAGCACTGGATGGGGTGAAGTGGCGGATGAGGAGAGGAGGGAAAGACAAGGCCACACTGCACTTTAAAACCTATTGAATGCCAGCCTTCTGTTGCTTGGGCAGTCCTCTAGGGGGGAGTGGTTGGGTGACCGGAGCGTCCTCACACCCTGCGTTCTTGGACGTCTGGATGAAGAGGCTATGGAACTTGGGGAGAAGGGCAGGTGGTTACACAGGGGCAGCAGTGGTGGTCCGTGCTCCTGGTACCTTTCCTGCAGCTCCACCAGACGCCGGAGCATATCAGTTTGATCCCCCAGTAGCCTTAGCATTGCATCCTGCCTCCTCTCATCGCGCTCCCGCCACCTGTCTTCTTGCTCCTGCCACCTCTCATCTTGCTCATCCCTCCTGTCCTCACGTTCATTTTCTGCTTTCCTGGCTCTGACATTATATGCCTTCACTCATTCTGCTGAGCTCTTTCAGTGCAGGAGGATTGCATGAGCTCAGAGAACATTTCATTGCGAGTAGTAAGGAGAGTAGTATTTAAAAAGACACATTTTAGAGAACAATGGGTAGACTCTTTCACGGTGAACCAAGCTGTTAACATTACATAACACATGTGTTTTTGGTACAAGGTTGCATTTTGCCTCTTATATTGAGGGCCTGCCGATTTGGTGTGAGAGATCACACATGCAGGGCTGGTCAACAGAATTCGGCTTGCAGGCAGCCATGGTAAGACACAGTCTTTCAGCTTCTTCAACTTTCATAACATGTGGGAATGGTTTCAAACAGCAGCACCCTCCTTTCCCATACCAGGCACCCGTTTGGTTGGCAGGACCAGCTCCAGGGGCTTTGCCGACCCAAGCAGCCAAAAAAAAAAAAAGCCGCAATCGCGATCTGCTGCAAATTCAGCGGGAGGTCCTTTGTTCTGAGAGGGAGTGAGGGACCCTCTGCCGAATTGTCACTGAATAGCTGGCTGTGCCGCTCCTCTCTGGAGTGGCCGCCCCAAGCACCTGCTTGCGAAGCTGGTGCCTGGAGCCAGCCCTGTCGGTTGGCCATTTAAAAGGAGGGGCTGTACTGGCTGCAAATGCATCCCAAGTCTTCAGGGAAAATTAATCATTAAACATGCTTGATTTTGAACCATGCATTATATTTACAAAGGTACACTCACCAGAGGTGCCTTCTTTAGCTTCATGGTTCATGAGCCTGCCTTTGGAGGGTTGGGAGAGTATTGGCTCCAGGGTGATAAACAGTTCCTGGCTGTTGGGGAGAATAGTTTCTCTGCTTGCGTGCTGTGCGCTATTCTCCTCTTCCTCCTCCTCCTCCTCTTCCTCATCCCCCAAATCCTCATCCCTGTTGCATGAGACTCCCTCCTTGCAGGTGTCCACAGACAGGGGTGGGGTAGTGGTAGGGCCCCCCCTAGAATTGCATGCAGCTCATCATAGAAGCATCATGTCTGGAGTCTGACCTGGAGCAGCCGTTTGCCTCTGTTTTTTTGTAAAAAGCAACAGAGTCCTGTGGCACCTTAAAGACTAACAGATGTATTGGAGCATGAGCTTTCATGGGTGAATACTCACTTCATCAGACGTATTCACCCACGAAAGCTTATGCTCCAATACATCTGTTAGTCTTCAAGGTGCCACAGGACTCTTTGTTGCTTTTTACAGATCCAGACTAACACTGCTACCCCTCTGATACTTTGTTTTTTTGGTAGGCTTGCCTGAGCACCTTAATTTTCATGCGGCACTGCTGCGGGTCCCTGTTGTAGCCTCTGTCCATCATGCCCTTGGAGATTTTTTCAAATATTTTGGCATTTCGTCTTTTGGAATGGAGTTTTGATAGCATGGATTCGTCTCCCCGAACAGTGATCAGAGCCAGTACCTCCCGTTCATTCCATGCTGGAGCTCTTTTGCAATTCTGGGATTGCATGGTCACCTGTGCTGATGTGCTCGCCACGCTGGCCAAACAGAAAATGAAATTCAAAAGTTCCCAGGGCTTTTGCTGTGTACCTGGCTAGTGCATCTAAGTTGAAAGTGCTGTCCAGAGTGGTCACAATGGAGTACTCTGGGATAGCTCCCGGAGGCCAATACCGTCAAATTGCGTCCACACCACCTCAAATTCGACTTGGTGATGTCGACTTCAGCGCTAATCCCCTCATCAGGGAGGAGTACAGAAATCGATTTTAAGAGCCCTTTAAGACAACAAAAATGGCTTAGTCGTGTGGATGGGTGTACGGTTAAATCGATCTAATGCTGCTAAATTCAACCTAAACTTGTAGTGTAGACCAGGGCTAAATCTCTGACTGCCAGAAGCTGGGACTGGACAACGGGGGATGGATCACTTGAAATTGCCCTGTTCTATTCATTCCCTCTGAAGCATCTGGCACCATCCACTGTTGGAAAACAGGATACTGGGCTGGATGGACAATTGATCTGACCCAGTATTGTCGTTTGTCATGGGGTACTCTCACTGCTACTGCACTTCCTCCTGGCTGCTCTAGGGATTAGCTCCTTCCTTGTCAGACACCCCCTTCTGTCACTTGTTTGTGCACTCTGCCACCTCCCCCTCCATACACACACTCTCTCTGCGTGACTCGGGGCACTCTCTCTTCATGGCTTGGCCCTCAGGCCAGGTCACTGTGTGCTTTCCACAAAGTCTCACAGAATGAGCCATCCCTGGTGGCCAGGGATGGCTCCAGACATTTCGCCACCCCAAGCACGGCATCATGCCGGGGGGGGTGCTCTGCTGGTCACCGGTAACGCGGCTCCGGTGGACCTCCCGCAGACATGCCTGCGGAGGGTCCTCTGGTCCCGCAGCTTCGGTGGGCCTCCCGCAGGCGGGCCTGCAGAGGGTCCGCTGGTCCTGCAGCTTCGGTGGTGCCGCAGAACCAGTGAACCCTCTGCAGGCACGCCTGCGGGAGGTCCACTGGAGCCATGGGACCAGAGGACCCTCTGCAGGCATGCCACTGAAGGCAGCCTGCTTGTTGCTCTCCCAGTGACCAGCAGAGCGCCCTTTGAGGCATGTCACCTCAGGCACGTGCTTGGCGTGCTGGGGCCTGGAGCCGCCCCTGCTGGTGGCTTCCAAATCCACTGCCCTGACTGTTCCACTTCCCCCGTGGCTGATAGGGGAACCCAGGTCCACACTCTATTCTGGGTTCAAGCTCAGGGATCCTCTAATCTGCAGCCATGAACTGCACCGTCTTAAAGCCTGCTGCCATTTCCGAGCCTTTTAATATCCCTCACTGCAACCCCCTTCTGCTGCTAGCTACCTGGCTTTGTCCTAGCCCCTCCTGTTCCTTCTCAGCTAGGCTCAATTTTTATTCTGGGGTTACTTAGGCCATTTAATTTCCCTCAGTTGGGGCCTATCAGGTTATTTGGCCCCTTTTCAGCCTCAGTAACTCCTTCCAGGCTAATGTGGCTGAACACTCCATCACACTGTTGTTATGTTCTGAGGTTCTTGCTGCATGCCAGGCTCAGAGCATTGGACTAGCTCACCTCTCAGTGCTCACTAGGGTTTTACTTAGATAGTCCTTCCAACCTTGATCTTATGGTACAGCAAAACCTGGGGAACTGGTGTAATGGAAAAATTAACCGACATAATAAGAACCCCACAGGGAAGACAGAAAACAAGTCGGTATGACTTTCAGGAATGTGGCTCCACCTCCCAGGTACAAACTCTATCCAGAAGGAACCCTCAGCCTGCAAGAGTACCTACCTACTCGCCTGGTTTTGGGGAAAGAATCCTTTGCATAGCCAACAAGTTAACCGCAGAACGGGTGACAGTGGCTGCAGTGGAGAAGTGTGGGCAGGGATCTGGAGCACATTCCCTACAAGAAGAATAAGCAACAGAGCTCTGCCAAACACCCAACACTCAAATAACGGCAGCTATTCTAAACATATAGCTGTAGCCCTTCTGCCAGTTGGAATGGGCAGCAAGAAGGGCCAGATTCAATACCTAGGGGTTCCTTTTTAACAATATAACACAGAACCAGCTCTAGCCCCCACCCAGTAACCTGGGAAAATTGCATGCCACCCCCTGGACGCCTCTAAAAGGCAATACTTCCCCACCCTCAAGCACAGAGTCTGAGCGTAGAAAGAGATTTTTTAATAGAAGTAACCTAGTATTAATTGGGGAAAACAGCGCAAGCAGGATTAATAAACATAAAAGCATGAGCAAAACCCAGAGTACTCTTAGCAGTGTCTTTTATTTCAGGTTCTTGAATCCAACACCAACGTTCCTGTAATGTGCCCTCCCCTTGACACCCCACTCACAGTTGTCCTTGTGAAGACCCAGAGTTCAGAAATGCCTCTGCATGAATTCTCCTCCCGCCATGGCGGGGTGGGCTGGGGTGGAGGAGTAAAAGCCCCATTGCTTGCTCCATTGTCTGGGCACTTGCCCTGCTCTGCTGGCCACTGGCCACCTTCTTGCTGCCCCCGCTGGTCACCTTCTGCTGCCACCTGCCTCCCTGGTGCGACCTCTGCAGGTCAGTCTCTTGATATTCCATCCAACTCCTAGAGATTGTCAGCTCTAAGTGGGCCACGGAACCTGAAGCAGGCTGGGAGGAAACGCTGTCCCACCACAAGTGATTTCAGCTCTATTGAGCACTTTACATAACAAAAGACTCCTAATGGAGCCTATTTAGTTCTATCTTTAACAGTGGGGAGGAACAGGTTAACCAGATCAGGGACCCTTAGGCAGAGTTCACACCTCCCAGGGGGGACACCGGTCCCCACCCCCAATTCCTTTCATTGGGGTCTGGCATTCAAGCCCCTGGCTTAGTGAGTTCCTTTCAGCTGAGGACAGGCTAAGCACAGTTCGGCTGCCCTTTACTCATATAATAAAAACAACAACATTAATAACATTTCACTACCCCTGCATTCAGTACTGAAGTGATTTGTAACCCAACACCAGCCAAAGTTGATCACTTTGAGCAAAACAGTTCTATCTGCTGGATGTCTAGGCAGAATAGGTGAGTTCATGAAAATATAGTTTGCTCCTGAACAGGGCCGGTGCAAGAATATTTTTCTCCCTAGGCGAAACTTCCACCTGGCGCCCTCTGCCCCCACCCCTCCCCCCAGAGCATTGCTTATTATAAACTTTCAAAAATGAATACTGCATAATGTGGCATTGTTCATTAGAATTAATATATATTTGGCTTGAAAATTTATTAATTTCATTATTTAGCCTGCATATTTAATGAAAATAATTGAATAACCTGACAGGGTGTGGGGCTGGCTGGCTCTGGGCAGGGCAGGGGATGCGAAGCTGGTTGGAGATGGGGTGTGGGGTTGGCTGGAGACAGGGGGTGCGGGACTGGCTGCGTGCAGGGCAGGGGGTGTGGGGCTGGCTGCAGGTAGGGCAGGGGCTGCAGCAGGGGCTGGATGGAGACAGGTGGTATGGGCCTGGCTATGGACAGGACAAGGAGTGCAGCAGGGGCTGGCTGCATGCAGGGCAGGGAGTGAGGGGCTGGCTGTGGGCAGGGCAGGGGGTGTGGGGTGGCTGGAGACAGGAGGTGTGGGGCTGGCTATGGGCAGGGCAGGAGGTGTGGGGCTGTCTGCATGCAGGGCAGGGGGTGCAGCAGGGGTTGGCTACGGGCAGGGCAGGGGGTGCGAGGCTGGTTGAGGCAGGGAAGGGGGTGCGGGGCTGGCTACGGGCAGGGGGTGAGGGGCTGGCCGGATACAGGGGTGTGGGGATGGCTAGAGACAGGGCAGGGGGTGTGAGGCTGGCCGTGGGCAGGGCAGGGGGTGCAGCAGGGGTGGCTGCGGGTAGGGCAGGGGGTGAGGGGCTGGCTGGAGGCAGGGGAAGGGGTGTGGGGCTGACTAGAGGCAGGGCAGGGGATGTGGGGTTGGCTGCAGTCAGGACAGGGGGTTCAGCTGCCATGGATGGAGCTGGAGCACAAAGAGCAGCTGCAGAAGGAAGAGCTGTTGGACAGAAGCTTCTGTGAGGAACCGGCTCTGTCCCGTGGAGAGGTACCACTGCGGGATCTGCATTTTAAATAGCAGTGGGGACGCCCCTGCAGCACCTTGCCCTCTCAGCCTCCTGGGCACTGGCTCTCTGCGGCTCACTCCCTAGGGGCTCAGCCCTGCTCCTCTTGCCCCCAGTCCCTCATCAGGCCTGGGTGCCTGTAAAGCATGCAGCATATCTTTGTACTGTGTTAATGACTCCTGAACTGGTGGGGGCTATGCCTAATTGCTGCCACTATCTCTTTCTTTGCTGGGCAATTAGATGACAATTAACTTGGAATAGTCCAGAGGGGTCAGAGTAGAGAAGGAGGGAAGAGAGACCTTTACGTTTCAGTTCTGTGCAAAGCCGGTTAACTTTTTTTTTCAGCTGCCTATAAACAAACCTAGTAGAGAAAAAAGTTTCTTCCTCACATCCCCTCCCCCAAAAAATCGGTTATGATTTTAATGGATCCAGAAGCAAAATAATTCTGTAATTAAAAAGACAAGTTTCCTGCTTTCCCTTCCACAAAGATCTATTTCCAGCCCAGGTAACTTATTATTTATTACCTGTAGTAACTATGTTCTCAAGTTTGAATGATACACTGTAGTGGTGTTGGAGTTCTTTGGAAATCCCTCAGCTCTTTTGCGGTGCTGGGAGTGAATGCTAGACCCTCGGTTAATTACTTTTACCTTACTTCACATGCCCATCTTTTGGTCATTAATTTTTGAAGTTAAATTAGATTTTCAAAACCCACCTTTAAAATGATGTTCATGCCGACAATTGCAATTTAATTGTCCAAATGGGGAAATCGATGCCTTGAAATTATGGGATCTAATTTTAAAATTGTATTAAAAATGTGGCATTATAAAGGGGAACTATTTTAAAAGCATCCTCATTACTGTTACCCAGGATTCTGCTTCAAGCAGTAACACAGGAGGGAGAGGGCAATGGACAGATTAGTATTCTGTGGTACTTCAAACAAAAAGACATTTACTCTTAAATTATCTTGTTGATGTCTAATTGACGATCTAATAGCATGCATCAAGTACATCAAAACTTCGCAGAATAAGCTTGTTGGCATTTCTAAGGGGGACACTGAACATTCCAAACAGTGATAAGTGGTGCCAGCGGGCGGTCCACCGGAGCAGCCGACCGTCCGCAGGCACGACTGCGGCAGCTCAGACTCCCTCTCTGTCCCAGCAGCAGCGGCTGCTCAACCATTTAAAAAAAATTTTGAGGGCGCTTTTTGGCACCCTTAAATCTCGGCGCCCTAGGCAACTGCCTAGTCTGCCTAAATGGTTGCACTGGCCCTGCTCCTGAAGTCTTTCCCCCTCCTCAGCTACCTGTCAGGGGAGATCTCACTCAGACCCTGTTTACAACGCTATATCCCAAAAGCCAGGGATTCCCACTGCATGGCCCTGGGCTTGCAGTATGCTCAGTGGACCATAGACTATGCTACTAGAAAGGTGGCCAGCTTGTCTCTTGTGACATAGTCCCTTTGCAACTCAAAAAAGCCTGCTAGCCACTCCCATGGTGGGGGCTCAACAGAGACCTGACAGAGAGCTGGCATAGCCAGCATGGCTGGTTACTCCTTTGGCTGAGCAGCAGCAGAAATCTGGGGCCTTGCAGGGTGGTTTCCATTTGGATGAAAAGTCTGTTATGGAGTTGGGGCATGGTCTCTGTCATTTGTTGAGTTACCATATGTACAAGACCTCCATGTCCCTGAGCAGTGGTAGGACCAAACTACACACAGAAGCCACAGCCAGGCACATGTACCCTGTCCCAAGAGATAGTTTTCTGCCAGTTTCTCTCCAGGGACCCCACACAAACTCACAGCGGAAAGCAGCCTCTCCCTACTGACAGCTCACACAGGTTCTGTCCCTTCCTGAGCCATTGAAAACCCTGCTGGTTCTGTGCTCTCCTCTGGGCCACATGGTCTCAGCAGGTGGCTCCAGGTATCAAGACCCCCCTTCCCATTTTGCCTGCTGCTGTTTTTACTATGCAGTGTTCAGGGCTTAATGATGCTCCTATTTATAGTAATGAGATCTGTGGTCACCTTCGCTTCCAAGACCCCTTAATGCCAGGCTGCTAAAAGCAGCTCTTTCATAACAAGCTCTTGTGCCATATGCCTCTTCAGCTCCTGGCATATGGGAACTGCCAGGCAGCGTGGCTGGAGCACTCCTGTGCTCTGGCAATTCCATATTGCAAATGGACCAATGGGATCCAGAGACAACTGCCACAGGACTGGCTTCAAGATCCGGGTGCTGCATCCCACCCATCCAGTGCCACAGAGAATCTAGCCCACACAGCTAGCTGTGCCTTTCCCCTTCTGCCCTCTTTGCACACACCCCTCCTCCTGCTGCTATCTCCTTGGGGAGCCCTGGGGTGTGGCAACCATGATCTGGGACACAGGAGAGGGAGCCCAGGCCCTGTAAGGAGAACGTAAGCAGCTCAGACTTCCCCCTGCGTGCGCAATGTGTTTTTGTGGGGACAGGCAGGGAGAGGTATCTTTCCATTTGGTGTCTTCCCAAGCCGATCCCCTGCAGCCCCAGTCCTGGCAAGAGAGCCCTCATCTCAGTCACTGCCTGACCCATTACTCCGAACAACGTTCCCAACTCATCCGATTCCCCAGCAAGAGGGTACATGACAGATGGTAAGGTTCAGACACCCAGCGGGTGCGGGTTGTGTAAAATATAAAATATAAAAATACAAAGTGTGCAAATGTCTTAGCCATACCTCCTCCCCTTTCAAACACCCTTCCACACCCTACTCTGACCCAGCGGGAAGGCCCTCTGGGCTAGACAGTGAAATCAGTGCACTTGTGAAGCACTGTCCATAAACTATTGGACAGGGAAGTACAGCACAACTGTCACAAACAAGAAGATGCACCCTTTGAAATGGCCTGCTGAATAAATACAGACACACCTAAATGGCCCTGGTATCTGTCCTTGCTGCCACACACAGTCAAGCGGCTCATGAAGAGGCCTGACATGGCTGAGGCTGTGGAGACCCAAGAAACATGTATTTCTTCAGCACAACCAGTGTTTGAGACCCTAGTTATGAGCCATGACAGCCGCAACTGTGGTAACTGGTGACAACAACTATGATCACAAAGGCTGTGCAAAGGAAGAGTCTGAGGACTGTCTTGGGGCCCAACCGGTACTTGACACTCCTGAAGCCAATCAGTACCAGGCCCATTAAACATCACGGTCTTCACATACACGACTCTGAACCCTGGAGCACGTGTTGAAGGGGCGTGTGGATGCAGCACACCAGGGCCCAGATGCCATAGGCACAGGCATTGTGCTTTGATAGGCGTTGGACAACGAAGGATCAAATAGAGCTGTGCCGGCCTGTTCATATACTCATGTGCCCCCCGATGGGGTGTTCCATAAAACACACCTTTCACACAGCCACGTGTGGTTGACATTTTATTTACAACCATCCACTTTTATTTCATTTTTGCATCAGCAGTTTTGTCCCCTGAACAGTCTCTAACTTTTGGTTTTCTTACTAAGAGCAATTTAAACTGGTTCTTGTCAGGAGGAGCTGGGGGTGGTAACAGAAAGGGGCCTCAGCAAACTCCTAATTACTCAGCTGGGAAAACAGATCAGCGTTGCTTGGTTGACACATGCAGTCTAACAGGTCTTGTTTACAAATCTCATTTTTTTCCTTTAACAAGTTTGTTTGCAGATAGTTTAAAAGGGGGGAGGAAGGGGTTAAAACTTTTTCATGCGTTTCGTGGTGACTTAATAATTTCTACCGGTGGGTTTAGGGATGCCAGTTTTGGTTGGATGTATTCCTGGAGGTTTCACCACGACAATCTTTAATTAAAGATCAATCTTTAATTCCTGGAGACTCCAGGATAGTCCTGGAAGTTGACAACCCTAGATAGGTTACTTATCAGGGACTGATTCTGGGCCATATATCAAATCCTATTGGTTTCCCTCCCTAGTTAAGGTGAATCTTCCAGCTGGCAGGGCCGGTGCTACCATTAAGGCGAACTAGGCGGTTGCCTAGGGCGCCAAAAAGAAGTGCCCCCAATTTTTTTTTACAGCAGTTCTTCCCTGAGCTCGAGGTCACTGCTCCACTTCTCCCGCCTCCCAGACTTGCAGCGCCAACCAGCTGTTTACTGCCGCAAGTCTGGGAGGGGAGGAGAATTAGAGTGGGGACGGCGTGCTCGGGGAGGACGCAGAGCAGAGGTGAGGAGGTGCTGCATAGTTCCTGGGGGAGGGGTCGCCTCAGGGTGGAGGGGGGGCGGGGAGCTGCCGCAGGGCTGGTGGGGGCACGAGATGGAAGTTTTGCCTAGAGCGAAAAACTTCCTTGCACCGGCCCTGCCAACTTGAGGTTAAGAGCAGTCAGGCCAGCCCCTGGAAGGACAAAGTTTTAGGTCATAACACCCTTTCCTATGACATCAAGGCAAGGCAGGACTTCTGGTGACTCATCATCCTTCTCTTATCCATCAATCAAAAAGCTGACATAAGCCAGGGTCAGGATACCACTGGTGCAGAACCACCAATCAGAGATGCTCTGGGGCACCAGGAGAACTCTGTACCATTGTCTGAAGGACTGTAACACAGAGGAGAGGAAGTGGATACTAGCATTAAGAAAAGGGCTAATAATGCACACACAGGCTACCACCTGCTTAGATGAGAGGGAGAACCTCCTGAACAATGCTGAATCTCTCCTTGTTTATATCACCGCTGTCAACTTTTCTCCCCTCCCCCAGGTGCCTCATCTCTATAGCCTAGCTGTACTATCCACTTCTGCAGAGAGCTGCTTTTCTTATTGGGGTGAGCCCTTATCAGTATATTCCACATACTGTTTCTAACAGCATGGCCAAAGTTAGACACAGAATAGCTGTGCCAGGTGTTCCCTCCCATGGCCTAGGAGCATAGACCTGTATGCACATTCCAGGGGTGTTCTGGTTTCTGTGTGAGCTGGGTTGAAAATTCATGGCTAATCTGTTATCTACCCTCATCCCCAAACTGCAGTGCAGAATTCAGCCCTTTGGTAGTTCGGTGTGCAATTAACTCTTCTTGCTCCCCTCCCCCGGCTTGTGCCATTTAAATGTGTTCCTCACCAGGATCTCCTGAGCACTCTGCAGTCTCTCTCTTTTGCATCAGCCTCTGTTAGCTAGGTAGCTAAACCTGGGTTGTATTCTTAGCTCCGACTTCCACTGTGGCCTAGGAGCCAGTCACTGCCTTGCTCTGTATTTCCGTTCCCAATCTGTAAAATAGGAAGGAACTGGGCAGGCTGTGGTAAACTAGCACTCCCTGCTGATCAGAATCAGAAGTGATCCACTGTATGTCAAAGGACTTATCTTGCTAATGGCAATTTGCTCAAAGGGCCTGTGCTTTTGCAGCCGGAGGACCCTGGTTTCACTGTGAAGTTGTAAATGGCATGGTGGTAACCATAATGATAACCACACTGTCCCAGTGCACCATGGATTTGTTACACAGGTGTTAGAAGTGAGATTTGAACTCCCATGAGCTGCAGACAGCTGAGAAGCTTTATCTAACTGTGTGGGGCGTGGGTGTGCATTATACATGCAAGCCAGTTCATTGTGTACATATGTCTGCCCTTTGCCAGACAGAATCAGAACTGCCCCATGTGTCATAGGCTTCTTATAGTTATTGCCTAATGGAGATTCTCCTTCAGTTTACATAGCAGGGATTCATACTTGGGGAGCAGGAGAATCCACATTCAGTCCCTGATGAGGCTATGAGACTCAGAGCCCATCATGTGCAGCATGTGATGGCACCTCCTCCTGGTCACTCTGGGGTATAGCTCACAAGGTCAGCACCCCTTCCTGCAGTTGCACACCATCCTCCACCTCCCTCTCTAGGTCTGTGGTATCTCTCACTCCATGAGCTGCTGCCACCTCTTTGTGACTCAGCCCTCTGCCAGGTCACTATACGTGTGTTCCCCTTCCAGGGTATCAGACTCAGACTCTAGGACTGGAAGGGACCTCGAGAGGTCATCGAGTCCAGTCCCCTGCCCTCATGGCAGGACCAAATACTGTCTAGACCATCCCTGATAGACATTTATCTAACCTACTCTTAAATATCTCCAGAGATGGAGATTCCACAACTTCCCTAGGCAATCTATTCCAGTGTTTAACTACCCTGACAGTTAGGAACTTTTTCCTAATGTCCAACCTAAATCTCCCTTGCTGCAGTTTAAGCCCATTGTTTCTTGTTCTATCATTGGAGGCTAAGGTGAACAAGTTTTCTCCCTCCTCCTGATGACACCCTTTTAGATACCTGAAAACTGCTATCATGTCCCCTCTCAGTCTTCTCTTTTCCAAACTAAACAAACCCAATTCCTTCAGCCTTCCTTCATAGGTCATGTTCTCAAGACCTTTAATCATTCTTGTTGCTCTTCTCTGGACCCTCTCCAATTTCTCCACATCTTTCTTGAAATGCGGTGCCCAGAACTGGACACAATACTCCAGTTGGGGCCTAACCAGCGCAGAGTAAAGCGGAAGAATGACTTCTCGTGTCTTGTTTACAACACACCTGTTAATGCATCCCAGAATCACGTTTGCTTTTTTTGCAACAGTATCACACTGTTGACTCATATTAAGCTTGTGGTCCACTATGACCCCTAGATCTCTTTCTGCCATACTCCTTCCTAGACAGTCTCCTCCCATTCTGTATGTGTGAAACTGATTGTTCCTTCCTAAGTGGAGCACTTTGCATTTATCTTTATTGAACTTCATCCTGTTTACCTCAGACCATTTCTCCAACTTGTCCAGATCATTTTGAATTTTGACCCTGTCCTCCAAAGCAGTTGCAATCCCTCCCAGTTTGGTATCATCTGCAAACTTAATAAGCGTACTTTCTATGCCAACATCTAAATCGTTGATGAAGATATTGAACAGAACCGGTCCCAAAACAGAACCCTGCGGAACCCCACTTGTTATACCTTTCCAGCAGGATTGGGAGCCATTAACAACTACTCTCTGAGTACGGTTATCCAGCCAGTTATGCACCCACCTTATAGTAGCCCCATCTAAATTGTACTTTCCTAGCTTATCTATAAGAATATCATGCGAGACTGTATCAAATGCCTTACTGAAGTCTAGATATATCACATCCACCGCTTCTCCCTTATCCACAAGGCTCGTTATCCTATCAAAGAATGTTATCAGATTAGTTTGACATGATTTGTTCTTTACAAATCCATGCTGGCTATTCCCTATCACCTTACCACCTTCCAAGTGTTTGCAGATGATTTCTTTGATTACCTGCTCCATTATCTTCCCTGGCACAGAAGTTAAACTAACTGGTCTGTAGTTTCCTGGGTTGTTTTTATTTCCCTTTTTATAGATGGGCACTATATTTGCCCCCTTCCAGTCTTCTGGAATGTCCCCCATCTCCCATGATTTCCCAAAGATAATAGCTAGAGGCTCAGATACCTCTTCTATTAACTTCTTCAGTATTCTAGGATGCATTTCATCAGGCCCTGGTGACTTGCAGGCATCTAACTTTTCTAAGTGAATTTTTACTTGCTCTTTGCTTATTTTCTCTTCTAAATCAACCCTCTTCCCGTAAGCATTCACTATACTAGACATTCCTTCAGACTTCTCAGTGAAGACCGAAACAAAGAAGTCATTAAGCATCTCTGCCATTTCCAAGTCTCCCGTTACTGTTACCCCCTCCTCATTGAGCAGTGGGCCTACCCTGTCCTTAGTCTTCCTCTTGCTTCGAATGTATTGATAAAAAGTCTTCTTGTTTCCCTTTATTCCCATAGCTAGTTTGAGTTCATTTTGTGCTTTTGCTTTTCTAATCTTGCCTCTGCATTCCTGTGTTATTTGCCTATATTCATCCTTCGTGATCTGCCCTAGTTTCCATTTTTTATATGACGCCTTTTTATTTTGTAGGTCACGCAAGATCTCAAGGGTAAGCCAAGGTGGTCTTTTGCCACATTTTCTATCTTTCCTAACCATTGGAATAACTTGCTTTTGGGCCCTTAATAGCGTCCCTTTGAAAAACTGCCAACTTTCCTCAGTTGTTTTTCCCCTCAGTCTTAATTCCCATGGGACCTTGCCTATCAGCTCTCTGAGCTTACCAAAATCCGCCTTCCTGAAATCCATTGTCTCTATTCTGCTGTACTCCCTTCTACCCTTACTTAGAATTGCAAATTCTATGATTTCATGATCACTTTCACCCAAGCTTCCTTCTACTTTCAAATTCTCAACCAGTTCCTCCCTATTTGTTAAAATCAAGTCTAGAACAGCTTCCCCCCTAGTAGCTTTTTCAACTTTCTGAAATAAAAAGTTGTCTGCAATGCAGTCCAGGAACTTATTGGATAGTCTGTGCCCCGCGGTGTTATTGTCCCAACATATATCTGGATAGTTGAAGTCCCCCATCACCACCAAATCTTGGGCTTTGGATGATTTTGTTAGTTGTTTGAAAAAAAGCCTCATCCACCTCTTCCGCCTGATTAGGTGGCCTGTAGTAGACTCCCAGCACGACATCACCTGTGTTTTTTACCCCTTTTAGCCTAACCCAGAGACTCTCCACCCTTCCGTCTCCTATGTCCATCTCCACCTCAGTCCAAGTGTGTACATTTTTAATATATAAGGCAACACCTCCTCCCTTTTTCCCCTGTCTATCCTTCCTGAGCAAACTATACCCATCCACACCAACATTCCAGTCGTGTGTATTATCCCACCAAGTTTCAGTAATGCCAATAATGTCATAGTTGTATTTGTTTATTAGCACTTCCAGTTCTTCCTGCTTATTACCCATACTTCTTGCATTTGTATAAAGGCATCTAAGATACTGGTTTGATTTTGCCTCCCAGCTTTGCCCTGACCCTCCTTCCTCTCTGCCATTATAGCCCGTGCTCCCTCCTGCTTCCAACCCATCTCCCAGGTCTTGTTCCCCACTTTCCTGTGGGCTTTGCTCACCTGTCCCCGTCGAACTTAGTTTAAAGCCCTCCTTACCAGGTTAGCCAGTCTGTGCGCGAATAAGGCCTTTCCTCTCTTCGAAAGGTGAACGCCATCTGTTCCTAGCAGTCCTTCCTCAAGTAGCATCCCGTGGTCGAGGAAGCCAAAGCCCTCCTGGCGACACCATCTTCGCAGCCAGGCATTCACCTCCACAATGCATCTGTCTCTGCCCGGACCCCTACCTTCAACAGGAAGAATCGAAGAGAATACCACCTGCGCTCCAAACTCCTTAACCCGTACTCCCAGAGCCCTGTAGTCACTCTTGATCTGCTCAGCATCACACCTCGCAGTATCATTTGTGCCCACATGGATGAGTAGCATGGGATAGTAGTCAGAAGGCCGGATAATCCTCGACAAAGCCTCTGTAACGTCTCGGATACGGGCCCCTGGCAGGCAGCATACCTCCCGGGATGAACGGTCAGGGCGACAGATGGGTGTCTCCGTCCCCCTCAGCAGAGAGTCTCCAACCACCACTACCCTACGTTTCTTATCAGTGGTGGCAGCAGACCTCCCAGCCTTAGGGGTACGAGACTTCACCCCCTTAACTGTTGGGGGTGATTTCTTCTCTGCTGTATCTTTTACCACAACAGGAGGGTTCACAGCAGCGGTGGAGCACTGCCCGCTGCTAGAAGTAACCAGCTGGCCGTGTCCACCCTGAGCCTCCTCCTCCACTGGTGTGTCAGGTACACCCTGAGGCATCTCCTCTTCCACTGCAGTGTCAGTAGTCCCGTCAACTGGGACAGCACCATCAGCTGTCTCCACATGGATACTGTCCAGGAATTGCTCATGGACATAGATGTTCCTCAGCCAGGCCACTTCCTCCTGTAGCTCTCCCACCTGCTGCCTGAGAGATTCCACCAGTAGGCACCTTTCACATTGGATGCCACCCCCAGCCTGGATATCAGTAAGTGGAAATTGCAAATTACAGTCTTTGCAAGCCCACACCAGAATCTGGGTAAAAGCATCCATGCTTTGGTGCTCTGTCTGGCTACAGGCGCAGGTGGAGGAGACAGAAGCAGTGCTGGCACAGGTGTTACGGGTCCTCCTCACCATTTTAAGCCTCCCTCTGTCAAAGTCTCAAATTCCTGTCTACAGCTCTCTGTCCGCTCCTCTTTGCTGTGAACAGAAGGGTTTTCGATGTGGCTCAGGTTATGGGTTCAAGGGACCAATGGGTCACAGATGAGACCAACAAGGGAGCCCCCTCCCTTCCTACTCCCCTTCCAAACTCCCTTGCAAAACTCCCTGTTAGCAGCTCCTGTTCGCTAAGCTCCCTGGTCGCTTGTGCGCAGCTTTATAAAGCCCTGGCCTGAGTGAATGCCCCGCCCACTGGTTAAGGCTCAGCCAATTACCAGAGGCTTCTAGCTTTCAAACCTTCCTAGTAGCTCCACCTCCAACTGCCAGCTACAGCACACGGTCCTTCAAACAAACAAACCAAACAGACTGACAAACACAAGCTCAGCACACAGCAAGTAACCCCCGAACACACACACAAACCCAAACACTGCAGACAGTCACTTACCCCACAGATGCTGTCTGTGCTCCTCCTTCACCTGGAGAACTCCCTTGCAAAACTCCCTGTTAGCAGCTCCTGTTCGCTAAGCTCCCTGGTCGCTTGTGCGCAGCTTTATAAAGCCCTGGCCTGAGTGAATGCCCCGCCCACTGGTTAAGGCTCAGCCAATTACCAGAGGCTTCTAGCTTTCAAACCTTCCTAGTAGCTCCACCTCCAACTGCCAGCTACAGCACACGGTCCTTCAAACAAACAAACCAAACAGACTGACAAACACAAGCTCAGCACACAGCAAGTAACCCCCGAACACACACACAAACCCAAACACTGCAGACAGTCACTTACCCCACAGATGCTGTCTGTGCTCCTCCTTCACCTGGAGAACTCCCTTGCAAAACTCCCTGTTAGCAGCTCCTGTTCGCTAAGCTCCCTGGTCGCTTGTGCGCAGCTTTATAAAGCCCTGGCCTGAGTGAATGCCCCGCCCACTGGTTAAGGCTCAGCCAATTACCAGAGGCTTCTAGCTTTCAAACCTTCCTAGTAGCTCCACCTCCAACTGCCAGCTACAGCACACGGTCCTTCAAACAAACAAACCAAACAGACTGACAAACACAAGCTCAGCACACAGCAAGTAACCCCCAAACACACACACAAACCCAAACACTGCAGACAGTCACTTACCCCACAGATGCTGTCTGTGCTCCTCCTTCACCTGGAGAACTCCCTTGCAAAACTCCCTGTTAGCAGCTCCTGTTCGCTAAGCTCCCTGGTCGCTTGTGCGCAGCTTTATAAAGCCCTGGCCTGAGTGAATGCCCCGCCCACTGGTTAAGGCTCAGCCAATTACCAGAGGCTTCTAGCTTTCAAACCTTCCTAGTAGCTCCACCTCCAACTGCCAGCTACAGCACACGGTCCTTCAAACAAACAAACCAAACAGACTGACAAACACAAGCTCAGCACACAGCAAGTAACCCCCAAACACACACACAAACCCAAACACTGCAGACAGTCACTTACCCCACAGATGCTGTCTGTGCTCCTCCTTCACCTGGAGAACTCCCTTGCAAAACTCCCTGTTAGCAGCTCCTGTTCGCTAAGCTCCCTGGTCGCTTGTGCGCAGCTTTATAAAGCCCTGGCCTGAGTGAATGCCCCGCCCACTGGTTAAGGCTCAGCCAATTACCAGAGGCTTCTAGCTTTCAAACCTTCCTAGTAGCTCCACCTCCAACTGCCAGCTACAGCACACGGTCCTTCAAACAAACAAACCAAACAGACTGACAAACACAAGCTCAGCACACAGCAAGTAACCCCCGAACACACACACAAACCCAAACACTGCAGACAGTCACTTACCCCACAGATGCTGTCTGTGCTCCTCCTTCACCTGGAGAACTCCCTTGCAAAACTCCCTGTTAGCAGCTCCTGTTCGCTAAGCTCCCTGGTCGCTTGTGCGCAGCTTTATAAAGCCCTGGCCTGAGTGAATGCCCCGCCCACTGGTTAAGGCTCAGCCAATTACCAGAGGCTTCTAGCTTTCAAACCTTCCTAGTAGCTCCACCTCCAACTGCCAGCTACAGCACACGGTCCTTCAAACAAACAAACCAAACAGACTGACAAACACAAGCTCAGCACACAGCAAGTAACCCCCAAACACACACACAAACCCAAACACTGCAGACAGTCACTTACCCCACAGATGCTGTCTGTGCTCCTCCTTCACCTGGAGAACTCCCTTGCAAAACTCCCTGTTAGCAGCTCCTGTTCGCTAAGCTCCCTGGTCGCTTGTGCGCAGCTTTATAAAGCCCTGGCCTGAGTGAATGCCCCGCCCACTGGTTAAGGCTCAGCCAATTACCAGAGGCTTCTAGCTTTCAAACCTTCCTAGTAGCTCCACCTCCAACTGCCAGCTACAGCACACGGTCCTTCAAACAAACAAACCAAACAGACTGACAAACACAAGCTCAGCACACAGCAAGTAACCCCCGAACACACACACAAACCCAAACACTGCAGACAGTCACTTACCCCACAGATGCTGTCTGTGCTCCTCCTTCACCTGGAGAACTCCCTTGCAAAACTCCCTGTTAGCAGCTCCTGTTCGCTAAGCTCCCTGGTCGCTTGTGCGCAGCTTTATAAAGCCCTGGCCTGAGTGAATGCCCCGCCCACTGGTTAAGGCTCAGCCAATTACCAGAGGCTTCTAGCTTTCAAACCTTCCTAGTAGCTCCACCTCCAACTGCCAGCTACAGCACACGGTCCTTCAAACAAACAAACCAAACAGACTGACAAACACAAGCTCAGCACACAGCAAGTAACCCCCCAAACACACACACAAACCCAAACACTGCAGACAGTCACTTACCCCACAGATGCTGTCTGTGCTCCTCCTTCACCTGGAGAACTCCCTTGCAAAACTCCCTGTTAGCAGCTCCTGTTCGCTAAGCTCCCTGGTCGCTTGTGCGCAGCTTTATAAAGCCCTGGCCTGAGTGAATGCCCCGCCCACTGGTTAAGGCTCAGCCAATTACCAGAGGCTTCTAGCTTTCAAACCTTCCTAGTAGCTCCACCTCCAACTGCCAGCTACAGCACACGGTCCTTCAAACAAACAAACCAAACAGACTGACAAACACAAGCTCAGCACACAGCAAGTAACCCCCAAACACACACACAAACCCAAACACTGCAGACAGTCACTTACCCCACAGATGCTGTCTGTGCTCCTCCTTCACCTGGAGAACTCCCTTGCAAAACTCCCTGTTAGCAGCTCCTGTTCGCTAAGCTCCCTGGTCGCTTGTGCGCAGCTTTATAAAGCCCTGGCCTGAGTGAATGCCCCGCCCACTGGTTAAGGCTCAGCCAATTACCAGAGGCTTCTAGCTTTCAAACCTTCCTAGTAGCTCCACCTCCAACTGCCAGCTACAGCACACGGTCCTTCAAACAAACAAACCAAACAGACTGACAAACACAAGCTCAGCACACAGCAAGTAACCCCCAAACACACACACAAACCCAAACACTGCAGACAGTCACTTACCCCACAGATGCTGTCTGTGCTCCTCCTTCACCTGGAGAACTCCCTTGCAAAACTCCCTGTTAGCAGCTCCTGTTCGCTAAGCTCCCTGGTCGCTTGTGCGCAGCTTTATAAAGCCCTGGCCTGAGTGAATGCCCCGCCCACTGGTTAAGGCTCAGCCAATTACCAGAGGCTTCTAGCTTTCAAACCTTCCTAGTAGCTCCACCTCCAACTGCCAGCTACAGCACACGGTCCTTCAAACAAACAAACCAAACAGACTGACAAACACAAGCTCAGCACACAGCAAGTAACCCCCAAACACACACACAAACCCAAACACTGCAGACAGTCACTTACCCCACAGATGCTGTCTGTGCTCCTCCTTCACCTGGAGAACTCCCTTGCAAAACTCCCTGTTAGCAGCTCCTGTTCGCTAAGCTCCCTGGTCGCTTGTGCGCAGCTTTATAAAGCCCTGGCCTGAGTGAATGCCCCGCCCACTGGTTAAGGCTCAGCCAATTACCAGAGGCTTCTAGCTTTCAAACCTTCCTAGTAGCTCCACCTCCAACTGCCAGCTACAGCACACGGTCCTTCAAACAAACAAACCAAACAGACTGACAAACACAAGCTCAGCACACAGCAAGTAACCCCCGAACACACACACAAACCCAAACACTGCAGACAGTCACTTACCCCACAGATGCTGTCTGTGCTCCTCCTTCACCTGGAGAACTCCCTTGCAAAACTCCCTGTTAGCAGCTCCTGTTCGCTAAGCTCCCTGGTCGCTTGTGCGCAGCTTTATAAAGCCCTGGCCTGAGTGAATGCCCCGCCCACTGGTTAAGGCTCAGCCAATTACCAGAGGCTTCTAGCTTTCAAACCTTCCTAGTAGCTCCACCTCCAACTGCCAGCTACAGCACACGGTCCTTCAAACAAACAAACCAAACAGACTGACAAACACAAGCTCAGCACACAGCAAGTAACCCCCAAACACACACACAAACCCAAACACTGCAGACAGTCACTTACCCCACAGATGCTGTCTGTGCTCCTCCTTCACCTGGAGAACTCCCTTGCAAAACTCCCTGTTAGCAGCTCCTGTTCGCTAAGCTCCCTGGTCGCTTGTGCGCAGCTTTATAAAGCCCTGGCCTGAGTGAATGCCCCGCCCACTGGTTAAGGCTCAGCCAATTACCAGAGGCTTCTAGCTTTCAAACCTTCCTAGTAGCTCCACCTCCAACTGCCAGCTACAGCACACGGTCCTTCAAACAAACAAACCAAACAGACTGACAAACACAAGCTCAGCACACAGCAAGTAACCCCCGAACACACACACAAACCCAAACACTGCAGACAGTCACTTACCCCACAGATGCTGTCTGTGCTCCTCCTTCACCTGGAGAACTCCCTTGCAAAACTCCCTGTTAGCAGCTCCTGTTCGCTAAGCTCCCTGGTCGCTTGTGCGCAGCTTTATAAAGCCCTGGCCTGAGTGAATGCCCCGCCCACTGGTTAAGGCTCAGCCAATTACCAGAGGCTTCTAGCTTTCAAACCTTCCTAGTAGCTCCACCTCCAACTGCCAGCTACAGCACACGGTCCTTCAAACAAACAAACCAAACAGACTGACAAACACAAGCTCAGCACACAGCAAGTAACCCCCGAACACACACACAAACCCAAACACTGCAGACAGTCACTTACCCCACAGATGCTGTCTGTGCTCCTCCTTCACCTGGAGAACTCCCTTGCAAAACTCCCTGTTAGCAGCTCCTGTTCGCTAAGCTCCCTGGTCGCTTGTGCGCAGCTTTATAAAGCCCTGGCCTGAGTGAATGCCCCGCCCACTGGTTAAGGCTCAGCCAATTACCAGAGGCTTCTAGCTTTCAAACCTTCCTAGTAGCTCCACCTCCAACTGCCAGCTACAGCACACGGTCCTTCAAACAAACAAACCAAACAGACTGACAAACACAAGCTCAGCACACAGCAAGTAACCCCCAAACACACACACAAACCCAAACACTGCAGACAGTCACTTACCCCACAGATGCTGTCTGTGCTCCTCCTTCACCTGGAGAACTCCCTTGCAAAACTCCCTGTTAGCAGCTCCTGTTCGCTAAGCTCCCTGGTCGCTTGTGCGCAGCTTTATAAAGCCCTGGCCTGAGTGAATGCCCCGCCCACTGGTTAAGGCTCAGCCAATTACCAGAGGCTTCTAGCTTTCAAACCTTCCTAGTAGCTCCACCTCCAACTGCCAGCTACAGCACACGGTCCTTCAAACAAACAAACCAAACAGACTGACAAACACAAGCTCAGCACACAGCAAGTAACCCCCAAACACACACACAAACCCAAACACTGCAGACAGTCACTTACCCCACAGATGCTGTCTGTGCTCCTCCTTCACCTGGAGAACTCCCTTGCAAAACTCCCTGTTAGCAGCTCCTGTTCGCTAAGCTCCCTGGTCGCTTGTGCGCAGCTTTATAAAGCCCTGGCCTGAGTGAATGCCCCGCCCACTGGTTAAGGCTCAGCCAATTACCAGAGGCTTCTAGCTTTCAAACCTTCCTAGTAGCTCCACCTCCAACTGCCAGCTACAGCACACGGTCCTTCAAACAAACAAACCAAACAGACTGACAAACACAAGCTCAGCACACAGCAAGTAACCCCCGAACACACACACAAACCCAAACACTGCAGACAGTCACTTACCCCACAGATGCTGTCTGTGCTCCTCCTTCACCTGGAGAACTCCCTTGCAAAACTCCCTGGTCGCTTGTGCGCAGCTTTATAAAGCCCTGGCCTGAGTGAATGCCCCGCCCACTGGTTAAGGCTCAGCCAATTACCAGAGGCTTCTAGCTTTCAAACCTTCCTAGTAGCTCCACCTCCAACTGCCAGCTACAGCACACGGTCCTTCAAACAAACAAACCAAACAGACTGACAAACACAAGCTCAGCACACAGCAAGTAACCCCCAAACACACACACAAACCCAAACACTGCAGACAGTCACTTACCCCACAGATGCTGTCTGTGCTCCTCCTTCACCTGGAGAACTCCCTTGCAAAACTCCCTGGTCGCTTGTGCGCAGCTTTATAAAGCCCTGGCCTGAGTGAATGCCCCGCCCACTGGTTAAGGCTCAGCCAATTACCAGAGGCTTCTAGCTTTCAAACCTTCCTAGTAGCTCCACCTCCAACTGCCAGCTACAGCACACGGTCCTTCAAACAAACAAACCAAACAGACTGACAAACACAAGCTCAGCACACAGCAAGTAACCCCCAAACACACACACAAACCCAAACACTGCAGACAGTCACTTACCCCACAGATGCTGTCTGTGCTCCTCCTTCACCTGGAGAACTCCCTTGCAAAACTCCCTGTTAGCAGCTCCTGTTCGCTAAGCTCCCTGGTCGCTTGTGCGCAGCTTTATAAAGCCCTGGCCTGAGTGAATGCCCAGCCCACTGGTTAAGGCTCAGCCAATTACCAGAGGCTTCTAGCTTTCAAACCTTCCTAGTAGCTCCACCTCCAACTGCCAGCTACAGCACACGGTCCTTCAAACAAACAAACCAAACAGACTGACAAACACAAGCTCAGCACACAGCAAGTAACCCCCAAACACACACACAAACCCAAACACTGCAGACAGTCACTTACCCCACAGATGCTGTCTGTGCTCCTCCTTCACCTGGAGAACTCCCTTGCAAAACTCCCTGTTAGCAGCTCCTGTTCGCTAAGCTCCCTGGTCGCTTGTGCGCAGCTTTATAAAGCCCTGGCCTGAGTGAATGCCCCGCCCACTGGTTAAGGCTCAGCCAATTACCAGAGGCTTCTAGCTTTCAAACCTTCCTAGTAGCTCCACCTCCAACTGCCAGCTACAGCACACGGTCCTTCAAACAAACAAACCAAACAGACTGACAAACACAAGCTCAGCACACAGCAAGTAACCCCCGAACACACACACAAACCCAAACACTGCAGACAGTCACTTACCCCACAGATGCTGTCTGTGCTCCTCCTTCACCTGGAGAACTCCCTTGCAAAACTCCCTGTTAGCAGCTCCTGTTCGCTAAGCTCCCTGGTCGCTTGTGCGCAGCTTTATAAAGCCCTGGCCTGAGTGAATGCCCTGCCCACTGGTTAAGGCTCAGCCAATTACCAGAGGCTTCTAGCTTTCAAACCTTCCTAGTAGCTCCACCTCCAACTGCCAGCTACAGCACACGGTCCTTCAAACAAACAAACCAAACAGACTGACAAACACAAGCTCAGCACACAGCAAGTAACCCCCAAACACACACACAAACCCAAACACTGCAGACAGTCACTTACCCCACAGATGCTGTCTGTGCTCCTCCTTCACCTGGAGAACTCCCTTGCAAAACTCCCTGTTAGCAGCTCCTGTTCGCTAAGCTCCCTGGTCGCTTGTGCGCAGCTTTATAAAGCCCTGGCCTGAGTGAATGCCCCGCCCACTGGTTAAGGCTCAGCCAATTACCAGAGGCTTCTAGCTTTCAAACCTTCCTAGTAGCTCCACCTCCAACTGCCAGCTACAGCACACGGTCCTTCAAACAAACAAACCAAACAGACTGACAAACACAAGCTCAGCACACAGCAAGTAACCCCCAAACACACACACAAACCCAAACACTGCAGACAGTCACTTACCCCACAGATGCTGTCTGTGCTCCTCCTTCACCTGGAGAACTCCCTTGCAAAACTCCCTGTTAGCAGCTCCTGTTCGCTAAGCTCCCTGGTCGCTTGTGCGCAGCTTTATAAAGCCCTGGCCTGAGTGAATGCCCCGCCCACTGGTTAAGGCTCAGCCAATTACCAGAGGCTTCTAGCTTTCAAACCTTCCTAGTAGCTCCACCTCCAACTGCCAGCTACAGCACACGGTCCTTCAAACAAACAAACCAAACAGACTGACAAACACAAGCTCAGCACACAGCAAGTAACCCCCGAACACACACACAAACCCAAACACTGCAGACAGTCACTTACCCCACAGATGCTGTCTGTGCTCCTCCTTCACCTGGAGAACTCCCTTGCAAAACTCCCTGTTAGCAGCTCCTGTTCGCTAAGCTCCCTGGTCGCTTGTGCGCAGCTTTATAAAGCCCTGGCCTGAGTGAATGCCCCGCCCACTGGTTAAGGCTCAGCCAATTACCAGAGGCTTCTAGCTTTCAAACCTTCCTAGTAGCTCCACCTCCAACTGCCAGCTACAGCACACGGTCCTTCAAACAAACAAACCAAACAGACTGACAAACACAAGCTCAGCACACAGCAAGTAACCCCCGAACACACACACAAACCCAAACACTGCAGACAGTCACTTACCCCACAGATGCTGTCTGTGCTCCTCCTTCACCTGGAGAACTCCCTTGCAAAACTCCCTGTTAGCAGCTCCTGTTCGCTAAGCTCCCTGGTCGCTTGTGCGCAGCTTTATAAAGCCCTGGCCTGAGTGAATGCCCCGCCCACTGGTTAAGGCTCAGCCAATTACCAGAGGCTTCTAGCTTTCAAACCTTCCTAGTAGCTCCACCTCCAACTGCCAGCTACAGCACACGGTCCTTCAAACAAACAAACCAAACAGACTGACAAACACAAGCTCAGCACACAGCAAGTAACCCCCGAACACACACACAAACCCAAACACTGCAGACAGTCACTTACCCCACAGATGCTGTCTGTGCTCCTCCTTCACCTGGAGAACTCCCTTGCAAAACTCCCTGTTAGCAGCTCCTGTTCGCTAAGCTCCCTGGTCGCTTGTGCGCAGCTTTATAAAGCCCTGGCCTGAGTGAATGCCCCGCCCACTGGTTAAGGCTCAGCCAATTACCAGAGGCTTCTAGCTTTCAAACCTTCCTAGTAGCTCCACCTCCAACTGCCAGCTACAGCACACGGTCCTTCAAACAAACAAACCAAACAGACTGACAAACACAAGCTCAGCACACAGCAAGTAACCCCCAAACACACACACAAACCCAAACACTGCAGACAGTCACTTACCCCACAGATGCTGTCTGTGCTCCTCCTTCACCTGGAGAACTCCCTTGCAAAACTCCCTGTTAGCAGCTCCTGTTCGCTAAGCTCCCTGGTCGCTTGTGCGCAGCTTTATAAAGCCCTGGCCTGAGTGAATGCCCCGCCCACTGGTTAAGGCTCAGCCAATTACCAGAGGCTTCTAGCTTTCAAACCTTCCTAGTAGCTCCACCTCCAACTGCCAGCTACAGCACACGGTCCTTCAAACAAACAAACCAAACAGACTGACAAACACAAGCTCAGCACACAGCAAGTAACCCCCGAACACACACACAAACCCAAACACTGCAGACAGTCACTTACCCCACAGATGCTGTCTGTGCTCCTCCTTCACCTGGAGAACTCCCTTGCAAAACTCCCTGTTAGCAGCTCCTGTTCGCTAAGCTCCCTGGTCGCTTGTGCGCAGCTTTATAAAGCCCTGGCCTGAGTGAATGCCCCGCCCACTGGTTAAGGCTCAGCCAATTACCAGAGGCTTCTAGCTTTCAAACCTTCCTAGTAGCTCCACCTCCAACTGCCAGCTACAGCACACGGTCCTTCAAACAAACAAACCAAACAGACTGACAAACACAAGCTCAGCACACAGCAAGTAACCCCCAAACACACACACAAACCCAAACACTGCAGACAGTCACTTACCCCACAGATGCTGTCTGTGCTCCTCCTTCACCTGGAGAACTCCCTTGCAAAACTCCCTGTTAGCAGCTCCTGTTCGCTAAGCTCAAAGTCTTTCCTCACCAGAAGTCCTAGGCAGTCTTCCTTTTCACTACCCTTCTGGTGCCACTCCCTCAGCAGCTGGCAGGGGAACCCAGGCCCACCATCTGTTCCAGGTTCTGGCTCAGAGACCCTCCAGCCAGCAGTCAAGGTCTGTTCCCTCCTAGATTCCACCACCTTTCCCTGAGCCCTGTCCTACCTTCTTGGCTCCCCTGGGTTTGCTAGCCCAAATGTACCTCTCTTCTCCCAAACTGTGACTGCAGCCTTTCCCAGCAGCCCCTTCTGCTGCTAATTTCCTGTATTGATAGTCCCAGCCCAGCTGGTTCCTCCTCAGCTTGGCTCCCTCAGGGGATTAGTTGGCCACCTGATTCCCCTCAGCTGTGGTTTGTTGGGTTCATTAGCCTCCCTCACTCTGCATTAACCCTTTCCGGGCACATGTAGGGTAAACATCTCATCACAAGCATGTTGTGGTGAAGCTTGTTGGTGGCCAAGGGCTTTTGTTGTGATACTTACCCCATCCCAGCATGCTATGAACCTAAGTTAGGATCTGTAAAATATTTTGGGATCCTGGCCTGGGAGGTGCTTTGCAAAGAAAATGTTATAACAGCTGTTTAGAGCCAGTGAGTGCTCAGCCCAGCTTTGGACAGAGCAACTCCAAAGAGAATCCACCTCAGAGCAGCTCTCCCCAGCCTTCCCACAGCTTATTATAATAGCTGCACATGTCACTGACATGGTCCACCCATTCTGGAGAGATACAGCCAAGCCTATCTCCTAGCAACTGACACCCTCACAGCCAATCGCAGCGGAGGCTGCAAGGCAAGCATGGGGTGTTACATGGTCCCTGCGTCAGCAGGCTTGCCAGCTTGGGAAGTGCCCCCTCGGGGACGTGTTTTGCCTGACAAGGTTTTGTCCTCATGTATCTGTCACTGCAGCTTGTGTATCATGTGTGACAGCCATGAACTCTGGGCGCTCAAGCAGGAGCGGGCATGGAGTGATGGGCAAGGAAAGGCACTCACCAGCGCAAGGAGCAGAAGGCTGGTTGCGGCTGGGCCTGCATCCGGAAGAGTTTGCTTTTCCCATTCCCAGTGGATTCTGCGCTGGCCAAAGGTGCTGAATGGCCACCTCTGAGGAACCACCCCGCAGCCTCGCTGCAGTGCCAGTGTACCCTGACTGATGGACACCGGCCAGAAGACCTGTCCCTTGGGTACGGAGAATCAGGGCAACCGCCCCCATGCCCTGCTCTTTGGGGGGCCCATGATAAAATTGTGAGGAGGTGAGCAGGGAGGTGAATTGGGAGGTGGGCAGGTGAACGGGGTGAGGAGGCAAACGGGGAGGAAAGCGGCAGATGGGCAGGCGGGGGCTAGGACTCCCCCATCAGAACCTCCCCCTACCCCCTGCGCCTCTTGCCTGCTCGCAGGCCCCGCCGATCAGTGCCTCCCACTCCCTCTCAGGGCCTACTGCCTGCAGCAGATTGGATGTTTCATGGTGTCAGGAGGCACTGGCAGGGAGGGGAGAGGAGCGAGGGTGCAGCGTGCTCTGGAGAGGGGCAGAACTGGGCGGGGAAGAGCGTGGGAAGAAAGAGGGTGGGGGAGGGGCCTTGGGGGAGTGGGTACAGGGCTTGGGCGGAGCCGAGGGGAGCACCCCCAGCAGCTTAGAAACTCGGCATCTATGTCCTGGGCCTGTCATAAACCTAGTCCCAGATTTGGACCTTAGCATCCAAAATATGGGGGTTAGCATGAAAGCCTCCAAGCTTAGTTACCAGCTTGGACCTGGTAAAGCTGCCACCACCCAAAAAATTAGAGTGTTTTGGGGCACTCTGGTCCCCCCAAACCTTCCCTGGGGACCCCAAGACCCAAATCCCTTGAGTCTCACAACAAAGGGAAATAAACCTTTTCCCTTCCCCCCTCCAGGTGTTCCTGGAGAGATGCACAGAAGCAAACTCCGTGAATCTAAACAGAGGGATTCCACCCTCCCCGTTTCCAGCCTTGGAAAACAGAAGTACCGAGAACTAATCTCTCTTCCCCCCTCACCCAGAGGGAATGCAAAGTCAGGCTAGTAAATCTAACACACACAGATTTCCCCCTGACTTCTTCCTCTCACCAATTCCCTGGTGAGCACAGACTCAATTCCCTGGAGTTCCCCACTAAAGAAAAACTCCAACAGGTCTTAAAAAGAAAGCTTTATGTAAAAAGAAAGAAAAATACACAAAAAATGGTCTCTCTGTATTAAGGTGACAAATACAGGGTCAATTGCTTAAAAGAAATATGAATAAACAGCCTTATTCAAAAGAATACAATTTAACACATTCCAGCAACTATACCATGTAAATACAAAAGAAAAAAACAATAACCCCTATTGTATTATGATCTCTGTACTCACAACTTGGAAACAGAAGATTAGAAAGCAGGAAATAGAGAAATCCTTCCCATAGCCGAGAGGGAGATTCAAGACAAAGACTCAGACACAAACTTCCCTCCACCCAGACCTGAAAAAATCTGGTTTCCTGATTGGTCCTCTGGTCAGGTGTTTCAGATTACTTCTTTCCAGGTAAAAGAGACGTTAATCCTTAGCTATCTGTTTATGACAGGGCCCCTCCCCCCAAGGGATGGCCCTGTGGGCCGGGGCCATGAGAGGTGACAGGAGAGGTGAATTCAGACCCTTTGGCTCACTCAGTCCTGGGCCTCTCTGCTGAGTCACTTAACCACTGGCTTGATTTCTCCATCTGTAAGATAGGGTGATAGATCCATAGATCCTAAGGCCAGAAGGGACTACTGCGCCCACCTAGCCTGATGTCCTGTACAGCAGTGGCCAGAGACCCGTCCCACAATAACTCGGAGGGACGATCTTTTAGAAAAACATCAAATCCTGATTTAAAAAATGGTCAGTGATAGAGAATCCACCACGATCCCGGGTAAATTGTTCCAAACAGCTAGGAGACAGAACCATACCGCTGCTGGACTGGATCAGAGCAGGGTCCCTCTGGGCCAGTCTTCTGCCTCTTATAGGGTCCAGCACTAGATGCCCCTGAGGAAGGTGGGAGGACCCTGCACTGGACAATCACAGAATAACCTGCCCCCTTGCTCACTAAGCCGAGGCTCTAATGAGGGTTGATTTACATCCCTCCTCCTTTTTCAGTCTTATTCTCATTACCCATATCAATGTCCAATCCCTTTTGGAACTGGACTTAGCTCTTGGCCTCAGTGCTGTCTTGTGGCAGTGAGTTCCACCGGCTAATCATGCCTTGTGTAAAAAAGATTTCCTGTTAGTAGTGTTAGGCGCGCTGCCTTTCAGTTTCACTGAGAGGACCCTGGCTCTTGTGTTATGAGACAGGGTGAGGAATGTCCCCAATCTACCTTCTCTGCCCTATCCATTATTTCCTCTAGCATGCTCCCTCTTATTCGTCTCCTCTCTAAATGAAACAATCTCTGACTTTTCAACCTCTCTTGCTACAGACCTTTCCTCTAATTCACAGAGGTGCTAGGAAGCTTAATTCAACAGTGTCTGCAGGGCCCGGTGAGATCCTTAGCTGTCATGGCATGCTCTCTTTCTAATATACTCACCAGGGTCCCACTAGTAACCCCCCTCCCCCCAGGTAACCTTTCTGCTCCTGCAGAATGAGCAGACAGACTGCAGGGGCAAATTTCTAAGCTGAACAGAAGTGTTATACTTGGACTAAGCCTAAATCCAGGGCTCAGGGGCTGTTATTTAACATGAGTGCTTTGCTATTGGGAATATACACATAGGTCAGGAATCTAAAATCGAGTTTGGCTTCTTTGCACCACTGAGGCGGCCCAAAGAGAATTTGGTCTGGGTTTGGCCTCGGTGATGCATGTATTCCTGCCTTCCAGGCTGAATGGACGCACTGTACCTGGGTGCAAACACAGGCCTGGAGAAAACCCTGGCTAGCTCAGCATGTGGCCTCCCAGGCAAAGCTGAGCAACAAAAGCCATTGTGAGCACATCTGCCCAGTGCTCCAGCCATGGCCCTGGCCCCCATAGCTATCAGAATCCTGGCGCTCAGTGCACTGGACCTGGGCTGCCTGGAGAATGCCTCGCTGTCTGCCAGAGCTGTGCTCCTGGTGGGGAACAGGGAGCTGCCTCAAGTAGGGGATGGGTTGGCGCAGGGCACCAAGCTCTTCCCAGGCCTACGGAGCGCAACAGAACAGAAGATCAGGCCCCATAGCCTTGCTGGAGCATTCCCACAGTACTAACCACGCCGCTCGTCTGTCCATGGAACCAGAGCCAGGGGTGTGCGCGCAGCCCTCAGGTACCACGGACAGTGCAGTGACAAGAGTGATCAGCTAGGAGAGAGAGGCCTGGGGTACATGATGCATGAGGAGGAATGGGGCAGTTGTGTGGAGGGAGCATAGAGGGATGCAGGAGGAGGCTGCAGTGAATGGAGCAGGTAATCAGGCCAGGCATTGCTGCAGGACGGGGTGTGTGTGCGGAAGAGTCAGTGTGGAGCCCAGGGGTCACATGTATTGCCTGTGCTCTGGCCAGCCCTGAGCCTGCTAGGCTGCTCGGCAGAGGCACCGTCTGCTGCTGATGCTGGTGTTGTTGCGTTATAGGCACTGAGAACACTCTCGAATGCCCATGGAAACACAGGCCTCTCCTCTATCCGCTGCAGGGCGATCTCCACTTCTATCTTCAGGGTACTCTGCAGCCAGCCACTAGCCAGCAACAAACTCATCCATCCCAGTAGTTTCCCCAAGAATTGAAATTAGGAGGGGTGTTCGAATTTACAGGGGGGGGTGTCCGGACCAATGAGATAAATAAAAGAGATATGAATAAAATAAATGTTTTGTTAGGATTATGCAAATTTAACATAAGAATAATGCAAGTTACACCAAAACACGTAACAGGTCTAGATTTCTAAAAAAATATACATTAAAAAAAAAAAGTATTTAATTTAAATTGGCTTTTGAAAAGTAAGCCATCATGGGGTAAGAGGGCAGTCCTCTCATGGATCAGTAACTGGTTAAAAGATGGGAAACAAAGGGTAGGAATAAATTATAGGTGTTCAGAATGGAGAGAGATAAATAGTGGTATCCTTAAGGGGTCAGTACTGGGACCAGTACTGTTCAACATATTCATCTGGAAAAATGGGTAAACAGTGAGGTGGCAAAATTTGCACATGATACAGAACTATTCAAGATAGTTAAGTCCCAGGCAGACTGCAAAGAGCTACAAAGGGATCTCACAAAACTGGGTGACTGGGCAACAAAATGGCAAATGAAATTCAATGTTGATAAATGCCAAGTAATGCACATTGGAAAGCAATCTTAACTATACATACAAAATGATGGCATCTGAATTAGCTGTTAACACTCATGAAAGAGATCTTGGAGTCATTGTGGATAGTTCTCTGAGAACATCCACTCAATGTGCAGCAGCAGTCACAAAAGCAAACAATGTTGGGAATCATTAAGAAAGGGATAGATAATAAGACAGAAAATATCATATTGCCTCTATATAAATCCATGGTATGTGCACACCTTGAATAGTGTATGCAGATCTGGTCACCCATCCTAAAAAATATATATTGGAATTGGAAAAGGTACAGAGATGGGCAACTAAAATGATCAGGGGTATGAAACGGGAGGAGAGATTAAAATGACTGGGAATTTTCAGCTTAGAAAAGAGATGACTAATGGGGATATGATAGAGGTCTACAAAATGTTGACTGGTGCGAAGAAAGTGAATAAGGAAATTTTATTTAATCCTTCACATAACACAAGAACTAGCAGTCACCCAATGAAATTAATCGGCAGCAGGTTTTAAAAAAACAAAAAGAAGTACTTCTTCACACAATATAAAGTCAACCCAGGGAACTCTTTGCCAGAGGATGCTGTGAAGACCAAAACTATAACAGGATTATAAAAAGAACTAGATAAATTCCTGGAGAATAGGTCCATCTGTGGCTGTTAGCCAAGATGGGGACAGATGCAACACCATGCTCTGAGTGTCCCTAGCCTGTTTGCCAGAAGCTAGGAATGGGCAACAGGGGATGGTCACTTGATGATTACCTGTTCTGTTCATTCCCTCTGGGACACCTGGCCTTGACCACTGTTGTAAGACAGGATACTGGGCTATATGGACCATTGGTCTGACCCAGTATGACCATTCTTATGTAAAAATTAATTATAATAATAAAAATGTTTAGTACAGAAACTCCCCAACATAATGACCTTCCAAGATAGCAAAAATGTGAGATAACAACCTTGGGAAATAATGCATTTTAAAAATCTTGGCCTACGAGGAAACATATTTATATAAGTTTCCATTCCCAGTCACAAATCTAGCATTCTGGAGCAAAGTGACTAAAATATAGTCCAACAAACAAATGTTTATTTAACTTTTCCCTCCCCCGCACCCCACTCACCAGTGTTGTCCTTGGTCAGTGGAGAGTACACTCAGAGTTCAGAGGTGCTTTCACATGAGTACACCTTCCGGGTGGGGGACAAGAAGGCACCTTGCTCATTCCTCCAGCTGCTCACTGTTTGCTCTGGCCATGTCTGTTCGTTGTGCCACTGTTCACTCCACCGCTCTGTTGCCAATGGCCCTGCACAGTCACCTTCTGCTGCCACCTGCCCCTGTGACCTCTGCGAGTTGGTCTCTTGAGGTTCCACCAGCTCTCAGTCATTTCAGCTGAGCTCTCATTGGGGGAACCTTGCTCACTGCTAGTGCAGTCTGGGCTGTCTCTTCCACAAAAATGCTGTCCCACAGGAACACTGTCCCCACAACAGGACTAAGCACTTAGACCTGATTGTCAGTGATTTCAGCTGCAGTGGTCACTTAACAGAACAAAAGACTATCTATGGAGCCTAATCAGCTCTGTCTTTAAACAGTGTAGAGAGACAGATCCCCACCCTCTCTCTTGATGTCTTCAAATCATCACAGGCTAAATACAGTTCTACTGCCCTTTACTCATACAATAAGAACAACATTTCATCCCCCCCTGCCCCCACACTGAAGTGGTTTGTAACCCAACCCCAGCCAAAATCTATCACTTGGACAACACAGCTCTGTTTGCTGGATACCTAGGTAGATTAGGTGTGCAGCACCACCATCCGTTCGGTAGAAGGCGAAACAGCCGAGATCCCGATCCGCAGCGGCGTGAAGCAGGGCTGCCCCCTCAGCCCGATCATCTTCAACCTCGCCATGGAGCCACTCCTGCGGGCAATCTCCGATGGAGCCGACGGCTTCGACCTGCACGGCGAGAGAGTGAACGTGTTGGCCTACGCAGATGACCTAGTCCTGATTGCGGACGACCCCGAGAGGCTCCAGGGCATGCTCAACACCATCGGGAGAGTCGCAGAATGGACGGGACTCCGCTTTAACGCCAAAAAGTGCGCGTCCCTCCACGTCAACTGCAGCAAGAAGAACTCAGTGCAGGCTACGGACTTCCTCATCCAGGGTGAATCCGTCGTCCCCCTGGCCGAGGGGCAGGCGTACCAACACCTCGGCACGCCAACGGGCTTCCGTGTCCGGCAGACCCCCGAGAACACCATCCAGGAAATCCTGCAGGACGCCGCCAGGATCGACGTTTCCCTGCTGGCTCCGTGGCAGAAAATCGATGCCCTCAACACGTTCCTGATCCCCTGCATCGCCTTCGTCCTGAGAGGATCCGCCGTAGCAAAGGTGCCCCTCAACAAGGCGGACAACGTCATCCGGCAACTGGTGAAGAAGTGGCTGTCCCTGCCCCAGAGAGCAAGCAACGAGCTGGTCTATATCGCTCACCGGCACGGTGGCGCCAACGTCCCCCGCATGGGAGACCTCTGCGATATCGCGGTCGTCACACATGCCTTTCGCCTCCTGACGTGCCCGGACGCCGTGGTAAAGAACGTCGCGACGACCGCCCTGCGCTCCGCCACCGCAAAGCGAATCGACAGAGCTGCCTCTGGCCAAGATATAGCCAACTTCCTGAGTGGCTCCATGGACGGTGACTTCGCCCGAGACAGAGGCGACATAGCCTCACTGTGGACCCGTGCCCGCAATGCCACGCGCCGACTGGGGAAACGACTAGGCTGCCGCTGGGTATGGAGCGAGGACCGACGGGAGCTGGGAATCCTGATACCGCGGACCGAGACGGAGGACAACACCGTCATCAGCCCTGGAGCCAGAGGCACACTGGAGAGGTCGCTGAAGGCCGCCGTACGCGCGCTCTACTTGGGCACGCTGAAGAAAAAACCAGACCAGGGCAAGGTTTTCGAGGTCACCAGCAAGTGGGACTCCAGCAACCACTTCCTCCACTCAGGCAGCTTCACCCGCTTCGCTGACTGGCGCTTCATACACCGCGCCCGACTAAACTGCGTCCCGCTCAACAGAGCCGTCCGCCACGGGAACTGAGACAAGCGCTGCAGGAAGTGTGGGTACGCCATGGAGACCCTGCCCCACATCCTGTGCAGCTGCAAGCCCCACGCCAGAGCCTGGCAGCTGCGTCACAACGCCATCCAGGACCGTCTGGTAAAGGCCATCGCTCCGCACCTGGGAGAAAAAGCCACCAACCGCACCATCCCTGGCACCGACAGCCCACTGCGCCCGGACATCGTCGTCACGGACGAGGCTCGAAAAAAGATCATCCTCGTTGACGTGACGGTTCCTTTCGAGAACAGGACCCTGGCCTTCCGCGAGGCCCGAGCCCGAAAGCTCGAAAAATACACCCCCTTGGCGGACACTCTGAGGTCAAAGGGCTACGAGGCCTATACCGACGCCCTGATCGTTGGGGCCCTGGGCGCCTGGGACCCTTGCAATGAACGCGTGCTTCGGGCTTGCGGGGTAGGCCGTCGCTACGCGCAGCTCATGAGACGCCTGATGGTCTCGGACACTATCAGATGGTCCAGAGACATCTACACGGAGCACATCACCGGTCACCGCCAATACCAGGAGTAAGCGGGCGTGACTCCGTGCACCCGAAGGGGGGAGGAGATCTTCACACTCCCCCGTTGGACTCTATCCCCTGAGCCCTGAACCCACCAAACCAAACTCCACTATGTGAGGGTCGCCCTATCCTCATCACCCAGCTCGCTCCTTTATTCCCACGACTATCTGTAACCTGTTTGTATGAGCGATGTACCCTCACTGCCTCTCGACTGTATCTTGATCTTACCCACCGTTCACCCCACATTGGGGACATGACAGACTGTATATGGTATATGCTGCCCAATACCAAAATACTGAACTCCCCCCCCCCCGTAGTCTGTATGCTATCCCCGATGAAACAATAACTGATGCTTTAAACTCTCTGTATCGTTTATTTTCAAATATTCAATAATCTGGCCCCACAGCCCCAGCTCATCACTAGCTGTCAGGGAGAGCTTGTTTAGACTTTGCTTACAAATCATCATTTGATATTATTAGGTTGGCCAGCATCATGAATGCACTGACATAAAAAAAAACAACAGCTGTATAAGGAAGCAAGGAAGCTACTCTATGTTCATACTTTTCAAATCTAGTATACTTTTTCAGATACACATATTTTATCATACACTGTATAAGCTTTTAAGTGTGTATTAATTTTCCAGTTTACATTCAGATTTCCAAACAGTCACTAAATTGGTATGTAACTAGCTCACAAAACTAAGGGGGGTGTTGGGGAAATCACTAAATTGGTATGTAACTAGCTCACAAAACTAGGGGGAGTGTCTAGGGAAATCACTGATCGATCCCCAGGATGCTTGGAGATCGATCTTGGGACAGTCCAACACTTTCCTCCTGTTTCCCCCACAAGCAATTCCATGGGGCCCTGCTCTCCTCCTTTGGATGAGTGCTGCTAACAGAACAGGGCTGGGGAAGATGCTGCAGCACCTGCCGTCACCAGGGCATGTTCCTGTGTGTAAGCTCTGCCTGCGCATTAGCCCCCAGGGACAGCAGACCTGCAGTGAGATTGTCTCTGAGACTCCTTCGAGGACTCCCCTTGGCTCCTATAATACAGAGACTGCTAAGGGGCACAGGGCTCTGGGATCCCTCTGGCCATGCGCTGCCTGGGGCGTTCTTGATCCAAGTTAGAGCAGAACAATCAGCGTGGCTGCAGCGGAACCTGCCTCCAGATGTCTTGGCCCTCATCCCAGCCGCCACAGCTCGGCAAGTGGCGCCCGCCGGAGAGAACTCTGCACACAGGCTTTTCCCACTGCAAAGCCGGCTCTTGGACAGGGTTGTTGCTTGTTCCAAAAGGATTGAAATGCTGCCCCTTCCCCCCCCAGCACTTCCGGAAGCCTTTGCCAAAGGCCTGGCAAGGCCGGTGAGCAACAGGAAGTGCAGCAGGTCGTGGGAACAGAGGCTGAACTAGGAACTCTCTGCAGCAGTATGAGCAAAGTCAGCAAAGAGCCGTCCCTTCCCACTCCCTCCCCATCACATCTGCCTTCCGCCCGCCCCAGCACTGGCAGGGCGAGGAAGTGAGAAACAATGCTGGGAGCCCAGGGCAAACACACACACACACAGCCACCACATGCACACACACACACTGAGCCACCATGCACACACGCACACATGCACACACACACACAGACGCACACACCCCGCATGCACCCCCCCGCATGCACGCACACACAGCAACTGCACACATGCACACACACAGAGCCACCACGCACACACAGCCATCACGTGCACATGCACACACATGCACAATCCCACCCACCGCACCCCCCCACCGTACACACACACATGCACACCTCCACCCACCACACACACACATGTGCACCTCCACCACACACACATGCACGCAGACTGTGTGAGCATACACACACACACACAGAGCTGCCACACACACACACGTGTACACATCCCCACTATACACCACCACTGCACACACATGTGCACCCCCCCACCAGAGCTACTGCATGAGCGCACACACACAGAGCCACCATGCACACACACACAGTGCCACACACACAGAGCTCACACAGCCATGCACACACATTTCATTTAAGGAATGGCAAGAGGAGCATTTTTCCAACTAACTAGGATCCCATCGCTCTGAGGTCAGTTTCCCAGTTCTCACCCTGCTTGGAGGCCTGTCCAGGGCTCAGACTCATACAAATGATGGACACCTGGGCCAAAAGGCTCAAATAAATAAATACCTCCCTCCCTCCACAAGCTTAAACTCTCTGTTCACAACACAATCTTCAGCCAGAGAGACAACCCTCCAGAGTGAGAGAGCAGAGGTGAAATGCAGCACAGGCTGGATCAGCGGTCCCCAGGGTTAGACACGGACCGGAACTACACTGGGCTGAGTGGCATAGATGTGAGAGACTTTTGCTTCCTAACATACGGTGTGTGCCGCCCTTGGAGCGGCAGGGCTGCGTGCCAGCGGCTCAGTGCGCAGCAGGCAGCACAGTGAGAACTGCTCTGCCTCTGAGCTTCAGCGTTCGAGCCCAACCAGAGAGAAAGCCAAGGCAGCGCAGCATTCAGGCATGAGTCGTTCCCCCACATGCGCTGACCACACTCAGACACTTCCCAAAGGCAGAGTTCTCTAGAGGTCTCAGAGGTATTTAGGCACCAACTCTGATTGAAATGGATTGAGTGCCAGAGAAATGAGTGGGAGTTGGTGCCCAAATACCTGTGACTAGCTGGGTCTCAGTTCCTAACTGTTACCCTAGGGCAGTGGTTTTCAGATTGAGCTCTCTTCAGGGAGTACGGGAGAAAACGCCTGCAATGGAGGATAATGCATTGCGTTATCCCTTGCATACCTTTTCCCCCTGTTTTCATAGGTATGTTATCACCCTATCTCAGATTGGGGGACGTGGCAGCCTATGATATTTGGAAAGGGGGACGCAGCCTGAAAAGTTTGAAATGCCCCTAGACATAAGCAAACCATCTTACTACAGCACTCCCTGTTGGGAAGTTGTTACCTATCGCAGTGGTGCTCAAACTTTGTTCAGCTGCCCTATTTCCATACTGCAAAGCTGCTCCAGAGAAGCAGTCAGTTGGGTACACCTCACTCCCTTTCTTGATGTGTTTTGGGGCTGCTAGCAGTAGCTTTTTCCAAATGCTCTCTAGTGGTTTATGGTAATTTTTTACTCAAATGGTTTCCTGTCCTTGAACATACTAGTCAAACTTTTCACATGCAAAGACTAGTGACAGACATCTCTTTTCACTTTAGGTGTATCTTTGTTCCATTGGTGAGAGTGACTTGCTGTCAAAGCTACCAGCTGTCCCTTTCGGAGAAGTGATGTCCACACCCCATCCCACTGGCATCACCTTGTCTGGCTACCTCTTCATTCACGCTGTTATATTTCAGGATGAGATGGCTGGTCACCAGCTCCTCAAGGTGTGTGATGGCCACTTCTTGGTCAAGTGACCACGTCCAAAATGCATCTTTGTCCAGTAGAAGCTGCAAGGGTTGATGCATACCTGAGAGGCTTAGAAGAGATTATGTCAGAGTGTTTAGACTGAACTGATTCAGTAGCTTTAGGTTTGAGCATCTGCTGTATGGCTTTTACCTTTGCGGGGGTCAGGTCATAGCCCATAGAAGGTCAGCGAGGTTTGGAGTCAATCACAATTTAATCTTGTTTCAGTGGAGTTTTAGATTTACCTCCCTTGGCTCTTTCTAGCTGACAGATGAGGCTGTGGTCGTGATCTGCCCCAGCTTCTGCCATGCAGTCTCTGCAGCTGTCCACCAGAATGTCATCAGCTGTAACACCAGTCCCTGCGAGTTCTGTTACTACGTCTGGCTGGCAGCTTCGATATTCTTCTGCTGCAGGTTTGATTCCTGGTGGCATTCGCAGCACCTGTGTCTACCTGCTGGTGTCCTGGGTGCGGTTAGCTAGCTGCTCTTCTTGCAATCTCTGTCTTTGGCATCAAGTCTTGAGAATATTTTGCCTTTGAATATACATGGGGAACAAATATTTGATAATGGGCTCTTCAGCCTTGGAGAGAAAGTTATAACATGATCCAATGGCTGGAAGTTGAAGCGAGACAAAGTCAGACTAGAAATAAGGCACACATTTTTAACATAAATTAATCATTGGAATAACTTATCAAGGGTCGTGGTGGATTCTCCATCACTGATGATTTATAAATCATGACTGGATGTTTCACTAAAAGCTCTGCTCTAGGGATAATTTTGGGGCAGGTCTCTGGCCTATGCTGTTCTGGAGATCAGACTAGAAGATCACAACAGTCCCTTCTGGCCCTGGAATCTATAAACCAGGGCAAGAGAAATAATAACATCAAAGCTTGAAGAGAAGAAAAGCAAAGAAAAAATGCACCATATCTAGGAATCAAGCAATTAGTCACAGGATGAAATATTGCATGTGTATGATATCAATATCATAGGTGCTGACTCTGGGGCTCAAGCATCCACTGAATAAAAGGGGGTGCTCAGCACCCACAAGGCTGGACTGTGGCGCTGTCCTCCATTCAGCCCATGCTGTTCCTTGAGGCCCTGGCCGCACTCGGCCTTTTCCCCCTTGAGGCCCCGCTCACTACTCGCACACGGGAGAGGGGGCAGAGAGGAGCACCCCTTGACAAAAACAAAAGTCAGCGCCTGTGATCAGTACAGTGTAAAACAGCAAATATAAATGGTTTGTAAAGCTCCAACTTGCACCAGATGCAAAGATGAGGCAGCAGCACACAAACAAGCAGGAAACTGAATGCCAGATAGGCAGTGGGGCATCAGTGAATGTGCGAGGCTACAAAGACTTCCTTTGCATTATGCAAGAGAAGATAGTGAAATTGCAACCAAGCAAAGCCACATGAAAATGATCTGATGGTACGGTCATATACCACCAGCTCAATGTAAATTACAAGCAGAATATCAAGGAAAAAGATACAGGCTGAAAAGTCAAGTAGTGCAAACAACCCAGAAGCCACTTCCTTCAGCTAAAAAAAGTGAATTCATGAGTCCTCTAACACTAAACCTGGGACAAACAATTCTTGCAATAGCCACACAAGCAAAGCAGCAAACATACCTAGAGCAGACAATGCACTGTGGCATCCCTGCAGCAAAGATTACCAGGATGTCTTTGAAGGACTGGGATATTTTTCAGGTATGTTACCCTTAGAAAACATTCAGTCAGGAAAGCCTCTTGCTCGCATTGCAGTAAGAGACAAAACAATGGGAGCAAGAAGCAAACGAAAAAGAAGACAATCGCTAAAGTCACCAAGTCCACAAGTTGGCTAAGAGGCAGGGAAGCCATTGAGAAACCAGGCAAGGTGTGCATTTGCAGAGATCCAAGCTAGTTAAACAAAACACTCGAAAAAGCTCATGACCAAATGCCTATAATTGCCACGACCCTCACATCTTTTTCAGTCCCTGCTTCCCAGAACAGAGTCCCCCATTATGTAAGTATGGCCTGCATTCTTTGTTTCCAGCTATATGTTTTTAATGTTTGCCATATGAAAACACATATTGTTTGCTTGTGACTAAATTACCAAGAGATCCATATCACTCTGTGTCACTGACCTGTCCTCTTCAGTATTTACCACCCCCCCAACCTTTGTGTCATCTGCAAACTTTATCAGTGATGATTTTAGGTTTTTTTCCAGGTCATTGATAAAAGTATTAAATAGCGTAGGGCCAAGAACTGATCCCTGTGGGAACCCACTAGAAATAGCCTCACTCAGTGATGATTTCCTGTTTGGAATGATATTTTGAGACTTATCAGTCAGTCAGCTTTTAATCCAGTCAATATGTGCCATGTTAATTTTATATTGTTATAGTTTTTTAAATCAAAATGTCATGTAGTACCAAGTGAAACTCTTTACAGAAGTCTAAGTATCAATACTATTACCTATATCAACCAAAATTGTAATCTCATCAAAAAAAAGATATCAAGTTAGTTCGACAGGATCTTTTTTCCATAAACCCATGTTGATTTGCATTAACTATATTACCCTCTTTTAATTATTGATTAATCAAGTCCCATATCAACCACTCCATTATCTTGCCTGGGATTGAGGTCAAGCTGACAGACCTATATGTTCTAGAACTCCCCCAGTGTTCCAAGACTTATTGAAAATCAAGGCCAGAATGCTTTTCAGCCAGCTCTTTTAAAACTCTTGAATGAAATTTATCTGGATCCTCTGATATAAAAATGTCTAACTTGGTAGCTGCTGTTTAATATCCTCCAGAGATATTAGTGGAACTGAAAGCATTTCTCATCTCCATATGATGATATGGCATCATCAAGTTTTTCCCAGATTCAGGACAGAAACATTGATTGAACACTTCAGCCTTTTCCGCATTATTGTGTGTATGTCTGTCTGCTCCCCCTGTGGCACAGGAGTCAAGGGAATCTGAGGATTCTGAACCTTTGTGTTGGGGCAGTTTCTGAGCCTGTCCCTTGACATCAACAAGGCTGCAGCCCGCAGAGCTGCCCTGGGTGTGGAAGCAGCAGGGGAACTGGGGCTGACTCCATGGCACAGTCTCTTCCTTAGAGAGGGGGGAGGAATTGATCCTGGTTCCAGTCTCCCTTTTCCAGAGTAGCAGTTCTGGCGCTACCCAGACTCCTGAGATCCTCTTGCCAACGTTGCTCCAGGCCTGGCACAGAGGCTATGCTGTCCCCTGCCAGCCATGGTCTGGGGGCAGGTGCCTACTCTGATTCTTGCACTGTTTCATGTTTTTACTCTGCAGCATCATTGGTCCATCTCTGGGGATGCAGGGACAGCAGCTCACGGATCTCTGCTGTGCCGTTGCCAAGAGGACACAGAGGGCATGGGCCTCATGTAGGTATCCCAGGGCTCTCAGTGCTCCCTGTCTGGGCATCTGTGAGGGGGGTCTGCCTGGGCATCTGGCTGTGGGAGCTCTGCAGAGAGATCCTGTCTCAGGCCTTCCAGCTGGGTCACTAGCTGGGGCTGCACCACATGGAGACTCCAGCATGCCACACGGAACCAGCTCCCAGGCCACAACCCTGGGCAACTCCATTGTTAACCTAGAAAGCCCTAAACAGCTTGGATCCTGGGCTTCCTCTCCTTATGTGATCTGCAGCTGCAGCAGTGGAGCCAGCAGCATCCCTGGTTGAAGCTCAAGGGAGTGGTAGGCAGGGGGTAGTCAAAGATAGTGGCTACACTACGAGCAAGGACTGCGTGTTCCCTGCTCACATGCACACAGTCATGGTAGCTGTCATCGAGCCCGTGCAAGCATCAATAGCAGAGTAGCCATATCTCCACTGCTGCTACCCATGCTGGTGCGGCCACACTGCTAGTCACGCTTGCCACTAGCTTGATGAGAACTACCCCACGTATGTGCGTGTGAGCAGGGAACTGACCCCCTAGCTCAGAGCCAGAGAAGGGCCCTTGTCTCTGGGACTCCCTCCGCGCTGAAACAGATACTCTGCCAGGCTTTTGCGAGCCCTACAGGGTGCGTGTATGTTTCAGGTCTCAGGTGCAGCCGACTGCCTTGGCCAGGAGTTTATAGTGTTGCCGCTGCTGACACTACTGCCCTTTTTTGAGCCCAGTGTCGACCTTCCACGGAGCAGGAACAGTGTCCAGGCCTAGCAGGGCAGCGTTTCAGCCAAGCATGAATCAGTGACATGGAGTCTGGCTCTATTCTGTGTGTAGTGTGTTTTATTTACACACGTGCTCCAGTCCTGCAGTGAAATGGTCTCACACAGCCTGTGGGCAACCCATTCCCTGGGAATCTCAGCCCAGCCCCAATGCCTGGTCCTCAGGGAATAACTCTGCCAAACATTGTCTCCAATCAGAGCCCCAAGTGGTGAGCAAGCTCCCCTGCTATTCTCCCTGATCTCAAAGCTGTCTCTATAGCAAAGCCTTGCATTATTCAAAAAAACTAACAGCAACCCCGCATGTCTCCCCAACAGTCAAAACTTGTTTGCATGCTAAGAAAAAGCACTTGGAAGTGTATGTGTAACAGTGCCACCTGGGGACACCTGCCGTAGCAATTCACATGCACAGAGCACAGCTGTGAATCCCAGGCCCATTGCACGGAATGGTTAGAGCTATTCGTGCTGCGGAGGGAGAGGTGAAAGACTCTGTCCCTGCCCCCTACCCATCCAGGTCCTGCCCCAAGCTTCATCCTCCTCATGGTCAATGGGAGAGGTGCTACTGAAACAGAGTGGGATTGACTACCTGACGCTGGCCCATGTGCCCAGCTCTAGCCAGAAATCCAATGATCCCAAATCCGACATGGGAAATCTCAGAGCTCAGCATTATTGTGAGAGTCTGATACTCAGGGCATTAATGCCCCAACCCTCACACCGAGGTCCAGGCTGATGTTCCAGTATCCAGCCATTCCCAGCTGAAACCTATCGCCACCCCGGGTATCCCAGCCTTGGGTTCCCTCTGTACAGCTCTGCTGAAGTCTCTTATTCATGACCTGTGGCCCTACTCCCACTATCTCAGTCCTGGGCTTCCCCCCGCCATCTGCTGATGTTCATCAGTCTTGATCCGTAGCCCCTCCATTACTACCAGTTGTGATGAACTAGGAATGTTCTTAATGTTTTCTATGAATACTGTGTTGGTGCCTCAGTGTCCCCTAGGCAGTTCTTAAGTATCTGGCAGAGCAAAGGGCCAGTGCACCTAAATGCCTGACACTCTGTCTCCTAGCAACTGATGGCCTGGGCCCCTCCTCTGCAAAGGTGCCAACTGAAGGTGTTGGAGACAAAGAGATCAGGTGACCTCATGGCCCGGGAAAAGAGCTGACCAGAGGAGGAGGGGCTGGAGGGGGTTGTTAGTCGGGAGCTGGCTGGGGTCGAGGAGTGAAGTGCAGACGTGGGGGGTCTGGCTCACTGCCCCCCAGAATGGACCCGGCCGAGGGGTCCGGTTCACTGTATCTACAAGATCTGTTTTAGACCCTGTTCCTGTCATCGAATAAACCTCTGTTTTACTGGCTGGCTGAGAGTCACGTCTGACTGCAAAGTGGGGGTGCAGGACCCTGTGGCTTCTCCAGGACCCCGCTGGGGCGAGCTCGCTGTGGGAATCGCACGGAGGGGCCGAGGATGCTGAATGCTCTAAGGAGAGACCCAGGAGGTGAAGACGTGTGAGCTTCTTGCCCTGAACAAGTCTGCTCCAAGGGAGAGGAGGCTCCCCAAAGTCCTGACTGGCTTGGTGGGGAGCAGTTCCAGAGCATCGCCTGGTGACTCCGTGACACCAGTCCAGTCCTGGATTCTCCTGAGCACAGCTGGCCCGCGCACCCTTCATTCTGCAGGAGGCCATGAAGCACTCCGACATAGATCCTCTTCCCAGCTTCTGATGTGCTCCCAGTAACTGTTATTGTTTATATAGTTAAAGTGCCTGGAAGCCCCAGTCACGGACCAGGGCCCGAGTGTGCCAGGTGCTATACTAACACAGACCAAAGAAACAGTCCCTGCCCCAAGGCACTTGCACCAAGTATGCCAAGAGACAACAGCTGCAGACAGACGGGAGCCCTAGGACACACTACTGGGCAGCCCGACAGGCTGTGGTCTCTGCACAGCAGCAGCCCAGCCCTTATCCATTGTTTAGCAGGGATCATGGGAAAGGAGAGTTTTCAGGAGGGGCTTGGAGGAAGATAATGAGGTGGATTTGGAGGTCTATAGGAGCAAGTCTCAAGCATTGGGGGCAGCCGAGGAGGTGGCACCAAGGGGTGAGTTTGAATATTTAACAAGCAGGTGGGGGAACTCCCATTGATCTTTCTCTGGGGGTGGTTTCTGGCCAGGGCTCTGCAGGTGCTGCCGAAGTCTGAGATGTGGGAACTGCTCTAAGGCCCAGGCATGTCCGTGTGGGCCCGTAATTCTTCCCCAGGCCTCCGTGTGCCAGCTGCACACAGTGACCACCTCTGGCAGCGTGTCATATTGACTGGCATCCCCTGGGGAAGAGCTCAGCCACCCTGAGTCATCAGACTCTAGGGACACAGATTGTCCCCTTGGCTGGTTCCCCCACCCAATCTGTGCCAGAGAAGTGAAGGCACCAAAGGCTGAAATCAGGAACCTGGCAGTGGAACAGAATGTGGGCAGGACACTGCAGCTTCCCTCTCTCAGCAGCAGATGGCAATGTTGTCAAATGTATTTCCCCAGCTTTGGCAGAGCTGCATGCTTGCTAGCCAAGCACTCACAGGTGCACGTGGGCAGCTGGCCGGGCTAGTGCGGGGCCCTGCAGGCTGACCAGCTGGAATGTCTCTGCCTGGAGTGATGGGGTGGGGGAGAGACATGGGGGGGAGGGCACAGATGCATGGCAGAGACAGACAGCCACGCAGGGAGGGTTTCAGAGCCTGGGGCTCCCAGCTGTGCGATGCCTGGTTTTTTTAGAGCAGCGTCTGGTGCTGAAGGAAAAGACACAGGATTCCAATTCAGAGCCAGCTGCATTTCAGGGAGTTGCACATCACCTGCTCTATGCTACACACCCTGCAGACACAGCTGTGCTGATGGCAGCCTTGTCACACAGGCAAACCATGGGCCAAGGCTCAACGAGGACTCTGCAGCTCATGGCCAAGGGTCAGGCTGCAGCGGAGATCCTCATTTGAAGAATTTCCCTAAGAGCTCATCTTGTCACTGCCTTTCCTGAGCACCTCATCTCTGGCCTTTCCAACAAGGTGTGAATGGCCATCAGAGAATTAGTGGCCTCCTTGAGGAAGGTTGAATGACAGCAACCCAGAGTGAGATGGGATCCAGCCCCTTCAGGGGAGGATGTCTGGAAGTATCTGGGCAGAACCCATGCAGTGAGGTTTGCCTGAGTCTGCAAAGAGCATGAATCAGTAGTTCTGAGAGGCTTGACCTGCCCTGCCCTGCCTGTCTCAGTCAGGGGCTGCGGACACTGAAATTCCGTGTAATTCCGTGTTCATCAAATTTGACACTTTCCCAAGATGCCCTAGAATTCAGCATTTTTTTCTGTGGAATTTGCCTATTGGCTGCACCTGGCACCTGGTGTTTGGTTTTTTTGTCTCCCTGCCCTGCTGGGACGTACCTACAGCTGCCTCTTGCAGTGCACCTTTCCTCACACATGGAATTTAGCTGTATTTCAGTGCATACTCCCTGTGCTGTGCCAGGGAGCCAGAGCAAAGCCCAGCTGGCAGCCCAGGAGTGGAGGCCTGCCTGGGGACAGCACAGCAGCCAAGGCCCAGGGATCCAGCAGCCTAGCAGCTGAAGCTGGCTACAGGCATCTTGTTCTCTTGCACATGTGGAGAAAGGAGGTTCTGGGCCTTGCCTGCTGGTCTGCCGCCATAGCTGAGGCTCAGGCAGTGGATCCTGGCCCTCTGGGTAGTCCAGCTCTAGGGTGAATCTGGTCACATGGCCCAGCCAGGGAGGATTTCTGCCTTAGGGGAAGCTGGGGGCTCCCTCTCCTCATCCCCTAGCTGGATTTGCCCGTCCCTTGTAGGCCACAACCAGTGATTTGCTCAAGCCATAAGGAATCTGGGAGTGTGTCAGGGCTGGGCCACCTGGAGGGAGGCTGGTCTCCTTCTTGGGACCTTGTCAGCCCCCAGTTCCCAACTCAGGGAGAGTTTAGGGTGGGGCTGAATATTTCATGGGAGAAAGAGACCTGTGTGATCTTCCCCGCCTACCCTACACCCAAGAGACCTGTCCCCAAGAAACCTGCCCCACCCCCGAGAGTCATTCCCCACCTGACCCCCAAAAGATCTGCCTCACCCTGAGAAACCTGCTCCACCAAAAAGTAGGGAAGAGAATTGAACTGAGAAGTGACACAAAGGGAAAGATCTGCCCAGATGCCGTGTCTATGACAACAGAGCCTTAGCTAAGGTTCCAGATCCCGGCACTGAGTGCCAGAGCACTTCCATGCAGAACACACGAGGTCCCAGAGGAACGGAGAAGGGCAAACATACTACCAATCTTTAAAAGAGGGGAACAAATTGGACCTGGGGATTATAGACCATTCCGTCTAACTTCAATACCTGGACAAATACTGGAACAAATGAGCTTGTAAGCACCTGGTGGATAATAGGTTTATAAGGAACAGTCAGAACAGATTTGTCAAAAACAAATCATGTCAAAGCAACTTCTTTGATGGGATTATTGGCCTCGCAGATAAGGAGGAACCAGCAGACATGATATATCTTGATTTGAGTGAGGTTACTGATATAGTCCCACGCGACAGTCTTATCAGCAAACCAGGGAAATGTGCTCTAGATGAAATTACTATAAGGTGGTTGCATAAATAGTTGGAGGATCACATTCAAAGAGTAGTTATCAATGGTTCTCTGTCAAACTACTGGGGTCCCACAGGGGTCAGTCCTGGGTACAGTGCTAGGCAATATTTTCATTAATGAGTTGGATAATAGAATGGAGTGTACGCTTATAAAATTTGCAGATGACATCGGGCTGGGAGGGGTTGCAAGCACTTTGGAAGATAGGATTCAAAATGACCGTGACAAATTGGGGAATTAGTCTGAAATCAACAAGATGAACGTCAATAAAGGCGAGTGTGAAGTATTTAACTTAGGAAGGAAAAATCAAATGCATCACTGTAAAATAGAGGATAATTGGCTAGGTCAGCAGTTCTCAAACTGTGGTTCAGGGCCCCAAAATGGGTCACGACCCCATTTTAATGCGGTCACCAAGGCTGGAGTTAGATGTGCTGGGGCCCAGGGCCGAAGCCCAAGCCCAAGTGCTTCAGCCCTGAGTGGTAGGGCTCAGGTTACAGGCACTCCTGCCTGGGGTTGAAGCACTTGGGCTTTGGCTTTGCCACCCGCCCCCCCCCCCACCAATTTGGGGCAGTGGGGCTCAGGCAGGCTTAGGTTTCAGTCTCCCCTTCTGGGATCATGTAGTAATTTTTGTTGTCAGGAGGAGGTCATGGTGCAATGAAGTTTGAAAACCCCTGGCTAGGTGGCAGCACTGCTGAAAAGGATCTGGGGGTTATAGTGGATCACAAATTGAATATGAGACAGCAACCTGACAAAGTTGCAAAAAAGACTAATGTTCTGGGGCATATTAACAGGAGTATTGGATGTAAGACACAGACGGGAATTGTCCCACTCTGCTCAGCCCTGGTGAGGCCTCAGCTGGAGTCCTGTGTCCAATTCTAGGTGCCGCACTTTAGGAAAGATGTGGACAAGCTGGAGAGAGTTCAGAGGAGAGCAACAAAAGTGATAAAAGGTTTAGAAAACAATGTATGGGGAAAAGTTATAAAAACTGGACACGTTTAGTCTTGTGAAAAGAAGCGTGAGGGGGAACCTGACAACAGCCTTCGAAAGGCCATTATTAAGAGGATAATGATTGACTGTTCTCCATGTCCACTGAAGGTAGGACAAGAAGCAAAAGGCTCAATCTGCAGCAAGGAAATTTTAGGTGAGATATTAGGAAAAACTTTCTAAATCTAAGGGTAATAAAGCTCTGGAACAGGCATCCCAGGGAGATTGTGGAATCCCCATCACTGGAAGTTTTTAGGAACAGGTTGGACAAACACCTGTCAGGACTGGTCTAGGGTTACTTGGTCCTGCCTCAGTGCAGGGGCTGGACTTGATGAGCCCTTGATGTCCCTTCCAGCCCAACATTTCTATGATTCTATAGATTCCAAGGACAGAATGGACCACTGTGATCATCTAGTCTAATCTCTTACACAACTCAGGTCAGAGAAATTCCTCAAATTAACTCCTTGAGCAGATCTTTTAGAAAAAAAAACTAGTCCTGACTTAAAACTTGCCAGTGATGGCGAATTCAGCGTGATCCTTGGTAAGTTGTTCCAATGGTTAAATTACTCTCACTGTTAAAAATGTACACACTCTTTCCAGTCTAAATTTGTCTAGCTTCAACTGCCAGCCATTGGATGGTGTTAGACCTTTCTGTGCTAGATCGAAGAGCCCATGATCAAATATTCATTCCCCATTGAGGTACTTATAGACTGTGATCAAGTCACCCCTTCATCGTCTCAGTGTTAAGCTACAACGACTGAGCTCGAATCTAGCACTCTAAGTCAGCTTTTCTATTCCTTTCATCACTCTTGTGGCTCTTCTCTGAGCCCTCTCCAATTTATCAACACCCTTCTTGAATTGTATGCATCACAGCTGGACATAGGTTTCCAGCAGTGGGCACACCAGTGCCAAATACAGGAGAAAATTAACTTCTTTACTCCTACTTGAGCTTCCCCTGTTTTTGCATCCCAGGATCGCATTACCTCTTTTGGCCACAGCATCGTACTAGGAGCTCATGTCCTGCTGATTACCTACCATAACCCCCTAGTCCTTTTCAGAGCCATTGCTTCCTAAGATCGAGTCCCTCATCCTGTAAGTATGGCCTACGTTCTTTGTTCCTACGTGTATACCTTTGTGTTTAGCCATATTAAAATGCATCTGGTTTGCCTGCATCCCCCTTACCAAGTGATGTAGATCACTCTGTATCACTGACCTGTCCTCTTCAGTATTTACCACTCCCCTAATTTTTGGATCATCTGCCACCTTTATAAGTGCCGATTTCAGGTTTTCTTCCAGATCAGTGATAAAAATGCTAAACAGTGTAGGGTCAAGAACCATTCCTGGCAGACCCCTGTAGAAACATACAGTCCTCCCTTCCCTATAGGGCCACCAGACCATTATGCAGACAAGGCAAAGGGGCCGTATTACAGAAGTCTCTATCTATGCAGAGCACATGCTGTCTGATTCTGAGTGTTAGGGAAAGGTAACCTGGGATTCCCATTCCCTGTTCCTCCCAGGTCAGATAGCACCAATGGCCCTGCTTCATGCATCCCTCAGCTCTGGTAACAAACCTGCTTCTGACCTCATACCGGTGGGGGGGATTGGCCCCAGCACATCAACCCCAGCCCAGTGATAATCATGGGGCCTATGTGGCCTCTCTTCCCTTCTCTGTTTAGGGTGGCATCACCCCCAGTGCCACAGGGGAAGAAGCTGGGAGAAGGAGCAGGAAGAAGAGGAGGGGTAGGTGATGGGAAGAGCTGAGAGAGAGGGTAGAGGAGGCATCGCTGGCTCTGAATAGCTCTGCAGCAAGGACTGATTATTATTTGTTTGTATTACAGTTGTGCCTGGGAGCCCCAGCCCTGGGCCAGGACCCCACGGGTACATCTATGCCCGTGTTTTCCCCAGGAATGAAATTGGGGAGGGGGATGTTCAAAAGTATGGGGAGGGTGAGAACTGATAAGGGGTGAGACTGTTAGGGCAAAGGGGGGCTGTATGGCATCATAGTAAAAACTGAAAAGTGTTTCACAACCCTTTTATTAGATTTAACTCATGTTTTTAAACTATCACACAAATTAAAGTTAGTGATACAAGCCTATGATGAAACACTATATTTACAGCCTTCTTGGTTTCTTGTTGTAATTTAGCACAACTCTGTTAATGAGCTTCTCTAATACAGTGCATTCACTGTTGGTGGTTTTTCCTGTGTCCAGTACGTCATGATATGCTCATGATCACGCAGAACACAATGTTCTACTGAACGAGGAAAAAGAACGCTCAGCTGGAGCTGTTGTGACTGGGACTAGAAAGAGATGAGTTCCTACTTCTTTCAGCTCAGGAAACATAGCATAAAAAAAATGGGTCAAACCACTTGTGATGATAATGAAGAAGCTGAAGTCACATCTTCATTTGTTCATCGTATGACGTTCCACTCTGTGTTCAAATTCTCTATTCTGTCCTGATTACATGGTAGCCCCATTTCTGGTAGTGCCTCACTCCACTCAACTGTCCGTGTTTTATAAGACAGGCATCTGTAAAAGCTATGTAGAAGTTGACAGAATCCAGAAGTTGGTTTTGTAGAGATGTAAGAATCAAGTCTGTGTACTTTACTTTTTCAGCTGGCTTAATACTTTGTCCTCTTCATTTAAGGAGTCAATATAAGTGCCCTAATTAGGCAACTTCTGAACTAAAGTCTTTGCTGCTTCTAGTATATTTTCAATGGATATCTCTCTGACTGATCCAAGTGGAGTTTCCATTGCTGGACAGAGATCTGCTACTGTTGTAGCAGATGTCTGCATGGCGTTATTTAATGACCTAAGTGGTTTCAATGGTAGACTTATGAGAGAGAATGTCAAGTATCAGAGGGGTAGCCCGGTTAGTCTGTATCCACAAAAACAACTAAGAGTCTGATGGCACCTTAAAGGCTAACAGATTTATTTGGGCATAAGCTTTCGTGGGTTTAAAAATAAAATAATGTGATTGTCTTTTTTGAACTTAGTAGCAAAAGTAATCCACCAGTCTCATTATTAAATCCGTCCCATCTCGGTAGATCTTTTCCAAAGCCAATAATAATGGTTGCAGTAATTTTAAGACAACAGCCAAGGATCGCTCATGAGAAAGCCAGCGAGTTTGCCCAGGTTGGACTAATTTGAACTTCAGTCCCAGTGTATCTTCTATATTTTCCAGACAATCAGTCCTTTTGGTCTCTTGCTGAAAAAAGAAAAAAAAATAAAGACAATTTATAGCTTTTTAAATGCCTTTTGAAGATGCTGCAGCTCGTACTAGTGCTAGTTGGAGTAGATGGCATCTGCAGTGTGTATAGGAGAGTTTAGAGCTGCACTTTCCTCTGAGCAAAGCTTGTACTTCCCTATGTCTTCAGAGAAGTTTGCAGCTCCATCAAATGCACAAGCAGCCATCTCTTTGGGGTTCAATTTACAAGCATTTAACTCTAAGATGTGAGTTGTCAGAAATGCAGCCAATGTGTCTTCTACAACCTGAACATCTAGCAATTCATCTACTCACCGACCCCTGACATCAAGATAGCTTACATGATGACTTAATACTTGACACCCATTTGCATCGGTTTATTCATCAGCCATGTATGCAATGTTTTCTGAATGTGGGGAGAATTCTTCACTTTTTCAACTGCTGAGTCTTTCACTGTTGCACTGCATGTTTCTAACCAGTCAGTTGAGTTTCTTGTGGAAAGATAGTGAGCATTTGCTGGTCTTGGTCAGAACCAATGTCCAGCTTTGGGATTAACAAATGGCAATGCACTTTACAAACTGGTGGCCAATGTTGTGTGTGGTGTCTCTTGCTTAAAGAGAAAGTATGATGACAGCAATGTTTGTTTGAATAAACTGTGTCTCCAGCCTTTTTAACAGCCTCGTTAAGTACTTCTAAAATTGGCATTTACAATGACTGGCTTATAAGGCTTTCTGCATGTTGATGCAGTCCAGAGGATTGGTGTTTTTCAGCCTTTTCACATAGTTTGTCAGCATTGGGCTGGCAAACCAAGCTCTTCCACTTTTATTATACAAATCCATGGTATGCTCACATCTTGAATAGTGCGTGCAGTTCTGGTTGCCCCATCTCAAAACAAACATATTGGAGTTGGAAAAGGTAGAGAGAAGGGCAACTAAAATGATTAGGGGTATGGAACAGCTTCCAGGAGGAGATATTAAAAAGACTGGGACTTTTCAGCTTGGAAAAGAGAGGACTAAGAGGGGAATATGATAGAGGTCTATAAAATCTTCACTGGTGTGGAGAAAGTGAATAAGCTCCTTCGCATAACACAAGAACTGTGTGTGTGTGTGTCACTCAATGAGATTAATAGGCAGCAGGTTTAAAACAAACAAAAGGAAATACTTCTTCATAAAACATACAGTCAATCTGTGGAACTCTGCCAGGGGGTGTCATGAAGGCCAAAACTATAACAGGTTTAAAAAAAAACAAAAAACCTATATAAGTTCGTGGAGGATATGTCCATCGCTAGCAATTAGCCAGGATGGGTAAGGATGCGATATCATGCTCTGAGAGCCTTTGCGTGCCAGAAGCTGGAAGTGGACAACAGGGGATGGATCACCTAATTGCCCTGTTCTGTTAATTCCCTTTGAAGCACCTGGCATTGGACACTGACGGAAGACAGGGTACTGGGCTAGATAGACCATTGGTCTGACCCAATATGGCTGTTCTTATGTTATGTAAAAACGAAATATAATAAAATTGTTTAGTACAGAAACTCCAAGATAATGACCTCTTGAGATAGCAACAATGTGAGATAATGAATGTTGTCAGAGGTGTTGTCAGAAGCGCTACTGGTATGGTGCTCTGCTCTGCTCTGTCCTTGTTGGTATCACTCAGCTGCGTGCGTGTGTTCCCTCTGTGTGCTGCCCCAGCTCTGCGCAGATAGCTGACACAGCAGACCCGAAGAGAACCCCCAATGACCACAGAGTCTAGTAAGGTACGAAGGCACGTCGGCCAGGTTTATTGCCGTATTGGATACAGTAGTAGTTCCCTGTAGGTTTCTTAGCCTAATTCATGGCATACTACAAATATGTACCCACGGTCAATGGACTCGGCTCAGTCAGTGGCGGGACTTTCCACTGCCCCCTAGGCCGGACAAAGACATCGCCCCAGGGATGCATTCTTATACACAGGTACAAACAAGTTACACATCACTCCTGATGTATTGAGGTGCAACCCCTTTACGCAGTAAGGTACAACCCCTCTACATAGTAAGGTGCCGCCTCTCACCTTGTACAGATTGGTTCGATCAAAGCAACTTTATCCATCATATTACCCTTTTGCCCCTGTCATTGGGATGGGTCAGTCTGTTCCTTGTTATCTGTGTGGAATGTGCAAGTATGTGAATGTTCTGATCTCTAGTGTTCAGTACCTTTTAGGTATGTATCTTCTTGCAGCATCAGCCCTTTCCTTGCCAGTTTCTGTCAGCAGGGCCTGCCTCTGGCTCACAGCTTCACTTTGCTTTATGTTAGCAAAGTCTTGACCATTACTTTAGTTCAGGCCTTAAGCCTCATACCAGGCCTCTGATACCAAGGTTTACATCTTAGGGCCTCCTCTTACTACAATGAACTTGGCAAATGCGTTTTTTTTTTTTTAAAAAAATCTTGGACTACTACAAAAAAAGTATATATAAATAAGTTTCTCAGTCACAAGTCTAGCATTCTGGAGCAAAGTCACTAAAATGTAGTCAAACATTCCTTTAACGTGTTCCTCCCTTCTCCCTTCTTTGCACCCCACTCATAGTTGTTGGCCTTGGGCAGTGAAGACCCAGAGTTCAGAGGTGCTTTCTCATGAGTTCACCACCCACCCTGGAGGGTGTGGGGGAGAAGGTACCTTGCTCATTCCACCAGCTGCTTGCCACTTGCTATGGCTGCTCATGGTGGCCACTGTTTGCCGTGCCACCGTTCACTCCACCACTCCATTGCTGAAGGCCTTGTGCCACCTCCTTCTGCTGCCACCTGCCACTGTGACCTCTGTGAGTCAATCTCTTGAGGTTCCACCCAACTGTCAGTAGGGGAACCTCACAGCGAGTGCAGGCTGGGCTGTCTTTCTCAGACATGCTGTCCTGCAGCAGGTCTAAGCACTTAGACCTGATTATTAATGATTTCAACTCTAGTGACCACTTAACAAAACAAAAAAGACTCTCTGTGGAGCCTAATAAGCTCTATCTTTAAATAGGGGAGGGGGCAGGGCAAGTCAAGTTGTGCCTGTGACTCTTAGGCACAGCCCACACCACCAAGCAAAACCCCTGTCCCCCCACTAGGATCTGCCATCCAAACCCCTTGCTTAGTGAATACAGTTATGCTGCCCTTTATTCATACAATAAGGATAACAACATTTCATGACCCCTCACATTCAATACTAAAATGGTTTGTAACTCAACACCAGCCAAAATGGATCACTTGGGCAGCACAGTTCTGTCTGCTGGATACCTAGGCAGAGTAGGTGAGCTCATTTAAATACAGTCTGGTCCTGAAGCCTCCCCACTCCCCTGGCTCATCACTAGCTGGCAGGGGAGAGCTCATTCAGACCTTGCTTACAAATCATAATTTGAAATTATAAGGTTGGCCAACATTGCTAAAAAAAATGTGCCAACATTGTCAGAAAAAACAAGAGCTGTGTGAAGATATTAGACTTGAAAAGTATGAACAAAGACTATTATACTTTTTCAGGTACATGTTTTTAAAATGTGTATTAATGTTTCAATTTCCAACCAATGACTAAATTGGCAACACTGCATGTAGATAGTTGAGCACTGGAAAGGTGTTGGGAAAATTTAGGGGGGAGGAGGGGGGGTTTACACACCTGCTGGGGCGTGCATGAAGGGAAATCCCTGGTCTACACAGTTTGGGGCAGTGAGCCTCCCACCTGGGGTGACAGACTTGGCTAGTGCTCTGGAAATAGCCTACAGAGTAGGGCAGGTGCAAGGATGTTTTGCGCCCAAGGCGAAACTTCCACCTTGCGCCCTCCCCCCTACGAGCCCTGTGGCAGCCCTCCGCCCTAAGATGCACCCCCCCACGGCAGTTTCCCCGCCCCAGCTCACTTCTGCTCCGCCTCCTCCCCGAGCACGCTATCGCCGTTCCACTTCTCCTGCCTCCCAGGCTTGTGTCGCCAATCAGCTGTTTGGCGCTGCAGGCCTGGGAGGGAGAAAAGCAGAGCGGGGCGGCATGCTCGGGGAGGAGGTGAAGCAGAGGTGAGCTGGGGTGGGGAGCGGTTCCCCTGTGTGCCGCGCCCCCCCTTACTTGCTGCAGGCGGCCCTCCCCGTGCCCCCCCGGCTCCAGGTCCCTCCACCTAAATGCCGCCGCCGACTGGGGTGGCCGAAGATTCAGCCGCTGCGGTCGCCGCTGAAGGACCTGAAATGCCGCCCCTGACAAATGCTAGCACCCTAGGCGACCTCTTAGGTCACCTAATGGGTTGCACAGACCCTGCTAAGGAGAAGGGCGGGCATCAGAGCCCAAACTCCAGCCACAGCAACAAAGCACTCTCTGTATGGCTGGTTTTAGAGTTGGCGTGAGCTCGAGTAGGTCACCTCAGGTTGGGAGGCTCACTGCCACACGCTGTGTACACGGATCTCTAGGTGCTGCACAGACCCAGATCAGATGGTCCCTACCCTCAAGAGCATTCAATGTATGGACCGAACTCATTTCCAGGGAATGAGGCTACAGCAGAACTGGTGTGTTCATTTCAATGCACCATGTGAGCAAACTGCAGGGCTGCCCAGCAGTAGCTTCCAGCCCTCCCACAATAACCAAAGTGACAGCAGTTAATGCAGGGCTTTGTCCAGACACCGGCAGTGGTCCCATGCACACTTGGGATGGGGCTTGTGCCCTCTGTGGGGCTGATGTGGGGGCTTCTCCGCCTCTTCTAGACCCCTGGGAATAGCCCAGCCATGCTACACGGTGACCCCCACAGAGCTCTGATGAGATCCTCGGGAAGCCTGGCCCAACACCTGCTAAGTGGGGTAGTCAGTGCTGCTGGCACCCTTCAGGGCTATCCGGGGGGGGGGTAAGTGGGTCAATTTGCCCCAGGCCCTGCAGGGGCCCCCACGAGAATATAGTATTCTATAGTATTGCAATTTTTTTTTATGGAAGGGCCCCCAAAATTGCTTTTCTCCAGGCCCCCTGAATCCTCTGGGTGGCCCTAGCACCCTTCAAGAGTTTGTAAAAGCTCCTGGTGGCCTGCCCTGGGCAGCAGCACCTCCTGGTGGAGAGGAGCCGATGGAGGGCACATCTACGTTGTATAGGTGATTTCTGGCTCACGTGGGCAAATGCACAATAGCTCTGATCTAACTCGAAGTGGATCTGCGGCAGGGTTCCTCCATCTCCAGGTCTGTGGGCAGCCAGTCCACCTCACATCTCTGGGCATCACTTGTTGTGGGGAATTAGTGGCACGGCAAGAGTCTATAGCACGGGCCTGTAGTCAGAGGCCCAGCAGCAAACAGTTAGATGGCCCAGGCCTTCAGGCAGGATAGGGCCACAAAGGTCTAGGGCTTGGACTTGTGGTCAGGGCTGAGCAGCAAGGGGTTCCGGCATCCTAGCTCTGGTGTATGGCTGACAAACACTGGCTCCTTGAGAGGGGGAGACTGGCACCCCAGGGTTGGGGTGGCAGGGGGGTGCAGGCCCACCCACTCCACTGCGCCACAGCCCAGAGTCCTAACAGTGGCAGTGGGATTTGCCACTGGGTCAGTGGGGATCCTGACTGCAACACGCTGACCTATGCTCAGGTGGTGCTGCAGCCAGACTAGGGTTGGCTGCCCCTGGGCCACTTCCTAACTCCCCCTTGGGTTGTACCTGTGTCTGTACAGGGTTGTCCAGATCATCTAGGTAGAAGGCCTGTGGTAAGGTTGGTAGCTCCTCTACTGTTGGGTCAGTGTGCAGCTCTGTCCAGTCCTCAGCTCCCCAGAGGCCAGCAGCAGTCTCCCAACTCAGGAGCAAGCAGGAGACATCTGGCTCCTCTGGTGGCTGCAGACCAACTGACCTTTCAAGCCCACTTTTTATACTTCTGCCAAAAGTCAGTGGGTGGGACAGGGAGGGGTGAGCATGCCCTGGCTCCGCCCATCAGGACTCAGTGAGCGGTTCCTCACCCTCTGCCCTACTCCAGCTGCTGGTCATTCTGCTCTGGCTGTTCTGCTGGCTGGAGCTCTCCTGTGGCTGCTGCTGCTGTTGCTGCTGTGTGGGGGACACGGCTAGCCAGCCTGCCCTCTGAGGTGCAGCACCTGACCCCACCACCACCATCCCTGGGTCTCCCCTGGTTGGCTGCTGCTGCTACCTCAGAGCTTGCTGCTCCTGTTGAGGATGACTCCTGCTGCGGGACATTGTGGAGGGGGTTGTTCTGGAACTGAGTGACTTCTAGCATCTTCACTGCTGGGGTGGTGATAACTCCTGTTGCTGTTGTAGGGAGCAAGGGGGAGAGGCATGGAGCCGGTATCCCTACCCCAGTTGTCACCCCTCCACACTCCTACCCCACTGGTGCGCTCCTCCCCTGCCTGCAGCCTAGTAGGGAGAAGTGGTTGGCCTCTTTCCTTCTCCCCCCTGCCATTGACACCCTTCTCCTTGGCTCGCAGCCTAGCCAGGAGGAGTGGTAGACCTTTCCCCTCTGCTTCCCTCCCCCCTAGTGATGCCTCCTGCCCCTTGCTATTATGGCAGGGGTAACTGTGGGTGGACTCTGGGCCCCTCTCTGCCAACTTCTTCGTCTCTCCCAGTGGCCAACCTCTTGACCACTGGTCTGGACTCTGCTCCTGCCATGGCCACTACCCTCTCCGCTTCGCGGGGAGCCCCCTCGGCCAGGAAAAAGGGCCAGGGGACTAAAATGGGCAAGGACCCAGCCCAGAAGGCCCAGTCCCCCCATGGTTGGGGTCACCCACCCTGCTGCATCCGGTCATCTGCCACAGCCCCTCCATCCCCCTGCTGTTCCCTTCACCAGCTTTGGGGGCATTCCACCCTTGGCTCCCAGGGCATACACCCAGATGGCTGCAGTCCCTCCACATGCCATCATGTTATCTGCCCTGAACACCACCTCCAGCTCCATCTCTGGCAGCCGGGGTCCCTTCCCCACCATGACCAGGAAGCACAGCATGTTACCTCCTGGTGCCAGCCTCACCCCATGTGGAGACCTACATGGGGGCATTGGTGCAGGTGGTGGGGCTCACAGCGGCAGTGGCCTCCAAGATGTACGGGAAGATTGTCTTCTTACTGGCATAGGAGACTGCTGCTCAGGAGGCAGTGGAGTAGGGCCTGGTGGTGTGTGTATGTTCCCATTGAGCCCCTGGGAAAATGGGTGGTTTTTACCTCCATCACACCCTTCCTCCCCAACATTGCCCTTTTACCCTTCCTCTCCACCCTGGGAAATCCCATTTCTGTTATCAGCCCTTTCGCATTGGGCTGCAAGGACCCCTCCCTCCATCACATCCTGTCCTTCCGCCAGCAGGTCCAGCTCTAACTGCTGGCGGTGCATGACGGGGTGGCACTTGAGGGCTCCTTTTTAGTGCCCTACCAGGGGGCCCACTACCGGGTGTACTACTCCTCAAAGGAAGCCAGGTGTTACCTCTGCCGGGGAATGGGACACGTCTGGAGGGACTGCCCCCCGGCCCAGCACAGAGGGGTTCCGGGGACTCCCGAGACCTGGGACCCCCATCGCTGGGGCCCAGACCCCGTAACTGCCCTTCTTCCTTCCGCCATCACTCCTGCTCTGGCTCTGGGGGCAGCCCCCCCATTGCGCCCAGATGAGCGGCTGGGCCCCGCCTCCGTCGTGTGTAGTCCGGCAGGGCCATTTCCCCCACTGTGTCCCCTCTTTGCTGCCCAACCCATGGCACCTTTGCCCTTGCTCCCTGGCCCCACCCCTGCTGGCCAGCCCTCCTCGTGCAGGGGAAGTGCAGCAAAAGTAAGGCTCAGGCTCAGAATCTCCCTCTCAACGTATGTATGGGGGGAGTCCCCTGCAAAACCATGAGGGGAGCCGCTGCTGCCAAGCCTTCTGCCACGCTCATGATGGAGCCCAGCAGGTGAAGCGGCCACAGACACCATGGCAGTAGAGAGGGGCAGAACTGCCTCCCTCTTGGAGTCTTTCCCCAAGGGCGCCTCAGGTGGAGCCCCCACAGCCCCGTTGTCACCTGTGCCCCCTGTCGGCGCCGAGGTAATTGCTGCCTTGGTTGCTGGCAGGGAGGACTCTGGGGCAGGGGGGGGGTGACTTCACCTCCATCTTTGAGGAGATCAAGGTCTGAGCCTGATCACCCCAGGGGAGGATGACCTTTGCCAGCGGGCCTTGATCTGGGTGGCGGCTTGGTCATGCTGCCTCCTCCTCCTCTTTCCCCCTTGCCCCGGGCTGCCACTCTCAACCTTGGGACGCCCCTGGGTTCATCCATCTGCCCGGCCGCAGACTGAGGCTGAGGGAGGAACCTTTAGACACCTCCCAGGCAGGACCAGCGCTAGGGTTTTGAGCGCCCTAGGCGGACGGCAATTTCGCCGCCCCGCGCGCTGGTCCTGCGGCTCCGGTGGAGCTGCCGCAGTGGTGCCTGCGGGCGGTCCGGTGCTCTGCGGCTCTGGTGGAGCTGCCGCAGTGGTGCCTGCGGGCGGTCCAATGGAGCCGCGAGAGCAGCCGACCGTCCGCAGGCACGACTGTGGCAGCTCCACGGGAGCTGCCTGCCGCCCCCTCCGGACACCCTGGGCTGCTGGCTGCCGCGGCGGCGTCCTGACCCAGGGGACCCCCTGGGCTGCCGGCTGCTGCCGGCAGCTCAGACTCCCTCTCTGTCCCAGCAGCAGCAGCTGCTCAACCATTGAAAAAAAAATTGGGGGGCGCTTTTTGGCACCCTCAAATCTCGGTGCCCTAGGCAACCGCCTAGTCCACCTGAATGGTTGCACCGGCCCTGCTCCCAGGATTTCCAATAAGGCCTCACTACACAGCTAATCATACACTGTAGCTGTGGCGGTGGGAGGGGCCAGCCGCCCCAGGACAATCCCGGCTCAAATTGTGGGGTAGTAGCTGGGTGGTCAGGCTGTCCCCCTGCTTGCCACCATGGCTACCCTGCCACGTTCAGTCTGGAGGCTCAACAACCCCTCCCTAAGCTGGACATTGCACCTTTAGTGACGATGTAGATGCCCTGAGGCGAGGAGCCCTGGCCAGGCCCAGCAGCAGCAGAAGTGGGAACAGAACCCACATCTTCTGGGTGTCTGGCCTGTGTGTTAAAGGGGCCCTGGGTGGAGCAGGACCCTCCTGGCTGGGTACGGCTGGCGTCGTCTGAGGACTCTCTTATGCCCAGCAGGAGCTGTTTGACTCCAGCTGTTTGGTTCGCTCTGGGGCCTGACAGCCAGGCTGGGGTCCTTCCCCCAGAGCTCTATGGGGCTAAGGAGAATCCAGAGCCCCCAAGCTCCATGATGGGCAATATGGAGTTAAGCAGACCTCAGGGCCCCCCCAGCTCAACACTGGAGCTCAGCATACCAAGCACACCCTGCTGCTTGTGGCTGACCCATGGCTGATGCACGAAGTGGGGCTCTGTGCCAAAGGCTGCTCCTCCTGGTCACTCCCTGGTCCCCCAGCACCACTGTGCAGCCTGGGACATTCCTGAGCTCTTTGAGCCTCTGGTGGCGAGTTCCCCATCCTGCAGGGCAGTTTCAGAGCTGGATTTGGCTCCTGCCTGGGTGCTGCTGAGAAGCCCCCCAAGCCAGTGGGAGGGCTCTGGCTTTGCCGACCCTGTGGGGTGGCATTTGGCTGGGTGTCATGAGAAGCCCAGTGGGGAGGCAGGGGCAGAGCTGGGAGGGCAAAGCGCAGTGAGATGCCCCCTCCTTCCCTGGCACAACATGTTACAATCGCCAGTCACATCCAATCAGCCTTGCTTATGTTGAGGCCTCTCAGCATGCTCAATATTTCATGGCCTGGCTCCTGCCTGGCCTGCGGCTATCTGTCTTACGCTGTTGTTTCTCAGCTGAGCACCCAGCAACCCTGCGCACATCCCCGCTTCCCCCAACTCTGCTGAATGCCAGCCAGCCAAACACTGATGGCCAATGGCCACTCCCTAGTGCACAGTCTCACGGTGGGGTGTGTAGTGACACAGCTGTATGAATCACTCTTATCCTTAGTATCACTATCCCATTGAGCTGTACAGTGCCTCTTGCAAACGGCAAGCACTGTGCCCATCCTCAGGACAATAGCGCTCTGCCCTGCCATAACGCTTTGTATGGGAGCCACACAGAGGAACTTCACCATTGTGCACATCCTGCAATGCAGTGCCCAAGGGACAGGCCCTGCCATGCAGGCTACCAGACACTCCGAATTGTAACACGTGTGAGCAGTTCTGCTTTCATACCGCAGAGAGCAGTGGTGCCCAGACACACTGACTGACAGGCTGACTCCCACCCATAACCCCAGTGGGTGTCTTCACAGCTGTTCATCTGGGTGATCTCTCGCACACACAAACATACACACACACACACAGTGTCTTCACAGCAGTTAACCACCCTGGTGTTCTCACTCTCACACACACACGTGCGCGTGCACTGTGTATTCACAGCAGTTAGCCCTCATGGTCAGCACTGGGTCTCATCTCCTGGCATAAGCAGCTGCACTGCAGAGTCCAGCCGCAGTTACTGCCTCCTCACAGGTGCTGTGCTCTCCCATGTGCGTCGCTGGGACGTCTGGGGGGCACATCCCATGGTCCTTGGTGCAGCAGGGAGCTGAGCCGTGCTATGATTCCTTCCCAGTGAATAGTGGGAAAACTTGTCTGTCCTTCTGGGCACAAGGGGGGATTGTGGGAAGGCAGAGGAGGACTGTCAGCACTTAGGCGGTTCACCTAAGGCCTCACTGCAAAGTGGGTGGGTTCCAGCCCAACTGAAGCAGCTGCACCCATGCTTTAACCCCCATCCCCCCAGCCAGGCCAGCCAGCCCAGGTTGATAACACCACAAAACTCAGGTGAGAAGAGAGGAGTGGGGCTCAAGGCAACACCTGGGGAAGAATCTGGGCTTATTCTACAGTGAAAACACACACATGCCAGCTCAAAGCCATGTGCTTATATTAGCGAATTAACCCTCAATCCCCCTGTGAGGAGGGTAAGTACATGTCATTATCCCCATGTCACTGACTAGAAAGTTGAGGCTGAGAAGTGGAGTGGGTTGCCCAAGAGCACAAAGAACAGGTGGCCAAGCCAGGATTAAAAGTCCAGAGCCTGCTCCTATGTCCAGTTCAGCTCTCTGTGTGGCGGGCGGTGGTAGCTGTGTACCACAGCCAGCAACACACCTGTGTCCAGATCAATCTAGGGAGGATTTTAGGGGGTGGAGTGTAACTGTGAGTCCAGATTTGGCTGGGCCCTGGGGCTAACGCTCCCAGCCTGGCAGTCTGTGTATTGGGATTTTCCAGGACCACAAATAGTTCAGGTCTCTCTTCGATCCCAAAGTTACCTGCTTCCCAGTACAGCTCTCTTGCTGGCACCAGCCTACAGCCTGGGCTCAATAATGACCTAGAGAGGCAAGCACAACCTACTGATTCCTCAGCATCAGTTCTGGGGATGCGTGGGCTCTGTCCCAGCGCTGGACAGGCCTGGCCCTGTTTTAGCTTATGAGCATCCATGTGTACAGCTGGTGGCTACAGGCCAAACCCTGTCAATGTCACACCCCAGCACCATCACAGCCAGCACGCAACAGCAGAGGGCACAAGAGCACCTTACTCGGTGTAACCAGCGTGAGCGAATGGCTTGTCCCATAAGGGTTCGCCTGCAACAACTGGTCCCAGCCTTTCCAATCCTATTCCTGCTCCAGGACTCTAGGGTGGGACATAGCTGAAGGCAGAGCAACTCCCCAAAAAAGGATCTCTGGGCACAGTTACATGTAGGTTTACAAGGTCTTTTTCTTATCACATGGTCATTGCTCAGCCTTGGGATGTTAGTTTTCTGGTGCAATTTCTTTTGGGAGGAGCTATTGCAAATAGCCAGGGAGTTTGCGCTCTGCCTGGAGCTCTCTAACTAGAGTCAATTTTTGAGGCAGATTTATCAGCTGGGAACTGGGCATTGGGTTTGGGCTGAGAGGCCTGGGCAAGAGGGCTGCCGCTTGTCCTACCTGTGACCCCTTCTCTAGCAGAACTGGTGTAGCTAGTGTAAATAAACCAGTCAGGCTGAGAACATGCCCAGACTCCACGTCATGGATTCTTCCCAGGGGAAGCCAACCTGCCAGGCCCTGAGATCCGCTCCCCCTTGGTGGAGTGCTGACACCCTGGTTTGGGGGCTGCTTTACCATTGCCATGGCCCTGCTGTGGTCATTGACTCCTGTGCAAAGTGACTGTAGAATGCTCCCATCTGGACTGCACAGCATGGCACCCACTTGGCACTGTGTGAGTGGGTGTGGGCTGGGATGTGGGCTCATCACCTCTAATACAGAGCTGTGGTCTGCACAGGCGACAGGTCCCAGCATGCAAAGCTCCATCTGGGTCTGGATCCAAGCTGCATCCTCCTTTGCCTGAATGCCATGATGGCACTGTCCTAGCAATCTTTCCCAAATCTGAACCTTAGAGTCCAGAAAATGAGATACTAGCATGAATTTCCCTAAGCTTAATTACCAGCTTAGATTTGATAGGCTGCCACCACCCAAAAATATAGTGTTTTGGGGCACTCTGACCTCCCCACCTTCCCTGGGGACCCCAAGAACCCAGATCCCTTGGGTTCTTAAAACAAGGAGAAATAAACCATTCCCCCACCTCTCCCCCTCCCAGAATTTCCCTCCCTGGGCTATTCTGAGATACTGATCTAACCTCTTAAATCACCATACAGAGAAGCATCTCCCTTCCCTTCCTCAAAGAGGCAAACAGATTCAAGGAAAACAGAGAGAGATTTTATCACTCCCTATCTCCCCCACGCGTCCTGGTGAGTTATCCCAATCCCCTGGGATAAAACAAGGGAAACAGAGAAAAACCAATCAATCAGGTTCTCTAAAAAGAAATCTTTTAATAAAAGAAAGGAAAAAGTAAAGAATTATCTCTGTAACTTCAAGATGTAAATATTACAGGGTCTTATAGCTTACAGACACCAGAAAGAGACTTTCCCGCCAGTACCAATACAAATCAAAATATTCCCAGCAACTACACATATAAAAGTTAACCAGCCAGATCCACAATTGCAAATAGAGTTAAAACAATGAAAAAGCCTAAACCGCCTGTTTTACTTACTCTATGAAAAGAGACTTAGAGAGCCTGTAGTAATGTCTGGTCTCTCTCAGACCCTCCGAGAGAAGAACAAAGAACTCACACCCAAACTTCCCTCCACCCAGTTTTGAAAGTATTTTGTCTCCTGATTGGTCCTCTGGTCAGGTGTTTCAGGTCACTGTTTGTTAACCCTTTTATAGGTGAAAGAGACATTAACCCTTAGCTATCTGTTTATGACAGGCACATTGCCAGTGGTTCCTGTAGTCTTTGCAGGTTGGGTGGGCACATGGATCCCCTTGCAGAAGCTTGCAGGCTGCAGGGCTGCTCACCCCGCATGGACTCCATGGGTGTTCCCCTCTGCCTGAGGTTGCCTGGCTGCCCCCACAGGTTCTGCGTTGGTCTGTCCTGCTCCATGTCCTCCTCTGGCTGGTTTGCGGGAGGCAGTGGGGGGGATCTGGCGAGGGAGAAGGGAGTAGCGGGTTGGGGACTGGCAGGGGGTCCGGGCTGGGACAAACACTTTGGGCTCATGACAGCTTGGCTGTGGTTTATTTTCTGGCCACTTCAGGCCATTATCAGCTGGGGGGAAGGGAGAGTGCTATCTGCACCCCCTGTGATGGCCTGGGGGCTTGGCATGGTCACCACTACCCCTTCCCTGGCATTCCAGAGCTGGCACATTCCATAGGGAGGGATGGGGGTGCTGGAGGTGGCTTGCCTGGCTGCCAACACAGCACAGAGCCTGCAAGTCCTGGCACCCAACTCTTCTTGTTCTCAACAGGTTTTATTTCCAGGCTCGTCATTCCCCCTAAAGGGCTGGTGGAAAATACAATTAGAAACCAGCAAGACGAAGGTCGTGGCTGTGCCCTGCCTGGAATGCTGAGGCGCTGAGAGATGGGGGAGGAGAGAGAAGCAGAGAGCGCCAGAACAGCGCACTCGGCCACACAGAGCTGGGTGTTCATTTAACAGGACACAGCGAGCAAAGTAACCCCAGTTCAGCTCCTGATCCCAGAGCAGGAGAGATCGTGCAAGATTCAGGTCCCCACATAGGTACAGACCAAGCTCTCCGTCTGGGATAAACTTCTCCACATATGCTGGGCTGCTGTCGTTCTCCCACCAGAAGACAGGTTTTCCTGGCCTCCATCATTCTTGTTCCTTGTCTCTGAATCCTCCTGGGAGCTTCCTGTAACTGGGCAGGCCAGGGAGGGCCGAGAGCTCAGTCCAGCCACTCAGGCCTGTCCCTAGCCCAGCCGGCTGGGGCCAGCGGGTGGGGCTGTGCTAGTGCCCATGTTGTTCTTTCATTAAAAACTGCCAGATGGATAAACAGGAGTGAGGTGTTTATCTAACCTGGGGGGCTGCTGCCTTTTGGGCCGAGACCCTGGCAGGACGTGCGACAGTCAGTGCTCAGCAGGGCTGGGAAGCATTGGGTGCGGAGCGAGTGGGCGTGTGACGCTGGGGCACTGAGGCGAGCGCAGACCTTGAGACCCTTTAACCAAGTGCTGATGCTAGAGAAACTGAGCCCCGGCCTCCCACAAGCTGCACCAGGCACGCTGCAGGCCCCTTCGCTGGGCAGGCCACACAAGGGGTTAACGTACCTGTCTTTCACCTGCAGAGACCTGGGCTTTAAATCACAAGCACAAGTAGGCTGGGTGGGGCTGTCAGCATGTCCCCAGGGGCACAGCACAGCCAGGGGATCCCCAGATTGCAAGAGGGGTGTGCTGTGACTGTCAGAAGTGTGGGTGTGAGACAGAGAGCGTGCGAGTGACAGTCCCTAAGCAGCCAGCCTGCTGTGTGTTACAGGACTGGGGTAGCAGTGGCCTGTGAATTACTGCTGATGTGCATTGGCTGAGCTGTGTGGTCCCGAGGAACCCAGGGCTGGGATAGCAGGGGGGCTGCAGGTTGGGACTGAGGAGCATCGGCAGAACTGAGGGAGACTAGGGCTGGAATAATGAGGGACTGTGGGTCGGTTTGAGGGGCATTGATAGATCTATGGGGGAGGGAGCCCAGGACGGGAGTAGCAGGGGCTGCGGGTCAGGATTGAGCGGCCCCGGCAGAGCCAGGAGGGAAGCCTGAGTTGGGGAAGCAGGACTGTGGGTCAGGACTGAAATGATCTGGCCTCGCAGGGTCAGGTCACATTCCCCACGTGGTCTGATCTGTCTGAAATGGCGCAGGCTGCTGTGAGGCTGAGCTAGAAGAAAACACCCTCCCCCCACCCCCGTCAGTGCCTGGCTCCCAGGCTGGGTGGAAGGAAAGCCACAGGCCTGGAGAGGGCCCTGGCAGGACAACTGGGGCCAATGACACTTGAGGCCATCAGCTTGGCTCTCTTGGGGAGTCTCTCGTGGCCACGAGGGCCAACACCCCTCATGGGCATGCCAACTAGCCACAGTGGCTCTGGGCCAGGGGCATTGGGGGAGGCTTACTCTGAGCCAGGCCACTGAGCAGTTGGACCAGGATGTGATCCCACACTCCTGCCCCCCACCAGCTTCCCTGCTCCCTCCTCAATGCCCCTCACTGCCCATCCCCACGCTACCCAGAGCTAGCTGGGGTCTGGCCTGCAGCCTCCCTGCTCCCTGCTGCAAGGATGCTGCAAGAGGACCCTGGGGAGCTGAGTTTCCAAGGAGACAGTGGCTTGTTGCATCTGCCTTATATGGCCTGGGAAAGCTCCTGGGCCAGCAGCCTCTGCCCTGGCTCCTGCACTAACCTCCCAGCTATGAGCGCTGTGCTCCCAGCTCCCTTGCCTCCAGGAGTGTGTGTGTGTGTGGGCCTCTAACCTCCCATAATCGGAGGGGGTTGTTCAAAGGAGTGGGGGGATGGAGTGGAGCGTGTGTGGCATTTGTGGCATGTTGGGGGCAGGATGCACAGGGCAGGGGCAGGGGCAGGGCGGCATGTGTGGGGCTGGGGAGACATGGCCTAGCTCTCACGCACACCAGGGGTAGAGTGCATGTGGCAGATGTGAGTAGGTCATGGGGTATGTGTGTGTATGTGAAGGAGGGGAAGGCCTCTAACATCTATGATGTGGGGCTCTGTGATGGAGGGCACTCGCTTCTTGTGAGTACCTCCTCTTGGCTGGGGGCACTCCTGCACTCTGTCCTTTCTCCACTCCCAGCACCCTGTTGGCTTTTGCCCATCAGGTGGGTCTCTGGCCAAGTCACACACATGAAGGAACCCTTCCGGGATAACACAGTCAAACACATGGTTGGTTTTCTCCGGCGTCTTCAGCCCCATCTCTGGGCCTGTTTACATTCTAGTCCGTCTCTTGGGCTTTTAGTGCTGAGTCTTCTCCCCTTCTTGGGACTTAAGCCACTTCCCCAGCAGCTGTTGGGGGGACCCAGACCCACCCACTACTCTGGTCCCCACCCAAGGACCCTATAAATAGCAGCCACATGCTCATAGACTCATAGACTCATAGGTCAGAAGGGACCAATATGATCATCTAGTCTGACCTCCTGCACAAGGCAGGCCACAGAACCCTACCCATCCACTTTTATAACAACCCCTAACCCAGGACTGAGTTATTGAAATCCTCAAAATTGGTTTGAAGACTCAAGCTGCTGAGAATCCACCAGCAAGCGACCCATGCCCCACGCTGCAGGGGAAGGTGAAAAACCTCCAGGGCCCCTGCCAATCCGCCCTGGAGGAAAATTCCTTCCCGACCCCAAATATGGCGATCAGCTAAACCCTGAGCATGTGGGCAAGACTCACCAGCCAGCACCCAAGAAGGAATTCTCTGCAGTAACTCAGTTCCCATCCCATCCAACATCTCCCCGCAGACCATTGAGCAGACTTATCTGGTGATAATCCAAGATCAATTGCCCAAATTAAACTATCCTATCATAACATCCCCTCCATATACTTATCAAGCTTAGTCTTAAAGCCAGATAAGTCTTTTGCTGCTTCCCTTTAATAGTCACTGCTGCATTCCCTGGTCTGCATCCCACTGGCCCCATAACCATCTTGTTTCTCTGTCTGTTCCCAGTTTGAGCAGGGTCTCGTTCTGGCCTCTCTGCCAGGGGAACCTCACAACCTTCCCTCCCTTCCTTGCACCTTCTGCTCTCAGCCAGCCACTGACCCACTGTGTCCCTGCAGCTCCTTTTAACTGAGCCTGCTGAGCTCTGACTGGCTGCTTCCATGCAGCCTCTCTAGGCAGGCCCAGAGGATCCACCTGTACTACCCCCTTCCTGGGGCAGGGTGCAGTAGGACTGCAAGTCTTCCAGTGGGGGGCATCAAAGGGTCTGGTGCACCTTATCACAGGCTCCAGCTCTGCTCCTCCTGGCTCCTGGTGCACTGTGCAAGCTGGTCGCACAGAGACAGCCCCTGCCCGAAGCCAGGGAGTGGATGCGATGGCTGTGGGGAGTGGTGGTGGTGGTGGTGGTGGTGGGGAACGTGGCCACAGAGCAGCTCCCACATGCAGGGGCTGGTGCTGCGGCCAGCAGGAGCACATCAGGAGAGCTTGTGAAGGGGTGTTTGGAAGAAGCCGGGCAGGTGGCAAAGGCTAGCACCGCCCAGGTGGGGTGGGGGGGTAAAGGCCAGCAAGGTGGGCAGAGCGAATTCACGAGGGCCCTTAAAGCCAGGCCAAGCAGCACCTGCCTGATGTAGTGGCAGAGGAGACGCTGGTTTGGGAGATGCTGTGGAAGAAAATGTGGCAGGGTGTGAGGGTCCGTTGGGAGGTGTGCCAGGCAGGAGCCCAGGGCACCGGGGATAATGGAGGTGCCATCGCATGCTCACATGCCTGCCCCTTCCCCCCCCCCACACACTTCAGACTGCATGGGATCAGGATGGGTGGCCGGACGGGGAGGGATGAGGTTCCAGTTTCGAGGGAGGCCTAGGGCATGCTGGGATTTTGGCTCTAGCCCCACAGGCTCCTCAAGGGGCTCTGGCCGTCCTGACGTCACATGTGAAATCGTTCACTCCCAGCCAGACTGAGCAAAGGGAGACACTCTGGGAACTTCCTGGCCCGCAGGCAGGGGGTGGCAGGAAGGGAGAGAAAGGAGGGGGTGGGAGTGAGAGACCGATGATGGGAATCAATAGCAGGGTCGGGGGGAGGGGAGTGACCTAAATTTAGTAACAGCTAAAGAGCCTGGCTACTGCCACAATGGAGAGCTGGAGAAGATGGCTGAACAAACACGGTGTCTTTGGGGGCAGTGTGGGGAGCAGCCTGGGGTGCCTGTGATAATCCCAAAGTCAGAGTGGCTGGGGGCAGAATTCGATGGCAGCAGAACCAGGCTCCCCAAGGAGTTGCTCCCACTGGGGAGCTGGCTTCGCCTCCACATTTTGAGCACAGTTGCAAGTGCCTTGGGCTCTTCGTCTGCGCTGGGTGTGAATCCCCAAAGGAGTCACACGCTAGCATCCTGAGGGAATGGCAAGGTTGGCTTAGGAGAGGCCCAGCTCTGGGATAGCAGGGGGCTGCAGGTTGAGATTGAGGGGAACAAGCAGAGCTATTGGTCCATGGCTGGGATATCAGGCACCAAACAGCCAGGGACCCTGCAGCAGAGGTACCTTAGCTTGGGTTGGGCCACGGACTCAAAAGGCTCGGGTAGTAGATCAGACTTCTGCATTTGCAAGGTTTGGGATGCATCTGGGCATCAGCTCTTGGGATCAGCCCACCAGCATGCGCTGTGGGTCCTCGGAACATGGCTTTGGGACTGCAGAGAATGAGCAGGTGGGACCTGGGAACACCCTTGGGGGCTGCCCATTCAGTAGTGCTTGCTTCAAAGCAGAGATTCCCAGTGCCTGGAGCGTGAGGCCAAGTCCAGGTCAGAAAATTGAAGGAGACAAAGTGGGGAGGCGAACTCTGAGCCTAATGGCAGCCACAGAGGGCACCTTCTACTATCCCAGTGCAGCCAGGGGAGATGAGTTCAGGCAGCTGTCTTGGCCCCTGCAGGCTATCTGCCCCCTCTGAGTAGTGCAGCCCTGAGGCTGGCATGGGGGCGTATTGTTTGCTGACTGTGCTCATCCTGGAGTTGGAGTGACTCAACTGTTACAAATGCTGGGGAAACAGACATGGTGCTCCCTGCAGCAAGGTTAAGGAAACCTGGGAGTGATGAGAGCTGGTGTTTTGCCGTCGCATGGTAGGCTTAATAGAAAGCAGAGGTGGGAACTGGAGAGATCAGCTGCATTAGCTCATAGGCCTTCCCTGGGGGCTGGTGCAAGATGTGACGAAGTGGGACTGTTCTTAATGTTTCCTCTGAATACTGTGTGGGTGCCTCAGTTTCTGGCTGACCCCCTGTTGCCTAGCAACTAATGGTCCGGCCCTTCCCCCCTGCAAGGGGATGCTAAAGGTGTGGGAGAACAAAGAGGTCAGGTGACCTCCTGGCCCAGGGAAAGGAACTCAGCAGAGAAGGAGGAACTGGAGGGGGTTTTCAGTTTGGGAGCTAGATGGGGACAAGGAGTGAGGGCAGATGTGGAGGTCTGCCTTGCTGGGCCCCAGAATGGACCCTGCCAAGGGGTCCAGTTCTCTGTACTTACAAGCTCTGTTTTAGACTGTGTTCCTGTCATCAAATAAACCTCTATTTTACTGGCTGGCTAAGAGTCATGTCTGTCAAAGTTAGAATCAGGACTCACAATTTGTCAGACCACTCTGTTTTATTAGCACAGCGCTCTGCCAATAACATTCAGAATATGTGAGCGGCCATGCAAGGCCAAAACAGTCTTATTTATACAGATAAAAGAGCGGGAATCAGACAAAGGAACAAAGAAAGCAAAACTGTAAAATTCACCTGGGGCACAGCATGCATATTTTACTTCCTTACTAACTTTTTATGGATCTGAGGCTAATACTTCACCAATTGCCCTTAAATGGTGCAATTGTTCTATGTGAATGTCTGTATTCCTGACACCTGGATTGCAGCATTCCAACAGTTTTTCTTAAAGGTACAGACAGCATTTCTTTAATTCTTTTTATTTTTACAATATAATTTATTTTACTTTCACATGTCCGACTGTGAAGTTGGGGTGCAGGACCCTCTGGCTTCCCCAGGACCCCACCTGGGCAGACTTGCTGGGGGAAGCGCACAGAGGGGCAGAGGATGCTGAATGCTCCAAGGAGAGACCCGGGAGGTGAAGCCATGTGACCTTGCCCTACAGACAGGCTCCCCAAAGTCCTGACTGGCTTGGTGGGGAGAAGTTCCAGAGCATTGCCCCAGGGAACTCCGTGACACAGGGTAGTTATCTATTCTATGCTGTATTCTCCAGGTCCTAGTTTTCAATGACTCAAGCAATGGAGTTCCCAGCCTGTCTGTCCCTTGGGATAGTGTTCCCTGGGCTGGACAATTGCACTAGCAGAGAAGATCTCTCAGTATTCAACCTACATTTCCCTTCACTCAATTCCATCCCTCTGTTCAGTATACCCCTTGCTCTGCCGTAATCAGTTCTCTCTGCTTGGCATTTACAATCTGCAGGCCATTGGCATGTCCCACTTCAGCCTTCACTTGGCCCAGCGATGTATAACCTGCTCACATAGGCCTGCCCTTAAATTAATGGAGATATCCTCTCCTCCTAGGACTGGAAGGGACCTTGAAAGGTCATCAAGTCCAGCCCCCTGCCTTCACTAGCAGAACCAAGTACTGATTTTTGCCCCAGATCCCTGGGTGACTGCCTCAAGAATTGAACTCACAACCCTGAGTTTAATAGGCCAATGCTTGAACCACTGAGCTGTGGGACTGAGGCGCTCACAGCTGATGTGTGCTCTCCCCTCCCTGCTCCTTGAGTTGATGTTGAGAGGATGGATTCAGACCCTATCCTAACACCTCCTGCCTCTTGAACCTCTGAATCAGGGCGGGGAAGGGAGGCACTTTAAGAAAGGGATTGCTCTATTGTTCATCTTTCTGCTGGTTAGGTACGATGTGGTTTCTGTGCTGAATAGTCACTGTCGCTCATTTCCACTGCCAGGCAAATACTTGCCATGTTATTCATTAACTCAAGCAGTCATGTAACCATAGCACTGGACTAAATATTATTTGGCTTCATGGAGGCCCAGGCCTGACTGATTTCTGCTCGCTGCGCAGAAGTTATGCTCATAGCAGGGGTGTGAATGACAGGCGAGTTAGCACCATTCCAGCTGCAAAGGAGAGAGCGCTCTAATTGCTGAGATTAGCAAAGACTTTTCAGCCCAGAGGAAATGAGGCCCCAGCTCTGGGGGCTCAGTGGCTGGAGTCCTCAGATTAGTTCCTCGGACTTGGGCTGGCTTGTTCTTTAATGTGGATGCTGTCCTGTCATTGGTCTGTCTGGCAGATGATCCACCAGCAGATTGTGGTTCCTACCAGATTGGTCCTCGATCACAACTGCTCAGCCAGCACTTTATGCAAACACGTTCTAGTCAATGGGCCATCTGGGAATGGGGCATCACGAGCAGCCATGCCACATAATTGGCCATATGAGTGAGCCGGTGCCTGTGCCGATTGGCATATTGACGCTTACTAGACAGGAGGAGGAATCACTCTTTCTGCTTTACGGGAGATTGGTGGAGATCCCATCATGTGAGTGATGGAGCCAGTCCCTGGAGCTGGCGGACGTTCCTGGGGTAAGTTCTCGTCCAGGCTACTATTCATGCTGGTGCTGGCAATGCTCTGGCTTCCCTTGGATGCCCTTGGGAGTAAAATGGTTAACAGGGGCCATGGGTCCCTGCCAGTCAGATGAGAGTAGGAGGAGCCTCCCATGGGCTCTCCGCTTTCAGTCTCCTCTGGGTTGGGTTCCCTCCCAGCCACATGCTGGAGAGCACGCATCAGCATCCTGGAAGGACCCACTGGGCTGAGCTGCTCACTAGGCTGCCCTGGGTATGTGCTGTATGGCAGGGCAGTGCTGAACCCATCCTTGCCTGTTCCACTGGGGCACAGCGGGAACCCTGGCCATGCTGGCCTCCTGCCAGCATTTTGGTTCTGCTCTGCTCTCCAACCATGCTTCCTCCCAGCCCTTTCCGCCCCCTCCTGGGGCAGATCTGCAACAGCAGCATCATTGGAAAGTGCAGCCATGTGTCTCAACAGGCTGGATCCCTGAGCTGACCTTGTTACAGCCAGCAGGGGCGTCGGGGCAGGAGGGATTCAGACTAAAGGATCCAGATCCACCAGCCTCACACCCTGGCGCGACCCAGATGTGCTGCAGAGTCTCTTCCACCTCACCAAGAATGTGGCAGGAGTGCGCAGGCCCAGAAGCCCACCCTAGTCCTGCACCACCCCTTCTCCCTGTCCCATGACTGCCCCCGGAACCCCTGCCCCTGACTGCTCCCCTGGCTGGAGCCAGCCATGCCACCGCGCACCTCATAACACCAGGTCAGGCCCCGGCTCTGAAACTGTGCTGCCCCAGGAGCTCACTGAGGCTGCGGGGGAGGGGGAACAGCAGGGGAGGGGCCGGGGGTAGCCTCCCAAGGCAGGAGCTCAGTCAGGGGTGGCTATAGGCATTTTTCTGCCCCAAGCACGGCAGGCAGGTTGCCTTCTGCGGCTTGCCTGCGGCGGGTCTGCTGGTCCCGCGTCTTCGGCGGACCCTCCTGCCTGTGGGAAGTCCACTGAAGCCGCGGGAACACCTGCAGGAGGTCTGCCGAAGCTGCAGGACCAGCGGACCCTCTGCAGGCAAGCCTCCGAAGGCAACCTGCCTGCCGCTCTCGCAGTGCCGGCAGAGATCCCCGCATGGCTTGCCGCCCCAAGCACGCGCTTGGCGTGCTGGTGCCCAGAGCTGCCTCTGAGCTCAGGGGCTGGGCAGGAGGGTCCCGCTGGCTGGGGCCCACGGGCTGTAGTTTGTAGAACTCTGCTCTAAGTTCTCATGCTAAGGTCTTATCCCTCCCAGGCCAGCAAGGAAAGATAATCACAAATGGGGCTGGCTGCCCCTTCTAGTTCCTCAGGTGGTTGCCCGAGGCAGGGCCCTTGAAGCTGGGCCTGCTCTCCAGCAGCTGAGCCATTAGTGCCTTGAACTGCAGAAGCCCCTTAACCCTGTGACCTCAGCCAGCTAACTGGCTGCTGGTGGAGGGAGAAGGTTTTTCCATATCTGTACCCAGCAGAAATGCTGAGAGGTCAAAGCACTCGGCATTTCTCCTTAGCTGAGCAGTAATAATATTTTACAGTTGCTGTGTGGATCGTTTTCCCGCTAATGAACCCCAAAGCGGTTTACAGACTGTACACCAGAATCATTTCTCCAACCACCAAAATGGAGCCACTTCTGGGGCAGAACATAGCAGCTGCTTAGCAGCTCCCAGCAGTGGCGTGTGGCTGTTTGGGATGCAAGGATGTGAGTACTTTAGCCTCCTGAGATTGCAGGGGGAATATGGATCAGTGGACTATTGTTAGCGATGTTGGGATTTGGCCAGGACTCCATGGTTAATAGCCACCCTTCCTTTCTCTTGTGCTGGGCAATGTTTCCAGAGTGCTCAGGGCCCGGGCTTAACATGTCGGTTTGCGCCTACATCAGCACAGCACCCCTGAGCGTCCTGCAGGATCAACACCGATTCTGAGGGAAGCAGCCACCTGCCATGGACCCATCTTGCCAATGTTTGCACGGGGCGTGGACTGATCAGATTTGACAGTCGCCTACTACTCTGTCCCCAGAGTTGTCCCTGGAACCCTTGCCCCTATTTACTGGGATGCAGGGGGCCAGGAGAGCTCTGTTCATGCAGTCTGTATTCCCAGCTGACTCAGTGCTTACTCGCTGGCTTGTGCCCCTCTCCTGGGGCCTCACTCCCTCTCCAAGCTGAGGGTAAGGTCCTTCCCTGTTATAGGGAGCAGCTCTTCGCTCAGTGTCTGTGCCTCCATGTCGCTCTCTCTCTGTGCCTTTCCCGGGGGATGATCCCACAGGCTCAGAGAGCTGGTGTGTCTCCTGAGAAGGCTCCCGTCAGGTGTTAGCAGCCAGCATCACCCTCTGATGTCCTTTGTGCTGATTGCGAATCCTGGAGAGCCCAGGAAGAGGATGCTGATGGGCTTCTCCTCTTAAGTGATGCCAGGCTGTGGCATCACTGCAAGGAGGCCCAGGAGACTGGCCGAGTTACTAATGCCCGATTAGCACATTGCGCCGCTTACCGTGAAGCTCACAAGCCATGGGCAGGCAGGGGCACTTGGGGATGTCCACAAAGCCGGAGGTGCATCATTTATTGCATCCAGAACGTGGCGCAGGGAGGGGCCAGGCCGAGCCATGTGTCCGCGCTTCCCCTGCTCATTAGCAGGAGAAGCTGAGCCAGCTGCATCTGGTTCTGGTGCTACGGCTGTCCGGGTTTGCAAAGAGGGTGGGAGGAGGGCCGGGGGAGGGGGAGTGCAGGTCCTAGAGAAAGGCACATGTCCCTTTAATTGCACCAGCCCAAGGAAGTTTCATGTGAGCTGGAAACGCAGCTCTCCCTGGTGAAGTGAGGGCACTGGGAGTAGAAGATAAGTGCTTTGCAGCCTCTTAACGCTTATGGGATGTGACGGCTGCAGCCAGGCGTGCAGGCAGAAGATTGCACTCTGATGCTGTCTTTGGGGTGGGAGGAGGCGGAGGAGAGAGGTGAGTCTCTGCAGTAAAGCACAGGAGCACAGCCAGACCCACAACCAAGCCCTCTCCCGTTTCCCGTCCACGTTCACACATACGTGTGCCTTTCCGATCCCTTCGGCAGCACCTCGCCAACTGCTGTGCCACTGCGACCTGCCCCCCAGGAGGAGCCGAGCATCCTAGCACTGGGGTGGGGAGGTGCGGGGCTCAGTCCATGCCCAGGGACAAGGGTGAGGTTCCATCTATCAGAGGAGACGCTGGCCAAATGAGGGGTGATGTCAGAAGAAAGCCCCGCCTCCTCCCACTAAGAGCTGCCCTCCCAGTTTGCTGCACTCGAACCTGCTAATGCAATGGGAACAGCCACAGGGAAGGTGGGGGCTCAGCTCTCAGAGGAAACCATCAGGAACGGGAGCAGGGCACAGCCTTGTCCATTGGGCCCTTCAGTTGGTGCTATTGCCATCGGCCCACACCCCATTCCCTCCGTTAGCCACACTCCTGCCCTGAGATCCATTATTGCCCTGCTGGCCCCAGGGGCGCGAAACTTTCCTGTTGGTTTGTTTTTTAACCAGCATCAACCTTACAGTCATTCTGCAGTAGCCCCTGTGAGTTCAGAAGGGTTCCCTGGAGGATAGGCTGGGGCCCAGGCCGATAGCTGAGTACAGCTCAGGTTAGTCCCAAAATTATAGCCCCACACCAACAAAAGAAAATATGCTGGGATTCCACCATCTCTTGGGGGCTAAAGCAGGGTGGGGTTGGATGGGAGACCCCGGGGGAAAAGAATCAGTGCTTGGAGAAAAGCCCAGGGGTGTGTAGGGAAGAGGGCTGCTGTGTGTAGCAGCCCTGCCTGGTCTGGGAGACGTGCGGTCAGTGAAGCAGGGACTGCAGGAAGAGAAAGGATGGTCTCATAGCTAAGGCACTGCAGTGGGACTAGGGCTTGTGGAGATACAAACAATCCCTGCTCTGGGGATGTCAGAACTGGAGCTGGTGCTGTGATTCCCCCTGCGAGCAGACATACCCCTGCCAGTGCACGAAAACCAGAAGTCAGCTGCGGTGGTGTGAGTGATAGGAGGGATCAGCCGCCTGGGTCTGATCCTGTGTGAGGCCCTAGGCAGGTACTGTGTGGCTAGCCCGTCCTGCTGCTCAGCCACCGTGGCTACGTTGTTTTAGTGCACTAGCTGAATCCAAGCTAGTGTGGGTATGGCCAGCTGAGCTGGACATGTCCCCTGCCAGCTGGAGGGTAGATATACCCTTGGCTGGTTTCTGGGGTGTAGCGCCTGCTCCATAGCTACTCACCCAGCTGGCTGTGGGCTTCTTGCTCCCAGCACAAAGAAGCAAAGGGGAGAGCTTCCTCCTCCCCATGCTCACTGCCTCCCTGGCAGTGGGGCACCGTTCTCTGTGCAGGTGTGAGGGGCAATACAGGCCCAGGGCCACGTCTCTGCGAGTTCTTTGTTCACCTCTATAAGCTGGCTGCCCTAAGCAAACTGGCAAGTGTCCGTGTCAAGCACTCTGCAGGCACTCCAGCAAACAGTGACTGGATGCTGGGTGGTGCTAGGCACACCCTGGAAGAGCTGCCCCCAACTCTGAGTCTTTGCCCTGGTATGTGCTGCTCAGCGAGGCACTTAGCACTCAGTTATCCAAGGCCATACAGTGGAGCAGATAAGGTGATCTCTGCTCCCCTAAGCCCCCAGCAGAGAAAGCGGAGATGGCGGAGGGGAGAACGGCATGCCCATCCTGCTGCCAACGCTGAGTGATTCCGAGTTCTTTCCACAGGCGGCCCCAAGTGCTGAGACAAGCCAGACGGGGCAGGAGTGATGGGCCGCCCCTTTTAAGGAAGCGAGGACCCCAGCAGGAGCTTTTCTCCGTCACACCGGGAATGCAGTCTGCTCTCCTCCAAAGGGAGAGCTGCTGTCATTGCAGAAAGGAGCCTCCTCACTCTCTTCACACCCCTCCTGTGCCTACCCACAGCACTGTGTGCCACCCCGGGGAAGCTGGGGTCTCCCTTGTGACACTTGTGAGGAGGGCTGGGGGCTGCTGATGCAGGTGAAGGGAAGGGATTCATCTCTGTGTTCGAGAGGCCTGAGGAACGCTCCGCTCACGTTTAAAGTGAATTTCTTGCTGGTGAAAGCTGGTGGATTGATGGCCCTGGAACCTGACGCCCAGGTGAGCCCCAGATAGAGTCACCAAATGTCCCGATTTTATAGGGCCAGTCCCTATTTTTAGGTCTTTTTCTTATATAGGATCCTATTACCCCCACCCCATCCCGCTTTTTCGCACTTGCTGTCTGGTCACCCTAGCCCCAGAGTAGGGGCAGGCTGGGCAATGACAGTGCAAGCCTTTTTCCTCCTGCCCTCCAGTGTGCCCCTGCCATGCTCACACCCAGACACTAGGATGATGGGCATGGTGTAAAACCATAGCCAGCCAGACTAGATAGCTGGGTAGGTGATTTCAAGCCAAACGCACAGGCTTACAAAATGTGGATAATGTTTGGGTGCTTGTCCAAACTGACTCCCAGCCTGGTGAGGTTCACACATCACATGCTTGTACTGAACCCACATAGTGCTGGAGATTTCCCCTGCAGCACTGTGAATATTTCATTTCCACACATGGCCCAGCTCTAGAGTTACTGCCTTTAGCTGGTAATCAGACTTCCAAGGTCCCACACTACCCCACCTCTTCCCCGCAGGTCCTGCCCCTGCCCTCGAGGTCCAGCCCCTGCCATTTCCCCCAGGTGCCGCCCCTGCTCCATCTCTTCCCCCCAAGGCCCTGCCCCCATCACTTGCAGAGTCTTCACCAGCATGGCCAAGGCCACCTTGTGTGTCACCTGGGGGCTGCACAGGGCCATGCACCACTGCAAGCTGCACAAGCAGCCTGGCCCCAGAGGCAGCAGCTCCTGCTCCTTTCTTCTGCTTAGGGTTCCCCTCTTCCACAGATAAAAAAAAACAAAACCGGTCATCGGGCCTTGTTAAATGGCACCTGGGCACACAAGCCGAAACCCGTACTGTCTGAGCGAATACCAGGCGAGTGGCAATCCTACTCTGCTCTCCAGTCTTTGCCGTTGGCCCTGCTGTAAAAGATCTGACTCACCAGCAGTGTTCCCCCTTGTGACTGGGTGTGGGGTAGCAGGTTCTCCTGCTAGCACCCTCTGCTGAGGGTTGCTTTGGCCCTGCTGCAGTCTGCCTCCTCTCCTGACTTGGCCTTCCAGCCAGGTCACATTTTGGACCCAGCCCTTCTGGGCTAACAACATCCAACACACAATAGTTCAATGTCTTTATAAAAATCTTTGGCTCCACCTTTGGGACCCATGGTCCCCAAACCCTTCTCTCAGGGCTCTCTGTTGTCCTTGTCCACTTCTCAGGGGCCTCATTCCTTCCCCAGTGGCTGGTAGGGGAACCCAGGCCCACCATCTACACTGAATTCCAGCCTGGGGACCCAGGTCTGCTCTGTCAGACTGCTTGCTGACTGCCATCGCCTTGCACTTACAGTAGTCTCTTGCTCAGTCCTTCTCCCCACAAACTCACTAGGTTCACCCTTTCCGCAGGGCCACGGCTCACAGGGCTCTCCCTAGGAATCCCCCAGCAAAATCCCAAATGAAGCATAAAAAGTCAGCTCACTCTGCCACATTGCGCTGGATCATTTCCCCTGCTCTGTTCCACAGCCGAACACGTCCCTAGGCTCCCTCCTTGGAAGTCCAGCTCCTGCCCTGTCTCAGGGCTCAGCACCTGGGTGGCTGCTCTGTCTCTCTCCCAGCCTCTTGCTAGATGTCTCTACTTAGGAGAGGATCCCAGGGCCAAACGTCCCCTAGGTTTCTATTGACCCTGCAGGCCTCTCCACACTCTGTTCCCTGAGAGAGGCTGCGGAGTTCCTTCTTCTCTCTCTTCAGCGCCCTTCTTCAGTCTCAAGCACCCCTGAGGCTTTTCCATCACTGCCTCCAGCTTCCTCCTGGCTCAGGATAACCCGCCTGTGGTCCAGGCTGCCTGGCCTCCCAGACGTCTCTCAGCCTTCAGCCCAAGAGAGGAAACTCCCAGCTACTTCTCGCCTGGTGCTCCTCCTTGGCCACTTCTCCATTGCCCTCTGTTCCTTCCTGTATGCAGACCCAGCTCCGTGCATTGGGTTTGATCACCAGTTATGCCTAAAACCCCGCCGGTTGCCACCTAGTGCCCTCACTGGGCTCAGGGTCCTGTTAACCATGTCGTTGCTTGTAACCCACATCCCATCCCACCACTCTGGGACCCCCCTGCAGGGGCTGAGCTATCCCAGGTGCCTTCGAGGAAGACCGGCCGTGCTGGTGTCTCTGATTTCAGCATACATGTCTCATCTCCCCGTGATCTTGGAGGAGGGTCTGGTCTGCCAGATGGGAAGGTTATTTGCACCACAGGCTTTGCCAACATTCTGGACCTTCTGCCACATGGAGTTTGCTGGGTCACCTGTAGACATTTAAGGACCAAGGCTCTCCCCTACAGACCCATGTGTCACTGTTGATACATCCAGCTCAGAGTGAGCCAGTGCCTTGAACCTGGTACTACTGCCCAGAATGGACCCTGAGAAACATGGATGCTCCATTGTCTCTGAGAATTTCTTCTCGGGCCCTGGGAACCTAGGAGCATGCAGGGATGCATTAGGAATGCACATCTGTTCCTGTGGATGTGTTCGGTCTCCTGCAGGGAGACAGCTGAAGAACAAGGCATCACCAGCTTCCTTGGGCCTGCAGGAGGGGAACTAGAGGCTCTCAGACCAAGAACACCTCTGCAGATGGTGTCTCTCAGGTTACCAACCCCAGCTCAGAAGTGTTTTCCGGCAGGCTCTGGGCTCTCTTGGCTCTTCCCAGAGGGCTGAGGAGAGTATTCGCTGGGCTCAGCTTCACCCACACTCTAGGCTGGATAGTTCAGCTCCTCAGCACCTTGTGTGTTTCAGTTTAGGGTTATCCTCCCCTATATCAGTGCCGCGGCCGGTCTGTTTCCTCCTGGCTGGGGGAGCTAGAAGTTCTGTGGAGTTTTGTACTTTGTTACAGATGCCAGTTCATAATTGGCTTCCCCTTCTAGCCAACGTGTCAACCAGCCATCACCAATTCCCAGCTGTAGGCCTCCTCACACCGGCGGACTAGCTCCGGTGGCAAGGCCTGGTCAGTAATTACTAGTTCAGAATGGTGAGGAGTTTCTTACGTTCTTCACAGATAAGCTGTTAAGGCTTCTGGGGCATTGGAGAGCAGGAAAAACGAGTGCCTGAAGGAAGAGTGCCCCCTGGCCTAGCTGGAGTTAGTGTCTGGTGAGGGTGTCGACAGTTCTTGGATGACAGAAACCAAGACTTGGAGAGTCAGACCAAGAACTGGAGTCAGAGTCAGGAGTCAAGAGCAGGTTGGAAACAAAGCAAGAGTAGAGCTTGGAGCTAGGCTGGAGCAGGAGGAGGGCTGGAATCCGAGCCAGGCTGGAGCAGGCTCAGGCCTGTGGAGTCTATCACCACTAGCAGGAAGAGCGAGTTCCATGCAATGCCATGATGTTGGGCAAACTGATCTGCTGCTCCTCCTCTGAGGCTTAGATACCTGCCCTGAGAGCCACCAGACCAACTCCTGACTTGTGGATGGGCTGGAATCCCGCACAGGAGTGACTCATCCCCGCATGCAGCTTACTCAGCTCTAGGTCAGGGCAACTCCTCACCTCATGTTGGGATTCTCTGAGAGTCACCACTTGTGGCTCTGATCCTGTTGCCTATGGCCTGTGGGCTGGCTGGAGCATAAACCTGCAGGATCCCAAACCACTTCCTCCTAGGGGCAGCAAGGGCGTCTCAGTTCTGGGATCACTAGGCCACATGTCACATATCTGCCAGGTCCCTTTTAGGCGGAGGCTGAATTTTCAGGCCATGAACGATCAGTCTCTGGCTGGTTTCAGACTGGGGCCTGTTGGCCATTGGGTTCATGGGCATCCCTCAGCAGCGTTGGATCTGCTGGCGCTGGCTGTGTCCATGGTGACTAAGAGTGGTTGCTGGTGAGTGAGGAGTTACCCTACAGTGGTTAAAATCATAACTAAAGGATAGGAGTCAGCACCAAGGGGTTTGCAGTGAAGTGCCCCTCCACCCCTCCTAGCTCTGTACCATCTCTCTTGTGACTCAGTGCATGTATAAGGCCTCTTGGCACGATATTTGCAAACACAGGGCAGGCTGTAATGAGCGCACAGACAGTATGCAGTTGAAAATCCCTGCCCCGATGCAGGACTTCTGTCAGGTTTCCTCATCACCTGAAGCTTGTTCAGAAGACCAACTTGTGGTTGCTCACCACTTTAAGGACCCCAGAGCAGAAATGTGTCCTTTAAAAGATCATCCCTGTACACCAGGAAGAAATGAACTCCTTTGCAGGGGCAATTGGCACCAACAGATCTTCCCTGCGCAAGCCAACTGGCCGCTGGTATCTCACTGGATCCTGAAGCTTGTGCTATTAAATCAAAGTCTGACACTGGAGCCCAAGTGAACATCGCTCCAGAGCACACAGTGCACAAAGCCAGGCCTCGTTCCTAAGGAGCTTCTCTTGGGCTAAAGAGGGGGACAGCCTAAAGGACAAGGGGCTAGGAAGCTAGGGACCAGGCAAAAGCAAATTGTATCAAGGCCTGGACTCAGGAAACACCAGATGTGGGCTAAAGGCAGGTTCAGGCCTTTATCTTATTGTATTGTATAGATCCATTTTACTTCAACATGGTGGCTTGAGGCAGAATTTTTTGTTTCCAATTTCCTGATTGGAAAATTGAAACATTTCATCAAAATCCACATTCTCCTGGGGAGAAATATTTCATGGGAAAAACTTCAAGCACCTTTGTTGAGAGATTTATGCACCTTCCTTATCCTCTCCATGGAGCCCAAGTGAGACACGCTGAAAGCTATGGGGCTAAGACCTCAGGGTTAACGGATCAGCTAGTTAATGGTCTCAGACCGGCCCTAAGGTAAAGATCCTCATTAAACCTTTGCCCCAGATTCAGATAGCAAAGTGTAGGATGGACCTTGCAGGAATGACTAGTGTGAAGGGCAGGGAGATGTTGGACTTGGTCCATGAGCTGTGAAGTGTCTAGTCAGTGACGAGCTCTGCGATGATCTACATGCTACAGTTAATCTGCTGAGCCTTCCATTTAAACCTGCTCTGTTTAATGCGGAGCGTTCTCTGAATCACTGAAACCCAGTCTCTGCGTGGCCCAGGAGATGCTGTAGCTACAATGGGGAGCATTAGCTGCTCCATGTGGAATGAGGAGCAGTGACTCAGAGCTGGTGGCTCCAAACAGACAGAACTTGCTACAAACTGGGAGACCTAGGCCTGGTCTATACTACACGTTTAAACCGATTTTAGCAGCATTAAACCGATTTAACGCTGTACCCGTCCACACTACGAGGCCCTTTATATCGATATAAAGGGCTCTTTATATCAGTTTCTGTACTCCTCCCCAACGAGAGGAGTAGCGCTAAAATCGGTATTACCATATTGGATTAGGGTTAGTGTGGCCGCAAATCGACAGTATTGGCCTCCGGGCGGTATCCCACAGTGCACCACTGTGACCACTCTAGACAGCAATCTCAGCTCGGATGCAGTGGCTAGGTAAACAGGAAAAGCCCCACGAAATTTTGATTTTCATTTCCTGTTTGCCCAGCGTGGAGCTCTGATCAGCACGGGTGGCAATGCAGTCCCAAATCCAAAAAGAGCTCCAGCATGGACCGTACGGGAGATACTGAATCTGATCACTGTATGGGGAAACAAATCTGTTCTATCAGAAGATGAAATGCCAAAGCGTTTGAAAAAAAAATCTACAGGCTACACAGTGCTGCGTGACAAGCGTAACGGGAAGCCAGAGACTCAAACGGATGCTCATGGAGGGAGGGAGGGGGTACTGAGGACTCCAGCTATCCCACAGTCCACAGCAGTCTCCGAAAAGTATTTGCATTCTTGGCTGAGCTCCCAATGCCTGTAGGGTCAAACATATTGTCCGGCGTGGTTCAGGGAATAGCTCGTCAATTTCCTCCCTCCCCCTCCCACGTGAAAGAAAAGGGAAAGAAATCGTTTCTTGACTTTTTTCAATGTCACCCTATGTCTACTGAATGCTGCTGGTAGACGCGATGCTGCAGCAGTGAAGAGCAGTATCTGCTCCTCTCCCCTCCCTGGTGGCAGATGGTACATGCTTGATAACTGTTGAATACCCCTGGCTGGCCTCAGGGGCGCCTGGGTAAAAATAGGAATGATTCCTGGTCATTCCCAGTAGATGGTACAGAACGGCTGGTAACCGTCATCATCATAGCCACGGGGGGCTGAGCTCCATCAGCCCCCTCCCTTTCTGGGGTAAAGAAAATATTCTGTACTGCCTGGACTATCATAGCAGCAGGATGCTGGGCTCCTCTCCCCCGTACCGCTTAATGTCCTGCCTGGACTGTCATAACACGGGGAGGCTGCCTCCCCCTCATTTTATCTCACTAAAAAGTCAGTGTTTCTTATTCCTGCATTCTTTATAACATCATGACACAAATGGGGGGGGGGACACTGCCACGGTAGCCCAGGAAGGTTGAGGGAGGAGCGAAGCAACGGGTGGAGTTGTTGCAGGGGCACCCCCCGTGAATGGCATGTAGCTCATCATTTCTGCAGGATCTGACACGGAGCAGCTGTACTCTCTGATACACTGCTTCTCTAGTACACTTGCCCCAAATTCTAGGCAGGACTGACTCTACTTTTAGAAACCATAAAGGAGGGATTGACTCGGAGAGTCATTCCCAGTTTTGCTTTTGCGCCCCCGGCTGACCTCAGCCAGGGGCACTCATGATAGCAGCAGACAGCACAGAAGGACAGATAACCGTCATCTCATTGCCAGATTACCCTGGCAGCAGACGGTACAGAACAACTGGTAACCATCTCTGCTATCATGCAAAAGCAAATGAATGCTGCTGTGTAGTGCTGGAGTATCACCTCTGTCCGCGGCATCCAGTACACATACGGTGACTGTAAAAAAAAAAAAGCTGAACGGGCTCCATGGTTGCCATGCTATGGTGTCTGCCAGGACAATCCAGGGAAAAAGGGCGCAAAATGATTGTCTGCCGTTGCTTTCCCGGAGGAAGGAATGACTGACGACATTTACCCAGAACCACCCATGACAATGATTTTTGCCCCATCAGCCACTGGGCTCTCAACCCAGAATTCTAAGGGGTGGGAGTGACTGCGGGAACTATGGGATAGCTACGGAATAGCTACCCACAGTGCAACACTCCGGAAATCGACGCTAGCCTTGGACCATGGACGCACACCGCCGAATTAATGTGCTTAGTGTGGCCACGTGCACTCGACTTTATACAATCTGTTTTATAAAACCGGTTTATGTAAAATCGGAATTATCCCATAGTGTAGACGCACCCCTAGAGAAAATATTGGATACCTTCCTCAGGTCTGGGTAAGCTGAACTTTCGCAGGCTCTGCAGGTGGGGAAGGACAGGCTCTAAGTAAGCCTGCTCCTGGGGATGGCCTCTGCCAGAAGTTACATCACCCTCTGGGCTGCAGTATGGCCAGGGATCCAGCCCCACAGGCTAGATTCTCGGTCTGTGCCACATGAGGCCACAGAAATGGAAATTTCCCACCATCTCCCCGTCACACCACTTTGCCTTCCTCCCCACACCTGCATGTTTCTCCATAGTGTAGGAGCTGCACAGCAGGGAAAGGCAGCTGTCATGTGGAGTCTTGATACTCTGTAGGAGGGGAGCTAGATATGGCAATTACATCTTCTTTCCCTCCTCTTTGGCCCTCCTGACCTAGCATGGCTGCACTCCCCCAGCCAGCTGCAGTGCAAGGCTCTCCCTGCTGTATGCAGGAGTCTCCTCCCTGTCAAAGTGCAGAGAGCTCCTGTACAGTGTTGGGGCATTTCACCTCATGGTACATTTGAAGAATTTCTTCAATAAGCCAAAGGCTCCTGAAAGGTTGTGTAACACTGCTGCAGAATCCCCCCCACACCCTCCGACTGCAGAACTTCCCCACCTGCCACCAAATCTGCCCCACCGTGACATTCCCCTGCTGCAAGATTCTTGCCCCAGTGCAGAATTCCCTCCTCTGTTGAATTCTCCCCGCTGTGGAACCCAGCCAGCCCTCACCTCAATTCCCCTTCACAGCAGAATTTCCCCCGGGCTGCGGAATTCCATGATCTCTGTGTGTATATTCTGTGTGCTGGTAGTGCATCATGTGTGTGTGCACTCCATGTATGTATGCATGCTGTGTGTGCCTTAGTGTGTGCATGGTGAGGGAGGGCAATCTGCTAGGGGAGATGAGCTCAGCCGATGGAGCTAGGCTGTCCCTGGTGGTTTGCACCATGCACTGATGTGATTCCTTCTGACAGCTCCTCCACACACCACCAGCAGAATGGCGGGTCTCCCTGAAAGCAGGGGCCAGGGCAGGGTGCATGGTGCACAGAGACCAATGTGGTTGAGCCCCTGAGAGTGTCAGGATGGAGACCCCCTGTGCCAGCCTGTGCCACAGGCACCCAGAGCACTGTCCTCTCGGGCTTTCCAGGAGCACAAGGGATAGAGACTACCGAGTTCCTCAGTCTCACTTCCCCTGCCCCCTCACATCACACATCCCCAAATCACCCCCTCCCAGACCATGTTCTCTTCGTCTCAAAGGCTCATCCCAGGGAGACACCCTGCTCTCACCCCCCCTCTGAGTGTCTCTTCCACACTCTGTTACGTCACAAACCCCTGTTCCTGGGCAAGCCAGTGGGTTTTCTGCTAGGAGACAGGGCCAGGCCTGCATCATGTCCCGTCCTGTGCTCACCCTCCTTCCTGTCTCAGCTGCCCGGCTGATGGTGCAGTCCAGCCTCTAAAGTTGTGTTACCCAGGCTCCCCTCACTGCTCCAGACTGGGCCCTCCAGCTTGCACAGGGTTTGCTGCTGAATTGTAATGCAGCCAAGCCACAACTGCCACTTACCCAGCTTGGGCGAGAGGCCATGCTCTGAACGCAGGCCTTACTGGCCCCCCCTATCACGGTCAGGTCCAATACTTCCCCTTCTTCCTCTTCACATTCCCCAGATCTGCCAACACTCTCCTCCAGGCTTCATCATCTTCCTCCTCCGCCTCCTCCAGCCCACTCAGGACATCACTGCTTAGATCAACTTTCTGGTATGTTGCTCACCCTCCTCCTTGGGCTCCTCGACTGGCTCCCCCTTCTCCAGCATGTCTTGTCCTCCCCTGTGAGTCCCTTCTCAACTCTGCCCCCACTCCACTGAGCCAGCAATGTCATCACTTGTTTATCCCACCAGGGCCTTCACATCTTCTGCCTTATCAGGAGCGGCGCCACAGTTTTTGCTGCCCTGGGCAGCAGCGCTCCTCCTCTGAGCATTCGGCGGCGGGGGTCCTTCCGCTCTGTGTCTTCGGGGCATTTCGGCAGCGGGTCCCGGAGCGAGTGAAGGACTCGTTGCTGAATTTCTGCTGAAGACCTGGAGCAGAAGGACCACCTGCAGCCAAATTTCCGCCGAGGGCTGCAAAATGCCGTCCCCCAAATCCTGCCGCCCTAGGCGACCGCCTAGGGTTGCCTAGTGGAAGCACCGGCCCTGTGCCTTATGCATGGAACTCTCTCCCCCTACTCGGCCAATAAAGCTACTACTGCCCTGCTTCAAATCCCCAGCAGGGCCAGAGGATTGCAGCTTAGCAGGGAACACAGGTAGGTTTATTTATTTCACATTTTCAATGGCTCTACACTTCCTACGGTAACCACATGCTCCCATCACTGCTGCCTCCCTCCCCTCCCTGCGTCTGCTGCGCCTTCATAGCGTCTGTTGTTCTATATCCAATGGTAAGTTCTTTGGGGAGCACAAGAATGCTTAGGGTTCTTCAGTTCCTGGCCCCAGTCACCTGAGCTGGGGCAGGGTCACAGGACCAGCATCGGTCTCCCGTGGCTCCAGTGGCTACTTTTGTTTTTGGTAGATGAAATGCAAATAAAATAGACTGTCAGTCCCAAATGACAGCCCTAGGTGAACACAGCCCCAGACACCAAACCCAGCCTGAGATAGGGGAATCCAATGCCTGACCCCACCTGGCACATCAGAGGATCGTCTTGCTTCTCATTGGACATTTACCAAGACCTGCTCTCTGCGGGTCTCTAAGGCCCTCAGCCCATCTGGCCAGTTCCTGTGCTCAGTCCTGCTCCATTTGTTCAGAGCTGAGATACAGCTGGGGTTAGGTGAGAGGAGCTCAGCTGAAGGAACTGGGTGAGTGGGTTGGCCTGTGCCAGCAGAGGGCCCTGTCAGCAGTGCTCTGGGTGTCCTCTAGAAACAGAAACAGTATCTTCCTTGGTATTGCTTAGCTGCCTCTGTTCCTCCCAGAAGCCTAACCTTGGTGTGGAGGGCCTTGCTGTTCCCTTGGCCAGCTGCACCCACTTTGTATTTGGACCTAGCATTCTCTGCCCCTGCCGGGGGACTCCTGTTTACCATTCTTCTCAGAGGATTTCTCCTGTTCTAGTTTCCTGGTGAATAATGCTTTTGTAACCACCTGGGCTAGGAGGGAGATTCTTTTGGCTCAAGAAGAGGTTGACATGAAAGTTTGTGTCCAGCTGTCCATGAGTCTCTGAACTGGGAGTCTAATAAAGTTGTGTGGGCCATGCTGCAGTATTCTAACATTTCTAAGTAAGGAGCCATGAATCCACCAGTGCTATTATTTTATCAAGTTCTTTGCTCTTTTCACTGACTTGTCTGCCTACCCACATGCCTGTACATGGTAAGGGCTTGACACATTGCTCTTGAAATGGGATTGCAAAGAGTATTGCTGAAACGAACCACTCAGCAATTGTGCAGTTGGCAAGCCATTCACAGTCTTTGTTTAATCCTGAGCTGATGGTGTCATATTTGCAGATGAACTGAAGCTCAGCAGTTTCTCTTTGAAGTCTGGTCCTGAAGTTTTTTTGCTGCAGGATGGCCACCTTAAGGTCTGCTATAGTGTGGCCAGGGAGGTTGAAGTGTTCTCCTACAGGTTTTTGTATATTGCCATTCCTAATATCTGATTTGTGTCCGTTTATCCTTTTCCGTAGCGACTGTCCAGTTTGGCCGATGTACATAGGAGAGGGGTATTGCTGGCATATGATGGCATATATTACATTGGTGGACGTGCAGGTGAATGAACCGGTGGTGGTATGGCTGATCTGGTTAGGTCCTGTGATGGTGTCGCTGGTGTAGATATGTGGGCAGAGTTGGCATCGAGGTTTGTTGCATGGATTGGTTCCTGAGCTAGAGTTACTATGGTGTGGTGAGCAGTTACTGGTGAGAATATGTTTCAGGTTGGTAGGTTGACTGTGGGCGAGGACTGGCCTGCCACCCAAGGCCTGTGAAAGTGTGGGATCGTTGTCCAGGATGGGTTGTAGATCCCTGTTGATGCGTTGGAAGGGTTTTAGCTGGGGACTGTATGTGATGGCTAGTGGAGTCCTGTTGATTTCTTTCTTGGGTTTGTCTTGCAGTAGGAGGCTTCTGGGTACATGCCTGGCTCTGTTGATCTGTTTCCTTATTTCCTCGTGTGGGTATTGTAGTTTTGAGAATGCTTGGTGGAGATTTTGTAGGTGTTGGTCTCTGTGTGAGGGGTTAGAGCAGATGCAATTGTACCTCAGAACTTGGCTGTAGATAATGGATCGTGTGATGTGCCTGGGATGGAAGCTGGAGGCATAGCGGTCAGTAGGTTTTCGGTATAGGGTGGTGTTAATGTGACCATCACTTATTTGCACCGTGGTGTCTAGGAAGTGGACCTCCCATGTAGATTGGTCCAGGCTGAGGTTGATGGTGGGGTGGAAGCTGTTGAAATAGTGGTGGAATTTTTCCAGAGTCTCCTTCCCATGGGTCCAGACAATGAAGATGTCATCAATGTAGCATAGGTAGAGAAGGGGCGTGAGTGGACGAGAGCCGAGGAAGCGTTGTTCCAGGTCGGCCATAAAAATATTGGCATATTGTGGGGCCATGCGGGTGCCCATAGCGGTGCCACTGATCTGGAGATATATATTGTCATCAAATTTGAAATAGTTGTGTGTGAGGATAAAGGCACAGAGCTCAGCAGCCAGTTGTGCTGTGGCATCATCAGGGATACTGTTCCTGACAGCTTGTATTCCGTCTGTGTGTGGGATGTCCGTGTAGAGAGCCTCTACGTCCATGGTGGCTAGTATGGTGTTTTCTGGAAGATCACCAATGCATTGTAGTTTCCTCAGGAAATCAGTGGTGTCACGGAGATAGCTGGGAGTGCTGATGGCATAGGGTCTGAGTAGAGAGTCCACATATTCAGACAGTCCTTCAGTGAGAGTGCCAATGTCTGAGATGATAGGGCGTCCAGGATTTCCGGGTTTGTGGATCTTGGGTAGTAGATAGAATAACCCTGGTTGGAGCTCTAAGGGTATGTTGATTTGTTCCGGTGTTAGTGTAGGGAGTGTCCTGAGTAGATGTTGCAGTTTCTTAGTGTATTCCTCAGTGGGATCTGAGGGAAGTGGCCTGTAGGATTTGGTGTTGGAGAGTTGTCTGGCGGCCTCCTTTTGGTAGTCAGACCTATTCGTGATGACAGCAGCACCTCCTTTATCAGCCTGTTTGATGATAATGGCAGGGTGGTTTCTGAGGCTGTGGATGGCATTGCCTTCTGCAAGACTTAGGTTATGAGGCAAGTGATGTTGTTTTTCCACAATTTCTGCCTGTGCACGTCGGCGGAAGCATTCAATATATAGGTCCAGACTGTCATTTCGACCCTCAGGAGGAGTCCATGTGGAGTTCTTCTTCTTGGTGGGAGGGTACCTGTGTATCAGTGCGCTGTTCAGTGTTGTCCTGAAAGTATTCTTTTAGTCGGAGACGGTGAAAGTAGGCTTCCAGATCGCCATAGAACTGTATCATGTTGGTGGGGGTGGCAGGGCAGAAGGAGAGTCCCCAAGATAGGACAGACTTTTCTTCTGGGCTGAGCATGTAGTTGGATAGATTGACGATATTGCTGGGTGGTTTGGGGGTACCACGGTTGTGGCCCCATGGGGCAGGTAGGAGTTTAGACAGCTTACAGTCCTTTTTCCTTTGTAGAGAGGTGAAGTGAGTAATGTAGATCTCCTGTCTTATTTTAGTGAAGTCCGTTTGTATGGAAGTTTGGTTATTAATGAGAGTCTCGCTCTTTTTTGATGTTTTCCTGTTTGCTGTATAGGATGCTGATCAGGTGGTCCCTCAGTTTCTTTGATAGAGTATGGCATAATCTCTCACTGTGGTCTGTGTGGTATGTAGATAGCAGTGGATTTTTTACCTTTAGTTCATTTGGTATGATGTCCATCCGTTTGCATTTGGAAAGGAAGATGATATCTGTCTGTATTTGTGCAAGTTTCTTCATGAGGTTGATGGATTTCCACTCCATACGGCTAAATGCAGTGCCTTGCATGGTGTCAAGTATCAGAGGGGTGGCCGTGTTAGTCTGGATCTGTAAAAGCAGCAAAGAATCCTGTGGCACCTTATAGACTAACAGACATTTTGGAGCATGAGCTTTCGTGGGTGAATACCCACTTCGTGACATGCATGTAACATGTCAGATGCCATGCAACAAACCTCGATGCCAACTCTGTCCACATATCTACACCAGCGACACCATCACAGGACCTAACCAGATCAGCCATACCACCACCGGTTCATTCACCTGCACGTCCACCAATGTAATATATGCCATCATATGCCAGCAATACCCCTCTCCTATGTACATCGGCCAAACTGGACAGTCGCTACGGAAAAGGATAAACGGACACAAATCAGATATTAGGAATGGCAATATACAAAAACCTGTAGGAGAACACTTCAACCTCCCTGGCCACACTATAGCAGATCTTAAGGTGGCCATCCTGCAGCAAAAAAACTTCAGGACCAGACTTCAAAGAGAAACTGCTGAGCTTCAGTTCATCTGCAAATTTGACACCATCAGCTCAGGATTAAACAAAGACTGTGAACGGCTTGCCAACTACAAAACCAGTTTCTCTTCCCTTTGTTTTCACACCTCAACTGCTAGAACAGGGCCTCATCCTCCCTGATTGAACTAACCTCATTATCTCTAGCTTGCCTGCATATATATACCTGCCCCTGGAAATTTCCACTACATGCATCTGATGAAGTGGGTATTCACCCATGAAAGCTCATGCTCCAAAATGTCTGTTAGTCTATAAGGTGCCACAGGATTCTTTGCTGCTTTTACAGATCCAGACTAACACGGCTACCCCTCTGATACTCAGCAATTGTGGGCCATTATCTATTATTAACTCATGTGGGTCCCCATCGGGAGCAAACGCTGCTTTACACTATGCTATGACTGTGCTACTTGATGTGTTGTGCAATAGCTCTGTGTTAAAAAAACAACAACTGAGAAGCAGTCCACTCATAAGAGGTGATCTTTCCTGTTTAATTAAAAAAAATCTACGCTAAGCTTGGACCAAGGGCAATTAGCAATTTCTGGTGACTTCTGTGGATCTTTTTCATTCTGATACCTTTATTGGCCTCAGATTTCACACATGGATCCCTTCCTTCAATGGCATCTCAGGCTGTTTGTCTCACATTTCTCAATACTCAGCTGGGCAAGGTGCTTTATACTTAGCATTTCTGACCTCGGGCCATGTGGTATCATGACACAAGGTCTTTGGTGCAGAATTGCGGTAATTCCATCTCCACAGTTCCAATACTTTCTTATGCTTGGAGGTACCTGGGCTTTTTCTGTTGCCTATCCATATAGAGTCACTCTCTCAAGCTGTGGTAAGGTTGGATTATTTTGTGTTTCTTGGCCGAGCCTCTCAAATTGTGTTTTGGAAATGAGTGACACTTGAGTCATTTTTACTTGAGACTCCTCCTCGTGCAGCTCCTGGCTTTCACTATTGATAGGTAGTCTTGGAAATGATACAAACCTACATTCTGGGCCTGTAGTTCACATTTAACGACTACTTGTGCAATTTCACAAGCATCATGCCTGCAAACTGCATGGAATTTTTTTTTTTAAAAACTCATAACAGAGGCTCAAATTAAGTGTATACTTCAAATTAAAAACAAGAACAAAAAACAGTAAGAAGACAAAAAAATGCAATCATGGCTAAACAACAGAGTAAAAGAGGAAGTTAGAGGCAAAAAGGCATCCTTTGAAAATTGGAAGTCAAATCCTACTGAGGAAAATAGAAAGGAACACAAACTTTGGCAAGTCAAGTGTAAAAGTATAATTAGGCAGGCCCAAAAATAATTTGAAGAGCAACTTCAAATAAAAGACAAAAACTAACAGCAATTTTTATTTTAAGAACCTCAGAAGCAGGAAGCCGGCCAGTCAGTGGGCCACTGGACGATCCAGGTGCTAAAGGAGCACTCAAGGAAGACAAAGCCATAGCAGAGAAGCTAAATTAATTCTTTGTATCAATCTTCACTGCAGATTCCCACACCTGAGTCATTCTTTTTAGGTGAGAAATCTGAAGAACTGTCCCAGACTGAGGAATCGATAGAGGAGATTTTGGAACAAATAGATAAATTAAACAGTAATAAGTCACCAGAACCAGCTGGTATTCACCCAAGAGTTCTGAAGGAACTCAAATATGAAATTTCAGAACTATTAACTGTGGTATATAACCTATCACTTAAATCATCTCTCTACCAAATAACTGGTGGATAGCTAGCATGATGCTGATTGTTAAAAAAGGCTCCAGAGGTGATCCTGGCAATTACAGGCTGGTAAGCCTAACTTCTGTACCAGACAAATTGGTTGAAACTATAGGAAAGAACAGAATTCTCAGACACATAGCTAAACACAATTTGTTAGTGAAGAGTCAACATAGCCTTTGTAAAGGGAAATCATGTGTCACCAATCTACTAGAATTCTTTAAGGGGATCAACAAGCATGTGGACAAGGGGGATCCAGTGGATACAGTGTACTTGGACTTTCAGAAAGACTTTAACAAGGTCCCTCACCAAAGGCTCTGAAGCAAAGTAAGCAGTCATGGGATAAGAGGAAAGGTCCTCTCATGGATCTGTAAATGGTTAAAAGATAGGAGATAAAGGGTAGGAATAAATGGTCAGTTTTCACAACGGAGAGATGTAAATAGTTGTGCCCCCAGGGATGTGTTCTGGGACTAGTGCAGTTCAACATATTCATAAATGATCTGGGTAAACAGTGAGGTGGTAAAGTTTTCAGATGATACAAAATTACTCAAGATAGTTTAGCAGACTGTGAAGAGTTACAAAGGGATCTCACAAAACTGGGTGACTGGGCAAAAAAATGGCAGATGAAATTCAATATTGATAAATGCAAAGTAATGCACATTGGAAAACAATCCCTTACAGCTTCCATATGAGGAGAGAGAGAGAAAAAGACTGGGACTGTTCAGCTTGGAAAAGAAATGACTAAGGGGGCTGTCATGAGATTCACTCCACTCACCGCTGTGGCACCTCCTTGAGGCTCATTTGGGGATTAGCTCACCACTGGTTTGATGCCTCCTCTTGCACTTCCTCAGGTTCCTTGTCCCAATCTTTCACTTGGCAGCATCTCTCATGTTCCAAGAGCTTCAGTGCTTCCTCTCTGTGGGTTGGGCCTCTGGTCAGGTCATCATAGTTTCCCCCCCTCTCAGGTTATCAAAGTCTCTGTAAACAAATCTCCTCAGGCACTCTTCAAAGTCCACTGCCCTATCCATGCCATATCTCCAGTGGCCGGTACGGGAACCTACACCTGCCCTCTACGCTGGAGTCACCAAATGAAATTAATAGGTAGCAGGTTTAAAGCAAACAGAAGGAAATACTTCTTCATACAACGTACAGTCAACCTGTGGAATTCATTGCCAGGGGATGTTGTGAAGGCCAAAAGTATAACAGGGTTAAAAAAGGAGATTGATCAGTTCCTGGAGGATAGGTCCATCAACGACAATTAGCCAAGACAGTCAGGGATGTACCGGGGAGCATGGCAAGGCTGGCGGGTGGGGGAGAGACACTAGAAGACAGCCTGTTGTGGCTATGGACACAGGGAAGATCTCCCTAGTCACATTGCTGGGCTCCTCTGCAGCCTTTGACTCAGTGGCCACTGGGCTCTGCTAACCTACCTACATGATATAGCAGTAGATGGCCCAGCACTACAATGGCTCCGGTTGTCCCTCCGCAGCACAACTCAGAGTGGTGATGGGTAGTTGCTCCTCATCTCTGAAGGCTCTCACTTGTGGGATCCTTTACTATTTCTGTTTCTCTTCAACGTCTGCATGAGCCCGCTGGGAGCGACAGTGAGATGCCATGGGCTCAGCTAGATCTCACTGGCAGCTGGTACAACCACTGCTGAATGTCAGAATGCCTACAGGAAATCAGCTCTTGGATGAAGAGCAGCTGGCTCCAGCTGAAGCCAGGCAAGACCAAGTGACTCTAGTCAAAAAGGGGAATGCTTTGAAGAGCTGGCCAAGACATTGTCTGTCTCATCTTTCATCACAGTCGCACAGCCCCTGTTTCTCAGAGTGGGGCAAAGCCTCAGGATCCTGTCTGACTCTCAATAAGTCTGGCTGACTAGGTGGCATCAGTTTCCCCAAATGGCTTCTTTTCCCTCCAGCTCACTAGGAATCTTTGCCCATTCCTCCCTGATGAGGCACTAGCCCCTGCAATCCAGGCATGCGTCCCCATTGGGCTGGACCACTGTAACTCATTGTGTCTGAAGCTGAATGCATCGATGATGCCCAGGTTCCAGCTGATACAGACGGTGACTGTCTACTTGTCCATGGTGAAGGCTGCTGTGAGCATATCAGGCCTGTATTCTCATCCCTCCACTGGCTCCTGGTCAGTTTCTAATCCCAGTTTCAGGTCTTTGGTCCTAATTTTCAAAGCAGTTAATGGCTCCGGCCCCAGCTACATCAAAGACTGAACATCTTTGAAACCTCGCAATAGCTGCACTCCTCTGGGACAGTGCAGATAACAGCTCAGGATAAAGCATGTGAGAGCTTCTCTGTCCAGAGAATCCAGCTTTGTAACAATCTTTCGGAGGAGATCAGGTGAATCCAGAGCCTGGTTGTCTTTAGGAGACATGGCAAGGCCTTCCCCTTTGAGAAAGCCTTTCCACTGTACGTAAGGTACAGGTATTTTAGTACAAGTATTTTTAGTAAAAGTCATGGACAGGACGTGGTCAATAAACAATAAATCACAGAAGCTGGAGTCCCACCACATGGAGCTGAAGCTGGAGCCCCTTCACACCGTGCAGGGCTGAAGCCACAGTCCCACCATACAGGGCTGAAGCCAGAGCCCCAGCTCCGCTGCACAGGGGCTGCATTATTGGAATTTTCAGGCAGTCGAGGAGGTCTCGTAATGTCACGGAAACTGTCACTTCTGCAACAGACTCCTAGCTGTAACCGTAAGTAATACTCACTATTCAAACACTCCTTTTACCCCCAACCCTCTACCAACCTCGCCCACAAATAAAAGCACCCTGCTCCGAGCAGAGTTCTGACCCCAAAATGAGGGAAGTGCCAGAGACTTCATGAAGTCTACTAAGGGCTTTGCTATTGCTGTTCTTTTTACGTGGAAGGTGCTCAGACACTAAAATGGTGGGCAGCAGTATAAAACCTTTAGAGAATAGATAGATAAAGGGGGTGTATGGGGATAGATAGATAGGTAGATATGCAGTTAGACCAGGGGAACATTCTGCCTCCTCAGCCCCATGGGGACCAGTAGCAGGACTTCATCTCTGTGGGGTACGGTGCTGAGGTAAGAGAGACCCAGAGATGGGGGGAGGGTCATGGAATGAGGAGAGGTGGCTCTGGAAAGTTCCCCCTTCAGTCTTTTCCCTGCATGCTTCGGGGGCTGGCAGTTGTGCAGCGCTGTGAAATATTCATCGGCTCGCTCTGCTCGGAACATGAAATTGCTCTAAACACCTCTAAATATTTCATCCTGTGGGCTGGAGTAGCCTCCCACCGTGCGGGCCTGCTCGGGTGAGGCAGCAGAGATGGCGAGGCTGCCTATTCTGCTGCTCACAGGCTGGCGAGGCGGCCAGGCTGGCCCAGCCACAGGGCGGAGGTGAGACAGTTCCAGGTTCACTCGACGGCTTCAAAGACTAGACGCTGGGACGTGAAAGACCCAGGCCCAGTTTTATAGCTTTCACTGTCTGTCTCATATGCTCCTGGCCTCCCTCTCCTTCAGCCCTCCCTTGCCTCCACTTCCCCACCCTGTCTCTCACATGTTCCCTTTCCTCTGAGCTAGCTATTCACTGGTATTTCTCCTCCTCCTCCCCACCGCCCAGCCTTGCCGTGCTCCTCGTCTCGCTAACGCCTTGTGAAAGGAACATTTCTTGTCCATGTTTTCCTTGTGAGCAATTATTCTCATTAAAAGTGCAGGATCAGGAGGATGTGTGGAATGTTCTGGCCTCCTTCTGGCTGCTGGGAACACGGGCCCTGATCCCGCAGTACTAGCACTCCCCATGGACATCTGAGGGGAAGAGGATTGTGGCATGGCTCCCACATGTCTGAGTCCTCCAGAGGGCATGGGGAAGGCTGAGGAAGCCAGCTAAGTCAGTACTGTCTGCAGTAAGCAGAGATGTTGTGTGCATCGTGCAGAGGTAAATGTGGAGTCACAGCAGGATTGTGTGCCAGATGTGGTTGCAGCTCTGTATGTATCATATGCACTAAGCAGAGATTCACTTACCAGAACATGGTCTGCAGTGACTGAGGCTCAACAGTCTGTGGGGTGGCAGGGTGGGTTCCACTGGCCTTCCTGTGTGTTCACCATGCACAACGTTTGCTGTGAGACAGCATCAGCAGTGACTGTGAGGTGAGTTGTGGGTTTGCTATGTGGTGGTTTGAGCACTCTGGTCTCTTTCCTTACTGATGGAATCTCACTGGTTAGTGACAATCTGTCCGTGGTTCAGATTTATGTGATGAAGTTTGTTTGGATCTGGGGATTCTATATGCCACATAGTGCCACCTGGGGGTTGCCCTTGGCAGCCATGTCTTGGAGGGCAGGAGGTCCCCAAAGGGTTAATTCTGAGGAATGCCTGCACCCTGCGCTACACAGAGCCAATTCCCCTTGCATGTGCTAGACTCTGGCTCCCACTCTGGAGGCCTGGCTGCCACGTGGCCTCCCTTTGGCTCTCCGCTGTTGACTATTTAAGGCAAACCTCCTTGCCTGATTTTAAACAAAGCCCAGCTCCTCTCACTCTCCTGGTTTTAAATAACTCGCCTGGAGTAAACATTGCAAGGCATGAGGCCTATAAATCAGGCATTCCCAGGACCTGCCCAGCGGGGCGTGTGAGCAGGAGGGCAGCCCAGGCCTCCTGGGCTCCAGCACACTCAGCAGCTCTCGCGCACTTTCCGGAAGGGATGACGGGGCCTGCTGGGGTGGGGGGAAGGGAATGAGTTCCCTTGGAAGGTAGAGCTGCTGACGGCTTAATGGGACAGAGGTGCTGGGTGTGTTGTAGCCATTGGGGTAGAAGTAACTGCTATAATTAGGCTGCCAAGCAGTTTCCATTACAGCCCATTCTTTCTCTTGACATTCCCCACTGTGACTGGAAGTTTCTAGCCATGACCCCTGCCTGACGATGAATTATTCCCCTGGGCACAAGCTCTTCAGACAGTTTGGCATTTGGAGAGAGTCAACACTGGCTTGCTTCAAAAATAATTGCAATGCCTTTTGTTCCCTGACAGGGATAATTCTAAGATGGCTGCCCTATGAAATGGCACCATTAGCATGGAGGGGTGCCTTGGGGAGGAGGTTCATACAGCAAAGCAATGGCATAGAACATACCCAGCAAAAATGGCTATTGGTTTGCACTCAGATGAGAACACGCAGCTAGCTGGGCTGGGAGCATTACTAACCTACATGTAAGTGTGGGGAATGGTCCCCCTACTGTGGGGAACTTTCCTGGCTTATACACTACCCCGGTGAAATGGGCTAGCGAAAGGATCTGAGTCCTTGCTTCCACTCCCTTTACCCAGAGGCCTGCCTGACCTCGTGGGCTCCCCTTCTACTCTCCTGTGTGGCAGAGTCCTCGTAACCCTAACAAGGGTGGGCCCAGGATTCTTGGGGGGCTCAATCCCCAATCTTGTTGTGGTCACTTAGGACAGGGGCTGAGGTGTCCCCACTTCAGGATGCTCTCTCCGCACTGGATGCTTCCCTGACCCAGTGATCAGTGCCTATAGTTTGAGCAAATACAATTTATTAAACAGCAACTAATTAAAAAAATAAGGAAAGGTGAAAGGAAAACCGTCACCCCACTCTGTGGCATGGTGACATCACAACCAGCCCTGGCTGGACTGTCAGGGCAGTTCACAGCCTGTTCCTCACACATCCCAGGCCCCTGCCCAGGCCCTGGCTGTGCTGTAGAGATGCCCCAGGTTGCACATTTGCTCTGGTGATGGCCACACGCCTTCAGACTCTAGGTGGCAGGTCCTTCTTCCCAGCATCAGGCCCCCTCCCCTCCCCCGTTGGGGTAATGATCCCCCTCCAAGGCCTCTTGGCTGGAGGGGTCTCCCTGCGCTAGGCCCGCTGCCCAGGGTCCCCCCTTGCGCTCCCCTGTTGCTCACCTCACCAGCCTCCAGACTGCTCCAGCTCCAGCCCAAGCACTACTGCTACACTTCCTCCAGCTCCCTGGGCTGCTTCTCTGATCTCTCTGGCTCTGGTTGCTGCAGCTCTGCTCCCAGCACAGGTCTGCTCTCTGGGCTGCTTCTGTGGCTCTGCACCCAGCATTGACCTGCTCCCTGGGCTGCTTCTCTGGATTTGGCATGGCTCTGCTCCTCACCTCACCTCGGGACCCTGCTCTCTCTTTAGCTTGGCACAGCTCTGGCCAGGTAGCAGCTCCAGCTCACATGGAGGACAGGGTCCCCCTGGCCTCCTGACCATAGGCGCCGACTCAGTGGGTGCTCCGGGGCTGGAGCACCCATGGAAAAAAATTGATGGGTGCTCAACACCCACCAGCAGCTCCCCGTGGCCCCACCCCCCTGTTCCAGCTCATCTCCGCCTCCTCCGCGAGCACGCCGCCGCATCTTGCATCTCCCCCCTCCCTCCCAGTGCTTGTGCCACGAAACAGCTGATTCATGGGGCAGGGAGGGACGGGGGAGGAGGGGGAACATGGCACACTGGGGAAGAGGTGGGGCTGGGGTGGGGATTTGGGGAAGGGATCCAATAGGGGCAGGGAGGGGGTGGAGTTAGGGTGGAGATTTTGGGGATGGGATTGGAATTAGGTGGGGCCAGGGGTGGGGATGGGATGGAGTTGGTGTAGGGAAAGGGGCTGGAGGGTGCAGGCACCCACCGGCGCCAGAGAAAGTTGGCGCCTATACTCCTGACTCCCTCATTAGCCTGCCTGCCCTGTCAATCAGGCTGACCTGGAGCATTGACCTCTCCCCATTGTTCCTGGGGACTGTCAGTCTCAGAGTCCTGATTTCCCATCTACCCTTCCCCTTTCTTTTGGTACCAGGAGCTAGTCAACCAAAAAATCTCCACTGAGTTTTAGTAAAGGGCCAACAGTCCCCTTACATACAGGTTCCACTAGCAGAGCTTGGGAGGTTTGGGATTTGCTGCATCAGCTTCCACACCTTGGAGAGTTGAGCCTCTTCTCCACTTTGTTTCCTTTGAAAAGAAATCCTAGGAAATGAAAGGCTAAAATTGATACCAATGCAATGTCAAGGCTGCACAAAAATGTGGGCATTAGAGTTAAACATGTTCACTCAACTTCCATTCAGTTGCTTCACTGAACTGTTGAAAATACAGGATTTATAGTCACAGTTACATGTTAACTTAGGAAAAACTCTTACAGAGAAATACTCAAGCCTGAAAATGTCTAAAACATTGAGAGAATTGAAGATTCAGCTATATAATACTTTGGATTTGAGAGATATCTGAATTTCACATCATATGAAATTCAGATAAAAAGGATTTGAAAATCTGGAGTTTACCGATATCTAAATGTATGTTTATGCTGTGGTCATAAATAGCTTTTATATGATATGGTATGATATTTATATTAATTCAGAACTAGCAGCACTATCTACAGTGAAAGTTCCCCAACAGTTACCATTGTAAGACCCTATTTTCATTTGCTTATAACCAGAGCTGTGCAAATAACAAATTTGTCGGTTTGCTTGACATTACTGAAAAATTTTAAAAAAATAATTTCGAGTTAAACTGAAAATGAATGTTTTCAAAATTTTCAGTGAATCCAAAAGTAAAAAAAAATTGATTTTAGGTTGAATTAAATGTTTTGTTTCAATTTTGACTATTTAAATATGTTTCAGATTGTTTTTTAACATAGAATTACAGGAAATTTTGAAACAAAAAGTAATGTTGAACCAATTTAAAAAAAATACAGGAAAAAGTTTTAATTCTTGGTATTTTTTTAAAAGTTTTTTTTAATTGAAACAATTTGCAAAATGTTTTGGTGTCACTGAATCTGCATTTTTTGCCAAAAAAGTTTCAAACAAAATTTTGCCCAGGTCACCTTATAGCATTGCAAAACCATTTAGGATGAATGTTTCCAAACCAGGTGTCCAACTCAGGCTGAATATTTTTGGAAAGTTTCAGTTTAAACAGTTTAGGCATTTTCAAGAATGATATTAGGAAAAAAACATGTTTTGGCTTAGAGAAGGGACTTGAGATTTGGCAGGAGGGGTCACCCTGGTGCCAGGGATGTGCCTTTTGCTGTTTCTGTGAAAAAACACCCAAATCTGGACCAGTAATATCCTTTGAAAAATCTCATTTTGCACATGCTCAGTTGAGACTTTTTGAGCTGGACAACTAAATTATCTGAAGATTCCATCTATACTGTGCTTGCCAGGGCTAAGCAGGACTTTCTCTGCAATTGCTCTTCCTGGATGCTGCAGGCCACCGTAGTGCAGGGCATCAGAACTGAGAGCTGGCAGACTGCTCAGTGCCTCCACTACTAGTGCGCAGCTGATGTGGAGGAGACAGCAGCCCTCATGGAATGCTGACAAGACAAGATTTGGATAGGGGTGGGAGAGGGAGACTGTAGATTCAGACAAGAAGCCTGTGGGGAAAGACTGGGGTCTGGGACAGAGAGAGACTGGGACTGGCAGGGTTGGCAGATGAAAATGTGCCCTGAATGAGGCTGGGGTTCTGTGGAAAAAAATTGTGATAATGTAATTACAGACTATCATAAGGCATACATGCTAGGGAGGTGAATGAATGTTGCACAGGCTACCTGAATTCTGACATCTCATAACGTTACTTGACTTTGCAACCTTCTTTTCATGTTGTATTTTGGATGTAATATTGGATGCAATGAGAAATAGTGTTCAATGTAATTAAAGACTTGTGCAATGCAGACACAAAAGGGGGCAGAGTTAAGGTTATACTTTCAATCATTCCTTGACCTGTGTGTAGTTATGGTAACTGTGCAGCCTCACTGCATCTTTTATTTGGAACACCTATTCCTCTCTAGATATCTAATCTCTTTCTCTACCAATGGGTAAGTCAAAGAACACGTACAATTATATAAAATATCTGTTAAGAGATAGAAAGCAGGAGTCTGTGGGCAGAATCTTGCAGAGGGAAATTGCCAAAGAAAGCCACCACAGTAGCATTTAACTTCAAAAAGGGGACTACATAGAAATGAAGAAGCTAGTTAAATGGAAATTAAAAGGAATAATAACAAGGATGAAATGCCTGCAAACTGCATGAAGACTATTAAAAAACCCCATAATAAAGACTTAAACTAAATGTGTACTCCAAATAAAAAAAAAAAAGTAAGAGGACAAAAAATGCCACCTGGTTTACACAGCAGAGTAAAAGAGGTGATTAGAGACAAAAAGGCATCCTTTAAAAAATTGGAAGTCAAATCCTACTGAGGAAAATAGATAGGATCATAAACTCTGGCAAGTCACGTGTAAAAGTGTAATTAGGTAAGCCAAAAAAGATTTTGGAGATTAACTAGCTAATGACACAAAAACTAACAGCATGTTTTTTAAGTCCATCAGAAGCAGGAAGTCTGCCAAACAATCAGTGGGGCCACTGGATGATCAAGGTGCTAAAGGAAGACAAGACTGTGGTAGAGAAAATACATGAATTCTTTAGGTGACAAATCAGAGGATCTGTCCCAGATTGAGGTGTCACTAGAGGAGGTTTTGGAACAAGCTAATAAATTAAACCGTAATAAGTCATCAGGACCAGATGGTATTCACCCAAGAGTTCTGAAGGAACTCAAATGTGAAATTGCAGAACTACTACCTTTGATATGTAACCAATCTCTTAAATTAGCCTCTGTACTAGATAACTAGAGGGCAGGTGATATAACACCAATTTTAAAAAAAGTCTTGAAAGTTGATCCTGGTAACTACAGGCTGTTCAGTCTAAATTCAGTACCAGGCAAATTGGTTGAAATTATAGTAAATAACAGGATTATCAGACACATAGATGAATACGATTTGTTAGGGAAAAGTCAGCACAGCTTTTGTAAAGGGAAATCATTCCTCACCAATCTATTACAATTCTTTGAGTGCATCAACAAGCACATGCACAAGGGTGATCCGTTTGATACAGTGTACTTGGACTTTCAGACAGCCTTTGTCAAAGTCCCTTACTATCTTCAGCAAATAAGCAGTCATGTGATGAGGGAAAATCCTCTCATGGATCAGTAACTGGTTAAAAGGAAACGAATAGTCAGAATAAATGGTCAGTTTTTACCATGGAGAGGTGTAAATAACGGGGTCCCCCAAAGATCTATACTGGGACCTGTGCTGTTTAACATATTTATAAATGATCTGGAAAATGGGATGAACAGTGAGGTGGTAAAATTGACGATGATACAAAATTGCTCAAGATAGTTAAGTCCAAATCTGACTGCAAAGAATTACAAAGGGATCTCACCAAACTGGGTGCCTGGGAAACAAAATTAGAGAGACAAGATGAGTGAGGTAATATTTTTTATGGGACCAACTTCTGCTGGTGAGAGAGACAAGCTTTTGAGTCACACAGAGCTCTTCTTCAGGAAACTAAATGGCAGTTGAAATTCAATGTTGATAAATGCAAAATAATGCACATTGGAAAAAAATAATTCCAACTACAACATGATGGGGTCTCAATTAACTGTTACTACTCAAGAAAGGTCTTGGAGTCATCATTGATAGTTTTCTGAGAACATCCACTCAATGCACGGCATCAGTCAAAAATGCTAACAGAATGTTAGAGACCATTAGGAAAGGGATAGATAAAAAAACACAAAACATCATAAGGCCACTATATAAATCCATGGTGTGCCTGCATCTTGAACACTGCATGCAGGTCTGGTCACCACATCTTACAAAAAGATATATTAGCACTGGAAAAGGTGCAGAGAAGGGCAACAAAAATGATGAGGGGGATGGAACAGCTTCCGTATGAGGAGAGAGAAAAAGCCTGGGACTGTTCAGCTTAGAAAAGAGATGAGTAAGGGGGGATACAATAAAGGACATGAAATGTGTGGAAAAAGTGAATAGGGAAGAGTTATTTACCCCTTCACATAAGACAAGAACTAGGGGTCAGCTGGGGAAAGTAACAGGCAGCAAGTTTACAAGAAATGTAAGGAAATATTTCTTCACCCAATGCACAGTTAATCTGTGGCATTCATTGCTATGGGGTGTTTTGATGGGCTCAGAAAAGAATAGATAAGTTCATGGAAGATAGGTCCAACAATGCGTCTGATGAAGGGGGTGTTCACCCACGAAAGCTTATGCTCCAATACGTCTGTTAGTCTATAAGGTGCCACAAGACTCTTTGTTGCTTTTTACAGATTCAGACTAACACGGCTACCTCTCTAATACTTGAGGTCCAGCAATGGCTATTAGCTAAGATGGTTCCCAAACTTCCACCTACAGGATACTGGGCTAGATGGACCATTGGTCTGACTGACTGAGTGTGGCTGTTCTTATGAACCTGACAGGGTGCCTCTAGGAGCACCATCCAAATATGAGGAGGTGGAACCTTGGCAAGCAGAGGCAGCAGGGCCTATGGATCAAGCCCTAGCCAGGAGCCAGCAGAGCTCCTGAGATCAGCTATTGAGTTGTTGTGTGGGTGAGTCCTTCCCCCTTCCCTAGCCTCTTGCTGCTCCACTGGGCATGGGGATGCTGCTGCTTCCCAGGGGGAGTTTGGAGTGGGAAGGGCTGGGGTGTGTGCAGCACTGGGAAAGGGGATGAAATGAGAAGTTGAGAGGAGACAGGTCCCTCACTCCCTTCCAGCCCTTTGAAAATGCAGTGCATTGCTGTTGTTCGGAGTCCACAGGACCGTGGAATCAGAGGCACTCAGGGTGGACTCCGGAGAGAAGAGACTGATTCTCCTCATTGTGGTAATTCTGGGCTGGACTCCATGATGGTGGTGCTGGTGAGCCAGTCTGAGGAGAATGCCCCCTGCCCCATTACGGAATGGCCACCACAGCCAGTCCAATCAGCCGACGAGGCTGCCAGGAGGCAGTGCAGCAGGGACAACATAGGGGCTGTGCACAGATGGGGCTAGGAACCTCTGCCTCGTCTTTGTGCTTTGCACGAGCGGTAGTGGCATCCCAGGGGAGGTGAGCTCCTTCCCATCTGGTTGCTGTAGATCAGCACCATTCACACCTTTGCCCTCCACTGGCTCGCTCCTTCACCCTCTCCTCTCTTCATCTCTCCCTTCCTCCTCTCTTGGCAGCTCCTCAGGCTGTGGTGTCTCCTGGCCCCTTCTTTGACACACTGGGTCCTGGGCTGGTTCCCCTGGCTTATCCAGCTCGTCCTGTCTCATTCCCTCTCTCTCAGTCTCTTTCCTCTCTCGTCTGTGGGGAATGCCCTCCCAGAAGCACGGCCCCAATGCTGGTAGCAGAGTTGGAGAGGCCAGTGTAGGTCAGTAACTGGCATTCCTCCCTTTCCCCATGTGTCCAGCCTTGCTCAGAGCAGGCCAGCTGACACACTGGTACAAACAGCTGAGCCCCATCTTCACTAGCTCTCACGCCACCACTGTCCCCAGGGAGCTGTGCTGGCTAGTGCCACGCTGAGGGTGGGAGCGTTGGCCTCTGCCATCACCAGTGCTGACCTGCTTTTGCTGTAATGCATTCACCTTGGGCCCATCTTCTGCCCCTCCCCCGCTTCTCTGTTCCTCTCAGAGTGTCTCAGTCCGTTTTGCCTCCCTCCTCTTTCCTTTCAAAGGCAAACATGTGAGGGATCGAGCAGCCTCTTCCAGGATGATGCTTCATTTAGCTCTCATCCCCCCCGATTTGCTAATCCCTCTTGTTATCCACATGACTGAGGGGCCGTATTCTAAGTTCAAAAGGAAACGGTGCAGTGTCGGTTACAGATCGGATTGCATCCTTGGAAGGGGAGCATTAGCTCCACCAGCGCTAGATCTGGGGTGTGTGTGTGTGTGTGTGTGTGTGTGCTCGAGACTGCTCACACCTTCAGAGCAGAGACAATGGAAAAGACAAGGGTGGGGAAAAGCAGGACTGGGGCTCAAGAGTGTGCAGGCTGCCATTGGGTGTGGGATGAGAGCTGCATGTTGCCCACACCGTGTGACCATCAAAGGGCTCCCAGTAGGCATCTGGCTGTTTGGAGGAATTAGGATGCCAGATTCTTTAACTGAGGATTCACTAAGGGATCCTTTACAATCCCTAGAGACCAAGCATCTGAGGGATGGTCTTGAACCTGTCAGTGAGGGCCTGTTTCTCACTGCTTGGGTCATCATTGATGCCCGTGCACGTGGATGCAAAACTCCCCCCACTCTCCACTCTGTAAAAGGTTGCACAAGGAGCTAGCCAATGGGGCTCAGGTCCTGCCTTTATAAACCATCAACAGCAGGAGGAGGGAGCAGTTAAGAGTCATGGGGAGGGAGATATGAAAAGAAAGGAGCTGATGAGGTGCTGGAGGTTGTTGCAGGGTGGTGGGGACGGCAAAGGAGAAGGCTTTTATACTAATATTGGCCAGACTGTGAGGACAGACCAATCTTATGCTGCACGTCTTTGTCTTTCACTAGCAGCTGCTTTGACATGTCAATCTACTTTTGTAAATCAAACCGTTTCTTTCCTGCTCATGGAACTGATGGTGCTTAGTCTAGTGCAGCATTGCCAGCACCAAGTGTTCAGAAATCATGAATCAGATTCCAAAAATCACGAGATTGTTTTAAAAATTGTGGAGTTTTTTTTCCCCTACTGAACCTTTGGGTCATGCTCAGGTCACATTTCCAGGCTTTTCTCCAACCATGAGGGCTAAAAAGATGCTTCTTTTAAAAAAGGAAAGCCAGTTCTTATAAAATCACATGCCTCCAGGAGCTGGAGTTTGAAGGAAAATCCAGAATACTGCAAGTCTTATGCTAAAAAAACAAGAGATGGCAGTGCTGCTAGCGGCTGATTTTAGCATGACAGTTTCCCAGCATAATTTTTGTTGGTGGCTGTATTTTTATTAATATTCCTACAAACTTTTTTCCCATTATTGGTATTACAGATGGGTCATTTCTAACAATTTTCAATTTCTAACACCTTTGTTAATTTTACTTTTCTAACTATAAAAAGACATTGGAACACAAATGTGTTGGTTGGTACAAAGGGCAAGCAGGGAAAATAATAAATCAATTCAGCCCTAAGAGGTGTATCCTCTTGAGCAGAGGCTGCCAATTGTAGCAAACTGAAACCACCAAACTCTTTTCTCTTGTTCCCCAAACCCATTTCAGGTCTTGAGCAGTGCAAGTCACTTGTTGTAACTGAAGGTGCCTGTTCCTTTAAATGCTGCTTTGAAGCCAAGCTGAGAAATGTTACTACAGCTATGGTGCTTGTGCCTCAGACCACCCAGCCATCCTCTGCTGAATTCCTGCTCCCGCAGCCTGGTTATTAGCAACTTCCATCTGATAACACAAGCTCTACTTCAGCTTATGGCACTTTGCAGTGATAGAGTGGGGCTGATGGTCTCCAGATCCTCCCCCGCAGGCTCTTAGGGCTCCCCGTTGGCTGCTGGAAAAAGGCAGAAAGGGTCAGTCCTCAGCTCCCTCCCTCGGGGCTCTTTTCAATGCTCTTCGAAAGGCTGGTAAAAAGCTGCTGCCCTGAAGGCTGTGCTGGGGTTAGGAACCTTGGCATGTAGACATGCTTTACAACTGCCAGGCCTTGAAACCCACATGTGACAAGCTCCAGTGGCTGAAGCAGAGCTCTGGTGCTGTCACCCACAGAAAACACACCCATTGTTCCCAAAGGGCAACTTGGTGCCATCATCCCCATTTCACAGATGAGGGAGCTAAGGCAACAGAGAGGGGAAGTGACTTGACCAAGGACATATAGAGAGCTGAGGGCATTCCTGGGGCTTGAACCAGGAGTCCTGACATTGCAGCTCCTGTTTTAACCCATAGCCCCCTGCTCCCACTGAGGAGAAAAGGGATCCCGGTGTGTGTTCTGAAATGTGAGGGGAGGCAGTTTACTTCTCACTGGTGTGATGGAAGGAGTGAGTGTTTGGGACCGGGAGGGTCTGAGTCCCCTCCCCATCATCTAGGTTGGGAGTCCCCCAATAATCTCCCATAGGAACATCCAGACAGCTGCTCACTTGGCTGGAGGCTAGCAGGGAGTGAGTGGAGGAGATCCAACATTCCTAGCCCAGCACCAGGTCTGAACATCTCTCCTGAATGATTAGGGGAGCAATCACAAAGGCTAGGACTTTCCAGTGGGAGATTATCAGGGGGCTCCTGGGCTAGATTATTGGAAGGAGGCTTGTGAGGCACACTGGCACAGCGGGTGTGGGGAGCCCCTGTCCCCCATAGCAGGAGGTGCAGGTCAGCTAAGGGGCACTGGCAAAGCTGCGTGTAAGGGAAGAGTTGCAAAGCACTGCCTCATGCTCTAGCCGTCACCCATAGTTCCACAAACACTAGAAATCTGCAGAAACATTTAAAGCAGAACAATTAAAGTGCCCAGGCTCTACATGAAACATAGAGCTTTTCCTGGTCCTGCCTGGGCCAGCTGTTTAGGTCTTTTCCCTGGAAGGAGCCCTCTTCACTAGCCTTCAGTCACCAACTGGCCTTTGTTAAATCCTCTGTGAATATTTGTGGCCCCATCTACGCAGCAATTTTTCAAGAGTCAGGCTCAGTGCTTTGAAGCCATTGTCTGGAATGCTTGTAGCTAGATTGGTTGTACTAGCATTCAGACCCCAACACCGTTCTTGGAGCACAGGTGTGTTGGCCGCAGAGGCCTCTCTGCACCTACAGCACTCTGCATGACAGTTTGAAAATATAGACACTTGAACAGGGTTGTATGTGCCTGTGCATTGTGGGAACTTTAGGCAATTATCCCACAATGTTTAAGCAACTGGTGCTAGGAGCAAGGCCTTGTGGGTGTTTTCCTAGGTCATCCTCTATTGTCACCTGGCAATGCCAGTCCCAGAATCCACTGGTGATGACTCAGGGCACGGTGGGCGTTTCCAACCCGGGAGCCAATTCAGGGTGTTGTATTCTCTGGCTTTGCAAGTGTGTTGCTCTAACCCTTTGGCAGGAGAGAGGCTGCTGCATATCAGGGAGGCAGCAGGACTCTGTCACAGACATTCCAGGACATCTGCATTTCTGATCTGTGCCATAAGGGGACGAACACCTACGCTGCGCGTTCCCTGTGGCTGGGACAGAGTAGCAATAGGAAAATGGACCAAGTGGGAACGGCTGGCCAACTTCTCAATGAGTGAGGCCTGTGGACAAGATGCAGCTGGTGGGCAAGCAAATGGGTGTTGCTTTGTGGAAGTTGACTGCCAATGCTCCCTGGCACATTTGTGTGGTCCAAAAAATGGTATGACTGGTGGGGGTGGGATGTTATTGTGTTGGAATCATGCCCAGTTTCCTGCCACATGTGGCAGCCATTCACAATGTCTCTGAGGTAACAGAGGGGAGTGAGTGTGAGTGCAGTTTTGCTGACACCTGAGGATACCACGGATGGCACATATGTATCTCCACATCTCATAAAGCTGGAACCCCAAATGCTTTTCCTCTAGAGTGGTGCAGGCTCCAGTAGGGCCCTACTGCTGGTTCATTGATACTAACACTGAGAATTGGTCAGAATTCCTAGGGAGGGACAGCTTTCCCTGCTTCCCACTCCAGAAAGGAATGGGTTACTTTTGCTGCCATGTCTCGGGGGAATCCAAGCTGCCCCTGGTTCCTGGGTAATATCAAGATAGGAACCACGTGTCTTCTGCTATCATCTCAGCATGTGCTGAGTGGTGGCAGCCGGAGGAGCTCCTCGGGGCCTGCGGAAGGTGGAGTGTTGAGTGAGGCTCACCAGCTATGGTATGAAATAAGTCTCCAAGGTTATTGCTGCATGCTGTGAGCTGCACATCTATGAGTAGAGAGGGGAGTGTTCTTCAGAGGGTGCTGGGCTGGGAAGCCAGTGTAAATGCATATTGGCAACCTGGCATTCCTGCTCCGAGAAAGGGAGTTTTGATGGCATCAGCATGTTCTGTGCCAGTACCTGGCTCCCACTGTAGCCGGGGAGGGAGATGCAATGAAAACATCTATGTATTGAACTCGGTCTGCTTCTCAAGAGCCTTTGCTAGCTGCAACTTCCACTTGATGTACAGCTTTTTCTAAAGAATTGCAGCTCATCCCTATTGAACATTAGTACTGTGTTTCACATGGTGAGCTAAATCAAAGGCAACAGGAGCAAGGTTGGGTATTCCCATTCCCATTCTTTTCTGATTGTGAAATACTGATCCTTCCACCCATAATCACGCAGGTGCCTCTGAACAGCTATGGGAGCTTGGTGTAACACCTGTCATTTGTTCATCTCCATGAACTTCAGCACCTGTTGTTCATAACTGGACACTTGCTGGGCATGCCTCTTGTTTGCATTATTCACAACTGTGTGTTTAGGGAGGAGGATGGCAGCATGAGGTGCTCCCCTGTGAAAGATGCTGCTTAGGTGAGCCCTGTTCGGAACAGTCAAGGAGAACTCTAAGGAGCGAGCTGTATCAGAGCACAGAGAGTGGGGTTGACATTGCTATGATCTCAGGACATATCTACACTACAAAATTAAGTTGATCTAACTTACGTCATCAGCATATAGCCACAGTAGAAATTATATTGCTTGTGCATGTCTATGCTGTGCTCCTTGTGTCGGCGGTGCGCATCATCACCAGGAGTGCTTGCACTGATTGAACGGTCAGTGTGGGGCATTGTGGGATGGCTTCTGAAAGCCCGCAACAGTCTATTATGCAACCAACAGTGTCTGCACTGAGACTGCATCAACCTAACTCCAGTGACTTTGACTCTACGCCTCTGGTGGAGGTGGAGTTACTAACATAGGTGCTCACTTCCTCTCTACCCAGGGGGTGCTTGACCCACTCTCTGCCGCAGGCCCCGCCCCACTCCGCCCCTTCATCCAAGCCCCACCCCTGCCTTGCCTCTTCCCACCCTCTCTCCACCCTCGCCCTTGCCCCCACTCCACCTCTACCCCCAGGCCCCAACCCTCCCCAACTCTTCCCGCCCCCGCCCTGCCTCTTCCCTGCCTCTTTCCACCCCCCTCCCCAGAGCACTCCCCTTACCTTATCCTCCCCCTACCTCCCAGTGCCTCCTGGACACTCTGGAACAGCTGATTGCAGCAGGCGGGAGGCACTGGGGGGGAAAGAGGGAGGGAGGGGAGCTTGGCTTCCAATGGGGGCTAAACACACACTAATTTTTTACCATGGGCAGCAAAATACTATAGTGGCCCAAATAAATCCGGCATTAAGAATAGCTTCTGGTTATATGAATTAGAGGTAATTACATGGGACATAAATTAGAACTATGCTGTAACTCTTCTGTAGTTAATGCACCTGAATTATGAATGTATCCAACAGTACAATAGCAATCTAAAGTTAAGGTCCATACACCACAGTGGCTGTGGCTCTCTGGGTCACTGCTGTAGAATTCTGCAGCCTAGTCCTTCTCAAACTCTCAGGCCTAACATAACACAGCTAAAAACATCAAAGCCCAGGATATCCCCACTCTACAATCTCAGTCATGAAACTGTATTCTTATTCTGATCCCATTTTCCAAACTAACCAGCCTTCCCCAATTGCAACTTGCCTGCCACCAGTGCTGCACGTGCCACAGCTTGAGAATGGTTGCTATAGGTTATTTTCAGAGGATTAGAAATGAGGGGTATTTCTATTTGTTCTAAATAATGTCATACCTATCTCGTTTCTTAAAGGAACTCTCCAGGCAAAAGCCAAAGAGCTGAAGTGGAGACCAAAGCAACTGCGTCATCGCACAGACTAACAAGCTGCAAAGCATCTCTCCTGACCAGGAGTGTCTGTGAGCCAGAGGAACACAAGGCAAATCACAACTGTAATCCATCGGAGAGGGGCACTTACGCTGGCTGTTCCTGTTGCTGTTGACCTCTAAACAATCATTTCACAAAACTTAAGTTTGGGGCACTGTGAAATTCACTTTTGCAAACTTAGCCCCCTCGCAGCCCGTGGGATTGGGAAAACCTGGCTGCTGCTTTTGGCTGGAAGCAAATTTAGTATTGGATTTGAAATGTCCTCATAAATGGCAGGCGAGGAACGTCCTCAGACCCTGGACTGCAAGCAGTGCTGCCAAGAGCTGCTCTGAAATGCCCTTAAAAGAAGATTTGCAGGGATCTGATGCATTTGGAACAAACATTTCCATACACCTCCAAGGCCCTTGTCTTTCTCTGTTAGCTTCAGATCACCTTCCCAGGGGAGGAGGACAGAGCCGGGGAAAATGGGCAGTGATGTGCAGACGGGCAATTAAAGATTGAAAACATACACTGAGGTTCTTGGAATATCTATGCTGGGAATGTTAGACAAGCCCTGACATTCTACAGCTCTGTCAAGCCACAGTGTCACATTGTCTATTGCCCAGATTCCTCCAGGCCTTTCCTCAGCCCCAGTGCTGCATGATGTGCTAGCCAGAACCCCTGGGGACCTCTGTCTAAACCATCTGCCACCCCGAGCCCTCTGGCACTACACCCCGTTCTTTGTCAGCCTGAACCACTAGCCTACACCCTGTTCTCTGTCACCCTGAACCCCTAGCCCTATACCCCATTCTCTGCCACCCCGAGCCCTCTGGCACTACACCCCGTTCTTTGTCAGCCTGAACCACTAGCCTACACCCTGTTCTCTGTCACCCTGAACCCCTAGCCCTATACCCCATTCTCTGTCACCCTGAGCTCTCTGGCCCCACATGCCCTTCTCTGTCATCCTGAGTCCCCTGGCCCCACATGCCCTTTTCTGTCACCCTGAGTTCCCTGGCCCCACATGCCCTTCTTTGTCACCCTGAGCCCTGGCCTCACACCCCGTTCTCTGTTCCTCCTTGCCCTTCATCTCCTTCTTTCTGTCCATGGCTCTGAAATTAGTTGGCCTCGACTGGGGATTGATCTTGCAGCCTTTGCAGCCATCTCTGTGATGCCCAGGATGGCTCCTGTGTAGCACATGAGGCAGGGCCATGGACAGTCTGACTGTAAGTCTGGGCCTGCACAGACATGGACAGGCTGACTGTGAGTAGGTTTGCCAACTTTCTAATAGCAGAACACCAAACACCTTTGCCTTGCACCCTGCCCCACCCCTTCCTAGAAGCCATGCCCCTTTCCCACCCCTTCTCCGAGGCTTCACCCCCACTCACTCCATCCCTCCTCCCTCTGTTGCTTGCTCGCTCCATCCTCATTCTCTCGGTCATTTTCACTGAGCTGGGGCAGGGGATTGGGGTGCAGGAGGGGGTTAGGGCTCCAGCTAGGTGTGCAGGCACTGTGGTGGGGCTGGGGATGAGGGTTTTGGGGTTCAGGAGGAGGCTCTGGGCTGGGATAGGGGGTTGGGATGCAGGTGGTGGTGAGGGCTCTGGCTGCGGGGGTGGGCAATTACCTCAGGTGGCTTCCAGGAATAGGCGACATGTCCCTCCGGCTCCTAGGGGGAGTGGGGCCATGGGGTCTCTGCATGCTTCCCCTCCTGCAGGCACCATTCCCACAGCTCCCATTGTCCTTGGTTCCCAGCCAATGAGAGCTGCAGAGTTGGTGCTCAGGGTGGGGGCAGCGTGTGGTGCCACCATGGCCACCCCTATGTCTAGGAGCTTCAGGGACATGTCGCCGCTTCCCAGGAGCCGCATGGAGCTAGGTAGGGAGCCTGCCTGTTCCACCAACCGGACCTTTAATGGTCTGGTCAGTGGTGCTGACCGGAGCTGCTAGGATCCCTTTTCAACTGGGTGTTCCGGTCGAAAACTGGACGCCTGAGAGTGAGGCTGGGCCTGCATGGCCATGGATGGTCTGACTGAGGCTGTGCCTGCATGGCCATGGATGGTCTGACTGAGGCCGGGCCTGCACACCCATGGACGGTCTGACTGACGCTCCCCCCTGAGTCAGTGCAGGGAAAGGAACTGAGAAGAGTTAATAGCTGACTGGGCTTCACATGTGTCTCTGGAATGGGGCGTGATAAGAGGCTCTGTTGGGGGGAGGGGAGGATGAGGGAGCTGATCTGACCTTCAGTCACTTGTGGTAGGATTAATAAAACCTGTTGGTAAAAGTTTAGCAATGGCCATTGAATCAGTCACCAGGGCTTAAAGGGCCAGGAGGCTCCCGAATCCCACACAGTTACCTGGACACAGTGAACACCTAGAGCAGGGACTCTCAAACTGGGGTCGGGACCCCTCAGGGGATTGCAAGGTTATTACATGGGGGGGGTCATGAGCTGTCAGCCTTCACCCAAACCCTGCTTTGCCTCCAGCATTTATAATAGTGTTAAATATATTTTTAAAATGTTTTTAATTTATAAGGGGGGTAGCACTCAGAGGCTTGCTATGTGAAAGGGGTCACCACTGGCCTAGAGCCACATGCACCTTGCTATGGGATCCAGGTGCATGGTTATCAACATTACTGTACTGTGTACAGCACCTAGTGCAAATTGGCCCCTTGGCACTGCCACAAGCATCATCCATTCCTCATCCTCCTCCCATCTGGGTAGCAGAGCCGGACAGCTTTGTGTGGGGGAGAATGGGCAGGAGTGCCAGTCCTTGCTTGCTGGATTCTTTGTTTTTTAATTTTTAATTTATTTAAACCAGTTGCAAACTGAGAGCCTTTCAAGAGTCCCGTCGGGGCCCTGGCTACGCTGCTCTGAGCAGAGCACGGGAGCGTGCTTCCTCAGTGGGAAACATCCTGACATTAGGTCTTTCCCAGACTCCTAAATGTTTCTCCTCTGAGGCTTGGTTCCCATGCAGGGGGAGATGTGTTCCGAGGGCAGATACCATTTGACAAAGCTGTACATGGGGCAGCATTCATTTACCTGGGGCATACTGGGAATACATCACTTTGCACATGCTAGAGAAGCCAGCCAGGAACAAGACAATCTCAGAATGTTACTTAGATTCTTGTCTTAACAGCCAGTCTTTCATAGTGTTTGGATCGGAATCATGGTCCATTTAGCAGCACAGAAGAGCTATGTAGGGATCTAGTCTGGATTAAAGGTTGCATTCACCTCTGTGCAAAGGGCCAGCCCAAGCCCAAGGGAGGATCTAACTGAAGCTCTGTTTTGAGGTGTGTAAGGCCCTGTGGGTCTAGAACCCACCTGGCAGCAGCTGTACCCAGGTTGCGCTCCCATTGCCCATGACCCATTTTGGGCACAGACCATGGGAAGTCTTGCCTCAGGGGTTCTGATAGGCAGCAGCCTCATGGCTCCTGATTGGCTTCTCACCCTATATAAACCCAAGGGGTATTCCAGGAAATGTCCAGGCAATAGTATGGCTTGCTTGTAGCTGCCATGACCATTCCTACTCCCAGCATCAACCTCATCTTGATTTGGACTTTGCCTCCTGACCTGGACCCTGAAAGCAACTCAGACTCTGACCCTGGGTATCAACCCTGGCCTGGAACCTCACTATGAACTCCTTGGCTGCTCCCAGCCTCTGGTTTGACTCTGCTCTGACCCTTGGTCTTGACTGCCCTTGTTAGGATCCTGACAAAGAGCTGCATAGGCCCTCTGCACAGAGGAGAATGTTGCCGATACTGTAGAGTGAAAAGATTGGGCTCCGATGGGCCAGTTGTTTGTTTAGTTGAATCCAACTAGGTTTAATGCAACTAAACACATGGGAAAGGCTGGGGCTTTCTGTGCCATGCCATGTGTCTAATGGTTGACTGTGTTCTACAGTGTTATCTGTGGGATGTTAACGTGTGTGTTGCCTCCAGTGCATTTGTCTGTCCTTTCTGTGTCCGTTGCAATGATGCATCTTTTAGCTATGCTAGGAGTGGTGCTGTCTCCAGTGGGGTGGTGCTGTTTGTATGGAAGCTGGGTAGTTAGGCTCAATCACTGTGATCATGGAGATGGACAGGTTCTGCCAGGCTCAGCATTCTGTAAGATACCTCCTGGGGGGAATGGAAAACATGCTGCCTGCCTCCTCCCAGAATTACCTCACCCCACTGTTCCCAAAGTGCTTGCTCATGGAAGGGTCCAACTTCAGACACCTGGGGTCTGAATCAGGGGCACTGAGCAACCCAAGCTCAGGCTGAAGGTTTCCTGGCATCTCCCGTTGGGCACCCAGTCACTGACATGCACACAACTTGAGATGCTTTTGAGATTCTGGGCTGGCTGTGTGCCTTGCCCTCGTTTCAGAGGCTGGTGCCCCCCCATGGGGGATCAGACAGTTTTGGAAAATAATCTTTCCCCTGGCATTTTTGCTCGGTTGCATCTTTATTTGTAAGTTGGGAGACAAGGTGGAAGTAGGGGGTGGGGGGAAGAGAGCGGGAGGGAATATGGTTTAACTCCTTAGTGAAAGTGTTCTGGACAGGAGGTATGGTGTATTGTAGCTGTTTCCTGTGTACTGGTCCTGAACTTGCCAAGAACACTGTTCTAGTCTCCACAGAGGCAGGCAGTCATTTTACCATGAGCTCAGCATAGACTGTCCGTGTGGCCTGGCCATGCCTCTGAATACCCAGATTCTGAAATAAGAGACCACACGCCTTGAAATGAAGGACATCAAATTTTTAATTGAACACACTGTTTTATTTAAAAAAAAATATTCAAGCATGCAAACAGCCTGGAATTTATAATGAAACTAAACCATGGTTCTGTGTATTACAAGCATACTTAAAATGCTATGGTGAAAATTATGCAAGTGGTTGTCACTTTAGAGATTGGTACTCTGCCACAGCTGTTTACCTTCAGCCGTGACTGTCAAAGGTTTTGCAAGTGCAAAACGTTAAAGAAATTAGTGATTTTAAAAAACTCAATAAAATGAATGTCGGGATTACCCCAGGCAATTACAATTCAGTTCTGAACTGTGGATTAGGTGGCTAGAACTGGTGTGCGTGTTGTTGTAACAGGTTGAGCTGGACCATCTTGGACATCCTGGGTGACTCTGTTTCACTGGGGAGAAGCACAAGCCACATATCACACCCCGTCAGATGGACAAGCAAAATCTTATGTAGCCTCCTGTATGATAATAGACTGGTTAGAAGTTTCCTCAGAAACCTAGACATAATACTTTAGAGTAGAGCCCTTTCCCTGGGGTTGACATCCCAGGGTGGTGACTCAGCACCTGAGGGTCTTGGCAACATGGTGGTTGCATCTGGAATTGAACTCATTAAATAAACTATAGCACTCTCGTGGCCAAGGTGGAGTCCACTCCGTGGGTGGTTCTGGACAAGAAAAGGTGCATCCAAAAAACAGTGGGGAAACTCCCCTCTACCCCAGAGGCACCTGTTCCAACCCCCCCTTGAGTTGACACACCCCAGAATAGTACAACGGAGACAGGAAAGACAAACATTTATTTACAGAAGGATGAATGGAGAAAAACAGGGGGAGAATGACATTCTGGGGTACAATCCAGACCACCGAGGGGCTGTGTCATCTCTGCCCTGCAACCTTGGGTGCCTCACAATGCTTTGCTCCTGTAGCTTTGTGACGTTCCACTCTGGTGTTACCTGGACTGGTGATCTGCCAAGTCACTCCAATCTTTGACTCTGGGAGCCAGCCTTACCCTGCTCTGCTATGAAAAAGCCCACTCCTGGGCTGTTCACGCACAGCCACTGGCATGTAAGCCGCTTTCAACTACTTGCAACCGAATGACACTAGCCAATATCTCTGGTCCCAGAAACAACCCTAGGAACCTCTGTCTTGCAGTGTCCAGTTATACCCACTGGATGCTGCAAGCTTATATGAATTCGTCACTTTAACAAAGAAATCAATATGTATCAGGTTTGTTATCCCAAGGGGATTCTCTGGCACACTTCAAACCAAACGCACTGCTTCAGGTAGAATAAACTAACAGATCTATTAACTACAAAGATAGATTTTAAGTGATTATAAGTCAAAGCACAACAAGTCAGAGTTGTTCAAATAAAATAAAAGCAAAATGCATTCTAAGCTGATCTTAACACTTACAATGCGCTTAAAAACTTAGAGACTTCTCACCACAGGCTGGCTGGTTGCTTTTCAGCCAGGCTTTCCCCTTTGATCAGCACTTCAGTCACTTGGTGGTGGTGTCTGTAGATGTATGTGGAAGAGAGGGGACGAGCATGGGAAATGTCTCTCCCTTTTATCATGTCCTGTCCTCCTCCTTGGCTTTGACCTTCCCCCCTTCAGTGTCAGGTGAGCATTACTGAGTCTCTCCAGACAAGGCTGAGCAATTCCCCTGGTGTGGCCTCAGGCAGCTGAGTCACTGCATTGTAGCCCCCTTGCTGGACAATAGCTGTTGATGGGTTGTTTGACACCCCTCCCAGGCATTGGTTACTTTCCTTGCTGTTGCCACTGGGGAGCTAATATCTGACTGATTCCCCCAATTTACAGCATGTTTTAGTGACAACCATACTACACAATTCTCATAACTTCATATGCATTAATGATATACTTATAAGGATAGAGAAATGTCTTTCAGCAGGTTACAACCTTTCCCCGATACCTTACAAGGCATGCTTTATACATAAGATCACAGGTAGATGAAAATGAGGAATATGGGGATTACAGCATGCTCCCCCAAGGTATAGAATATCACAAGCTTCCACCTGGGCTGCTCACAACCAGCCTGCAAGTCACATCCTGAGTGTGTGTAAAGCTGCAGCCTGCCAGCAAAACTCCAGTCACACTCTGGCTTCCACCAACCTTGGTTAACACTTTTAGGGTGACCTCAACACACTCTCACTGCTGGAGTTCCCGCCAGAATGTGTGTTCTGCACTGTCCAGCTCTCTTCTGGACAGTCCAGATATATTAGGTCCATTGCCCTTCTGAGGGGATCAAGATACAAAAGTTTGCTCCCCTTGAATGGAGTTACCCACACAGTTCACAACACTGGATTAGTTTTGATTAAAGAATAAAACAAGTTTATTTAACAACACGGAGATAGGTTTTCAGTGAGTACAAGTATAAGGTGTTAAAGTCAGAAATGATTACAAGACAATAAAGATAAAATGCTTCCTAGTACTAAAACTTAACAAACCAGACTTGATTCAAGGTGAATTTTCTTACCCAGTAACATTGCTGACCAAATTTTCATGCCCATATCTGCTCCCAAAGTCCACAGATTGTTTCTTTTGTTCTAGGTGAAAAATACCTGGATAGGGAGTGATACCATGGGGGAGTTTTTGCCCCTCATTTTATAGTCCTGATCTCCTTTGAAATGCATTTTTCTGACAGTTATCAATAGATAAAGTTCATTCCCACTGTGAGGATGGAGTCATGGAGTTTCAGGGTGAAAGAGAAATGGGTTTACCCAGACTTGTATGGTAAACACATTTCAGACCTAATTTCAGCTTATGTTTATAACTTTATATATAATGTTGTTGCATGCATTTCATCATGATATTATTGGCAGTGAGTCCTGGGTGGTCCTGTTTATCTCTTGACCCAGTGAACTTCCCTACAGACTGCTCCAGTGCCCTCTTCTGCTGCTCTCTGCAAACCCACACAGAGCGACAGTTCCCCACTTAACTAGCTACAGCCTCCCTCCTTATCCCAGTGCAAAGTCACAAACCCCAATATTCATGGCCCCATTGAGTTCTGGGCGACAGTGATGCTGGTTCCAGCTCTGGTTTGTCCTTCTCAGATGATTCCTTCCTGGTTCCTGTCCTGGGATGTCTCCAGTTGGCCTCTCTGTCAGGCTTTGGGCTGGTTCTTGGCTGGTTTACTGTGTGAGGGCCTGCTTACCATAGGCCCCCTTTCTGGAGCTACAGACACCCCAGACACCCATGTCTCTCTCCCCATCTTGACTCCCCTCCCCCTGGAACAACTCCCACTTCCTCTCCCTCAGGATGAGTTTTTTAAAGGGGCCTTGCTCTCTAAACCCCAAGGGGGTTACAAAAGTCCTTGACTTGATAGTGTTAGAACAACTTCTATGGGTCTTATTAGCTGAAGCTCAAAGTTGGGACCAAAGATTTCGGCCACGTGCTACCGAAGAGTCTGTATAGAAGACAGAGGCCTAGCTAGAGACCAATGGTACTATTGAGTAGCTCAAACAAGGGCCCAGGTTCAGGGTATTGTATCAAGGGAAACGGGGCAGCGTCAAACCCCAACCCCCAGAGGTCAAAGGCATCATACAGGTAGAGAAATTTCTAGATAGTTTGATGCTGCAATTACCCTAGGAGCTACCAACGCACCAGGAGCTCCTGCAAACCTACAAAGACCCACTGGAGGCGCTCAGGAACACTATATGGTTTGTTTCCACTGTGCTCAGACTGACAACATACAAAGAGACTGCCCTCTTATGGAATGCAACAACCTGGGTGCTATTATAGCCAAGTTTGTGACCTTGGAGGCTTTCTTAATTGGTGTCAAACCCAACTGTATATAGTGCCTTTTAGATGAGGGCATTGGGTATTAAAGAGCCTGGTCGAGTCTGGCTGCAGGCAGTGGTTAGTCCGGGGAAGTAGTCTTCGGGAAGTAGAAGTGGTCAGACACCTGCCAGTCCACATTTCATGTGTGCATGGCAAGACCCACATCTGCCTGATAGCGGAGGTCAAATGGAAGTATGGGGTCAGCAAAGTCAGCTGAGGATAGGGGTGGTAAGGATCCTCCCTGGCCCATGACTGTGGGCTGAGACTGTGTGTTTTCCTGATGCTGATGCAACACAGGGTACCAACTGAGTCGACTGTTGACAAGTGCCAGGAGCCAGACTTGGGGCCGGCAGGAAGTGATCAGAGAGACCAGATGCTCCATGCAGGAGATATTGAAAGGGCCAAACAGGAGATTAAGTCCTCTCAAAGGTGAGGGGTGGAAGAAATTAAGGCCTCCTGGAAACAGAGAAACAGGAACAGGAATTAGTCCAGACAAAAACAGAACTGGAACAGGAAAAGCATCTTTGCCAACTGCTTGAACAAGAGCTGAATACGTGGTAGGCAGCAAAACAGGGCAGTCACTCCTGTAAGCTGGGAACAGGTATCCGTTGGGGCTGAAGAGGAAGGAAACTGGGCAGGCCTCTGGGAGAAGGACAGCCTCTGGGAGAGGACAGGGGAGGCTGCATTAGCCACAGAAACTAATTTTTAACCTCAGAGGAAACCGGAGAAAGTTGAAGTGAGGTCTGGACCACAGGTACTGAGCAGGCTCTGCAAAATGTGATACAAGTAAAAGAGGCTGAAAGGAGATTATCAAGAGGTCCTGGAGGAAAAAGACCGACGGCTTATGTGGGTGCATGAACTAGAAGAGGAATTGGAAGTGGTTTAGACAAGCCTTGTAATGTCCAAAAAGCATCCCATTGGGAAGGAGCTAATTGCTGATTATGGCACAGGTGCAATAGATGTACTTAATTAGACATTTGTTGGCCAGCAGGGTGGGATGGGGAGGCAGCAGCTGACAACTTAATGGACATCTGGGCCCCATAACAGTGGAGAGAGTTCAGCCCCAAAGGAGGAACCACAGGGAGGAGAAGGACTTCTGTGAAGGAGCCTGAGTCAGTCTGCAGGAGAGCGGAGATCTCAGACCAGTTTGTTCTGAGGAGCCAGCGCTCAATGCTGGAGCTGGGGGAGGAGCAGTGGAAAAAGATGGAGGGTAGATTTGTTGAAAGACTCCAATTATTAGTTTGAGCTTCTGTTGCCCTGAAAGGGATGGACTTAGATACTTCTCAGCCGGACGACTGAGGCATGCACAGACAGATGACCAGCAGGTGGCACTAGAGATGCCAATTTCTGCATCATCATACCCTGGTGCAAGAGGGTGCTGTAATGGAGAGTGTGCCCCAGAACACAACATCCAAATAACCCCACAGTCTTTGCTCCAGCAAGACCTAGGAAAGGAATGGTGGGGGTGGGGCAAAGACAGTCTGTCAGGATGGAGGGGTTTTGTCAGAGCTGAGAAACAGACCAGGTCTGGACTGGCAGAGGGTTTGCAGGGCAGGACTGAAGGGCAGCATCAGAACTGTGGTTGTAGGATGCCCATCAGGTGGAATAGCAAGGGGCTGTGGGGTGGTGCAGAGGGGCATTAGTAGAGCTGTGTGAGTGATGGTGGGGTGGGGAGGAAGCCTAGGACTGGAATAGCTGGGGGGAATGTAGGCTGGGAGTGTCTCTAAATAAATACAAGCAAGGAGCATGGGGAACAAACAGGAAAAACTGGAAGTATTAATACATAAACTAAATTCTGACTTCATTGGTGTCACTGAGACTTGGTGGGATAAGTCTCATGACTGGAATACTGGTATAAAGTGGTACAGCTTGTTCAGGAAGGACAGAAAAGGGGAAAAGGGAGGAGATGTGGCATTGTACATCAAGAATATACACACCTGTTCTGAGGTCCAGAAGGAGGTGAGAGGCAGATGGACCGGAAGTCTCTGGGTGAGGATAAAAAGGAGAAAAAAAAAACGGGGGCAATGGTCATGCCACCAAATCAGGAGGAGGAGATGGATGAGGCATTTCTAGAACACATAACCGACGTATCCAGAATATAAGACCTGGGGGTAATGCAGGACTTTAACTACCCAGAGAGCTGTAGGAAAAGAAATACAGCAAAACTCAAACAGTCCAATAAGTTCTTGGAATGTAAAGGAGACAACTTTTTGTGTCAGAAAGTGAAGTAACCAGGGGCAGTCATTTTAGTCTTAATTCTGAAGGTGGGAGGCAATTTGGGTGCAAGTGATTATGAAAAAGTAATGGGCTTAAGGGAGACTGATTTAGATATTAGGAAAAGCTTTCTGACTATAAGGGTAAGTTCTTGAATAGCTTCCAAGAGAGGTTGTGGAATCTGCATCCTACAGGCTGGACAAACACCTGCCAGGAATGGTCTAGGTTTACTTGGTCCTTCCTCAGTACGGGAGGATGGACTAGATGACCTCTCGAGTTTCCTTCCAGCCCTACATTCTGATGTTAGCAGAGCAGTGTGTGGAGCCCAGCACTGGAATAGACTGGGATCTACAGGTGGTTAATGAGGTGCAGGCAGAGCCATCAGAGGAAATTTCCCAGCATCTCCTAGCACTGTATCCGGAGGAACTCATGGCTCTTAGCCCTTCTTTCACAACTACTAAATTCAGTCATAAATCTAAACAAGCAGGAAATAGCCCAACGTTCTCCCCTTTGTCCTAGGATGAGTTTCAGGCCTTGCCGTTATCGCTGACAGCCAGCAAAAAATGGTGAAACGATGTTGGCTGCCCTGGCTCCGCTGGCCACAAACCTCTATTGATTTACTTACACATCTGAGCTCTGCGAAGACTTCTTGTAAGGAAAGCATAGTTGGCCTGATACCGCCCTTGCGTACACTCGCTATACACCTGCGCAGCTGCATAGGCTACCACAGTTGCTCCTGATACCCACTGGCAATAGGATCTGACTTATTGAGCATTGTCTTGATTCTGCTTTAGATTGTTTTAATAAAACCAGAGCCAACCAGCCCAGAAATTATCCCTGGCAAGCAAGGTGACCATCACATCTTCTCCCTTCTTCCATGCACTAAATCTTTCCTGCAGATGTGACAGTAGCCAATCAAGGCTGGATGCCTGCAGAGCACGGCTTCTTCCTAATGGTATTTGTTCACCCTCATGCATGGTTTCTGAACCCTTACTTGAGGCAAGATCCAGGTGGCATAGGGCCACAGACACCTCCATACAAAGCAACTCTGCCCTGACTTGCAGAGGGAGCTATTTTCACCTCTGAAAATCAAGCCTCAAGCAAAATTTCAGTCTATTGCACTGGGGAAGATTCTCTCAAAGCTTCATCCACTGCCTTGTGTCTTCACGGACTTAAGGCTAGATTTCCAGAGACCCCCACAGTCAGTGCATTGAGATCCAGAAAATCTGCCCATTAATGTCCAGCTCCCCAACTGATCTCTGATGACAATGGGCTTTTATTATCTTTAATGCTCTTGGTGCCTGAGTTGCGCTTTGCAGATGTTAGCCAAGCCTCACAAACCCTTGCAAAGCAGGTCAGCATTGTAGTAGTAATAATAGAAAATTATGCCAATTTTACAGATGGGGAAATAGAGTCACAATTAAGTGACATGTCCAAGGTCACAAAATGAATTGTTGGCACAACTACAAATAGAACCCAGATGTCCTAGCTTCCCATCCTTTGTTCTAACCTCAAGAAGACATGCCCTCCCTTTTATTAATAGGAATCAACTGGGTCAGATCCAAGGAACATCTTGCCCAGCATATATTTCTGACAGTGGTCAGAACCAGCTGGTTAGAGGCAGGTGTAAGAACCCTGTAGTAGTAAATTGGGGATGATATTTTCCCCACTCCCTGCCCATAGGTCTCATCCTGGCTAACAGAGATCAGCTTAAGCACTGAAGTAGGTTTAATGTCATTGTCAAAATATTTGTTAGCATTAACTATGGTAACTCTGGATATTCTTGTGATCCATAGAAATGTCCATCCTTTTTTAATCTTGCTAATTTTGTGGCCTCAGTGACTTCCTGTGGCAGTGAGTTCCACAGGTTAATTATGAACTGTGTGAAAAGGAAATTCTTTTTATCAGTTCCACATTTTAATTTCCTTGACTTGCCCCTTGTTATTGCAATGTAGTAAGCAAACATCAAGGAATGCACCAGGAACTCTGTAAAAAATATGTTTCCTCTGGCTTGAGCTACTGCAGCTGACACTTGAAGTTCAGCAATAGTACACTACTGTGAGGAAGCTGCAGGTTTTAGCCCCACAATTGACTTCTCCATGGAGACTGGTTAATTATAGCCCTATTTCTAGATATTTGAAACTTATCTGGCCCCCATTACTGTAGTCTCTGAGCACCTCACAGTATTCAATGCATTTATCCTCTCAGCCTTCCTGTGAAGTAGGAAAATGCTACTGTCCCCATTTTACTGATGGGAGACTGGGCCACAGAGAAATGGAGTAACTTGCACCGAGTATGTCTGTGATGGAACAAAGAATTGAACTCTGAAGTCTCAAGCTAGTGTCCTAACCATTGTACCATCTGTGATGAAGTGGAGGATTTTCTTGTTTTTCTGTGGTTTTCCAGTGGTTTGCATGCAGAGGGGGTGAGACTCAGTTTCCCTTGGTGTTACTGGTTTAACAAGGTGAGAGGAGAAGGAATTTGTTGTTACAGAGGACCAGAAAGGGAACTTGGGATCCCAGCTGATGGCCTGGAGAATCAGCGACTAGGTTAGACCCTGTTTACCTGGAGAGAAGACAATGGACAGAGGCAGGGCTTGGGGCCAGTGATGTCAGATGCCCAGCTGGGAAGCAGAGGGGCTCTGGGCTGGAGAGGGGGAGCGGGCAGACCCTACCTGGATACAGGGAGACTGATGTGCTGGGCTGAGGGAGGCCAGGCCTGAGGCCGGAGAGTTTCCTGTGCTGTGTTCAACTCTCAATAAACCCTCTTGTTTTACGGTGGCTGAGAGTCGCTCCGGTCTAGAGAACAGGGTTGCATCAACCCCTTTGGGGGTAGAGGCCCTGGGAGTCCAGAGCGAGTGGCCTCCCTGAGGGGACCCACGGCGAGAAACAGGTGTGCTAAGGCTCAGAGAGGTGCAGCTCCAGGAGGTGGAGGGACCTCACCCCGAGAAAGAGTGGACCCCCTAGAAGGGCTGTCTCACTGAAAGGGGCACCCCCCATGGACCGCACGGGGCCAAGAGTGGGCATGATCTGTGAGTCCATGACACCATCTTTCCTCCTTCTCTGCAGGTGCAGATACAGGACGGATTTGGCTTGTGCATGTTTGAAAGGAAACGTTCCCAGCACTGGACGTGAGTCAATGTGAAATGTCAGGCTGCCGTGCACTAGTGGCCCGGCTTGCTTTTCATCAGGTTCTGTGAGTAGGTGACATCTTGCTGCCTTGGTTCAAGGGTGCTCACAGCCTAGCGCTGCCTTGCCTGCACAATCTCCTTGTGACAGCATCTGGCCAAGGTGATGTTCTTGAGCAAGCCAGAAAGTCTAGGCAAATCCAAGAGTCTGTCTCAGCTTTCCTTGTCAACACTGAGGCTGAGCTGTTGGAGTGGATCATAAGGAAAGCATAGCACAGGCAGTGCAGTGCCTTTGAGGGTACATCTACATAGCAAAAACAAATCCTGCAGCAGTGGGTCTCAGAGCTGGGGTCAGCTGACTCGGGCTGGCAGGGCTTGGGCTGTGGGGCTATAAATAGTTGTGTAGATGTTGGGCTCAAGCCAGGGTCCAGGCTCTGAATCCCACCCCCCTGGCTGGGTTTCGTATGGATGCTCAGTGCCCAGACACAGATGAATGGGCTGCCTGGTGCTCCTTCTCCAGTGTGCACAGGTAAGCCATACCTGTGTACCTTAGTTCAGGTACAATAGCCCCTTGTATGGCCCTTCTGGTCCCCAAGCATTTTATGCAGCACAGGGAGGGTCAGAGAAGTGATTTCACAGATGAAGAAACTGATTTTCAGAGAGACAAAAGCATGTGCCCAAGCCATCCAGTAGCAGAGCTGGAAATAGAATTAACAGAATTATTCAGATGTTCATAAAAGTCCCGGGAATAGAATAACCAAGACTGGTAACCATTCGCTGGCTATTGGCCATGCTGGTAGCCCAGCAGCAATGACCCAGGACTTCCTACTGGAGGCACAGTGGACCCAAGGAGGAGATGCCATCAGGCTTCGTGCCAAGGGAAAGGGGTCTGTTCTTCCCTCCCATGGGGCTGGAGCTGACTTTGTGCTACATAGAGCTGAGTCTATCAGGAAAACTCAGTCACAGGACTGAGACTGGACACTTAGCCCCAGTGCCGGCTTTGGCAAGTGCGGGGCCCGATTCGTGGGGCTTGTACTCATCAGGTGGTGCTCCGAGTCTTCGGCGGCACTTTGGATTGTTGCACTCTGGCTGAGGCAATGGGGCCGCGGGACTTGCTGCGCTCCGACCGCGGGAGCAGGGCCGGGGGCTTGCCGCGCTCTGCTGGGGAAGCGGGTCACGGGGTTGCCACGCTCGACCCTCCTTCTTGTCCAGCTACCCAAGAGGGCGATGCGTCCCAGAGGGTGTGTGCTTTGGTGGCTAGGCTGCAGGGGTAGGAGCTGGGAACAGTGACCTGCATGGTAAGGGATCTGCCAGCAGTGGCAAGTGATATCCCAGGGCAGGCTCTCGCCTCTCCTGCATTGGCTTCATTTCATTCCCTAGTGCAGACACCTTCTCAATATCCAGTTCACATGCCTCTGAGCCTCTGCCTATGAATCCAGATGTGCTCCTAGTGATGTTACATGCACCTAACATTAAAGGATCTCTTTTCTTTCTACTTCCTTGTCATGCTTTATCATTCTTGGCCTGAACCTTTCCCACCAAAGGTCTCCAACATTAAACATTTCATCGAGTTTTATTGTTATTACATTTATTAATACTGGTCATTTTATAGTCTTTTTATTATGATTACATTTATCAATATTATTAAATTATTAACCAATACAGGAAGTCTCATTGCGAGCTCTGGTAGTGCTGTCCCTATATTTTATAGAAACTGAGATACCCAGAGATAAAGTGGCATCACGGGCATCAGTGCCAGTAACAACAACAGAACTGAGAGCCCAAAGGGCCAGGCCCTGCATTAAGTGATTGGAAACACAGCCTCTTCCATGTAAGCTTTAGAAATACACAGGGACGTCATACTAGTTTAACTTAAACTGTAATTCCAAAGGCTCTGTGGATACTCTGGTTTTGGTTTAAGAATAACTTATTCTAATTGAACTTAAACTAGTTCCTAAACAACATAGGTTATGTTTAGGGTGACCAGATGTCCCATTTTTAAAGGGACAGTCCCGTTCTTTGGGACTTTTTCTTATATAGGAGTCTATTACCACCCACCCCGTCTCATTTTTTCACAGTTGCTATCTGGTAACCCTAGTTATGTTTGCACTGCCAGCATGTCATAGGATCATAGAAATCTTGGGCTAGAAGGGACCTTAGGAGGTTATCAAGGCTGATTTCCCCACTCTGGCACTTCGAGTGCAGAAGGTGGGGGCCTGCAAGGATTCTAAAAATTAATACTGGCCACTCCAGGCTTGTATTAAACTCCCAAGGTTACAGCTTCTCTCTGACCTTGGAGGGGTAGATGCTGCCACCACCCATGTGCAGAACCTCTTTGAGAGCCCAGGAAGGCGCACTTAGGAATTCCTTCCTGTGGGATACCCTCAAACCCTTTCACCCCTGCGTCCAAGGAAGAGCTGAGGGGAAAAAAAGGAAATCAGCTGTTGCCACCAGCTAATTAAACAACGTTCATAAACCTCTTAAGACACAAAAATCCAATTCTGTTCTTAAAAAAGGTAAAAAAAATTAATAAAAAAAGAGAAAGAAAATACATCTGGAAACTCAGACTATTTCTAGATTTTAAAAGAGAAACTAGGATTAAGCACCAAGAATAGCTTTCTTGAGGTCCAGCTTAAAGGTTACAAGCAAAACAAAAGTACCTGGGGTTAGCACAGAGGAATCCACAAGCCATAACAAAATAAAAAGGATAAACCTAATTGCATCTTCCTAGCCATTTCCTGATCTACTTACATATCTGGGGTTTCAGATGAGTAGTTTCTAGGTCTAATACTGATGATTTTTCATAACTGGCCCAAGCACAACAACAGACAAACAAAAGAGGAGTCTTTTTTCAATTTTAAAAAGCTCTAGCCTTCCCATTGGCTCTTTTGGTGCTCCCTCACTTCCTTTTACCTATGCAGAGCAGTGAGACTTTTTAACCCTTTACAGGTAGAGCAATTAGAGAACAGATACTAAGAGGGATTTTATAGCTACTGGCTGGTTGGGTGTCCATAAAAGGGAGCTCCCCTCCCCTCCACCATCATTTATCACAGAGGTCATCAAGTCCAGCCCCCTGTGCTGACACAGGACCAAGTAAACCTAGACCATCCTTGTGGGTGTTTGTCTAACCTGTTACTAAAAACTTCCAATGATGGGGATTCCACAACCTGCTTTGGAAGCCTGTTCCAGAGCTTAACTATCTTTATGGTTAGAAAGATTTCCTAATATCTAACCTAAATCTCTCTTGCTGCAGATTAAGCCCATTACTTCTCATCCTACCTTCAGTGGTCATGGAGAACTATTGATCACTGTCCTCTTTATAACAGCCCTGGACATATTTGAAGACTGTTGTCAGGTCCCCCTCTGTCTTATTTTCTCAGGACTAAGCATGCCTGGTATTTTTAATCTTTCCTTATAGGTCAGGTTTTCTAAATGTTTTATTTTTGTTGTTCTCCTCTAGACTCTCTCCAATTTGTCCACATCTTCCTTAAAGTGTGGTGCCCAGAACTGGACACAGTATTTCAGCTGAGGCCTCATTGTGTAGAGCAGGACAATTACCTCCCGTGTCCTACATATGACACTCCTGTTAATGCATCCCAGAATATTAGCCTTTTTCGCAACCGCATTACTTCATTGGCTCATATGTTTGTGACCCACTATTACCCCCAACTCCTTTTCAGCAGTACTAACACCTCGCCAGTTATTCCCGATTTCGAGGTTGTGCATTTGATTTTTCCTTCCTAGGTGAAGTACTTTGCACTTGTCTTTGCTGAATTTCATCTTGTTGATTTCAGATCAATTCTCCAATTTGTCGTGGTCATTTTAAATTCGAATCCTGTCCTCCAAAGTGCTTGCAACCCCTCCCAGCCTGATGTCATCTGCAATTTTTTAAGCATAATCTACATTCCATTATCCAACTCATATATGAAAATATCGAATAGTACCAGACACAGGACAGACTCCTGTGGGACCCCACTAGATATGTCCTCTCTGTTTGACAGCCAACCATTGATAACAACTCTGAGTACAATATTTCAATCAGTTGTGCACCCACCTTATAGTGATTGCATCTACACCACTTTTCCCTAGTTTATTTATGAGACTGTCATGTGGGAGCATGTCCTAAACCTAATTAAAATCGAGATATATTATGTCTAGTATGCCAGTAACCCCGTCAAGGAAATTAGGTTGCTTTGGCATGATTTGTTATTGACAAATCCATGTGGGCTATTACTTGTTACCCAATAAGGTGCTTACAAGCTGATTAATAATTTGTTCCAATATCTTTCCACATATCAAAGTTAGACTGACTGACTGGTCTACAATCCCCCAGTACCTCTTTGTTACCCTTTTTAAAGAAAGGGACTATGACATTTGCCCTTCTCCAGTTCTCTGGGACCTCAGCCATGCTCCGTGAGTTCTGGAAGACAATTCCTAACAGTTCCAAGATGAATTCAGCTAGTTCCTTAAGTACCCTAGGATGAATTTCATTATGACCTGCGTCACAGAGTCACCGGGGCAAAGCTCTGGAACTATTCCCTACGAAGCCAGTCAGGACTCTGAGGGGAGCCTCCTCTCGCTGAGCAGACTGTCTCCAGGACAAGAAGCTTACACAGCTCCAACCTTCCTGAGTCTGACCTTGGAGCAGTCAGCATCCTCTGCCCCTCGGTGGGCTTCCCACAGCGAGAATGAGTGGGACACGACAGAAACACTGGGCAGGAAGTACCTCTCTGTCCCACTCAACTCCAGGGCTCTGGTTACAGCAGCTCCTCCTCCCTGCCAGACAGGTTATTTGCATTTTCATTGACTGCTTCAGTCTCAGCTGATTAGTACCCTGGATTCAAATTCAAATCCTAGGCCATTACAGAAGCATGGCCTGGATCCTGCCCCAAAGAGACACAGTCATCCCCCAACAGGACCCCACAGCCAATATCTTGGAGAACCCCAACTGCCAGACAGCACAACCCCTTCTGTGTCTGCACAGGGATCCAGGCCATAGGCAGGGCCAGGGATTTCATCCCTGGGACCTTCACCCAGGTCACACAGCCCTGAAGCATCTGGTGAGGCTGCACCGTCGGGGCCTGACAACAGTTCTCTCCGTCCCAGGGTCTTGCCACCCCAGGAATGTCTCCCCATTGACCACCACCTTCCACTCCCACTGGGGGTCCGAGGGGCCTGAGCCCAGGAGAGTCCACGCAGACATATATGCTGGGGCCATGAGTGAAAGCCAGTCTGCTACCCTGCCCATCTGGTTAAACAGCTCTATGGCCTTGGGACTCAGGAAGGGGGCTAAACACTGAAGCCTTTCTGCAGGGCCAGACTGGCTCCAATTGCCAGCCTTCCCAAAGGCCATGAGACAGGCATCTCTTTCTCCCCCCTCCTTAACCTGGGGCAGCAATTTAGTGTAGAGGTTCCCTGCGGAATTGGCACCTATGGGTCCATCCCCACTCATCCCTGGATGAGTCCCTCTGCCTCTCAGCTCAACCTTCGCCAGTTCCTGCTGCCTCTGTCTCTCCTGCTGTTCTGCTTCATGCCTTCCCAGTCTCTCATGGTCCTCTGATTTCTTCGATCTCAGCTCCAATTCCATCTGTCTCAGTCCACTGACTGGGAACCCTCGTGGGTCTTTCGTGGCCTCAGCTGGGTCAGGAGTCAATGTGGACCCTGCGGTTCTCAGACTTTCTCGGGCCTTCAGTTGGGTTAGGAACCAGCTCCTTAGAGTGAGCCTCCTCTTCCAACTGAGTAATCAGCTGTGCTTTAGTGAGCTTTCTAATGTGCAGCCCTCTCTCTCTGCACAGCTCTACAATGTCCTTCTGAAGGAGACGGTTACAGGGCATCTCCATGCTGTTCCCAAGTGGTCACAGACTCACAGGCCTGTGCTCTCTCCACTCCCCACGATCCCTGAGGAACCCCTTAAATGTGACAGCCCTTCTTGGGGGTCACCTTCTCGGGGTTAAGCCATAGGGTCCTCCGCCTCATGGAACCGCACCTCTTGGAGCCTGCAGCATGCCTGTCTCCTGCTAATCCCCCTTCATTTTACTGCTCCCCAGTTACTTACTGCAGGATGCTCTGTCCGCAGGGTGCAGTTTATCCCACCACTGCCACCAGTTGTCACAGTGTCACCAGGGCAATGCTCTAGAACTACTTTCTACGAAGCCAGTCAGGACTCTGGGAGAGTCTTCTCTCGCTGAGCAGACTGTCTCCAGGGCAAGAAGCTTACACAGCTTCAACCTTCCTGGATCTGACCTCGGAGCATCCTCTTCCACGCCGTACGCGTCCTGCAGCGAGTCCACCCAAGCGGGCTCCTGGGAAAGCCAGAGGGCTCTGCACCCCAACTCTGCAGTCAGCCGGTAACACAGAAGTTTTATTGGTCGACAGAAACACAGCGTAAAATGGAAATTGTTAGCACCGAAATGAGTGACTTACAGCCAAGTTCATCTTGGGAGAAGGGGAGCCAAGAGCCAGGGCTCTGGCCCTCCTCCTGTGCCCCAAGCCAGCAGAGAGTGACTAGCTTCCAGATGCTCCTCTTTCGGCCTTTGTTTCGCTTCCCAAGCCAAAAGTCACCTGGTCGCGTCCCCCTCCTGGTCTCAGGTTATGAAGGGGCGGCCATAGCCTCCGCACAGGTAGCTGGAGCAACCCCCACAAAAGTCACACATGCTTGTTCCCACCACCTAGACATTGGTGCAATGCCAAGGGAAACTGAGGCACAGACAGCATTGATGCAAAACAGTAAGACTCATACAACATCACAGGGGAAAATCTCCACTTTGCCACACCCCGCCAACTTGAACACATCTATCTTAACTAAATAGTCTTTAATGTCTTCTTTCCCTAGTTTGGCTGGTGTTCCTTCCCCCTTGTGGTTAATATTCATTTTCTAGTCACAATTACCCTTTTCACTGGGGACCGAAGCAAGACAGGCATGGAATGCTCCAGGCTTCTTGATGTCATAGAACGTTAGGGTTGGAAGGGACCTCAGGAGGTCATCTAGTCCCGCCCCCTGCTCAGAGCAGGACCAATCCCCAGAGCCCTAAATGGCCCCCTCAAGGATTGAACTCTCAATAGTGGCGTTAACAGGCCAATGCTCAAACCACTGAGCTATCCCTCCCCCTGTCAGTTAGCAATGCTCCTTCCCTGCTGAGTAGAGGACCTCCACTTCTCTTCTGTCTTTTTCCTGCTGTATTCACAGAACCTCTTCTTATTGCCTTTTATGTCCCTTGCTCGGTGTAATTCATTTCATGCCTTAGCCTTTCTAATCTTGTCCCTGCTTGTTCTTGTGTACTCCTGAGCAATTTGTCCACGTTGCTACTTTTTGTTTTGTTCCCTTCTCTTTCCAGATCATTGAAGAGCTCCTGAGGGAGCCAGATTGGCCTCTTACTATTCTTCTGACCCTTCTGACACACCAGCGTGTTGCTGCAGCTAGTCAAGGCAAATCCTAGCTGGGGGTGTAGTGCTGACCTCAACTAGCCACAGCAAGGTTAAAAACTACAGAGCCTCGTTTCCACTAAGGTTTCATACTGAGATGCTCCCTTGAGGCACCTATCGCGCTGTGAAAAGCACACCTGTTTTATAGCGAGGACATCGCCTTAAGCTAATGTGAAATAAGTTAGGTTTAAATCAAAATCAGTGGGGTCCACACAGCCTTTTGCTCCAGCTTTAAATCATCCTGTGAAATCTGTGCCACTGAGCATAGCCTGGTACAGATCAACCTTGGTGGTTCACAGCATGGGCAGGGGATCCCAGCATGCAGCGAACATTGACCATTACTGTTATCTATGAAAAACACCTTTTCATTGCCCTGGAGCCCTGACACACCTGAAAAACCATCAGGCGCAAAAGCCCCTGTAGACCTGGTGCCTATCTGCACTTCTATTCTCCCACCCTTTGTCAGTTTTGTCTATTTACCCTGGAAGTTTCTAGGAACAGGGTATCTTACTACACTGATCTTACAGCTTTGCTGTGAGTACTCTAACACTACTACTAATAATCACAATCATTGTGTTGTGTCAAGTATAAGCAGGACTCTTGTAGTACCTTGTATAACAATACTGTATCCAACATACCTGTATAAGTAAACACGGACCCTATATAGCAACGGTTCTCAATCGGGGGTCCATGGAGCCTCGCAGCTAAACCCAGTGGCCCAAGCCCCAGCTCTGAAGAAGGGAGCGGCGTGGGGCTGAAGCCAGTGGGTGCAGGGTTGAAGCTGGTGGCTGCCCTGCCCTGGCCTGGAGCGGCACAGGGCTGAAGCTAGTGATCCCTCCTACCCCAGCCAGGAGTGGTGTAGGGCTGAAGCCGGCACTGCGCCCCACGCCCCAGGCCCCGAAGCCAGGAGTGACATGGGGCTGAAAGCCGGCAAGCCCCCCACCCCCGAAGTCCCTGAAGCTGGGAGCGATGTGAGACTGAAGCTGGCAAACCTCCCTCCCCAAGTCAGGAGCAATGGGGGGCTGAAGCTGGGAGCCCCAGCACCCTCTGCCCCACTGAAGCTGGGAGCTGTGCTGGGATCCCCTTCCCTGCTTGCACCCTGAGCTACCTGCTGCCTGCACACAGCCCCTAACTACTCCCTTCCCAGGAGCAGCTCCAGGCCCCAGCACGCCAAGCGCGTGCTTGGGGCAGCGAGCCGTGGGGGGTGCTCTGCCGGTGCCACGAGGGCGGCAGGCAGGCTGCCTTCGGTGGCTTGCCTGCAGAGGGTCCGCTTGTCCCGCGGCTTCGGCGGACCTCCCGTAGGCAAGCCACCAAAGGCAGCCTGCTTGCTGTGCTTGGAGCGGCAAACTATCTAGAGCCGCCCCTGCCCCTTCCTGCACCCTGAGCTACTCCCTTCACTTCACACAGCCCCTAGCTACTCCTTCCCTGAACCCTGAGTGGTTTTTAAACTTTTTGAACTGAGTTCCCCACTTTGAGTTATATTTTTGGTTGCATCCCCCCACCCCTAGCCCAGACAGGCTGGGTGGTCTCCTGAGTGAGTCAGGAGGTGGAAGTGGCACTCCCTTCCCAGACCCTGCTGTGCAGAGCTGGTTTGAGTCCTGCCAGCCCTTGCCCACCCCTCAGAAGTAAAACTGCCCAAGGGTTCCTCCCCAGCTTGGAGCCCCCTGTTCTCCCTCCCTGCTGGGCCCTGGTGTTTTTATAGCGTGTTTTGGGGGGGGGGGCGGCTCAGCAAGAAAAAGGTTGAGAACGCCTGCTATATAGTACAGTCTGAATCACTGCATTGACCTAATACATGTACTTCTGTCTGCATCTGCCCATCTAGAGCAAGATCAGCCCACCAAATGGGCTGGTCTGATTGAAGGAGTCTGGTTTTAGTGAATATAGGCAAATCTGCTGTGAACTAGCTGAATGGGTGCCCTCTGCTGTTGTGCTGAGCTGGATCCTGCCCTGTCCGGGAAACAAAACATCCCCTGCCCCAGCTGCATGCTTCTATGACAATAACACTTACATGTTGCTTGCTGGCGTGTGAGCCTGTAATGGCATGACTGTAAACCTTTGCCTGAACATCACACGGCCTTCTTCCTAGCGCATTTGGGCTTCCTTGCTGCATTGGCTGGGGCAATGCAACCTATAGTCTGTAGCTGTGAAGGCGCATCACACAGGAAGGGTTGGGCCAGCAAGAACACATGGCAGAGGCCACAGCACAAATGCATTGTGGGTATTAGGTGGAGAATGGAGTCAGTGGATTCCAACCCTCCCAGTGGAAAGCAAAGAGTTTGCATGAGTGCTGCAGTATCAGTGGACCCACTTCCATTGTTGTGATACTATAGTTCAGGCTGCATTCTGCTAATCCTGAAAATGGACATTCAAATGCATGTGCAAAGTGCAGTGTATCTGCCCCAAATATTCAGCCCCTAATCTCCCAGTAAGACTGGAATTTCTGCAAGAGTTTGAAGAGAACCAGTTACTGATTTCCTGAGTTCTAATCAATGACAAATTGTCCCCCAGAAGTTCACATTCTGAGTCTCGTGATCTTTCAACCCCACTGGCTTAAAAACTACAAACTGGAGAAAGTCGAAAAAGTGAGCCCAATGAGAGTTTGGTGGGCTTGTTGGGGCTACATCATTATTTTGTTAATTAACCCAAATTAAAAAAAAATTGGATTCTTCATCAGAACTGAATCTGCATGAATGGTGGTGATCTGATTCATGATGGCCAGGAGTAATATCTGGTGGTTCATCAAGGATCAGAGGGTACATCTACACAGCAAAGAAAAACCCATACTGCCTGGTCAATTGACTTGGGCTGATGTGGCTCGGGCTGAAGATGTGTTTTGCAGTGTAAATGTCTTGCTGGAACTGGAGCCTGGCCTTTGAAAACCGTTGCAGAGGGAGAGTCTTAGCGCTGAGGTGGGAACGTCTTCAGAGCTATGCCTGCAGCCTAAGCCCCAGAAGCTTGCCTGGACTCTGAGGCTTGGTGCTGCAGGTTCTTCTTTGCAGAATACACATGCTCGAAGAGTCACAGAGTTTAACGCCAGAAGGGACTATCATGTCCTGTGTATCACAGGCACCAGCATCACCCAGCACCCATACACCAAGCCCAGTAACCAGAATGAGACCAAAGTATTATAGTTTCCTGACAATCAAGATCTTCACCATAGAAACTGTTGCCTCCGTGAAACTGTTCAGGACCTCCTGAACTGGCTGAAGATTTTAAAGAAGACCAGAATGTGGGACAATCCATTGCTGCTTGCTCTGCACTGATGGAGCCATCGCTATGGCAGAGATCCGGCTCTTTGTGCAGATGGCTCAAAAGCTCTGTTCCTGAATCACCTGGACAGGAGAGAGGGTCAAAATTTTTGGATGAATTTCCCCCCTGCTTCAAATAATGGTCTTTAAAGCAAATGTAAATAGTGAATCATTTTTGCAATAAATAAATAAATAAATAAATTAATGTAGTATTTTCAGGCAAAAATGGCACAGTTTTATTGACAAAACTATTCACATTCAAAAAACTCCAAGTGGTTCTACCATCCAGTTGCTTCAGGGCAGAACTTGTGAACCAGCTAAACAGATAAATGAAGCTCAGGATCTCTGACTTAGCAGGGGCTCATTTCATGCACACCAGGATGTTGGTAAACGGAGTCATTGCTTTGTCATTGTCTCTTGGAAATAACTAGGAAATGAATACACAAAAATACGCCACTGCGTGTGAGTTAAGATTGCTCTTAACAGCCTCCAGCAAGGCAATGAAAAGATGAGGTTCCCAATAGTCCGTGCCTTCTGCTCCCAATTCTACAGACACACATCACTGCATTAGCTTGACTACCTCTGCCACAGCAAGTGCTCCACAACCATAACTCCGTCCAGCTGCAGGACCCGCCTTCCAGCACCTCCTTAACCAAACCTGAGGGTCTGCAGCGACAGCTGTGGGTGGGGGAGTCTGCTCTGTAGTTGAGGGCGGTGAAGTTTTCAAAAGCAGCTTCTGATTTCGAGCATACCCAGCTTGAGCCAGGTAGGACTTGAGCGGTGGAAGTGCTCCATGCTCACAGCTGTTTGTGCTCACGAGAACTGTGCGTGCACTCAGCAGCTTGGACAATCCTGTCTCCTGTGTCTCAAGGTGGAGCCACCCCAAAGCCATGGCTACTGTTGAAAATGTGGCTGTGAGTGATCTGGCCAAGGCCACACAGTGAGTCAGTCGCAGAGAGGGGTCACAAGGCAGGAATAAAGCTAGCTGGCTATGAGGGAACAATTGTGATTTCTGAATGGAAATTTGCCGGTTCTGTTCCCATCTTTTATAGCAAGCGGTTCTAGGACGCTCATCTGAGCAAAATGTTATTGCCAACCAGTCGCTGAAGATAAATTCCAGGCCTGCTGCTGAGATGCGCTCAATGGTAGAACAAATTGAATGTCGTCGTGAAACTCAGTTCATTTTGGGCAGTCGGGGAAGTGGATGCTAAAGGTTAGGTCACCCAGTCAGAGAACAGAGATATTTCCCTGTGACTGAGGTCAGAGAGGCTCAGACTTCTTGGATCACATTTTTATACAAAGATCATTTCATAATCACCTGGCCTTACATCCGTGATCCCACAAAACACCACCCTGGCTGTCCACAATGACTCAGCCTCCTCCTCTCCCCGCTGTGCTCACACAGACCATCTTCAAGCCTTCACAGAGACATCACCCTCCCTTCCATTCCCAGCCACACTACTCCGATCCACTCCCGTCCCATGTACAATAGTGTGCCAACAGCAGTCATTACTTCCATGGAAGGGTGATATGAGAAGGTATTGAATGGACTGTAGCGGTCTGTGCTGCAGTTCAGTAGCTGGAAGGAAGGAAGAAGAGCCAGTGCCATGTGATCAGTCAGATCCTATGAAGCACAATTTGTGAAGCTGTGACTTTGGGGACTAAACACATAGCTCTAATAGGGTATTCTCAGTGAACGGTGCAGGAACATGGGCTGACAGTTGTTCACATAAACTACTCATTGAACAGTTCCCCCGAAGCATGACCTTCTCATGGACAGTTCACCAACTGAAATTCACAGAATATCCTGTCTGCGGTGACAAACTGGGCCATGTCTGCTTCTGGCTCCCATTCCCACATGTCGCTTGCTAGATTCCATTGCCTGCCGGTCACATGCCTGAACAACAACATGCATCAAGAGACACTTAAAAAGCCACCAGAGAAAAGGTGAAAAACAAAGCTGAGAAAGCCCTGAAGTTGGGCCGGGGCTCGCTCTAGAGCTGTGTCGACCCTGACAAATTTAGGATGTTGTCACTGTGGCAGATCCACTGGCAGGGGAAGCAGCAATGTAGAACAGGAGTCTGGTGTTTTATCCTCATGTTGCCTCGCTCTGCAGGCAAGAGAAGAGCTGAAGGTTCAAACACATTTATGGCAGGCTTGGTAAATCCGCAGCAATACCAGCTAAATGAAGGCGTCTTGGTGGCGATCGCACAGCTTCTTGCTCCCTAGGGAACAGCTAAACTAAACAAAAGAGAAATCCAATAAGGGGGATAGGTTAGAGAAGCAATTACAGGATTATTATATCATCCACCCTTCAGTCAAACACAAAACTAGCCAGCATCACTTCTGTATAGGCATTAGAATTTGCAGGGCAGGGTCAAAATTCACTGGGTCCAGGTGCCAAAGCTGAGTATTTGTGGGACCACAATGGATTTTATTGGTGCAATTGCAACAACTAGGCTTGTTCCCTACATAAACAGCAGAATTAGAGGGAGCTTGACCAAAACTGGACTAAAATTGCCGTCTCCATGAACAAAGAGAGTGCACCACACTGCATACAGTGACCCAGGGAGAGCACAGAAAAACACACGGATTTGTTAACTCTTTAGGATTTTAACAATTCCCACCTTTCTGATTTGTGCTTATTTGCACAACGAAATCTAAATGCGTATTCCCCCAAAAGGCTCTTTCTGGCTTCCTTTTATGGTAAGCTACATTTATTGAATTGTTCAATAAAGCACAAGAACAAAAATCACAACCAGGAGATGGTCACAAGCCACACAAAGGAAAGACCCCACCTTGTGCCTGGAGCATGCAGTCTAAAGGCAGACAATTCTGACTATCCTCCTCTCACAGGGCTCCGAGACACAGTTATCCTCGTCTCTTATAAATATTGATTTCTCCACTTAGATGCTCCTGCTCCATCTCCCCTGTTCCCCACTCCCCAAGGGCATGCCTTGGCCCATTAGGGAGATGAGCCTTGTTTAGCGGTCTGGCAAAATCCTCCCCCGAATTCCACTGCCTAAATGGAGAACAAGTCTAGCTACTCTCTTGAGCACCAAGAAAAGAGATCTAGGTGTCCTGGCATAACAGCGCTGGAAAAATGTATCCAGCCCATATTTAACCCCAATCCCTGCAAATTCCATTGGTTCAATAGAGACCAATCCCCCCACCCCAAATGCTGGATCTGAGTTCTGGTGATGCCGTTGTCCTGGAATATGCTGGCATCTGTGTGTGTGTGTATGTGTGTGTATAAATGTCTGCAGTGTTGTTGTAGCCTTGTGGGTCCCAGGATAGGAGAGAGACAAGATGGGTGAGGTGATGTCTCTTATTAGACTAACTTCTGTTGGTGAGACAGACAAGTTTTAGAGCTACACAGGTCTTCAGGTGTGGGCAAGGTACTCAGAGTGACACTGTGGGCTGGAGGGAAAGCTTGTCTCTCCCCCTGCAACAGAGGCTGGTCCAATACAAGATATTTCCTCACCAGCCTTGTCTTTGTGAGGTGAAATGTCAGGGCTGGATCCAAGGGCTAGATGTGGGTGCCCAAGGTTATGTGCTGAGATGCAGCAGGCTCCCAGTGGGACAATAGGAGAGGCTCCACTTATTGTATGACACTCCCTACTTCAGGGCTTAAGCTAACTTCTCCCCATGGAGATCAAGCTGGTGGGGGGTCAGAGACCCCCTCTACAAGGCTCTTCTCCCTTAGTCTGAAGGATCTCGGTGGCCCACGGGCCGAGCCAGCGTGACCCGGCCTTCGGTCTCTATTTGTGCACCCTCCCCAAGCTGGCTGGCGCTGCGAGGGGGGGCGTCGCACCGGGGAGGGGGGGGTGCCCTGTAGGCAGCAGGGTGGGTGAGTGGCGCGGCCCAGCGGGTCAGAGCCGGGGGAGCGGGCCGGCAAAGTGGGGACGGGTCGGGACCGGCTCCGGGCGGAACGGGGCCGCTGGCCCTTTAAGAAAGTTCAATCGTGCGAGTTCATCAAAGTTTAAAAAGTTTTTCGTGGAAAAAAAGCGGTGGGTGGGGGGGCAGGAAAGTTGGCTGCGGGCGGCGGGGATTGGCTGCGGGTTCCCCGGGAGACGGTGATGCATGGCGAGGGGCCGGGCCGGAGCCCAGCTGAGCCCCCCTCTCCTCGCCCCCGCCCGGGCGGGCTGCGCCGAGCCATTGATGACCGTATTGAAAAGGCGCAGGCGGCAGCTCGGGGCTGCACTCGGGGCCGGCGGCTGCAGCTCGTTGGCACCTTCCCCCTCCCTTAATTGCTCCTCAGCCAACTCCATGTGAGCCCGGCCGGGTACAAATAGCCCCGCGCCGCGTTTCCCCCCACACCGCGCACCTCGCCCACGCCGCACCCCCGTTCAGTTGGGCAGTGGCCAGCCCGCCCCGCACCCTCCCGGGCAGCACCTGGGCACCCTCTCCGCACCTAGCTGCACCCCGGAGCCTTTTGTTTGTTGGTCACCCACAGGCACCATTTCCAAGCCCAGCCCAGGACCGCAGCTTCCCCGAGAGCTTCCTGCCCCCAAGAGAGCCAAGCCGGGGGGAAGCCTTGCGATCCCTGGACAAAGAAGCTACAAGGAACCCAGGACCGTCCACTCAGCCCCCTGCACCCCCGCCATGAGCAACCTCAACAAGGAGAGCGAGCACAGTAACAGCAGCAACAACATCGAGGAGGAGGTAGGGGGCTGGGGAGCAGCTGCTGCTGGGGGGGAAGAGGAGGGTTTGGGGGTCCTTGCCTGTTTGGGGGTGGGGTGGCTAATTGGGTAGGGAGGGATAGGGCTTAATGGGGAATTTGGATCCTGGTCTCTCTACCCTTAGCTAGGTGGGATGGGGACCTGAGTGTGTTCGCCTTGTCAGGGGGTGTGGGCATGGGCTGGTCTCACAGAGCACCTAAGGTGCTCCCCACAAGTACACCCCACTTCCCCTCTGCAGGGCTGAGCCTCCCTTAATTGGTCCAAAGTGTCTAAGTCTACCAGAAATGTAAGCCCTGCTCTTCCTCCAGTGCCCACCTTGTCTGGGGCTGGGCGGCTGGCTGCGCAGTCAGATTCCTGCTCTCTTCCGGCTCAGAGTGGAGCAGTGAAAGAGAACAAACTAACTTTCTAAAAATCTTCTGGGTGGGAGCCCTGCTCCAGCAAAAGCCAGAGCTGCTCTAAGCCCAGGGCTTGTGCTTCCATTTAGGCAACCTAGGCGGTCACCTAGGGCACCATGATTTGGGGGGAGTGGCATTTTGCTGCCCTCAGCGGCAATTCAGTGGCCGGGGGGGGGTCTTCTGCACTCTGGATCTTCGGTGGCAGTTCTGCGGCGGGTCCTTCACTTGCTCCGGGACCCGCTGCTGAAGTGCTCCGAAGACCGGGAACGTGGAAGGACCCCTGCCTAGGGCGCCAAAAACCCTGGCACAGCTCCTGTCTAAGCCCTGCTGTGGCCAGACAGCCAACCCAAGGCTGTACCTTTCTGTCGAGCTGGGAACAATCTTGTCTGAAGCTGGGGGCAATGCTTGACCTCTGCCATCCCTGAGCTTGGCTCTTGGTCTGAGATAGTTTTCTGTGCCTTCAGCTGGGACTGGCCCGAGACTCTCCAGGACTCCATTCACAAGCCAGGAGAATTTTCTCTCCCCATTTCACTCTTAAAAATCTTGCGCTGCTTACTGCTTAAAGTGATCTCAAAAGTGTGTGTGTGTGAGGGGCTCTGCCATAACCTGGGAGCAGCAGCTTTGGCAAGTCAGGAAAAGTGTGCCCCACTGTGTGCTGGTTTGATTTCTTTCAAAGAAACCTTGGCTGGGTCTGTGAACCCCTAGCTACACCCCACCCCCCAAAATGCATACACTAAGTGCTGCGGCTGGTGTAGTGCACCCATTCCTGTTTGCATTGCTGGGCAAAGGGCCCCTCATAGACCCCCGAGGGGAAGCATGACACCCCTCATCCAGCCCTGATTCCCCTTCACCCCAAAGCTTGGGTAGAGGGGTTCCCTAGGGTGGGAACATCTCAGAATTAAATGACCCCCTGGTGTGTAGCTGGGGTAATGGAGGGGGCCTCATAGGGAAGTGCAGCTGTTTAAGTGGGCCTGGTCTGGTGTGGAGAGGTGCTCTCTTTGGAGCCTTGAAATGCTCGCTCCTCTGTGAATGCACTAGCTTCCCGGCCAAGGACTGTTGCAGGCCAGCTAGAGGTCAGGAACATTAGAGTGAGAAACAAGGTATTTTGTCTGGCTTGACCTCCTGCGTGACCTTGGGGAGATTGGCTAGCCTGGCCCTGCCTGGTGCAGGAGCCCTAAAATGTGGCTCTGGGGAATGAGGACAAGGCTCCTTAGCTTCTGGGCTGTCCCCAGCTTGGCCAGAGCAGGGTTGCCATGCTCTGCTGGAGACCTGTCTGCTTTCAGTATTATGGTTGGGCGAGAGCCCCTCAGGGCACATAGGGTTGCCAGGCTCCTTTGTTTCCTCCCTGATCACTGATGGCTAGAGGTGCAAACCAGGACTCTGGTTAGCTTTGTGCTGGCTCTGAGAACCCTGTGTCAGAAGGGAGGGCAGAGCAACCTGGGATACTGCTCTCTGCAGGAGAAGCCTAGAACAGAAACTGTTCAGCCTGGTGTCTGGATGGCTGCACTGTGGTGACTCCTGCCTTGTGGCATGCTGCTGGGCAGCAGGGAAAACAATCCCCCCCATGTCACTGCCATCTCCTCCTCCTCCAGAATGTCTGTCCCTCTTTAGTCACTGCACCAGAGTATTTAGCATGGTCTCTAACTTTTCATGGGGCTCTGAGAAGTCTCTGAACTAAGCCCAAGGATGGTCTAATTGTCATGTGTGTAGCTCTCAGTGCTGGAGGGAAGCGTGATTCCCTGGTAGCTTCAGTTGGCTATGCTATTCTTCCCATCCCCTCCCCCTGCTCTCCTAGAAGGAGCCGTGCACCATTGCTGGTGCAGAATGGCGGCCGTGTTTCCACCCTGGCATTGGGCGAAATGCTCCCAGTACACTGAAGCGTGCTGAGCTATTGATCAGGGAACTCTCAACAGCTACGTAAGAAAACTCCTTAATGCTGAGGCTACCTGTCCACCCTCTCACTGTTCTTGGGGAGGGGGGGGGGGGCATGTGTGTGCGGGAACAAAGGATAGCACTTACCTAGGTCTGTGGGAAGTGGGTTGGGAAGATGCTAATGGCTAGTGGAGTGAGATGGCGCAAAGCGCTGTCTGGGAACAGGGTGGTGACTGCTTTTTCCATAGAATTTCTTAAGGGTTCAGATGGAGAGGAGGGGTCTAATACTTAGAGCCTTGGTACAGCTGGAGAGATGGTGGTGGCTGCGGCAGTGGCATTTTATAGCATGCCTGGATTTCTAGTCATGGGTTTAACTTCAGGTTTGTCTCCCCCTGCTTGGCGCTTTCCTAGTTTTCCCTCTCCTTCCCTCATCCCTAATTAGCCAAGCTAGTCCAGTTAATGCTTCTGTAACACAGGAAGGGGTTTATTTCCAGCAGTTGATCAGCACTGCCTGTGGGGAATCTGCTACAGTACAGCCTAACTAATAGGCACTAATGCCTGGGAAAACCCATTGCAGATCCTTGATCTGATTATTCACTGGCAAGTTCTGCGGCCAGTGAAACCCAAGATCCTGGGTCCCTTAATTAGTCAGGTGTAATTCTTTCAACTACACCTCTGCTGTGATATAATGCTGTCCTCAGGAGCCAAAAAATCTTACCACATTATAGGTGAAACTGCATTATATCACCCCCTGGAGCGCTGCTTTACTGCGTTATAACCGAATTTGTGTTACATCAGGGTAGAGGTGTACTATCTAGTGCACCCCATACCTTGCAGAACACTTACTGGCATGCTAATTTGGCAGGCTATCAGTCATCATGCTGGAGTAAGGTTTACTATTGCTACATCTGCTGAGAGCTATTGGCTGGTGGATTAGCAAAGTGAAGACTTGAAGCTCTACTATCCTTGGATACATGCTGGTATTGTGACAATATGCTATTGCATGGGGAAGGTAGGAACACCTGGCCCTTCCAACAGTGATGTGTGGCACTAGGATGGGACTTGACTCTTCCAAGAAAGCTAGTCTCACTGTATTTCAATGTCTGTCCACCATGAGCAGGATGAGAGCAAAAGAGTGTGAATAAAACAATTGTTTGGCATGCTGTAATCCTGCCCCACCAGTAGAGGGGGCTGCTGTGCATGCCCATGGGGTGGGGGAAGGGGAGCAGCATCTGCAATCCACAAATTAGAGCTGCATAGGCTTGTATAAAAGCCCAGATAAGTATAGTAGGTCTCCTCCAAGACTAACTTCTAGAGCATGGGTTTTCAAGGTGGGGATCATGGCCACCCTGTCATTTCTAATGGGAGTGAGTGTCCTTGATCCCTGGAAAGAAGGTGCTGGTCGGCTCCCAGGGTAGAGAGCCATGGTATGGAAAAGGCTGAGGGCTTCTATGCAAAGACACCTGGCCACTCCCAAGCAGTCTTGTTCCTAGAGTACAACACCTGCTAATTCCTTGTTGGATGTAGCTGCCTAATTCTCAAAGCTATTGGGCTTGAACTTCTTCTTTGGGAAGAGCATTCCAGTTGGGTTGGGTCCTTGTTTGTCAGACATTTTTCCCTTCCCTTAATTCCTTGTTACACAGGACTTCTCTGCATCACTCAAATTCCTCTCCCGTCTTATCTTCATCCTTCTAAGAAGACATGGCCATCTCCAAACATGCTTTGGGCTAAAGTCTTTCCTCCTAGTGTTGCAAACACCTTGGGTGACTCGGAGGGGAAAAAAATTCCCTTCCACTCAATGTGTATTCGACAGCATGATATAGAAAGATTATTTCCCTTGTATAGCCAATTACCCCCACCCCAAGCAGCAGGGAATCTCACATCAATGGGAGAGGGATAGATCTACTTAAACAAGTGACTAAAACTAGCAGGAGACTTGACATGACTTTGAATTTGGGGTCTGGAAACTGACTAGACTTCTAGTCAGTTTCAATGTTGCTAATGTTGAACCATGGCTCACTTGAATTCTGGAATATTGCTAGGACCTCTTCCCTGTCACTGGTGAGGCAAGCACTATGTTATTTAGCATCTTCACTAAGATCTAGTCCTTCCTGCTCTGACCTGAGCGCACTGCTCTTCTCAGAATGCCTTCAAACATCTATTCCTAGATGTGTGCCTCTGCTTGGGTAGTTTGGTCTCTTTGCCACATCACACTGTAAACTCCTATCAGCTGGCATCCACAACCAGCCTGTAAGCCTCTCAGCAAAACCAGGATGTCCCTCTCACTGAACACGTGTACCTTGGCTTATTCTCCTTCTAGTCTGTGTCGCTCCCAAATTTAACTTCACTAGCACCTAATCTCAAGGTCCCTGTCTTTCACAACCCCTCCTGATTAGTGTCCTCTGTAGATCTCATTAATGTGCCTCTCACTCCCACTGATTGGTCATAAAGGAAAGCTTAAATAGCAGGGCCTCACACTAGTCCCTGGCTTACCTCACCAGACACCTCCCCAAGCCACTTATCATTATCTTTTGTTTACATGTCTAAGCCAGTCATCAGTCCACATGCCAAGCTATTCTGAACTCATATGCAAAGTTGTCTCTGCAGCCCTTCTTCCAGCCACTAACTTTGGCTCAGCAAACAAACAGCTCTAGTAAGTAGCACTGCTGCTTGTGACATTGGCACAAGTAAACAAAACAGCAATGTATTGATACTGCACCAGCATCTCAGGACCCCGGTATGCCTGGTGCTGTACAAACAGAATCAGGAGAGCACCCCTAGAGCAGGATTTACAATCGATTCTTTGTGTTTAGAACACCATTGTAGTTGACAGTGTTACCTGCTAGATGGCTGTCACCCTGCCCTCTCCCTCGGGTGGGAGTTTAACTTTCACAGCTGTGGTGGCCAGTAGACCTACAAGAGGTTCCATACAGCTCCTAGCCTGAAGCGAATATAAAGGAGGGGAGAGGGCATATGGGGCACCTGTGAGGTTGGGGCAGAGACCTGGTGAGAAGCCAAGGGATCTGTCCCTGGACTCCTCTTGAAGACTCATCTGCTACATCCAGCCTCTGGCTAGGATGACAGATATGTTGCATGAGAATTCAACAGGAATCCAGTCTCCTGCTGAAGTCCTTCTGCTCTCTACCTCCCAGGCTGGCTCTGTCTCCATCAGAGAAGGACTGAGTCTAGATCATTCTAGCCAAGCTTGACCTAAACTCAGCTAAACTGGAGGGGAGGGTAGCTCACACTTACCACTCACCAGCTAGTAAGAGATGCAAATAGATGCTCTTATTTGCTAATTGCTGTTAATCTTTGAGTAGTCCTCATGCAACCACACCAGCCAGCTCTTGTTCCTTCTTTCTCTGAAAGAGGAGAGACTGTACTCTGACCTCAGTTATGTCTCTGGATGCCTATGCTGCATTCTACGCAAGTGGATTTTCACTTTCTCCAGATGTACTGTACTTATCTCTCCAAAACATAGTCTTCTGAAACTGAACAACCCTGGACTGTTGTGTTCAGTGCCCCTGCTCCTTACTATGGAGAACTTGAATAGGTAGTAGCTGCCGTCAGTGTTAACTCTGCTTGTCTTATACCCCTTTCCTCCTATCCTGCATTTTGTCTGCTTGGATTATAAGCTCTTCAGCGTAGAGCATGTCTGTACAGTGGCTAGTACAATGGGGCTTGTCAGTCAGCCCCTGCGCGCTACTGCAATAAACACCTGTAATAAGCTTTCCTGTTCAATTGCTACATCCCAAGCAGGATAGGAATACCTAGAGCCAGGAGGGTGCCTGTTCCTTCACTTCCTGGATTGTAAAGAACATCTCAGCTGAACCAGTCTGAACTGGCAAACATTTGTTACTAAAGCCCCATGAGAACAGTGGCTGAGTGCCTGGATCACAGGTCCTGGAATTCTATTCCTGGTGGCCTGTGATATTTCCACAAATGCTCTATCTACTTTTGATTCCTGATTCCTTATCCTTCCCCAACAGCTCTCACCGTCTCTCAATTAGCCAATGAGATCTTCCTGCCATACTTGTGGTACTCAGTGATGACTTCTTCCTCTTCCTGGTCTAGCACCCCAGTCAAGTTTAGATCTATCTATAGCAGAGGGTCTCCAACTTTTTTACTGGTGACCTCTTTCTCACAGCCTCTGAGTGCAACCCCCAATAAATTAAACACACTTTTTAATATATTTAATACCATTATAAATGCTGGAGGCAAGCAGGGTTTGGGGTGGAGGTTGACAGCTTGTGACCCCCACCATGTAATGACCTCAGTTTGAGAACCCCTGATCTATAGTGATCTCCCAGCTGAGTGAGTCAAGCATCAGTTACATCCACTAGAGCTGTCTTCATGGCTTCACATCTCTAGGCCCTGCGCTTCCATGCTACACAAACAGGAGTTCTCCAACTTTGCACTGGGCCCCCCTTTGAAAATATTTCAGGCTGTGATGACCCCCCCCAAAAGTGATAGCAGATTACTGTACATACTCATAGGAGCACTAAATGAAGCATGTAATCATTATCCCTGCAGTCAGAGGCACTGATGCCTTTTGAAAAGTGTAAAATAGGGTGACAATACTTAAAACTCCCCCAGCCCCATAGCAGTGTTCTCTATTTGGAACAGGGTGCATGTATGGGGGAAGTACAGCAATACCAAACCATGTCACCCTTACTTCTGTGCTGCTGGTGGTGGCACTGTCTTCAGAGCTGGGCTCCTGGCCAGCAGCTGCCACTCTGACTGCTCAGCGCTGAAGGCAGTGCCTCCACCAGCAGCAACACAAGTAAGGGTGGGAATACCATACCATCTCATGATACACCTGCCCCCCATAACCTTGAGACCCCTTTTTGGGGTCAAAACCACCAGTCTGAGAAACACTATTAGAACATGGGTACCGATGCCTGGGTGTTCTAAGCTGGGCAGTATAACCCAATCTTCTGCCTCTTCTAGACAAATCTCCAACAGACCAGATGGATAGTGTAGCCTTAATTACACACCCCCTCAAAACACAACCTCTTATGATTTAAAAAGTCTAGGTCTAGGGCTGTTCTCTCCCCTCCCAACCCCTGCTATTGCTAACAGACAGCTCCCTTTGTCAGATCAGAGTCTGGGGATTCTTTTCAAAGTTAGCAGAAACAACTCTTCATGTCTCCATAATGCATCTTAGGGAAATAAAGCATAGCTGTCATGCACGCTAGCTTTCCTTGCTTGCCTCTGTCTCAAGCAAAGCACTCCTATTCCATGCAGCTCAATGGGATCTCTGCTTTCCTCCTTATGTTGCTTGTCATGTTGGTAGTGACAATGGCTCCTTCTCAGCTCCTGAAGAGCCCTGTCAAATCCTAAAACATTCCTTGGGTTGGCCACAAAGAACCACAGCTCCAAGTGCAAAAGTGAAACTGATGGGCCTAGGCCACAGCTGTGCCCCTAATGCATAACTATGTACTGAAGCTATAGCTGTCTGACCTTTCATAGGCACTGGGCACCTGTAGCCCCCAGTCAGCTATTGCTGCCTGCCCTCAAAGTAGGCATGTAGAATCATAGCTTAAAATGAGAACTCTGGCCTCTAGCCTTCAGTATGGTGCCCAGGCAAATGAAATATAGTGGGACTGGTCCAGTCCTGTCTGTCAGCTTTGACAAATTCTAGACTTGTCAGAGGAAGGCACAAGAACCCCTGTAATAGGAAGGTTTCCCGTGTTAATTACTCCCAAGAGATCTGCTCTAAGGATTACTTTGGGGAAGGTCTCTGGCCTGTGTTAAGAGGTCAGACTAGATCACAATGGCCTTTTCTGGCCTTGCCATCTATACATTTACTCCACATCACTTAGTGGCTGGGTTCTACCTTGAAGGAGGCTTTGTAACTGACAAATGTCTGCCCTAGCTTGTGTACCTGAATAGCCCTGTTTGTTTGACCACTGAACCCTGCTAAGCTCTTGGCTTCCATCTTGTGGAAGTGAGTTCCACAGTCTTGACCAGTTTTAAATGTGGTGCCTCTAACATCAGTGGGTATTATCTGTATATAACAGAAGTAAATGGGACCTCCTGGCTTAGCTGCCACTTCACTGTTCTAGCAAAGAAGAATTTAATATCTAATCGCAAAGGCTCCAAGAAGCCTCACTTGTGATCTGCTTTCTAAAGTTATGCACTGATTCAGACAAATCATAAGATTCAAATCTAATGCATGTCTTTCTCACCTAAAAGACACATGTCAGATCAGGAAACCAAGTCACATGACACTGGCTCATTCTGGGTCTGAAACAACACATAAAATGGTAGCTGTCTCTAGAAGTCAAGGAAGCTCCTATGTTATAAAAATACCATTTGCTTCAGAGGTGGCTCCAGGCTCTAGCACACCAAGCACATGCTTGGGGCAGCAAGCCGTGGGGGGTGGGGGGTGCTCTGCTGGTGCTGCAAGGGCGGCAGGCAGGCTGCCTTAGGCAGCGTGCCAGCAGAGGGTCCGCTGGTCCTGAGGCTTTGGCAGACCTCCTGCAGGCAAGCCGCCGAAGGCAGCCTGCCTGCTGTGTTTTGGGTGGCAAAATGCCTAGAGCTGCCCCTGATTGCCTACAACAGAAAGACCCCTCCCTCCCTTTTTCTGTTAGATAGCTGAAATCTGGTTCCTCTTACCCAGAGTTTGGTCTTGGTAACCTAGTGCACATTTACTTTCCAACAACCTCCTCTGACATGCTGGAATGTGACTCCCTGTGCTGAAAAGGCTCTGCATGATGAAGTTGCTGACATGAGAGAAACTACCTTAATGCTGGATAGGGGTCCTAAAAGTGGTAACTGTTTCCAGACAAACATGTACTGACAAAATATTTTGTCAGACCCCAATTGTTACCTTCATTTGGAAAGCACTGAAACTCACAGGTTCAGGTGTCCCATGTTCTGACACCTGTCATGTAGCCATCCCACCAGTCTGAGATCATGTGACCATCACATCTGTCAGGTGTGATCCCATTTGGATGGGAGATCAAGGAAAACCCAAGCTGCTGCAGGAAGTGATGTTGGTGACCTTTAGGTCAAAGGAGAGGCAGTGCCATCTGACCTGCCCCTGGGCATGATGGGAAGGGGTAACTGCATTTTAAATGAGACAAACCAATCCTGTGTACTGAGAGGCGGTGGCTAGTGCAACAGACAGAATGAGGAAGTGTCACTGCTGAAGGATCAGACCTTGCCCTGAAGAACTGAACTTGCTCTTGGGCTCTGGCCTCATTGGCACTTGGCACTCAGCCAGCCGCACCCACTTAGGCACACTTGCAAAAACCTCTACTCTACTGTAGTTTCACTCCTTCAGGTGTCACTTGTAAACCACCACTTTATTACCAGGGAGGTGCTTGTGCTGTAGTGACGAGGGCCATATAAGTCCCAATTGGTGTGATGCCAGCCTAGAAGGTGAAACTAGGACAAACTCCTACAAAAGTCTAATTCCTGCCCTTTCCTAGACACATGGGGGGGTGGGTGGGAGAGGAATGTTCCTCATAGATACTGGCTGTGGCTTAAAGGCCAGAGCAAGCCCTAGGCAAGCACCAGCCACTTGGTGGTGCCCCTTGCAGCCAATGTGCTGGAGCTGAGGCAGTGCCAACTGTCCTTTCAGTTGGAAGGCAGGGTGAGCAGCAGATGCACATGGTGGGGACAGCTGAAGCAGGTGCCCCTGGGAACTCTGGCAATGGGGCCATAGCTGCAGGCAATGAGTGACCTTTCCACACTGGCAGTTGCTAGGCCAGGCAATGAATGGAGTGGACTAGTCTGGGATCAAGCAGCCCCCACCAAGCCTCTTGTCTCCAAGGTGCTGACTAAGGCAGGGACTGGTGGAGAGGTGGGTGGGATGACTATGATGAAATCTCTTGCAGTAGAGGGAGGGGAAGCCCTAATGATTCTGGCAGCCCTCTGGGTCAAGGCTGAACTGCCCCACCATGCAGGCCTGACACAGTACTACCTGGAAGCTTCCTCTTTGATCCAGGTCCTATGAATAGGGCCCAAAGTTTAAAGGCAGATGACCCTGACACATGACTCCCCCAAGTCAATGGCTGGCTACATGCCTTGCCGTTCACATGGGGAGGTGTGTGCGTGTGTGAAGCTTTGGACTGATCCTGCCCATAACTGGCCAAGAGCTATGCAATGGGTGACAGGAGGGAGTTGTCTTGAACTCCTGCTGCCCACTGCACCAGGCTGTTTCAGAGCACTACAAGCATAGTCAGCAGCCAGGCTTGTGAGCTGGGCCTAGGGACTCCTGGGATGAGGAGGACAGGGCTGCCCAGAGGATTCAGGGGGCCTGGGGCAAAGCTGGGGAGCTGCAGCGGTTGTACTCATCTGGTGGTGGTCCAGGTCTTCAGTGGCAGAGGGCCCTTCAGTCGCTCCATGTCTTCAGCAGTACTGAAGGGGGGCCCCCTGCTGCCGAAGACCCAGACCGCTGCTGGGCCAGGTCTCATGGGGCCTGGGGCAAATTGGGATCCTCCTCCAGGGCTGCCCAGATGGGCGAAGGTACATGATATTCTGGTCTTGTGGGGATTCTCCTGCATCTTCCCCTCTAACTGACTGAAGGAAGCTCTCAGAGCCATGCAGACTCAGCCCAAGCTTGGCTAGAGAGCTGTGTGACCAGTCAGGGGAATGCAGCCTCTTCATTGCAGCTCCCTTTCAGAGTGGTTCTCATTCAGTCCTGTTGGGTGTTGGTCCAGTGTGGTGTAGGTAGCTGGTATCTGCCTGCTCCTGGACTGGGCAGAGCTGTCATTGTGTGGGGCAGATAGACCTAGCATGCTGGAGCTGCCAGCTGTGCTTTGGCATGGATACCCTCTTGAGTCTTCATTGACAGCAAGGCCAGAAGGGCCCACTGCAATTCTAGTCTGACCTGGATAATCTCAATCTAAACCAACAGTCCTTGGAACTGAGTCCACAAGAACACTAAATATTAAACATGGTGGCATAGCTTAAATGCACATCTCCTCCAGGGCAGAGCTTCCTTACCAGCCTGTGGCACCCTAGATCCCTGCTCCTTTCTTGGAGGTGGGGGGGAGGGGATATGGAGCAACTCCAAAATGGCTGCAGAGCTGCCTCTTCCTTAAATGCCTTGGTGTGTCGAGCTAGACATGGCTCCTCCTGTCCTCTCCAGAAACTGAGTTGTCTAGGGGCAGGATCCAGAGCTGTCCTAGGGAACATGTCCCCAAACAAGCAATAGGTGAGTTGACTGGGCTTTTGAAGTAACCCCTGGGCCAGAGGTGTGCCTGCAGCACACATAGACATGCTAGCTTTAATCTTGCTTGGGTAGACCTACATGTGCAGCCATTACCTCCCCTCCCACTGCATTGTTGATGTCCCCCAAGCCCATGTGCACACTAGGGGTGCTGTGTATGTTGGATTTGAGGGAGGGGAAGGCTGTCCTTTCTTCCCCACCCTTTATGGTAGGCTGTTCCAGGGCTCCCTTGGGCTGGAGGGGAGGGAAGCAGTTCCCCACGCTGTGTTCTTTACTGGCTTTGTAGTGCTGCCCCTTCCCTTCCCCCTGCTCTGTCCTAACTTATCACTTGCTTTCTGAGCCTCCAGACTCTTCCTCCTGGGCTTCCTGCTCTGGTTGGTTTTGCCTGCCTGTGCCACTTGTGCCCAGCCTCCAAACACAGACATGAGGTGCTATCTCATTCCCTCCTCATGTCTTGCCACAGGCTGCTGCCTGCCTCTGGAGCAGTGGGAGGGTCAGAGCATGGATGCTGGCTAGTTAGAAGGCCCTGGCATGTGCTGGTGCTGCAGTTGTGCTGCCTATAGACCCACCTCTAGCAGCACTGACCAGAATTAGGGACTAGAAAAGGCTGGACTAAACTTCTCCCAGAGATGTCCTTTGTTTCCTGCTGTACTGGGACTGCAGAAGCCAGTGTCAAGACTACAGGAACTTGGAAGCTCATCTAGGGGAGGGGAGCAAGACATCACTGGGGGCTGTGGGGATGCTCACGGGCCTGTTGCTGCTTCAGGTGACTTCTATACCTCTGCAGCTCCTCTGATCCATGGCTCCGGAGATCTGGAATTCTTCCTGCTTTGCATCGCAAAGGATGCTGCAGAGCCAGTTTAGGAGCAAGGCCTGTCCACTCCAACAGAAAAGGCAGTCTGGGGGTGAGCGGAACACCTGGGCCTCTGGCAGGGTGTCAGGGCTGAGCAGCCAGCTGGATTGGGTGTGATTGGCAGGGACCTCAGCTAGAGGGGAAAACAGGAATACCTCTTGCTTGGGGGAGCTAAGCAGGTGTTCCTGCAGGGGGCCAGCTCCTTGTGGATGCTAGAGGGTACCTGCAGCTGCTCATGCAGGTGTATGTCCATCAAGCTAAACATTTTGGTGTGATAGGCCTGGTATAAGCTAGGAAGAGGTGCTGGTAAAGCCAATGCTCTCTGTAGCTGCAGTTCAGGCACACAACTAGGGCTGCCCCTTGACTTCCAGGCTCACCTAATGTACCTTTTGCTGCTGGAAGGTGGGAGGCTGACAGACATGGATACAGATGTTCTTGTTCCCCCCCAGAACAGCTACAGCACATGCTGCACAGGCTTCCCTGACCCAGAAACTCCTGTAGGGGTGTGCAGTTCAGTCTTGTCCTCACTTACTATAGCAAGAGATGCCAGTTACTAGGACCTGGACTGAGCTTTGTACATGCCTTCTAATCAAGCTCCCTGGAGAAGAGTCCCATGGCTCAAAGTGACCCTGTGAGCTACAGTCCCTGTGGTCTTGACACCAGCTTCCTAAAAGGCCCAGTTGCCTTAGTACCACTGGAGATGCATGACACCTTGGTGTGAGGAAACCTTTCCCCAGCTGGCTCCCTGTGAGCACCTGTGCAGAAGCTCTCTGCTCCAGCAGCACAGCACTGACAAGGCTTCAAAATCTGAGCAGCATTATGTCCCCTAATACAATAAACACTAGCAAAGGACTGGCTGAGTGACCTTCAGGATGTTGACTGTTCCTTAGTCTCTAGCTGCCTCTGATGTTCAATCCTTGTACTCAGTAAAGCAGTGGGGGAAGCACTCACAGCAAACAGCTTCTGGCTGGCCTAGGAACAGGCTGAGACTTTCTAGAGTTGATCATATATTTGCTGAACTCCAACAGTTACTTTCAGGTACCCATGAGTGCTTGGGACTTGAGCAGCTGTCCTCTGGAGGAACATCTCATGGCAGGCTTGTCCAGCTGGCTGGGGTAATCCATGGAAATGGGCTCTCAGTTTAAATGGCAGACTTGCTTTCCCTGAACAGACTGCAGTGCTGGTGAAAAGGTCCTGTTCTGGCAGGTGCTCCTGCAGCTAATGCATGTGCTACAATATCCAAAACATGCCCCCAGGCTGCCCCAAGGAGGGGAGCTGGGCTAGCAGAGCAGTAAACCAGCTTGGTGTAGAGCTAGGCAATTGCACTTCAGGGCTTTCCCAGACCAGGCCAGTGAGTCTAATCTCAGGGTGCACACAGTGGTGCATAGCCTGGTGTACCAAGCTAATCTCCAGCTGTAGGCTTCCTGCTCATTCAGGCAGAAACCCATGTCTCTCTGCTTCCCAGCTAGCTCAGTACTGTCTTCCTGCCTGGCCCCACTGTGGCTGGGCTAAAGCCCAGTTTTAGAACCACTCCTCCACCCAGATGTGCAAGAGGATGAAATGCTTGAATAGGAGCCTTTAAACTGCCTTAATTGGCAGAGGCAAGGGAACATCCCCCTGTGCATGCACATGGTTCTGCCTTGTAGCCAGCACAGCTGTATTTATATCTGCTCTCAATGGCTGCCACTGTAAACCTGACTCTCATAAACACTCAAGCCTCCATCCCCGTGCCTCCTTTCCTTTCAGAGATGTTGCTGTACTTGCTTTGGGGCCCAGATACTGGCACTCTCCTAGGGGGGCAGGGATGGGCTTCCTCTGACTCCATGTCATTCTTATCCATGACTTAATGTCAATCATGCTTGGATGGGCAGAAAGGCTTGACTGTCATGAGTCATGGGGGCTGAATGTGCCAGGCTGAGCATGTCTGGCTCTCTGTGCCAGCAGGGAGAGTGGGCTGCTGTGCCACAGCTGGGTGGTGCAGTCTAGGGGGAAGGGATGATCTCTTCTCCTTGAGCTCTCAGAATGAGGCTTCAGCTCCTCCATGTACTGCACACTGGGAACCTAAATCTTCCCCCTTTCTCTTCCTCAACTGCTCCCTGGGCACTCTGCTGGGTCTCTGATCTAGCAGAGAAGGCCATGAAGGCCCTGCTTGACTTGATATTATAAATCCCTGGCTGTTGATGGTGGGTGCTTGATTTCCTGGCCTGTGCCCTAAAGGGCAGGGTGGTCTCTGCCAGCATGGGGGGCAGGGTGGTGGTGAGGAACTCTCTTCTACAGACGTGTGGAAAGATCTTTGGCTTGGTCTTCAGGCAACTGGGTCACAGTGTAGACAAATGGCAAAGAACTCTGATTCAAAAACCAAATCCAAATACTTGTCAGGATCCTGGTTATGTCACTGGCAATGTGGTGTTTGGGGAGAGCAGAGGTGAACCAATGAAATCATGTACAGCACTGCTGTGCTGTGTACACTGGATGTTTCTCTACCTACTTCAGTAGTATGGCCACTTCTGGGGTGCAGCATAGCAGCTGTTCAGCCATGCATAGCAGTTGTGTAAACTAGTCCCTCCCATTCCTGTCTTAAAATCATAGAATATCAGGGCTGGAAGGGACCTCAGGAGGTCATCTAGTCCAATCCCCTGCTGAAAGCAGGACCAGTCCCCAGACAGATTTTTTTACTCCAGTTTGCTAAATAGCTCCCTCAAGGATTGAACTTGCAACCCTGGGTTTAGTAGCTCAATGCTCAAACCACTGAGCTATCCCTCACCTGTTTATTATTAAGTAGCTCTCAGTCTATTGCATTTATCAGGAAGCTCAGCTTGGCAGTCACAGCCCAAGATGGCATGTGACTGAATAGGGGCACCCCTACCAAATGCCATGCACCTTTAAATGACTAGGAGCAGTCAGGAACTCTGCCTCGCAGCACAGGGTTACCTGATGCTACCTAGCACCTTCCCTCTTCAGAAGGGAGAAGGCCAGTACTGAATGGCTAGCTGGCAGCTTCAAATTCATCTGAGTTGGGAGGTTCCAGGCTGAAGCAGTGCCTGCTGTTGCAGCCATATAGGCCACAGACCTAGTGCTGTGGAGAAGCCTGCTTGTGTGCAAGGGCTTGCCACTTGAGCTGGGCCATATTGGGTCACCTGACTTCCTCCTTGGCCTTTAAGTGGGCCAAACAACATGCTTCTGGGGTGACTTCCCTCTCCACTGAGCTTCTAATTGAGGCCACTACTGGGCCACAGGCTTCAATTCACTCATCCTGAGCTGGCAGCTAAGGTTCTGCAGCTCTCCAGGCACTCAATCTGTAGGTAAGAGAAGTCCCTTTATAAAGAGCAGGAAACTGGGATTTAAGGCATGACTCCTGTTCCCAACCAAACGCCAGAGTTGCTGTGACTGACCAAAACAACCAGCTATAGAAATACCGAACTTACAGGGACATGGTTTGTGTTAGTCTGGCTCTTAAAAGGGCAAAGTACTAAAGAGGGGAGGAATGCAACAGACTAGGGGAAAGAAGGGGACAGTGACCTACCTACTTGGTATGTTTGCATTTTGTAGGGCACTCCATTTCAGAGACTCACAGAATCCGCTCCCTCTAACATGGTGCCTAAGTTCCTGTCACTAACAGGCTCTGCTAGAATATCTGGGACTGAAAGATTAGGCTGCCAGCAAATGTACTATTTGTAATCTTCATGGTTAAGATTCCAAATGTTCCCTTCCTGCCGTTTTTTGTTTTTCAAGCCCCATGTTCCTTGCATCACTCAAGCCTTATAAGTCCCGGGTTTTAGAGCAGGCCGCTGCCTCACAACATTCCATCCTGCTATCGTCAAGTGGCCCCAGCTGCATCTCATCCAGAGCTGACACAACTCTGCAAAACAGCAGCCATGTGCAGTGGCCGGATCTCCTGTGAACAGGATGGGCTAGCAGCTCACAAGCCCTGCACTGCTTTCTCATGGGCAGGGCAGCTGTGCCCTGAGCACACAGCACGTTGGGCCTTAAGAGGAGGCACAGCTGATGTTTAGAACCACACTCTGTTCCACTGACAGACTTCCAGTGCTAGCAGCAGAACTGACAAAGCCAAAAGCATTTGTCTGTGCTGACCTCTTTCCTGCCCAGTCCCCTTGTGACAGCCTATATTGCACATGGACACAACTCTATTGCACATGGACACAACTCTAGAACTGGGCTTGGTACAACTTGATTGTCTCATAACTGACTTTATTTTTGACTTTTTTGTGTGTGTGGGGGGGTGGGTGGTCATACAACTTAATGACAGTTGAAATTCAAAAAGTGAAAGCTTTAACAATTCAAACCTAGATTGCATTGTCTGTCTGGCAAATAGCCTTAGATCAAGTTCCTAGTTCAGGCAGTGCTTTCTGTCTTTGCTTAGCAGTAAATTTAACTTATCAAGCGAAATATCTTCAACTTGTGTCTGGTGAAAACACTTATCAAGAAACCAAATTCTTCCAACCCTATATGCAACTTGAAGGGGTTCGCTCCCTGCTGAGGTGCTGATTGCAAGGCTTTCTAAAAAGTTCACTTAACTCCACCTCCCTGGCTTGGTTACAGATGTTTGGACAACCTTGGTCTGTAGGGCTCTGTTTGCTCCAATGGGCTTCAAGATATTTCTCTGTTTATATAAAGCAATTTAATGTAGGGCTTTCCTGTCTCAGAGCCTGCTGGTCTCTTGGCTGCCATGATGGACAGGCAACAGTTCATCTTGGCTGCTCTCTAGCTGTTTGAGGAGAGGACTGTAGAAGAAACCATTCTCCTCTCTCTTCTTCCCCACCCCCCCCTCGCCCCACCTCACGCCAGCTCTCTTGATTCTTGCCTGGGAGGGTGCCATAGATTTTTCTAGGCTTCCCACAATACTGTGGGAGGAGGGGAAATGCTGGGTAATGCCCTGTCTCTGTACCAGGCGTGCTGCTGGGGCGATGTGTGCGCGTGAAATGCTTGAAGACCCAAGTGATGTCTCTCTCTGGGCAAGACAGCCATGGCATTGTCCAAGTCACCACCTCACTCACCTGGCTGAGTGCTGGTGATGTGGGAGGTGATAAGCCACCCTGCTTCCTTATCGCAGGTAGCTTGGGTGGAGAGTTGGAGGTGGGATGGGGAGAAGCTTCTGCTGTGGATTGGGCTGGGCTGAGGCTTTGGGATTGGGCTGAGTGTGGTGGAACAGTACAGTGGTATGGCTGGGCTAAGAATGGGCAGGGCTTGGGTGTGTGCAGGGAGCATTGGTAATAGCCTAGGTGCCCTAGGCAAGAGGGTCCCTAGGCAAGAATTGGCTGGCTTGGTTTCTCATCTGAGGAAAATAGCCTGTTGCTGGCAGTGGATGCAGGTTCCCCAGGATGAGTCCCACTCTGCCTCCCCAGCTGGTGGCCAAACAAGGCTTCCTGTCATGGGATGGTGCTTGAGACCTGGGTCTCTGCCATGGTGCTGAAAAGACTCCTCTGGTTTCATCACACTGGTGGTGAAACCATTTTGAACAATGCAGTGGGGGTGGAAGGTGGGGAGCCTCTCTAGGAACAGTCACTGGCAGTGGAGCCCTTTCCTAGTGTAGATGGGCTCAAATTCAGAGTGGGCTACCAACCATATCCATCTTTGTCCTGAGTCTGACAGAGCTTTCAGTGTATTCTCCAGTCTCCTGGGTCTTTCCTGCTCATGCTGTTCCCTGGGACTGTCTCCACATCACTCTGGTCCTCAAGCTAATGCTGCCTCTCCCTTCTAACATGCTTGTTTCAAGGGCTTGTTAATAATAGTACAGGACCACTTTCAAAACCATCTGACTTGTATCTTGCTGCACAGAGACCATCCCATTCTGGGACCTGAGCACATCCTGAAATATTGAACAGGGAAGGCTGTTTCACATGGCTGAGGCATGTGCAGGCCTAGCATTGGTGACGTGGCCACTGCCTGTGTGCAAAATGGGCTGGTCTCTTCTGAAAATGCACAGCAGATGCTCCCCAGCCTCTGCATTAGTGCTTCTTGCTCATCAGCTACATGCAGGCTGTGGCTGAGCTGCTGGGTCCCTGGTTTGTCTTAACAGCTATGAGAACCAGTCACCTCTCCAGTGAGGCTGCAGGATTGACTTGCACAGCTTGATGGTGGCTGCCTTTGATAGTCCCAAGGAGCAGGTAGTCTAGCTGCAGGAGATGGCTATCACTCTCTCAAATGCTACTTCTGCCACTCACTACCCCAGGACTCACCTCAGCAAGGGTCCAGCCTGCCAAGACCAGGTACAGATTAAAGGAGGCCCCTGATAGGTAGAAGGAACCTAGCAGGCTGAGACCATACCTACAGCAGAGTGGATTTTGCAGGTGGCCAGGACCAGAGACTAAGCAGTTTTCTGTCACTTGCTGGACTGGAATGGTCTGCTGGACTTTGATGGTTGCAGGGAGTAACTGGCTGTGTCCCCAGTGAATTAAATGATGAATGTATGAAAATACTTTTTCTATATGCTTATGCTGAGGCCAAGGCACAAAATGACTTGCCTAGCAAGTCGGACACAAGACAATAAGATTCTTTAAGTATATTAGGAACAAGAGACAAAGGGAAGTGTAGGCCCTCTACTTAGCAGGGAAGGAGAGCTTAAAAATATCAAGAAAGATGAGGTGCTTAATGCCCCTTTTGCCTCTTTCTTCGCTAGAAAGATAAGTTACTCAACACAATACTGACAACCAGGGAAGGAATGAAAGCTAAATAAGGAAAACAGGTCACAGAATATTTATACAGATGTGTTCTAGTCATAGGGCCTGATGAAATTCATCCTAGGGTATTTAAGCAACTAGCTGCAGCAATCTTAGAGCTGCTAGCAACTTATCTTTTTTGAGAATTCCTGGAGGACAAGAAGTCCCCAAAGACTGGAGAAAGGTACTATGTTTGCTTTCCTCTAAAAAGGTGCACAAGGAGGACCCAGGGAATTATAGATGAGTCAGCTTAACTTCAATAAACTTGCTCCAGTATCTTTCCAGGTATTGAACAATGCACTTGTAAGCAGCTGGAGGGTAAAAAGGCTTATAAGGAATAGCTAGCAAGAATTTGTCAACAAATCATGCCAAACCAACTTAATTTCCTCCTTTTGGTAGGATTACTGATCTGGTGGATGGAGGGAAGCAGTAGATATGACAGACCTTGGGTTTTTAGTGAGGCTTTTAACAGGTTGTTGCATGACATTCTCATAAGCAAACTAGGGAAATGTGATCTAGATGAATTTATTATAAAGTGGGTGCACAACTGGATGAAAGACTGTACTCAGAAGTTACACCCATCCAACATGACAGCAAGGCATTGGTATCTAGTGTGGCAGAACAGGGGTCAGTCCTGGATCTAGCGCTGGCCAATATTTTCATTAATGACTTGAATAATGGAGTGGGGAGTCAGTTTATGATCCTTGCCCATGGAAGGGGTTGCAAGTACTTTGGAGAACTTGTCCTCTAATTTATCATGGTCCTTTTTAAGTTGGTCTGAAATCAACAAGACGGAAGTCATGAAGTACAAAGTACTTCACTTAAGAAGGAAAAATCAAATAACTGGCTAGGGGGTAGCAGTGCTGAGAAGGAGCTGGGGGTTAGTGGACCATAAACTAACTTGTCAATCTGGTGCAGCTGCGAAAAAGGTAATGTTCTAGGATGTTGTCACGGAGTCACTGGGCGATGCTCTGGAACTGCTCCCCACCAAGCCAGTCAGGACTTTGGGGAGCCTCCTCTCCCTTGGAGCAGACTTGTTCAGGGCAAGAAGCTCACACGTCTTCACCTCCTGGGTCTCTGCTTGGAGCATTCAGCATCCTCTGCCCCTCCAGGCGCTTCCCACAGCGAGCCTGCCTCAGTGGGGTCCTGGGGAAGCCACCGGGTCCTGCACCCCCACTTCGCAGTCAGATGTGACTCTCAGCCAGCCAGTAAAACAGAGGTTTATTCGATGACAGGAACAGGGTCTAAAACAGAGCTTGTAGGTACAGAGAACCGGACCCCTCGGCCGGGTCCATTCTGGGGGTCAGTGAGCCAGACCCCCACATCTGCCCTCAGCCAGCTCCAGACTAACCACCCCTCCCAGCCCCTCCTCTCTGCTCATCCCCTTTCCCAGGCCAGGAGGTCACCTGATCCCTTTGTTTCCAACACCTTCAGCTGGCACCTTTGCAGAGGAGGGGCCCAGGCCATCAGTTGCTAGGAGACAGAGTGCCAGGCATTTAGGTGCACTGGCCCTTTGCTCTGCCAGATACTTATGAACTGCCATGGGGACACTGAGGCACCAACACAGTACTCAGAGAAAACATTAAGAACATTCCCAGTTCGTCACATCTCTCCCCCCTTCGAGACCGAACTGAGCGAGGTCACTTTAGCCAGTGACCTGGGGAAGTTCGAACCCACCAAGGTTCCCATGGATGCCCCAGCATCTCTCCCATTCCTTGGTGTGAGTTACACCAGGACAGTCCAGTCTCACGCCCTCCCTTAGGTCGGGTGTGCTTGATGGCACTTGCAGGCCGCAGGTGGGAAAGTTTATGCAGCCCACACCCTTTGCCACCCCAATACCCCTGGGGTTCAAGCTGGGATTGGGTCTTTCCCCAGCCCTCCGGTCTGTGATTCGGGCTCTCTTGGTTAAGAGCCCCCATCTTGGCCTTTGCCAGCTCTGGGCTTGGGCAGCCGCTTCCCACTTTGTGGCCCAGACACAACACCTCTGCCGCCCCCTTGCACTTTCCAGCTTTTAATGTCAGTCCCACCTCCTTGAGGCAGCCCAGCCCCCTCTTCACCTGGGACACCTGTTCCTCCCAGGTCTGGCTAAAGATGCACATGTTATCAGTGCCTGCCAGGGCCACGTTCTCCATCCCCCTCTGCTTGTCTAGAATCTCCCCAGGCCTAGGCATGGGGTCGGCATCAGACACTGTGATGGCTTTAAGCTTCTGATAGCCCCCATAAAACCAGATCATCCTGTCTCCCTTGGGGATCAGCCCCAAGGGTGAGGCCCATGGGCTGTAAAACAGCTGGATCCCATCTAAAGCCAGCATGTCCCTGACCTCTCTCTCCAGGTTCTGGGCTGCTTTCCCAGTGACTCTGAACAGGGAACACCTGATGGGGAGATTGTCTCCCACCTCAGGGAAGAGATCCCCCAGGGGGTCTTCCCCCTTCTCCATCCAATCCTTCCCCTTTAGGTCCGGGGTCCCCTCACTCTCCTCCCATCCAGCAGCTCGAACGGGAAGAACCCTGTGGATTCCTGGGGCACCACCAGCTGCCTCCCGATTCCCCCTAGTTCTACTTCCCCTTGGGGAGCCCATTCCCAGTACAGGAATCCCTCCTCCTGCAGGACTCTGTCCCTGCAGCCTTCCCCAAGGGGTTTTGCAGCGCTGTGGCCAGCAAGTTCTCTCAGCTTCTACAAGGAGGGATCCTTCTGCAGCTCGGTCTGGGATTCAGCAGCTGGGGCAGGGAGTGGGACCTGCTCCTTCTCGCTGACTGGGCCTGGGGTCACAGCCCCCATGAGCCCTGTCCCTGGTAGCTCCCTCCGTGCTGTGTAGTGCTGTGTAATCACTTCCCAGCAGCACGTCTGGACCAGGCAAACCTGTTTGGCAGCTGACCTGCCCTGCCCGGGTGTCCCCCCACTCAGCTGGGGTCTCAGCTCCCCCCCGTGCTCAGCGCTGTCCTTGCTGTCCCAGTGGGGGCAGGCAGCGAGCTCTCTGCTCTGGTCACAGCATCAGAGCCAGTGTGAGCCCCCTCTCTGGTGTGCAGGGGGGCAGGGAGCATCTCTCCCTCCCACTCAGCCCCAGGGGGCTGGTTACAGGTAGGCAGGTATCCTGAGCCCAGCAGCCCCTCCCCCCTGCCAGCCAGGTCATTTGCATTTTCACTGACCATTTTCATCCTAGCCAATTGGTTCCCTGGATTTGAATTCAAACGCTCGGCCGTTACAGGAGCGGGGCCTGGATCCTGTCCCAAGGGGAGACAGTCACCCCCCAACAGGGCCTCCAAGCAGATATCCTGGAGAATCCCACCAGCCAGCCTGACCCGTCCTGGGTCTGCACAGGGATCTGGGCCATAGGCAGGGCGAGGGGCTTAACGCCAGGGAACTTCACCCAGGTCCCACAGTCCCTCAGCATCTGGGGCTGCACCACCACAGTTCTCTCTGTCCCAGAGTCTCGCCCCCGCAGGCGTGTTTCCCCACTCACCCCTGGGCAGCCCCCTATGTCTCTCTGCTCCACCATCACCAGTCCACGCTGCTGCTGCTTCTCCTGCAGCTTTTCCTCGGGCTCTTGCTCTCTCTCACGGTCCTCTCGCTCTCTCGGGCTCTGCTCCAATCCCATCCGTCTCCAATCTCCTGATGGGGAACCCAATCGTGAAGACCCTCGTCTGATTGGGGACCAGATTCTCGGGAATGCCTGGCTGCTGCTCCAGCTGCTCCCAGATTCTCTTGTAGCCCCATAGGGGTCAGGAATCTGCTCCTTATAGTGGTGGCCCTCCTCCTCCAACTGCACGATTAACTGTGCCTTGGTGAATGTCCCCCATGCGTAACCCTCTTTGTGCACAGGATCACAATGTCCTTCTTAAGGAGATGGTGATAGGCCATCACTTCATCGTTCCCAAGTGGCTCTGGACTCACAGGCCTGTGTGCTCTTGGCTCTCCCATGGTTTCCAGGAAGAACCCCTGGTGTGCCAGCCCTTCTCATGATCACCACCTCTTTGCCAGGGTCGAGCTGCAGACTCCTCCACCCCTGGGACTGCTTCTGCAATCCCCAGGGGAACCCTGCTACTGCAAAAATCCTTCTCTCTCCCAGGGTCGAGCAGCAAGCTCCTCCGCCCCTGAGACTGCTCGCTGCAATCCTCAGGGGGACCCCGTTACTCCAACAGTCCTTCTCGCTGGTCACACACTCCCAGAGGTTAACTGCCCCCTGAAACCGTCCCTCTCTGAGCCTTCAGCACGCCTGGTCCTCATTATCCCTCCTTTGTTTTACTGCTCTGCAGTCACTTACTGCAAGCAGCGCCATTCACGGGGTGCAGTATGTCCCACCGCTGCCACCAGTTGTCACAGTCACCGGGCAATGCTCTGGAACTGCTCCCCACCAAGCCAGTCAAGACTTTGGGGAGCCTCCTCTCCCTTGGAGCAGACTTGTTCAGGGCAAGAAGCTCACACGTCTTCACCTCCTGGGTCTCTGCTTGGAGCATTCAGCATCCTCTGCCCCTCCAGATGCTTCCCACAGCGAGCCCGCCTCAGTGGGGTCCTGGGGAAGCCACTGGGTCCTGCACCCCCACTTCACAGTCAGATGTGACTCTCAGCCAGCCAGTAAAACAGAGGTTTATTCGATGACAGGAACAGGGTCTAAAACAGAGCTTGTAGGTACAGAGAACCGGACCCCTCGGCCGGGTCCATTCTGGGGGTCAGTGAGCCAGACCCCCACGTCTGCCCTCAGCCAGCTCCAGACTAACCACCCCTCCCAGCCCCTCCTCTCTGCTCATCCCCTTTCCCGGGCCAGGAGGTCACCTGATCCCTTTGTTTCCAGCACCTTCAGCTGGCACCTTTGCAGAGGAGGGGCCCAGGCCATCAGTTGCTGGGAGACAGAGTGCCAGGCATTTAGGTGCACTGGCCCTTTGCTCTGCCAGATACTTAAGAACTGCCATGGGGACACTGAGGCACCAACACAGTACTCGGAAAACATTAAGAACATTCCCAGTTCGTCACAGATGTATTAACTGGACTGTCTGTATACAGGACACAAGAGGTAATTGCCCTGGTCTACTTGACCCTAGTGAGGCCCCAGGTGGAGTACCGGGCAATTCTGGGCATCACACTCTAGGAAGGATGTTGACAAATTGGATAGAGTCCAGAAGAGCAACAAAAATGATAAAAGGGTTAGAAAACCTGACCATGAGGAAAGATTGGGGGAGAGGGATAGCTCAGTGGTTTGAGCATTGGCCTGCAAAACCCAGTGTTGAGTGTTCAAGCCTTGAGGGGGGCCATTTAGGGGTCTGGAGCATAAATCTGTCTGGGGATGGGTCCTGCTTTGAGCAGGGGGTTGGACTAGATGACCTCTTGAGGTCCCTTCCAACCCTGATATTCTATGATTAGGGGGGAACTCCATGATTAGTCTAGAGAAGACTGAGGTGCAACTTGATAAGTCTTCTAATACTTCAAGGGCTCTTATAAAGAGAAGAGTGATCAATTGTCCTCACTACTTGTTCTCCATGTCCAGTGAGGGAACAAACAGGCCCCCAATGTGGGGACTCTACAACCTCTCTCCTTGGAAGCTCTTAAAAACAAGTGGGACAAACACCTGCCAGAGGTGGTCTAAGTTTCCTTGGCCCTGCCACAATACAGGGCTGGATTGATGACTTCTCAAGGTCCCTTCCAGCCCTACATTTTTAAGGTTCTGTTACTCTTCAAGGTCTCAAAGATGCTGGACAGAAGACCAAGGTTCTGAACCTTGGTGCAGGTGGGGTTGAGCACCATGGAGAGTGCTTGCTGCCTTGGTTGATTAACTTGTCAGAGTGGAAACTTTAGCAAGCAATGTCCTTTGACAGCCAGGTCTTACTGCCTCCTGCATGACATCCATGTCTATGGATACAGAAAACTTCTATGCACTGTGACAAAGTTCAGGATCTAGCAGATCTATGTACTGCCTGCATCACTATGGGTCAGGAGTCTGGACCCTCTTACAGGTAGATCTGGGTCTGTTAGAGGCATTCCATATGCACTGCTCATGCAAAATTCTGAGCATAAAGTGTGCAAGTCAGTCAAGCCATCTTGCTAAGATCTGGGCTTCCTCCAATTGCTTACCACATGCAGAAGTGGCATTGTGTGCTCTTTGGGTATGTCTCAGACCTCCGCATACAGTGCTCTAAGATGTCCATTGAGGCATGCCTGGTATTGTCCTGGGCTGTCCCAAAGATTTATGGATTTGCAGGATTGAGCCAGAGATGGGAGTGTCACGCTGATACCATCAACTCACTCCAGCAGCCATCAGTGGACTATGCACATATGGTGTGACCTGTCACCACTGAGGCTTTCAATGAACATTCTCCATTGGTTGTCTTGCTGTCCTTTGACTTTGAGTCTGGACCCAGAAGCCTAGTTCTGGGCCCCTTACTTTGAGAAGCATACTGAACTCCCTGCTAGACCCTTCCTGCACTGGTGATAAGGATGGAGTAGGTCTAACTTCTGTGACCTTGCAGGATGTTCTGGGGCTGTGTAATGCCAAGAAGATGACCCTTTGGTTGGTGGAAAGCTGGAATATTTCAATCCCACTGTGTGCTCACTGTGCACTCCTCAAGATCTTTGAGGCAAAACAACCCATCTCAAAATTCCCTGTCAGACTTTAATCCAGGCTCATGCATTTCTGAGCAATGTCTCGGGCCCTGCTCTAGTGTCCAGGTCATGCTGAGGTGCAGGGCCTGGGCCTAGTAGAGCCATAAAGGAGCACATGCAGCTCTGTTTTGGGTGTGAACAGTGACTGTACATGGTTCTGTAACTTGAGAAGCTGGCTCAATGAACAGCTCTGATGGGCCCACCCCCTCAGAAGGAGGCACTACAGTGCCTCTGAAGGTGAGCCAGCAGTTTGAATGACCTCCCTAGCTAGACACCCCTTCCCCCAAATCTAGGAAGCTTTAGTTCTAGAGCTAGAGCAGCATTTCTACCCCCAGGAACATGCTGCCATAGGCATGACACTCTCCCCTCTCTCCAGGGAAAGGCCTAGAATGCAAAGGGTGATGTATTGAGGCCATGTCTCTGAAATGCATGTGTTACCTAGCACTCCAGCCTCTGCCTGCCTGGCACTCAGTGTGGGCCCATCTCTTCTAGGTACGGACACTCTTTGTCAGTGGCCTTCCTGTGGACATCAAACCCAGAGAGCTCTATCTGCTTTTCCGACCGTTCAAGGTGAGTAGGTGCAAAACCAACCTAAAGTGGGCTGCCCTGCTAGCAACATGCCAGTTGGTCCTCTAGACGGCCTGCCTTGGGCAGCACAGGCTGCCGTCTGCTTGAGGGAGTGTTTCTTTTTGGGGTGGGGGGGCAGGATGATGTGAGGGCAAAGGAGATCTTCATAGAATATGAAGGTTGGAAGGGACCTCGGGAAGTCATCTAGTCCAACCCCCTGCTCAAAGCAGGACCAATCCCCAGATTTTTACCCCAGTTCCCCAAATGGCCCCCTGAAGGATTGAACTCACAACCCTGGGTTTAGCAGACCAACGCTCAAACCACTGAGCTATCCCTCCCCCCTGGGTCAGAAAGTCTAATGGGAAGAGTGAGGGGACCCAGGCTGCTGCTCAGTGGGGGTAGAGGAGGAGCCCTTCAGGGTAACCTGTTTGATGCTCAGTCACAATAGTGAGGTATCTAATGCTGGTGGCAGTTGAGTAACAGAAGCCTCAGCTGGGGAGTAGAAGCTATCCCTTCTGTCCCAGGCACTGCAAGCCATCAATCCCTCACTGTCTTGAGCCCAGGGTCAATGGGAGCTTGGAGCTCCCCATACCCATCTGATAACCCAGAAAGTGCCCCTTGGGGGCCCATGGTGGTTCCCTTCTTTCACAGGAGCTCATACCAACATACTGAAAGCTGCTGCAGGCACTGCTTGCTCCCCACTGCACCAGAGCCCTAGGGAGCAGGATGTCCCATGTTCTAGCTGCTGTTTGCTGCTCTAAGGGGTGGTGAAGAGCTCCCCTGTCCCTAATGTGCAGAGGGGTGAAATGTCTGACCCAGGTGAGTCAGATTCCCTGTGACAGCTAAACTTTTGCTCGGTCATCACCGAGGGGTTGGGGAGTAGCTAAGCTGGGTAGAGCTGCTGAACAGCTACCATGGCAACTTTCCCTCCAGTGTATCTGGAGAACAGGCCTGTTTGGGGAGGAGGGGGCTGTACCCTCCCCCCCCGCCACTATGGCACAGACTCCTCTTTCCAAATGTTGCAGGTCTCACCTGGATGAGAACATACTGTGCCTTGGGCTAGCCCTTGCCCTAAGCTATAGGGGTTGGGGCACAAGCAATACACTGCCACAGTCTTCTTTAGAGACATCCAGGCTTGCTTGGGGCACTGCCTCTAGTGTTAAGGACTCTGTGAGGCCATGTGCACAGTACTGCAGAAATCTGATCACTGGTGGCACAACAAACCATCCCTCCTGGGCAAACCTAGATGTGTGTAACTGATCTGGGAAGCCATAAACCCAGACTATGGGCTGCAACTGAACTGATGCTGGTGCTCTGGTCTGCAGTCTGTATACTTGAAGCCAATGGCTTTCAACCTGTGGCCTGTGGATCCCTGGGGGTCTGCAGACTGCCTAAGATTTCCAAAGGGGTCCACATCTCCAGTCAAAATATTTTGACTCTGCAAAAGAGAACATTGAAAACCACAGGTCTAGGCAGTTCTGGTTTCTGGTCCCCATGCATCCAGAGCAGCAGAACACCCACTCCAGTATTCCTCCTGTTCAGTAACCTCTTCATCGGCTGGGGTTAACGTGCTCTGCACCCCTCCTCCCCCCGGCATCTAGCTTCCTGAACAGATTCTGAATCAAAAATGTAGGACAATGGGCAGAGGAGGCATCTGCAGTTAAAGACCTGACTCCTGCTGTGGGGAAGCTGCTTTTGCTACTATAACTCTTCGCAGGCTCTCCAGACCTTTGTCCAGTGTGCACAGGTGGGAGCGAGCACTCATGGCACATGCCAAGTCCAGCAGGGTGGGAGGAGAAGCAACATAGCTCAAACACCACAGCTGGATCATCCAGAGTTATGCTGGTGGGGGATTACTGGAGTCAGTTGTGTTGTCCAGACACCTTGCTGGTTGCCTTGTCTTTAAGGAGTCATAACTTCCTGTTTTTTCTCTCTCTCCAGGGCTATGAAGGGTCACTGATCAAACTAACTTCAAAACAGGTAACTTGCCTTATTCCATCCCCTCTCCCCTTCCCTGGGCACTAATTCTATGGCTTCTGGTGTAGCAGGGATTAGGTTCTGAGGATGGGACTCAGGGAGGATGCCACAGTCCTTGCAGGGTGAAATGCCATCCTTTAGTAACCTGGGCTCTCTCCTCAGTCCCTGCTCCCACCTGCATCCAGACCCTGGCCCCAAGCCCATAGTGCAGCTTTCCCAAATGTCTTCCCAGCCACTTCGGCGGCATGGCAGTAAGCCTTGGAGCAGGACCCTCTTCCTTCCCTTGAGGAATAGAATGCTGAGCCCCACCTGGCCTGTTCCACTTGTCCCGATGAGTCCAACCTGCCAGTTCTTGTAGGCAGAAAGCATCTTGCAGGCAGACTAGACCTGAGGCCATTTTGATGATGCAGTGGTGGGGCAGAGGCAGTCTAAGGCTGTGGAGAGATCCTTTGGGTGAGGGTTGCCCTGCCCAGGCAGGGTACAGGCCTGTGAGTCTATTGGACAAGCTCAGTGGGTGCTGCATTGCCTCTGCCTCAGATGTGGAGCTGTCACTCCAAGCTGACATGGCCCTACAGTCCCTCTTACTGAGAGCTGTGCTTCTGTGTGAACAAAGCTGACATGCAGTCCAGTGCAGCCCCTCTCCAACAATGCTGGGGAGGGGTAGCCACAGAACAACCGGTATCCTGCTGGGTCCCTCCTGTTTGAGAGGCAAATGCTAGCAGGAAACAGGACACAGAACTGTGAAGCTGCAGACTCCGAGCCTCTTAGTGTAATCCCCATGGGTAACTGGGGCCCTCCTGCCCTAGGTACTGAGGTGTCGCACCTCCCTACGCAGAGCTCCCCAGACTCCATGGATGGAGGAGGCAGGGGGGATGAATGCTTAATCCAGGACCTGAGCTGGCTGCATGGAGGTGGTGGTGGTGGTGGTGGTGTTGCCCCTTCATAAAGGCTGTGTGGTGTCCCCTCCCACCCCCAAGGCTTAAGCACGTGCTGGTCTCACAGAGGGGGGCATGGCTTGCTGTCCTGTGTCCATGCAGCTCTCTGCAGATGTGACATGACCACAGGTGAGAGAAAGGGGCTAAGATCTGACACTACTCCTCAACCCTAATGACTTGTCTGCCCTGACAAAACTGTCCCCCAAACCCCGATGAGCTCAAACAGCAGCTGGAGCTGCAATTCAGACATTGTTCCAGGGCCAGAGCTGAGGGCGATTGGATCTCTGTGCCCTTGAAAGAAAAAACCATGTGGTGTCTGGTGCTGTGCAGATGGATTATTAGGCCAGTCAAAATCCCACAGTGCTAACAAGGCAGCCCTGGACCCAGGCCAGAAGAAGCACCAGGGGCAGGAATTGGAGTCATAGTATGACTCTTAATTCTCTGCCCCTAAATTCTGGTTTAGAGCAGCCACACTGGCCTCTTGCTGCACTCTGAATGCTGCAGGATTCTGGTTTGATTGGAGCTGAGCCTCTGGTGCTGGCAGCCTGGGGAGGAGTAGCATGGGAAGAGGTGCTCAGACCTAACCAGTTGTCTCCTCCAGCCAGTAGGTTTCGTTACCTTTGATAGCAGAGCTGGTGCTGAAGCAGCAAAGAATGCCTTAAACGTAAGTACACATCCATGACTCCAGCTGTGGCCTCATGTGGCTAACCAGCCCCACCTTTAGCAGCTAATGCTAAGTGCCACTTCTAACTAGGCAGGAAGCTAAATGGATACTTAGCTTGTCACCAGCATGTGAAGGATCCCTGCCCCTCAGCTATACCCTGAAACAGGCTGGCAAGGATCAGTACCTGCACTAGGACTTCACCCTGTTCTGGAAACTAGCTATAGACACAATGCAATGCACTTCATCTGCTCAGAACTCCTCCACAGCTAGGTAACATGGCCTTGGCCTATCTGCTGTTTGATACACTAATGAGCTGGGCACAGCAAATACTGCACAACTTCCCTCTATTCACTGTCAGCTTTCAATCCCCCTTCTGTCATGTCTTTCTGCTGAAGACTAAAGGTCTCCTGTTCTCTGGGCCTCTAGCTCTGAGACAAAGGGTCTTCACTGCCTGATCACAGCCTGCCTCATTCGTAACCATGTCTCATTTCAGACACTAGCTGCAAAACAGGCTTATCAGACTGGAGTATAGGGTAAGAGTGGCATACCTTGGTTGACTTCTGGCTCCCCTTGGTTGTGGGACCGTCAAACAAGCAGAGGGTGAATCTTAGATTCATGGATTCCAAGGCCCAAAGAGATCCCTGTGATCCTTTTGTCAGACCTCTGTATAGCACAGGCCAGAGACTCCCCACAACAATTCCCTTTGAACTAGAAAAACAGCCAATCTCCTCTGGAGAAGCTGCTACAATCCTTGACGTTGTTCTGATGGTTAATTACCCTCACTAGTAGAAATGTACACCTCATTTCTGGTCTGACTTCATCGTGCTTCAATATCTAGCCATTGGGTCTCGTACCTTTTTGAGCCCATTAACAAATACTTATTCCAAATGTAGGAGCTTATAGGCTGAGCTCAGCGGTGCCTTTTAATGCCCTAACTTGCAAATGAAGATGTGAGGACTACAGACCCATGGTTCTCTATTGCTGGGTATCAGTTAGCTACACCTGTGTGGTGGTGCTGCTGCCAGAGGAGGGCTGCCTTGCTGTTAGTGCTGAATGGCTAGGTGCCATCAAGCAGAGGGTGACAAGTCGGTTCCACAGGAAGCTGTTGTGGATTGAACTTCAGAAGCCCCCAGAACCTGGCTTACAATGGGCCCTGTAGATCTGTGGGGTTTCTTTATGGCTGCTTTTCCATAAACCATGGCATCTGAGTGTCTGCCAGGGACCAATGCACCTGCTGGCTCAGATGCACTGAGGGCATTATCCTTGCAAGTGTGCACCACTCATCACATCTCCTTCAGCCATGCATGTCTCCTCCTCCCTGCTGCATAGCATCCTGCCCCTAAGCCATCTAATAAAACTTGCTAAGGTGACAAGCCAGGCTATTGCATGTTGGGGAGCCCATCTTGCTGCCTCCTATTTGAGCTGAGCAGCTGCTGCCTGTGGCAGCCTTTTCTGCACTAGTGCGTCCCCACCCGGTGTTACCAGGCATCTAGCCCTGCCCATTGCCCACAGGAGGAAATGCCAGTGTGGACAGGGCTCTCCAATCTCCAGCACAGTCAATTTACTCTGAGCAAAGCTCACCCACTCTGAAAGATGGTGCTGTGTGAGGCTTGGTCCTGTCCACATGCACATGCTTCCAACACCAGGTCAGCTGTACCTGTTGGCAAGAGGGAAAAATTCCCCAGTGCACAGAAGGCTAGAAAGCCAGCTGTCCTGGGTGAGTCAAGCACCCTATTTCTGGTCTAGTGTCCCCTGGCCTCACCCTGCTATGCTCTGCATAACTGGCTGTCACAGGCTGGGCTCTGGTCCCTGGCCAGGGAGAGGACTAGTCACAGCTTATCTGAACCCACCTGGGGAATGGAATTGGCTTCAGTGCAAAACGCTGTGCTCCCCTCTTGCAGGGCATCCGCTTTGATCCAGAGAACCCACAGACCTTGCGGTTGGAGTTTGCCAAAGCCAACACCAAGATGGCAAAAAGCAAGCTGATGGCCACACCGAACCCCACCAACATCCACCCTGCCTTGGGCGCACATTTCATCGCACGGGACCCATGTGAGTAGCCACCAGGGCCATGCTGGGGAAAGAGGGGCTCTGCAGTGGAGCAGATGCTGTGGCTGCTTCCCTTGTTGCTGTCTAGATGGCCATTAATGCCCATATTGGGCAGGAACCTGGCCTCAAATGTGCCAGTGTCACTACTGCAGGCAACAGCCTGGCTGTTGGGAGGGCACGGAAATGGGGGAGAGCTCCTCCAGCTTGGTCCTTCACCCACAGCTGCAGCAGGACCTGCTTGTGGGCTCTGTTGGGGGCAGCCTGCTCTACATACAAGGGCTCACCAGGTGTAGATAGCAGCAAGAGTACTCTGAGCTATAGAGGCTGTCAGGGTTAGCCCCTCTGGCTCTCCACAGTAGCTAGACCTCCCCTCTGGGGCAGGAGAGGAGGTGGCATTGCTGGCATTAAAACTCTCAGCACATCAAGCCATAACTTTCCTAAGCTTAAACACTGGTGGCTGAGCTGCACCAGGCTCTATGTGCAAGGAGCTATTCAGGGCATGGAGGCAGAGGAGCTCCAGTTTGCTTAGATCTCTAATCCTTCCCTGAGGGATTTCTGGAAGCAAAGCACTGCTGAGCCTGGTCTTGCTGCTGCAGAGTCCAGCTCTGTTTCCCCTTGGTGCACACCTCAAACACTGACTGCTGTTTCTAAATGTCTAGATGACCTGGCTGGAGCAGCTCTTATTCCAGCATCTCCAGAGGCGTGGGCTCCCTACCCACTGTACACCACAGAGCTAACCCCTGCCATCCCCCATGCCGCGTTCACATACCCAGCTGCTGCTGCCGCCGCTGCTGCCCTTCACGCTCAGGTGAGTCATGCCCAGCTGCCCTGCTCCCAAAGGAAGCCCTCCCTCACCTTCTGGAGAACCATTAACTTGGAGCCTTATTTGTTCCTCCTCCTCTGTATGTTTGGCTTGGCCATTGGCTTCTGCACCTTGACCCACCTACTGAGCAGGGGAGTGCATTCCTGCGCTGCTGCTCTAAGTAAACAGACTGTGCTGGGGGCCCTGATGAAAGTGTAGGCTACTGAACAACAGGCAGCCTGAGGTCACATGCCTCCCCCCATGCAGTGAAAGCCCAGACACTTCTGGCACTGCAGGTTCAGTCTGCTTGGCTGCTGACAGCAGGGGAAGCCTGCCCTTGGGACTTAGCTGGCAGGCAGTGCATCGAGCCAAGCAGAATCCTGCTCAGCAGGGCTAGAGGGAGGAAATGCTGGCAGATCAGTGAGCTGTGCAACCTGCTTATGGAGGGGCAGGTCATGACTCTGTAGCCAAGGCTGCGTTCCATTTGCACGTGGGGCAGGGGTTCCATAGGAGTTAATTAAATTAGGTACTTGGGAGATTCAGCTTTGTTCTGAATGGTGCTTTTTCAAACTTTGCATTGCTAAAACTAATGGGAATTTTGTGCACAGGCTGTGTTTGAATCAACTCAGTAATAGCTAGGCAGAGTTAATGGTTATGCTATAGACAAGGTGAGGTCAACAGCTCAGATGACAAATCCAGACTCCACCAATTCTTGCCCTTCCATAGCTTGTCTGCGTGCAGTGATCTTGTTTCCAGAAATGAGGTAGACTGGTCATGTGTCAGGTCACTTCACTGGTAGATGGCTCTGCCCACCTGTTAATCATCTCTGATGTTCTGTGGCTATATGCTAGCTTGGGGAGCAGTGTTTAAGAGGCTCCCCATGGCTCTGCTGCACCAGGGCAGCCCTGGAGGTGAACTGAGGCAGAAGCCTTGGTACCCATAGGGAGCCTGGTTCTTGAGGTCCGTGTCTTAGCTCCATCTCTGGCAAGGATCAGATTTACAAGGTTGCTGTGGCTGCTTTGATAAAGCTTCACAACTGGAGCTTGCAGGCTGCTTTGGCATGCCTGTGAATCTGCCCTTTCAAAGTTAAAATAAAAGACTTAAGGCTGTTACTACCAGCTCTTTGAATATGGAGCCATTGCATTATTTTTGGGCTCCTTGTTAAAGGTTAGCATAGATTTTTTTCTCTTAAAATCCAAGGAATTCCAAGGCCACCTACACTAAAATGGAGCTAAGGTTGAGTGTGAATCCTTAAGGACAAAGTACAAGGATGTTATAATGGTGCCCAGACCAGTGACTAACCCCCACACCTGTTGACCATTGCACTGAAAACGCAATCCAAACATGTTAAGGTTTTGGGTGCTTCTGCCTGTTGATGCCCTGCAGGGGAGGAGGGATAAGAACCTTAAACAAGCTTTTAACTCGAATCTGGGACCCACAATGCGCTAATTTAAACCTAGCATGGCATCACTATGGGGAGGCAGAAGAAGGAAGGTTCAGTGGCTAGACCCCTGCCTAGACCATGGAAGAGCAGGAATTGACCCCTGATCTGCCACAAACAGCCTGGGGTGGCCTGAGCAAGTCACTGGCTCTGCCTCAGTTCCCCATCTGGAAGTGGGGATTAAGAGCCCAGCCTTGCCTCCCAGGGTGGGGCCACAGGGCTGTGAGGCCATAGAGGTACCATGGATAGTTAACCTTGTCAGGGAGCCTCAGCTCTGTATTGCTGCATCTTAATGTGTCTGGTTTCAGTCGATGTGCAACAGAGCTGTGGTTAGTTGCTCTTGTTGCTGTGTAGCTCTGACATAGGCTTGTGTCCTGTATTCTGTCCATCAGAACTGAACTATGGAGAGACCTCCTCTGCCCAGCTGGGCCTCTTTAGCCAATGGTTTGGTATTTTACTATGTAGGTGAGGTCCAGCAGGCTGCTAAGCTGCATAGGGCTGGACTGAGAGTGGTCTGCCCTTGTATTGACTGACAATCGCTTGGTTGCTCAAGTCCCTGCACTGCTGTTAAACATTGGAAGTACGCATGCCTATCCTAAATGGGCCAGTAGTGACTTGGGATACTGTACTCTAGAATGACTAGGGTTCCTAGATGAGTCGCATACTGTGCCTCTCCATACAGCCTTAGGCTGTTGAGATCCTTAGAGGAAAGGAAGCAATTGCAGCAACTACATTTTACAAGAATGGCCTTGAAAGGGAAGTCCCAGTTGAAGCTTACCCAGACCAGGAAGCCTCACCTACCCTTCCCTAGGACTTGAGCCAGAGAGGCACAGGCACCAACTTTCCTTTGAGCTGGGGGGTGCTCAACCCCCAGGCCCTGCCCCCATTCCACCCCTTCCCCAAGCATGCCATATCCTTGCTCCTCTCCCATCTTACCCCCCCCTCCACCCCAGACTCCTGCATGCTGCAAAACAGCTGATTGCAGGTGTGAGGAGAGTGCTGATGGGGAGGGGGACTTTCCCTATGGGTGCTCCAGTCTCAGAGCACCCATGGAATCAGTGCCTATGCAGAGGGAGATTAATGCACTTGCTTTACAAGATCAGCTCTGCCCATCTAGCTCACGAATCCTCTAAAAGCTCTTCAGTTGGCTCCACTTCTACAGGGCTGGTATGTCTAGAATTCCTCTTAGATGCCCAGCAGGCAGCAGTATTGGAGCTAATGCCCACTAGCAGGAGCTCTGCCCTAGGCAGTGCTGCCATGTTGTGCTGGGTGGCTGGGCAGATGGCACTAGCTACAGTACAGCGCATGCAGCCAGAATGGAGCAGTAATGGGTTAACTTATCCAAAACTGTAGAAGTCTGTACAGCTCATTCACATGCAAGTAGCATTCACCCGGCCTTTCCCACTCTGGGGGCAGGCAGGGAAGAGGAGGAGTGTCTATCTGGCAAAGGGCTGTAGTTTGATCAGGTCTCTTCATTAAAGTAGTTTTGGGAAGAACATCCTCTCCTGCAGCTCTGAGTCACTACCAGGTTTCTCCCCATGCTGTGATCTCTAGCTGGCAAGTCCTCAGGCATTCCCACAGGTGCCCAATAAAAATGTATGGAGTTAAACATTACTTGGGTGGCTGAGCTGGCAGCAGCTAATCCCATAGGCAGGAGCCCTCTGCTGCTGCAGAGGCCCAACTGGGTGGGGCTGCAGGGTGGAGTGAGATTAGAGTGAAGACTGTAGTTCTTGAATTGTGGATAAAATCTTTGCCAAGTAAGTGGCCTTCAAACCCTGTTCTCAATACGTAACAAAACAGACCACTGGCAGAGTCCTCCATCCACACTGGTTATGGTGGCTAGTAGACAAGCACTTTTCTTGCTGTGATGCAGCATGCAAGCACTTCCACAGGTTCATCACTGCAGCTGCTCCTTCCCAGGAAATCAGGGTGAGCAAAAATGCTGGTCTGCCTGGATGTTCCCCTGCACTGTGGGACCTAGTCCCCCTACACTAGGCTTCAGCAGCTTCACAGCCTGTTGGAGACACTCCTGTAACACTTCTTTTAGATCTCCTGGCCTGAGACTATGTGCACTATGAACCCCTAACAAATTATTAAAGTACCTCAAGTAAAGCCAGACCTGTGACATGTGGCTCTTGTCTGGGCACATGGCTCATCCCTGAGGGATCCCATCCCCTGGTGGCATGGCAGCTGGAGGGGTGCATACTGTCTGCCTTCTTGGCTATAACTCTAGGAGTGACTCAATGTAATAGTTCCAGCCAAGCTGGCTCCTTGGGATTGGTGCACATATCTCCTGCTTAGATGGCAAGCGGTGGTATGAGGCTGGTCTAGGGTCTCAAGTAGCTTTGAGCTTTCAATAACCTGCTCATTGACTATTACCTATCTCACTACCAATACTACCTGGGCATTGCTGTGGCCCTCCTAGAGATGATGCCATAGCCCAATGGGCTGGCACACCTGAGACTGCTTACTGTGTGATGCTGCTGGCTGCAAGCCTCTGCCAGGGGGACTCCCACAGTGGCCAATCACTGACTTAAATGATACCATCTGCCTTCCCTCCCTCTCTCAAATCCCTCCTTTGATGTCCCTAGTGAACGCCAGCCATGATGCCAGCGCAGGCTAGCCCTGAAGCTCAGAGCTGTCCCTGGAGATGGGACACCCTAGTGATGCCTAATTGCTGCTAGTGGAGTGGCTGTCCTACAGCTTCATTCCTAAGCGTGATGGCCCCCACGTCTGGAAAGACTGGTAAGGTAACCATCTCTTCTCCAGGGTGCACAGCGGGATTTGCAAGCTTCTGCCCGTCTCTGTAGCCCATATCTCCTTGGCAATCAGTGCATGGGCCTCACGCTACCCACCCACCAGAGCCTGGGGAATGAGATGCCAGGCATTCTTTCTAACCCACATCTCCAACTTGACAGCACAATATGGCACCACAGCATGGCACCATCTTACATTGAACTTCTCCCCAACAAGCTAGGATTTACTTAGCCCTGTCAGAGGCTGAGGGGCAAGGCGGGAGGAACCTCATTGAACCATGGCAGGAAAAACCTGCTACTAGGCATCAAAGGAGTTCATCTCTCCCCAGCCACCCCCTCCAAGGCGATTGGCCACACCCTTGTCTCACTCATGTCACATGGTGGGGGAGGCAAGCGACGTGATGACGGAAGTACACAACTAAATTCTCTACTGTGCACGTTCGAGAACAGCACTTGTCAGGCACTTCCTTTCAGACTCTCCGAAGGGGATAGACTCAGCCCCACGTTGTCAGGTCTAACCTTCACCTTTCCTCCCCAGTTAGCACAAACAAAGCCAGCTCCTGCCTGGGGCTCAGCTCCTCTCAGCGGACTGCCAGTGTTGCCGGGAAGGCTGCTCCAGAGAGCCCTAACTAATATGTGGGGGATTTGGGGCGAGGGAGAACTGCACAGAGCAGCACAGCAATGCGCTCCCCAGTGCCAGGGGAGAATGTGGGGTCTCTGCAGCAGAACATCTGCCACCACCACAATGCTCTACTCAAGCAGAGGAGTTAGAGGTGCCATGCAGGGACACTGGCTCTCCTGGCCTGAACTGCAGTAGGAAGAGGTGCAGGGAGGTGTTTCCTGCTCCTGGAGCAATCTCTGAGCCAGTGTAGGGACCAGGACCCTTGCTTCCTGTGGCTTAGGCACTGCTGTGGGCATGGCAGGTCAATTTGCCCCATACCAACATGGCCCTTCAGGAAGGGGCCAGGCTATCTGGCTCAATCTAGAAGTGCAAAGTAAGGATCTGCTATAACCCCTACTGCTGCAGAGTCAAAGGGTCGTAGTGCCCCTGCTGCAGAGTGCTGGCCAGAGTCTGACCTAGGCTCTGCATGGGGGAGTGGGCCTCTTGTAATCTAACTTGTTCAATAAGCATTATGTTCCTGTGCCTGGCCCCTGGTGGCACAGCTGTCCCGTAAGAGAGCACCTCACTGAGCTCAGAGCAGGCAGACTGGGTGAGCCAACCTGCTTCTGGAAGCTTGCTTCAGTGCCTGAAGCAATTCTCCAGCTCCCATGTGCTTTACCCTATCTTCTCTTGGCTGCCTTCTCCTGGCTCACGGCTGCCTTGGCAGGTCTGTATTTAGCCAAGACTAGGAACAAAAACAAAGTATTCCCCATGGATGTGGATTGGATACAGGTGGAGAGCAGAGCACGAGGGGATGTATTCTTCCAGCAGTGTAGCCTGTCAGAGGCCAGCTGCTGCAGCCTCTGCATCCAGCCGCAGAGCTACCCAGCCTGGAGGTGACGCATGCATGGCTCATTGGTCAGCTCCTTCCCTGAAGGGGTGCTATCCCCTGAGTGAGCTGGAGGTGGAAAAGGGATTCCTCTATGCTAACATCTGGCTCTCCAGACTTGGTACGGAGGCAGCAGAACCCGAGGCTTTCTGGCAACTGGAGGCAGAGCCCATCGATGGAAGGGGAGGTCAGTGACAAGCTACATGCTTTCCCCTCCCAGCTGATATTTCTGCCTTGCCCAGGCTTAATGGGAGCTGGCTGCTCACTTGAGGGCTTGTGTCCTGCTGGAACTGAAAGTGGTGGCTGCCTCTGTAGGGAGGAGCTGCAGCTGACTACCCTGGTACCCAGCAGGTAGATGTCAGTGGAGTGTGTGTGTGAGGGGGTGTTAGATAGGTAGGACAGGTCCTGGGGGACTGCAGGTGATCTCTCTGGAGAAGAGCAGATGCTCAAATAGCTCTCAGCTCCTGCTGAAGAGGACTGACTGCCATTGTAGTGCTGCACAGTGACTTCAGCTATGCCATATGGGTGGGTGGCAGAAAGGCCAAGTAGTGTGAGCACTGAGGTGACCTCTATCAATTGGTATTTTGGGGGAGCCGCTTTCAGGGTCATAGGACTGTTGCAGAGTCCTGGTCTGAAGCCATCTGGAGAGCATCCAGGACATTAGATCTCATGTAGGAAGCCAAGCCCATCTGACTTTCCCAGCAGAGGAGAGCTTGGAGCTGGAGAGCTTGTGTTGTGTTGGCTTCAGTGTGACTTCCAGGCAATCCAGAGTGGGCCCCAATGGCAGGGAGGCAGTGCCAGCTGAAACCACTTCTCCCTCTAGTCTCCTTTCTGTGGCAGAGGGCTCCCTTTGGCTCTTGCTGAGCTCAGCTGGCATCTCCATCTTGTAAAGACCTCAGCCTGCAGGGCAGGGTGGTGGCTGGCACACTGACCTGCAGCCTGCTGGAAGTGCAGCCGCTAACAGCCCGTGGCTGGCTCTCTTGGCAGCCAGACAGCACATTCCTTCCTGCACTGTGTCGAGTACTCTCAGCATGTCAGGGCTGCAGTCTAACTCCAGGAGACTCTTCTGGAGCAGTGCTGGGGACTCTGAATTCATACTAGTCTACCCTGCTCCCTCAGCCAGCTAGTCTGGCATCCAGGGCATGGTGCAAAGTCAGTCTCATTACTGTGCATGAGGGGCTTGAGGCTGACAGCTTGGAGTTTTTTTGTTAGCAGAATTTACTGTACAGTCAGCTAGAGGCTGCACTGGGTGCCTTTGATTAACCTGAGCCTGCCTCTGAGAATTACTAAATTAGCTCTTGTCTGTGCAAGGTGGCAAGCAATGCAAAGGGCAGTAATCAGCGCCTCTGCAGTACAGGAGTGTATGGGTAGGTCTACACTGATTAAACCCATGGCTGACCTGTGTCAGCTGACTCCTGTTAACAGGCTGCTTAATTGCTGTGTAGATGTTTTGGACTCTAGACCCTGTGAGGTGGAAGGGTCCCCAGAGCTTGTGTCTACACTGTAATAAATAGCCCCTTAACCCCAATCCTGAGAGCTGCATTACAGGCAGGCTGCAGCTGTCTAATTGCTGTGTAGACATACCCTAGGTGGCTGCCCTGGGCTGCTCATCCTTTTGACAGATTGTTAGCCCATGGGGCTGAGTAGTGGGAGTCCTGCACAGAGAGCAGGTGAAGGATTGGGTTAGCTCGGTGACTGAACTCTCCTCCCACAAACATTCCAATTTTCTTACCACAGACTGGAGTGAGTCTTCACCCTTCCTAATATTTCTCTGGTCAGAAATCCAGGGACAGGTCTAACTGGGTTGGAGAGCAGTGGACTGGCTGGGTCATCTTAGCTCAGCCTTCTGGCTTCTTATATGCTAACATTACAGCTCCCAGATGACTTGAAGTGTCAAACGGCAGCTTGGGTCACTGTCTATTTCCAAGGAGTAAATCCTCTCTGAACAGAAGGACAAGGGGGAAAATGCAAATCCTTGCACTGTGCAATGCAGGGAAGCACTTGGAGCTGCTGCAAGTGTGAAGTGCTGGTGGCTGGCTCATGGGCTGTTAGGTGGTAGATTCGCTGCTGCTGATACAGCCCTGTGCCCTTGGAGAAGACCCTAAAGTCTATCCCTGCTGATGCTCTGAAGTGGCAAGTAGCTGTGGTGTGCAAGGCCAGCTTGAGGGAATGCTGGTCTCTTTGTGCTCAGACAAGGGATGAAGAGCTGGGTGCACAAAACTCTCCACTAAATCTCATCCTACAGAAACCCTTTTGGGGCAAGGAAGCGGCCAAAGCTTCCACCTGGGATGAGGACCCTGTTGTACTAGGTCCTGTGCAGACATAGGAATATGTAGTCCCTGTCCTGAAGCTCTCCCAGTATGAGTTGAGTGGCCTCACAGAGGAAGACTCAGCAAAGCTCCTGTCTGTAGTGTGTGTGTGTGTGTTTTTTTTTTTTTCTGTGGGATCATCTCTCTCAATGGCCATGGTGTGAACGAACACATCCAAAAACCATTATTCACTCTCCTATCCAGTCCATTAGGACCTGAGTCAGCACTGGGGAATGAACAAGTGCCAAGTCATTCTATACAGGAGAATCTCAGCTAGGTTTGTGTCAAATGTCTAATTGTGGAGGGCTACCTCTAAAGTACTCATCTAAATCCCATGGCAGGCTTTTTGCCTTGTTCCAGTAAGCAGCTCACTCTCTGGACTCTGTGCTGGTGTCTCTGAAGTCTCTCTAGAGTCTGATCTGATGTGGCTCTAGAAATGACTGAGACAGCAGCATCACTTTGTCTTCAGGAAACTCCTTTATCCATTGTAGCCTCCCAACACTGGCTCAGGACAAGTCTGAATTTTTCTCCTTTTCAGCTGTGCATTTGACCTGAGCAGAGGCTTGGAGACACCTGTAGGTCCCTGGATCTATCATAATTCCCCCATTCACACTTCCACCATTTCCTACAATGGCAGAAACTAGTGGCATCTTGGGATATACCTACAATTTTCTACCTCCTGTTTTCAGTAAGCTTCCCTGGGAACTGACTATCTCCCTCCAGGAAAGGAGTCTGCCTCAGACTGCCACTAGGCTGCAGCTCTCAATTCTAACTGGTCAGTTTCTCTAGTTCTCAGGAATGTGGCTTCTCTCCCAGCCTGTTTGTCCTTTACACATGAAGATGGCATGAGCATCCTTGCTGTATGTCTGTTCTAGCCACAATCCAAGAAACAATCCTGAGGTGTTCATGGAGGTTCCTGCAGTCTTTCCCACTCCAAGCAGGGGAGCTAGTCTTCAGCAATTCCATCTTGGAGGCAGGTGCAGGCAGTGGTGGCTGCTTCTGCCAGGCCAAGGGGTGGGTGGGTGGGTGGTACTAGGTGCTCAGAATACACTGCTCCCCTAGGGCCGAAGCTGGTGTCTCTTCCAGCCCCAGTCCTGTAGGGGATGCTTGGTATGAGCCACTGGGCAGCAGGCGAGGAGGCGGATGTCTCCAGTGCTGTGCAGGCCTTGTGGAATGTGGGGTTTAAACCCTGAAGTGGGCCCTCTCACCTGGCTTAAAGCACCTCCAAAGCCACCTCAGACTTGTGTGTGGATGCTGGGAGGAGTTGGAGGTGAAACCTGGATAAGAGTCCAGGTTTTCTACCGTGAGGACCCCCTGCTCTCTGCTAGAGACTGAACAAGGGCTAGATCTAGGATCCTCTTTGGCATGTACTTTGTGCTTGGCAGCTGCAGCCTGGTTCTACAAGAGTCAGTCTCCTCATCCCCCTGCGAAGGAACCTCAGCTCAGTTCTGGGGGTGGATCCTCTCTGCAGCAGAGGCTGCTGGCCCAGGTTACACTACATCATAAAGGGGGAGGATGGAAGAAACTAATTCCAGATGGTGTGGGGGAGGGACAGAGAGGACATGGAGTATGAGAAACTTGTATAAACTCTCTAGCTGTCCCTGTGTGTGGAGGGATGTTTAGAGGAGGAGGACTTTGAAATGTGACATAGTAACTGGCAAGGAGCAGCAGTGACTGGCCTGAATCTGTAACTGGATTCATCACCTGTGTCTCACAGGGACTTCCTCTCCCTGGTGCAGTGGGACCAGAGGAGAGCTATGTGAGAAGGAGAGGATAAGCAGCAAGGGGGAATTGCCCCAGGAGAAGACTCTGGAAAGTTAGGCCCTGGTGGCTCACCACAGCAGGACTGCATCTTCCTGAAGAGGATGGGCATGATGGTCTCTAAACTTAAGTCTACACTGCATTGTAGACCAGGAGTTGGACATAGGCTTGGATGCTCAAGCATAGGCTTGGAAACACCTGGGTTTACAACTGCTGGACCTGGGTGTTTCAGCTGTGCCAACACATCCATATTGTGCAGCTCTGGCCTTCTGACTCAGCTCTGCTGCTTGATCTGCATCTACACTGCAGAATGATGGGGCTTAGAGCCCAGGTCCTGCTGTGACTCAGGTCTGACTTGCCTCTCCCCCAGCAGGGTCCTTGGTGCTTGCTGATGTGAGCCCACACAAAGGGGATGGGGTGGGCTCAAACCTGATTCAAACCCAGGCTTGGTGTGCAGTGTAGACAGTCCCTAATGGGCTGAGAATTGGAATTCTAATTCCAGCTCAGACTTGCTGTGGCCTTTGTCCTTCCGCTGGTACCATGGGGGAAGTGTGACACACCCAGTTATTTCCTAGCTGAAACTTGTTCCCTACTGCCCTCTGGCAATTAAGCCAGATCCCCTTGCTGGGGGCTCTGCATCCAGTCCAGAGTCTGATAGGTTGAAGGGGATGGGGGGGGAGACCCTACCATTATACAACCCAGCAGTGCCTGGCATGGCCTCTGCATGCCCAGGGCTGGTGAGCTTCCTGCAGCCTGGGAGGGACTAGTGGGTTCAGGCTTTAACTTTCACATGTAGATGAGGAGCCATGTCTGAGTGGCTGCCATATTGTGGATGCCAGTTAGCCTTAAAATGAATGAATGGGTGCAACATGAAGTGACCTGAGTGCCAGTGACAGTGGGAACAGAGGCTTTGATTGCAAGCTCATTGGGGCAGGGATGGTCCTGCTATGTCTGAAGCACCGTGCATGTGACTGGCACAAGAAGTCCACTTGAAACTAGACTCAGCAGAAGTTTCAAAGGGGCCAGGGACTAACAGGGCCATTAGCCTCAATCATCCCACTAGGCTAGATTAGTAGGGCTGTTGCGGGGGAGGATGGGGGGGACTTCCTCTGCTGTTCCTGTCCTGTAAACCCACAGCACCCCCATCTCTGTGGCTGGCTGTCAATCCAGCCCCTGAACTCTGACATGATCATAGCAATACTCTAGCTCTGACAATTTCAGGCTGTTTCAGCTACCCTTAAAACTCAGTCCAGGACCATATGGCTGCCTGCAGTAGCTCAAGTCTGCTTCCATTGCAACTCCTAGGAGTGATTTCTCTCTCCTCTCAAAAGAAGGCTGCAGGTATTATGGCTCAATCAATGCAGAATGCCCTGTCTTACAGGGCTGTGAAATTCTTGGCCCAATCTCAACCCCCCAGACATCCCATCTCCCTGATGGGCCAAATGAGCCCCAGATCCCAATGCTGGGAAGGTTTTGGTTCTGAACTGCACTTCTTGGGCTCAAATGCAGCTTTGGTCTGCTCACCCTGCCTCAGCCTGTAACAACCTTTAAGCTTGAAAGGCTGTTCCTGACTGACCCTATTGCTGCCAAGTAGGGTTGGGAGCAAGGCAGCAAATGTGTCAAAGGAAAGAAACAGCATAAAGTCACACAGCTGAGCCCTTGGCCTCTCTGATCAGGAGGAGTTCCTCCTCCTGTGGGAGAACTATGTCCAGAACACCTACGGCACAGGATGGAAGACTCCTCCAGCTTTCCTTCTATTGAGCTAGATGATGCAATATGCTCAGTGACTAAGCAGGGGGTCTGTCAGCCAGCCCACTTGCAAAACCCCTCCCACCACAGGGGGCTTCTAGCACAGCTTCTGAATGGCATTTTTCTGCAGCAATCCACTGGATGGCTGGAAAGGAGCTAATATTAGGAAGCCAGTGTCCTACCTGCACAGTAAGACTTGCTGTACACATGGCACTCAGGCTGCCTTGGAATCTACTTTTAAGAACAACTGAGTCTGTTCTCTGAACAGCTTGCTCCTTCTGTGGAGAGGCCACAGCACAGAGCAAGTTTACTGTCTGTACCCCTGCCAGACCTGGGCCCTCAATACTGGGTCTGTGCAGCTGGATCAGCAGGATTGAGGGGTCTGGCTTTCCAGCACTTGGGTTGGAAAATCTCCAGTATCTTCATCTGCCTGCAGTCAGCCTTATTCTCCCAGCATGCCAACACCTTCCTCATACCCAGAGGTGCACAGCCTCTGCTTGCAGAGCTTTCATCAAACATGGACTAGATCTCTTGATGCACTTCCTGTGGCATCCCCCAGCCTGGCCTGCATGAGAGCCAGTGTGGTGACTAATACAAACCACTGCTTTCTAGTGTCTGTAGCAAGCAGCTGGCTGTAAGGGATTAGCTGGAAATAACTGGCTTAACCCCTCACAGGCTGCAGCTACAGCTCTAAACACCAAGTGAGTGCCCCCTCCCCTCAGGCTGGAGGTGGAACTTTATTGCAGACTCTTCCAAGGTAACTTCTAGTGGTGTTGGCTTAAAGCCTCTACCACAGGGAAGGTGCCACTTGCCAGCAGCCTGGACACAATCATCTGCTCCTGTAACTCTGCAGTGTCTCCCTTTGAAATGGATAGTCTTCGTGATGCTGCCATTCTCACTCTGATGCGAAGAGGCCAAGGTGCACAGAGTTCTAGCTCTTTCTTGGCATTGATGCTTGGTCAGTGGTGAGGCTGGCACCTTGCAGGGCTATGCAGTGCCAGCTATTAGCGATTGGAATGGGTGTTTTTGTTTTAAACACGGGGCAGGATATGGTGTTGTCCTCTAATGGAGGAATTGGAAGGTAAAGGACCTTCTGCTAACTTGAGCTAAATCAGGCTTTCTAGCTTGGTAGTGGCCTGTGCAGTCTCTTTGCTCTTCCTCTGCCAGGCTTCTAGTCTCATTCCCCTGGCAGAGCTGGGATTATCCAGTGATTGTCCTCTGGGAGCTTCCCCATTTAGAGTGGCACAGCCCTTCAGCTCTAGGGGCTGTGTATACTTGGCTTAGGTATGTGGCATCTCCAAGGGCAGGCTGGAAGAGGGCTAGCCCAAGGCAGTGGGGCAAGTCACCTTGAGGCTCAGGAAATGTTTCTTCCCTATTTGCTGCATCATGGTAATGCCTCCACTTCTGACTGCTCTCAGGATCCTGGGTGCACCCCCTTCTGTAGGGCTGATCCCACTAGGCTGGCACTGCAGTGTCCTTCTGCTGGGGGGAAGGGGGGGAGAAGAAGCTCTAGGACATAGGTCTTGATATTGGCCAAGGCTCCCAATCCCCTTAAGTAGCAGCTATCCACCAGTGGTAGTCATGGCTGTTCCAGAGCGTCCCTCCTTGTGCTATGGACATGTGACTGAATTTCCCATGAGGACCAAACACTTTTGCATCCTAGTGATGTTTCTCCCATATGCTGGTGGCCTCTTCACTGGATCACATACCCCTGCTAGCAGGCTTGATGAAAGTAGATGGGCAGAATAGGCATCTGGCCATCTTATTTCTATTTCCTTTTTACTCTCTCCTGGCCTCCCAGCTGTACTGAGCCAGTGACTGGGAGTGGGGTTGCAGTGCTGAGTCTGGCCCACTTAGTGAAGGGGAAAGTGGCACAGCTGAGTCACAGGGCCTACTTGCGAAGGGCATGTCCCCATCTTGTACCAGCTGTCCAAGTTGGAGTCAGGCTTGTCCTTCGGGTTTCTCTCCTGGGGGCAGGATTGTAGGCCCAGGTGAAATAGGGGTGGGTGGGTGGGCATACATTGCCATAAGGAGGGGGGACTTTGCATGAAGCAGGAATGCCACAGCAAGTGACCCATGGGTTCCATGTGCCAGGATCACTAGTATAATTACTGTGGTGTACCCTGCTGGGGTCTTCACAAATGCCAGATGGCTTGATAACCCCTAGCACCCTTGCTGGTGGCTTGAGCATCTCCTGACTGATCAGTGTTGCTCCTTTCGCAAAAGGGGTTGGCAAGCAATAGGGAGTCCTCCCTTTGTTTTCTCCATGTACTAGGGCTGGTTGTGTGGAGGAGGATTTGGATGTAGGTACTAGCTGCCTCTGGCCAGGCCCAGGCAGAGAGGCTGAAGCCATGTTCTGTGACAGTGCTGTGCCACCTTTCAGTCTCCCCTAGGGGATGCAGTTCTGCTGGATTGTGGATGAGATGTAAGGTTATGGTCCTGCGTGGGTCTGGACAGTAAAGACCTTATGGCAGGGCATGAGACCTGATGGTGTAGGTAGGTTCCCTCCCCCTCCACATGCCCTATTTGGGGGACAGAATCAAATGTTCCATGACTTCCTTCCAGTTGAGTGTACTCTTGATTCCTTCCCTAATGCTAACCAGGGCTGCTGGGCATTGGTACTCTGCCTCCTTCCACCCAGAGTCTCCTATGTCCTTAGTTTAAGGTTTGAATCAGTGGGAATTTATAGCTATGACATTAAGTTAGTTACATCTAAATAATCAATAGGGAAACCCCCTCCCCTCCTCCAGCTTCCTCATGAGTTGCAATATTAGACACTTCCCATACAGCTGGAACTCAGCAGGCCAACTTGAGAAGCCTTCTACCCCCAAACTCTGTAGCCCATGTATCTTGTAACAACCTGTGCGCGTGCCCCCCCCCATGCTAGTCTGTCTTGCTGCTATCAGATGTACTTGCCCTTAACAGTGACTCCATGAGTGATCTTTTCAGAGGAGTGCATGGCAGTCAGCTGGTGGCTCCCTCTTCCTTCACAGGAAGTTTTCCTCCCCAGCTTCACTGGGAGAAGTGTGGTGTGAAAGGACCCTCTCACTCTAATGGTGTTGGAGAAGTGACACTTCTCCAAGCCCCCAGGTAAACTCCCCCAGGAAACTGTTGCCAGGGCTCATGGTATTCAGGTCTAAAAAGGCAGATTGTGCTTGGGGTCTTAGGGTATGTCTATGCTACCCGCCAGATCGGGGGGGTAGTGATCAATTGGGGATCGATTTTATTGCTTCTAGTGTAGACTCGATAAAATCGATCCCCGATTGCTCTGCTGTTGACTCTGGAACTCCACCGTGGTGGGAAGCGGAAGCTGAGTTGACAGGGGAGCAGCAGTGGTCGACTCTCTGCCATCCTCACAGCCAGGTAAATTGACCTAAAATACGCCGACTTCAGCTACGCTATTCACGCAACTTCAGCTACGTGATCTTGCGCTGACTCCTCCTGGTGTAGACCTAGCCTTAGACTCAAATCTGAGTGGTGTGACTGAGTACGCTGGTTAATGACTTGTCAGTGTGTTTAAGACAAGGGCTACGATGCTGCAGGTTTGACAGGGCCCCTATTGTGGGCTCCTACCAAGATGGCTTCTAACAATTCTGGATGCCAAGCCATGCTCCTGTTGTACTTGATAGGCTGGCACTACCAGTACGTATGCTGTGGGGGACGGGGCAGCTAAGATTGTCTAAATTCAGACAACTTCCGCATCTTGGCTGAACTCCATATTGGCCCCATTCCTAAAGCCAAATCTTATGTGCTAAATGGGGGAAGAGGCTCTCTTAGGCTAAAGGGCCTAAAATGGGAATAGGAGTCTCCTGATTTATCCCACAGTAACTTGAGCTCACTGTACAAGAGCCCTTGGTGGTGCTGGGGTCTGGATTTCAGCATGTGGAGCAGCATGCAGCCATAATGGTAGACTTGAGCAGCAGGCACTCCTGAGGGACAGCGTCTGGGTATTGGTCTAGAGGCCACTCTTCCCCATGTGCTGGGTGGAACTGGTGCTCTGTGGTGCAAAGGGGCATTCAACTCTGTCTCTAGCCTCTCAGTGCAACATGTTATCACAATAGCAGAATGGCTTTCTCTTCCAGATGCGCTGGTATCCTCCCTCCGAAGCTACCCAGCAAGGATGGAAGTCTCGTCAGTTTTGTTAGTTCTTCAGTAAGTATGTCTGCTTGGAAATGGGCCGGGGACAGTGCTGCTGTCTGTTCTGGATCCTTGCATTCCTGACCTCCAGACTGCATGAAAACCTGGCCTGGCCTTGCTGTTCTGCCTTGAGTGGGACTTGTATATATCACTGTGGGGGTGTGGAGGGAAGAGCCTCTCATCCAGGTGGAGACTGGCGAGCATTCTCAATAGCCCACACATCGTCTCCTACAGCATCCTGCTTAGATGATGCAGGGACTGGAGTAGCAGAGTTCCCTCTGCTGTCTTCCTTTACTAACTGCGTGAGTTCTGGGGCTCTCTTGTTCCCAACAGCCGGTGTGTAAATACTGACCCCAACCCAAGGACTGCATAGGAAACTGGCCAAATTAATGCTAAACATTGGCCTAGGTGTGTTGCATTAAGGGTCTGAATGTCAGATCTGCTCACTCAGATTGCAGCCGGCTTGGAGAATCCTTAAAGGTAATGAAGAGTAAGTGTGTAAAAAGGAAGATCCTGATAGTAAACTTTGAGTCCCATCATGCCTGCTGAAAGTCCAGCATGACTGTTCTCCAGACCCACTCCTTAACATGAGTGCCTGGGTAACACTGACACTTGGACAGAGCTCCAGTGCTGCTAAATGTTACCACCTCAGCAGGAAGGAGGCAGCCCCTCACTTGCTGTGTCCTGTGATGAAGGTGAACACACTGCCCCAATCGCAATGGCCTGGTAAATGAATTACAGGGCACACTGAGCATTGCTCTTTTATGTTCCAGAGTCTCTTGGCTTGTTCCCTTCTTTGTCTCTCCATGGAGCGATGTGCCAGGGATGAAGCAATGGATCCATCAAAATCAGTTTGGTTTGTGGACACTCCGCAGTAATGTCACATTTCTCCTGGTACGGCATTGTGGGCTTCCCCATTAGACTGTGCATATATCCACACCTAGCTCAGTGGACTGCATTCTGCCTGTCCTCTCCTTCCCTTCCCCGCCTCCCCTCCTAACGGATTCCCAGACTGAGTTTCTCCTTCCTGTGCCACTGAAGCCTAGAGGGAGGGACTCAATCCTGGTGGTAACAGACGGGTTTGTCCCTACCAAGACACTGGTGCCAAATGAGGCCTAGCTGTACAGAGCAATACTCAGGCTGCCTTGCCCTCAACTTTATGCAGCTCTGCTGAAGGAAATGAAAGACAATCAGTTTTGCATGTTTTCTGGCATGAATTTAAAACACTTAACTTGTGTATGTGTGAGTGTGTACGTTTGTTCTAGCATTTGTGTTACTGTAGCAACAGGTCTTGGCCTAACTATTGATCCAGCAAGGTTTTTCATCTTGCTTCTGTGAAGACTTGGCTTTCAAAAATCCTATCCTTGTCTCACCCCTCCTGTCCACCTCCCCCGCCCTGCGTTCTCCAGTCTGACCAGAAGATTTGAAAAATGTTTGTTTAGAGTACAATGCACTGGGTTTCTTTTCCTGTCCGGTCTCTTCTCTTGTTTTTAAAGTCAGGGTTCGTTTTTTCCTCAGACTTAAATATAGGACAGCTGTAAAATATCTAACTTTTTCTTCCTCCTCTCCTCTTTCCCCCCGCCCCCCACATCTTTCTGATTGGAGAGATTCCAGTGTTGCCAAATCAGCTATCCTTATGGGAATTCAGAACAAAAAGTACGAGTATTTTTGTACTATGTGTAATAAGGAAATATTTATGCATCAAAGAATTTGTGTTTTTTGTGTGCAATTATTGAAGAGAAACTGTAATCCAGTAAGATAAGTTAATGTTTAGTTAAGCTTGAAAGAAAAGTTTTTTCTGTAACAATGATTCCGTCAGGCGTAGTAAACAAACTGTGCAATTTTTGTTTTTTATTTTAGCATCTTATTGCTTGGTATTGAAGTGCTTAAGTATTATATAAAACCATGGCTGTCTTGCTTGTATTAAGACTTCTGAGAATAAGTTGCTAGAGAATTGCTGATCCTATGAGAATGTGAAACTGGATAATATATGAAATGCAAAAAATATACCCAGAGGCTGCTGTGACTCTTTTCTGTTGTCTGTGGTCTTTCTTCTTCTGAGCAACAGAACTCTCAAAGCACCTCAGCCTGAGAGGAGTCTTGCACCATCCCTAGGAGGCAGGTCTGTCATGCCCATCATAGGTAAGGAAAGGGAGGCACTAGGGTTGAGTGACCTTTCTAAGGTCACAGCAAGTCAGTAGCAGAACAGGCATTCTGGTAGAAACATACAAACTTTCTCATTCTCTTGTGGCAGAAAGCGCTTGGGTTGGTTTGCACACCCAAACTGGGAGCAGCTTGATTGTGGTTTTTCAGAGAACCAAACTTACCAGCTCTAGAGTGACTTTCTCCCCCTGAAGCTAGGAGCCTCCAGTGCAGGGCTGGCTCCAGGCGTGGGCTTGGGGTGGCACTCTGACTTTACTTATATATTTTTTGCTTGAGGCGGGGAAAAAAGCAGGAAGCCGTCCCTGGCTAAAGCCCTGCTGCTGGAGAGCCAGAGCATCATCCCCCTGGAGCTGAAGGAGCCAGGAAGGGAGGGAAGCAGGGCCTGGGATGCAGGGAGGGAGGAGGGGTCCTGCTGCTGCTCTGAGTCTCCCCAGGGCAGCATGGCATTTCCCTACCCCAGTGGGCTGTGCAGGGTGCTGCTGGGCCAGGTAGGGGGTGCAGATCTTGGCTCACATGCTGATGGGCAAGTGGCTGGGCAGCCGGAGCTTCCCCTAGCACCCTCCCTGCCTCAGACCCAGCCTGCTGCACACCTCCCCTGCCTTGACCCTGTGCTGCTTGTCCCAGGCCCCCACAGTGGCAGGGCAGGGAGAGGTAGAGCCCAGCTCCAAGCAGGGCAACTGGGGATGCTGCCCTGCCAGGGGACCCCTCACAGCTCAGGCACCTGGGGGGTCAGTGTCCATCCTCTCATCTCTGCCTGCATGGGGCTGGAGAAGCAGCTGTCAGCACCTGCCTCTCTCAGCCCTTGCACCCCCCCCCCCCCGATCCTGCTCACAGCCTCTTCACTTGTACCCTCTCCTTCCCCTGCACCTCTTCTCCTGCAGCCCTCCTGGTTTGATTTCCCCACTGCAAGTGTAAACGGGGATTGCTGTGGTGAACAAGGAGGTCACATTTGTGCGGGGGGGAGCCCAGGGCTGGGGTGGCAGGAGGTGTGGGTGGGGGAGGAGGGGAAGAGGGCCTAGGGTTGGGGGGGTAGCCAAACTTTTTTGCTTGGGGCAACAAAAAACCTAGAGCTGGCCTTTTCTACTGTCACCTCAAGTGTCTCCTGGTTCTTGTGATGACATGCTGGGACTCCCTCTAGCAGAAATCCTCCAGCCTGCCCCTCTCAGTCAAATTCAGCATGTGCTGTACCAAGGCAAGGGCACTGAGTAGGCACCTTTCTACCCACTCTAGGAGACCCTGGCTGATGTCTGCAAAGGGTTATCTTGCTCAGTCAGTGACCTGCTGCTTCACTCAGTGTCAGAACCTGCCTGGATGCCGATACTTCACTTCACCACCTGCATTGTCTTCACAGCCCTGCTATGTGTACAGCATAGCTTCTCCTAGGTCAGACGGACTTCCTCATTCCCAAGGCTCCTCTCCTCTCCTCCATCCCTTTTGTAGATGCTTCAGGCCCTGACCTGACCAGGTCTTGCATAGAAGCACTGGCTGAGACCTATCTCAGGATGACTCTAGGGGCTTTGGTCTGTGTAGCCCTGAAGCTTTCAAGTCTAGCTCACACCCCAGTCAGAGGCAAAAGGAGACATTTCCTTTGCTGCTTGTACGTGAGGCTCTCTGCTCTTGGCACGGGTTGGATGAGGTCAAACACTTCCCCAAGCTGCTTGCTGTGTGAATCCTAAGATGTATATGTAACCCTTCTGCCTCTCTGAGTTGGCAGCAACAAGGGCCAGGTTCAGTATCCAGGGGTTCCGTTTCAGTAACACAATGCATAACCGACTCGAGCCCCCACCCAGTGACCTGGGACACTCACATACCACATCCCCCTGGGCACCTCTAGGAGGCAATACTTCCCCTCTCGCAAGCACGGAGTCTGAGTGTAGCAAAATCTTTTTTAATAAAGGAAGGAATCAATGCGGCATCCCATTGGAGAAACACCACAACCAGGGTTATAACACAAACCATGTACGTTTGGCAATGTCCTTTTTCCCCTTAGGGTTTTAAGTCCAATCACCCCAAAGTCCAACAACCCAAAAGTCTCTGGTCAATGCCACCCTAGAGTTCGAGAGTTTATCTGTAGAGGTCCCTCCCCCCAGTCTAGGTAGAAAGGGGCACCTTATGTGGTCCGGGGCCAACTGCCCTGCCTCTCCGTGGGTTCTGCTTCTGCCTTCTCCACGAACTGCTCCACTTTACCAGCTGCTCCACTCTACTCCTCCAGCCGTCCTCACAAACTGCTTCGCTCCACCAGCTGCTCTGCTCCATGAGCTGCTCCAGTTCTCCCTGCAAACTGCTCGGCTCCGCTCGCTCTGTGGACCACTCCACCTATCCCACAGCTATTCCGCTCTGCCAGCTGCTTCGCTCCACCAGCTGTCCTGTGATCCGCTCCAGCAATCCCCACAAACTGCTTTACTCCGCCAGCTGCTCTGTTCCACAGTGTAGCTTTAGGCTCCCCCACTAGTTAGCACAGTATTCAGTGCTTTCAGCTCTTAGTAGGGGAGCCCCAGTGCTAGTGCACCATTAGCCCAAAGTGAGTTCAGCTCAGTGAACCTGTATCTAGATTCTTGAGGGAATAAAAAAAATCAACTCTGACACTCCACAGTGGAGAGAGGAGGGGGTGGAACTGGTGCTTCTGGCTCCACGAGGAGACTGCACCACCACACACAGATACCTGTCCCCAACCTCTCTCCATTCACTGGGTTTTGGAACCCATGTCCCTTGTCTAGCAAGTACCACCCAACTGAGGTTGAGTCATTTGTCACAACGCAGTCCCACAGCTCGGCAGCCTGGGATGGGGTAGGCGTGCCTATGCAAATACACTCTCTGAAATTCTTTCCACCAGATGTCAGGGTAGAGCTCATCCTGATTCTGCTTATATCTGCAATGTGGAGCCTACCCCTTTCCACCCCCCTTGAGTCATTCCTTTGGCTTCTAGAAATCTGTCTTCCCCCCAACCCTTACTGGCATTTCCCAGGGCTAGAGTAACAGCTGGCCCTAGATATGCTCTCCCCAGGACTAAGGGCTTGGCTGTTTTGTCCTGGCCAGGTGCTGCTTCTGAAGTTTTCCTGGTTGTTGACATGCTCCTCCAAAGTGCACCATGCAAGCACTTTGTCTGCTGCTCAGCACAAGCTGCCCACGTCTCCTTCCCTTGCTCCACATGGCTCTGGTTTTAGCCTCTGCTGCTGGAGAGAAGCAGTCATGGCCTGGCTGAAGTACTGTCTGCCTGTAGCAGTCAGAGGCAGTTTTGTTACCCTGTTGGTCCCTGGCTAGTAGTGACAAGGGGTGTGTGTGTGAGAGAGGTAATACCTTTTTAGGGGCCAACTTCTGCTTGTCACCACCTCTAAGTTAATCAGAGGCTCTCATCCATTTTGCTGCCCTCTGAGTGCCTCCTCATGAGGCGAGGCTGCTCTCTAGCCTTCTGCTGAGGATAGGAAGGGCTCTCCCTTGGCTGTCAATGTTTTGCTGTTTTTCCTGAGTAGGACGGGAAAGCAGAGATCTCCATAGAAGGAAAACATCCTCCACTGCTGCCTGTGGTCGTACTCCTCGTGAGTACTCATGCTGGAACAAAGGAGTTTAAGCTGGCTGGCTCAGCTGCCAGGCCCTTGCTCTATGCCATGGTAATGCAGAGCTCCAGAAGGCAAGGCAGGGAAGAGGACAAGAGGTTGCAGCCATAGCAAAGTCTGTACAAGGCAGCGTTAGTCTGGCAGCCCAGGTCATGTGCTGGGCCCAGTCCCATGTTGTTAGCAGCTGCTCACTTCTCCCTTCACTTCAACCTTTGCTACTGGCCCAGCCATTGAACACTGACTCAGGTGTGACCTACAGCTAGACTAACTTGAGATCTTAGCCAAAAGCAGAGCTGCTTGAGCAGAAGAGCCTGGCCCACCCTGGTTGCTCTGGGATTCCAGCAACTGAGTGCTGATGCTCTGATCAGCTGCCAAGAGGGGCTCGGCTAGAAGGCTTCCACTCCTGTGTTGCTGTGCTCCTGACTTGGGGAGCAGAGTGTGCTGGGTGACTGGCTCTTTGCAGCAAGGCACCTGGCAGGCCCCTTCTGTCTTCCAATATTTCCCATTCATGCCCTGTTTAAAGGGTTGCTGTGATTGCAGAAGCCAGCTGGGTGAGCGCTCTAGGAGCTAGCAAGGGTGAGGCCAGTGCTGCATGGTGGGCTTCCAGTCAACACCAGCTCTTGCTGTTAGGCTGGCAGAATGGGCAGCCCTCCCCCTCTGCCTGCACAGGCTCAGGGCCACTCTGGGGGCCAGTGGCACATCACGCCGAGCTCTGAACGGAGAGGTATGTTTCTATGAATAAATGATGAAAGAGCCAGGCAGGCGGAAGTGATCACTCCAGATCCCTTCAACTGGAGGAGAAACAGGCCCTGCAGCTGATAGGGAGGGGGTGGGTGTGTGGGGGGTGGCCTTGCTCACCCCATGCTGCGTGGGCCTTCCAAGCCTAGCTGTGAGCCAATTCCCAGCTGCAGGATGGTTGCTCTGGGGTAGCTGTGTGCAGCTGGACCAGCTCCTTCCCTGGCTCCTGGAGCTGCTAGAATCCCATGCTAGGGTGGGCCTGTGGGGGAGAGGGGACCGCCAAGGTGCCCCATGGTGTCCCAGCAACAGTGGTGTGGGGCAAAAGGAGGCCTCCTGTTCTGCGAGTTAGCCACTGGTGGGGTGGTGTAGCTGGCTGGGGTTGGTCTCCCTTCCCCTTTGCTGTGGCACAGCTCAGTGATGAGTGGAGTGGCAGGTGCTTAGCCCCAGCAGGGGCAGCACTTAGTGCCTGTGGGTATCTTCATTGCTAGAGCACAGGGGTAGCATCACCACTACTAGCACGAGCTGGGAGGGAGCATTTAACTGCTAGCCACAGGAGAGGAGGGGACTGGACCCTCCTGGCCTTTAGCTGGGCTAGCTCCTGTTGTGGGCCCCATGCTGCCCTTCAGTGGCTCTAGGTGGCTCTGTGCAGGCTGCTGGCTGAGCTGTCCCTGTGCTGGCAACCTTGGTCCCCAGCAAGCCATGTGATGGCTCTGATCTCACAACCAGCTGTGCCCGCTGATGGCTCTGCTTCCTCCTGCAAAGGTTGTGGCTTCTTGAACTTGTTTTCTCTCTCTCTCTCTCTCTCCCTCCCAGAGCAGGGCCCAGCTCTCCAAGGGCAGAGCCAGGCAGCTTAATAAAGGCAACAAGCAGAACCAAGGAGTTTAAAAAGTCAGCTCTAAAAATAGCCCTTCTGGCCACGATGCCTGGGAATTGGCTCACGCTGAGGTCCACTGGGCAGGAGAAACAGCTCCGAGCAGTATCAGAGGGGTAGCCGTGTTAGTCTGGAACTGTAAAAGCAGCAAAGAATCCTGTGGCACCTTATAAACTAACAGATGTTTTGGAGCATGAGCTTTCGTGGGTGAATACCCACTTCGTCAGATGCATGTAGTGGAAATTTCCAGGGGCAGGTATATATATGCAGGCAAGCTCCGAGCAGAGCAGCCTGAGCAAATGTCTCTGCGTGACCTCCCTCCCTCCCTGGCTCCCTGCTTGGCTGGGCCTTTAGAGCTGCTTCACCTTCTGCAATGGGCCGGAAGGTGGGGCTGGGGGCAGCTCCTTGCAGCTGAGATCAGCATGCCCTGGGGACGCAGGGGCTAGGCCAAGCACGAGGCCAGGAGACCAAACCCCTCCACTCTGCTGTATCCTCCTGAAAGTGAGCAGCAGCAGGGATGTGGGCTGGGGCCTTGGCTGGCAGTGCTGGAGGAAGAGAGCTCTGGGGAGCCTGCAATGGGCCCCTTCCTTTCTCTTCCCTTCCAGGAGCGAAGTGGTTGATGCTAGTACCCCACCCACCAGGACTTTGCCCACTGCATTGAGGGCCACACATCACTGATTCAGCCTCCTTCCCTTGCCCTGGGAGGCTGTGCCCCCCCAACCTCTCCTAAGGTTGGCTCTGGGGCCCTTAGCCCTGCCCCTGGAATGGGCCGGTTTTGTCACTCGGCTGGGTACTCAGGGCCTGCCCCAGAGCCTCCCCTGACACTCAAGAGCTCTTCCCTGCTCAAGTCTCTGGCTGGGTTTGTGATAAGCCTTTCTCCTCACCTCCTCTCCCCTCCGTCTGGCTGCCAGATCCAGCCACGTCTCAGCTTTGCTCACCTAAGTGGAAAGCCTCCCAGAGGAGAGCCGGGGGCCAGCGCTGCTGGGCTACGGGGCTTTAAATTATAGAGAAGATTTAAAAAAACCTTTAGCACATGCATTAACATGGCCTGGGCCATGAATAATTGACACCCAGTGCTAGTCAGCTTTTACATAGGGACCCAGCCCAGCCTGTGCTGCCGCCGAAGTAGGTCACGGCTGCTCCAAGCACTCCTCGGCTGTGGCTGTTGTAGAAACTGCGAGTGTGTGTGTGCGCACGCTGACCTAACCCCACCCTGTGTGTGTGTGTGTGTGCGTGCGCTGACCCACCCCCACCCTGTGTGTGTGCGCTGACCAACCCCCTCCATGTGTGTGCACACGTTGACCTACCCCTTCCCTGTATGTGTGTGTGCAGGCACTGACCCACCCCCTCCCTGTGTGTGCACATGCTGACCCATCCCCACCCCGTGTGTGTGTGCACTGGCACACCCCCTCCATGTGTGTGCACACGCTGACCTACCCCTTCCCTGTATGTGTGTGTGCAGGAACTGACCAACCCCCTCCATGTGTGTGCACACGTTGACCTACCCCTTCCCTGTATGTGTGTGTGCAGGCACTGACCCACCCCCTCCCTGTGTGTGCACATGCTGACCCATCCCCACCCTGTGTGTGTGTGCGCTGGCACACCCCCTCCATGTGTGTGCACACGCTGACCTACCCCTTCCCTGTATGTGTGTGTGCAGGCACTGACCCACCCCCTCCCTGTGTGTGCACATGCTGACCCACCCCCACCCCGTGTGTGTGTGCGCTGACACACCTCCTCCATGTGTGTGCACACGCTGACCTACCCCTTCCCTGTATGTGTGTGTGCAGGCACTGACCCACCCCCTCCCTGTGTGTGCACATGCTGACCCACCTCCACCCCGTGTGTGTGTGCGCACGCTGACCTACCCCCTCCCTGTATGTGTGTGTGCAGGCACTGACCCACCCCCTCCCTGTGTGTGCACACGCTGACCCACTGCCTCTGTGTCTCTGTGTGTGTGTGTGTGTGTGTGCACTGACCCATCCCTTCCATGTGCGTGCACATGCTGCCCCCCCTTCCCTGTGTGTGTGCAGGCACTGACCCACCCCCTCCCTGTGTGTTCACACGCTGACTTACCCCTTCCCTGTATGTGTGTGTGTGCGCTGACCCACCCCTTCCATGTGTGTGCACACGCTGACCCAACACCACCCTGTGTGCGTGTGCGTGTGCTGACCCATCCTCTCCGTGTGTGCACACGCTGACCTACCCCGCCCTGTGTGTGCACTGACCCACCCTCTCCGTGTGTGTGCGTGCGCGTGCACGTGCAGGCACTGACCTACCCCTTCCCTGTGTGTGCACACGCTGACCTACCCCTTCCCTGTGTGTGTGTGTGTGCAGGCACTGATCTACCACCTCCCTGTGTGCACATGCTGACTCACCCCCTCTGTGTGTGTGTGTGTGTGTGTGTGTGTGTGTGTGCGCTGACCCTCCCCCTCCGTGTGTGTGCACACGCTGACCTACTCTGCTGTGTGTGTGCAGGCACTGACCCAGCCCCACCCTGTGTCTGTGTGCTCAGGCTGACCCAGCCCCTCCCAGGGCGTGTGTGTGTGTGTATGCCCCTCCCTCCCTCTGTGTGTGTGTTTGCATGCATGTCCCTCCCTCCCTCTGTGTGTGTGTGTGTGTGTGCATGCGTGCCCCTCCGTGTGTGTGTGTGTGCATGCCCCTCCGTGTGTGTGCGTGTGCGTGCCCCTCCCTGTGTGTGAGTGTGTGTGCACGCTTGTGTGCCCCTCCCTGTGTGTGAGGATCACAGGCTGCCCCTGCCTGGCCTTGTCTCTGTGTGGCTGGGCACTGACCCTCTCCCTTAGGGTGGGTGCAGCTGTGACTGTGGCTGTGCAGTCCCTCCCCTCACCCCCCATGGGGTCTCTCCTGGGCAGGGGCCATTCTAGCACATCCCAGCAGCTCTGGCTCCTCCTGGCTCTCTTTCCCCTGCCCTGGTGGTGGTGCTGACTCCTGCCCTGAAGGGCTCTGGCTCAGTCTGCCCCACAGGAGCCTGTGAGACTCCCACTGGGCAGTGGCAGGGGCTGCTCTCCAGCTGGGTGCTGGGGATGGTCAGTGAAATCTGGACTAGGTGGCACATCCCTGTCACTTTAACAGCCTCCTCCTCCTGTCCCTGGGCACAGCTGGCAGGGGAGCTCTGATGGGCACAGCTCTGAGAAGGTCAGCAGCAGTGCCAAGGGGAAATCCAGACTACTGTCCCTGAGGCTGTGAAGAATCTGCTGCCAAAGCGGGGGGCTTGGCAAGGAAACCTCCATGTGCCCAAAACTCACAAGCCAGGGCCCCAGAAATCACACAACTGGCTAAAATCACAAGCTTTTATAACTACAGGGAGCGTGAGGCTCTCGTCCATTGCCAGCTGGTTTCTGAGCTTTCAGGTCATGTTTTTCAAACCTTTCTCTGCAGCCACCAGGGCAAAGACTTCCTTTTTTTAACAGGAAAGCTGAGATTCTCGTGTCATCACTTGCCTCCAGGAGCTGGGGATTTAGGAAACACCTCAAATATTGCGAGAGTCACACTAAACTGGGGAACGCTGCCAGCCCTGGCAGTTGGTGTCTGTTTCTTGCCTTGTGTCCTACCTTTGCCCAGTGTGTTACAGACGAGGTGTATACGTGTGCACGTGTGTTTGTGACCAGGGGCCTGCTGCCTCCTGCTGGGGGCAGGATGGGGGAAGAACCATGGGTGGGGCAGTACTACCTGCCAGCCCCACCCAGAGCCACACTGGCACTGCAGGCAGCTGAGTTATCCAAATGGCCTGGCATGTGCGCTGAGCGAAGGAGACGGCTGCACTGAAGGCTCATGGAGATGCAGCTACCGCCTGACTGCCCACTCCTTTGCTGGGTGTACGCTCCAGGCGGGGATCCCTGACCAGCAGCACCTCATTCTTCTGCTGCTCTTGTGCTGGGCACCTTTCTGTGCCACGGTAGCGGCTTTGAGCTCGGAAGGGATTGGCTGGTGCCTTTGCCTGTGGGCTGCCCTAGGCCAGGCAGACAGGCACAGAACAGCTGATGCAGGAGGGACCTGGGGATGGGCATCGGGTGCCAGGGTGAGGGGCAGCAATTTGGGGGTGAATCAGCATCAGGCCCGGCTAGTACTGTGAACACCTCCCTCAAGACAAGCCCCAGCCTGCCCCATCCCAGCCCCACGTCTGCTTTCTCTGTCCCGGCCCTGTGGCTGCCCAACTGCTGAGCGCCACCCTGACCCTACTGCTGGTCCACACCCTGCAGTGAGTGGCCCTACAGTGAGCACTAGGGGGACATATGCACCCAGCTCACTTGACACCCCCCAACCCCTGCTTGCTCTGAACAGACTCCAGGGCTGCACATACATACCTGGCACCTCCTGGAGGACAAAGAGCAGCAGTAGCCTGGGCTGGGCAGGATGCAATGGGACAAGAAGCCTTTATGTTGGTTTGGGGCAGCTGGGAGAGGGAGCTGGACTCCCTCGCATTGGCCCTTGGCTGCAGGCTGTCATGGAGTCCCTGGGCGATGCTCTGGAACTGCTCCCCACAAAGCCAGTCAGGACTCTGGGGAGCCTCCTCTCCCTTGGAGCAGACTTGTTCAGGGCAAGAAACTCACACAGCTTCACCCCATAAGTCTCTCCTTGGAGCATTCAGCATATGCCCCTCCGTGTGCTTCCCACAGCGAGTCAACCCAGGGCGGGGTCCTGGGGAAGCCAGAGAGTCCTGCACCCCCACTTTGCAGTCAGATGTGACTCTTAGTCAGCCAGTAAAACAGAGGTTTATTAGATGACAGGAACAAGGTCTAAAACAGAGCTTGTAGATACAGAGAACAAGACCCCTCAGCCGGGTCCATTCTGGGGCTCAGTGAGCCAGACAACCCCATCTGCCCTCACTTCCCATCCCCAGCCAGCTCCAGCTGCAACCCCCTCCAGCCCCTCCTTTCTGGCCTTTGTCTTTTTCCCGACCAGGAGGTCACCTGATCTCTCTGTTCACCTTTAGCTATCCTCTTGCTGGGGGGAAGGTCCCCAGCCATTTGTTGCCAGGCTACAGAGTGTTGGCCATTTATTCACACTTGAGACTTAAGAAATGCATTGGGGAAACTGAGGCACACACACAGTATTCAGAGGAAACATTAAGAACAGTCACACTTCATCACATCTCTCCCTCCTTCGAGACTGAACTGAGCAAGGTCACTTTAGCCGGTGACCCGGGGAAGTTCAAACCCACCAACATTCCCATGGATGCCCCATCATCTCTCCCATTCCTTGGTGGGAGTTACACCAGGCCCTCCCAGTTTCACATTCTCCCGTGGGTCTCTTGTGCTTGATGGTGCTTGCAGGCTGCATGTGGGAAGGTTTATGTGGCCTGTACCCTTTTGCCACCCCAATACACCTGGGGTTTAAACTGAGATTGGGTCTTATCCCAGCGATCCAGTTTGGAGGGCTGCAATTCGGGCTCCCTTGGTTAAGAGCCTCCATCTTGACCTTCGCCACCCTCTGAACAGGTGTCTCTGTCTCCAGCAGCTCGGCATCAGCCCCTGGCATTTGACGCCACGTTGGAGGACAGTGGTCAGTATACACAGTAAAGCGCCACCCACATAGATACAGCTGCAGCTTTCTAAGGGCCTGCACCATGGCCAGGCATTTCTTCTCTGAGGCCGCATAGTTCTGCTCTCGGGGCAGCAGTTTCTTGCTCAGGTACTTGATGGGGTGTCTCCCCCCCTCAACATCGGCTTGCATCAGCACTGTGCCCAGCCCTGTGTCTGAGGCGTCAGTGAACACTGCAGAAGACTTGGCAAAGTCTGGGTTTACCAGATTCACCGGGGTCCTGGATTAGAGTCTCCTTCAGTATACAGAGAGCCCTCTGGCACTGCTTGGTCCAGAGCATCTTGTCTGGATTACCCCTCTCACATAGCTCAGGGATGGGGGCAGCTAGGGGGCTAATGTGTATAAATCTCTGGTAACACCCCACCTTCCTGATAAAGGCCTGGACTTGTTTCTTGGTCTGGGGAATGGGCAAATCTCTGATCATCTCCACCTTGCCCTTTTCGGCTTTTACCGTCAGTCCTGCCTTCTTGAGGCAATCCAGCATCCTTTTCACCTGGGACACGTGTTCCTCCCAGGTCTGACTAAAGACACATGTCATCGATGTACGCTAGGGCCACGTTCTCCGTCCCCCTCAGCTTGTCTAGAATCTCCCCAGGCCTAGGTGAGGCCTGTGGGCTGTTGAACGCCTGGATCACATCTAAAGCCAGCAGGTCCTTGACCTCTCTCTCCAGGTTCTGGGCTGTTTTCCCAGTGACTTTGAATGGGGAACACCTGATGGAGAGATTGGCTCCCACCTCAGGGAAGAGATCCCCCAGGGGGTCTTCCCCCTTCTCCTTCCAATCCTTCCTTTTCAGGTCCAGGGGTTCCCTCACTTTCCTCCCATCCAGAAGCTCGAAAGGGAAGACCCCCATGGATTCCTGGGGCACCACCAGCTGCCTCCTGATTCCCCACAGTTCTACTTCCCCTTGGGGAGCCCATTCGTGGTACAGGAATCCCTTCTCCCACAGGACTTTGTCCCTGCAGCCTTCCCCAAGGGGTTTTGCAGCGCTGTGGCCAGTAAGTTCCCTTAGCTTTTCCAAGGAGGGATCCTTCCGCAGCTCAGTCTGGAATTCAGCTACTGGGGAAGGGAGTGGGACCTGCTCCCTCTCGCTGTCTGGGCCTGGGGTCATAGCCCCCCTGAGCTCGGTCCCTAGTAGCTTCCTCCCTGCTCACTTCCCAGCAGCACGTCTGGACCAGGCATGGAGCTCTCTGCTCTCCTTACAGCATCAGAGCCAGCGTGAGCCCCATCTCCGGTGTGCAGGGGGGCGGGGAGCATCTCTCCCTCCCACTCAGCCCCAGGGGTCTGGTTACAGGTGGGCAGGTATCCTGAGCCCTGCAGCCCCTCCCTCCTGCCAACCAGGTCATTTGCATTTTCACTGACTATTTCCATCTTAGCCAATTGGTTCCACGGATTCAAATTCAAATCCTCGTTACAGGAGCAGGGCCTGGATCCTGTCCCAAAGAGAGACAGTCACCCCCCAACAGGACCTCACAGCCGATATCCTGAAGAACCCCAACTACCAGCCAGCCTGACCCCTCCTGGGTCTTCACAGAGATCTGGGCCTGTATGCAGGGCGAGGGCCTTTATCCCGGGGACCTTCACCCAGGTCACACAGCCCCTCAGCATCTGCGACTGCACCACCCGAGGTCTGACAACAGTTCTCTCTGTCCCAGGGTCTCGTCACCCCAGGCAGGTCGCCCCATTGACCACCACCTTCTGCTTCCACTGGGGGTCTGAGGGGCCTGAGCCCAGGAGACTCCACGCTGACATATAGGCCGGGGCCAGGAGTGGGAGCCTGTTCACCTCCCCACCCATCTGGCTGAAAGTGTCTATGGCCTTGGGACCCAGCAAGGGAGCTAGATACTGGGGCTTTTCCACAGGGTCCCCCCGATTCAAATCGCCAGCTTGCTTGAAGACCGTGTGGTGGGCATCCACATCCCCTCCCTCCTTAACCAGGGGCAGCAATTTAGTGTCGAGGTTCCCTGCGGAACTGGCAGCCCAGGGTCGATCCCTACTCACTCCTGGGAAGCCCCCTATGCCTCTCTGCTCCACCATCGCCAGTCCATGCTGCTGTTGCTTTTCCTGCAGCTTTTTCTCAGACTCTTGCTCTCTCTCATGCTCCTCTCGCTCTCTCATATTCAGCTCCAGTCCCATCTGTGTCCAACCCCCCAATGGGGAACCCGATCGTGAAGATCCCCATCTGGTTGGGGACCAGACTCCTGGGGATGCCTGGCTGATGCTCCAGCTGCTTCCAGATCCTCTTGTAGTCCCATCTGGGTCAGGAATTTGCTCCGCAGAGCAGTCCTCGTCCTTCAGCGGCACAATTAACTGAGCCTTGGTGAACTTCCCAATGTGTAACCCTCTCTTTTTGCACAGGAATACAATGTCCTTCTTGAGGAGATGGTGATAGGCCATCACTTCACTGTTCCCAAGTTGCTTTGGACTCACAGGCCTGTGTGTTCTCAGCTCCCCCATGGTTTCTAGGAAGAACCCCTAGTGTGCCAGCCCTTCTTGAGGTCACCACCTCTTTGCCAGGGTCGAGCTTCAGACTCCTCGGCCTCTAGGACCGCTCGTTGCAATCCCTAGGGAAACCCTGTTACTGCAAAAGTCCTTCTCTCTCCCAGGGTCAAGCTGCATGCTCCTCCACCCCTGAGACTGCTCTCTGCAGTCCTCGAGGGGACCCTGTTACTCCAACAGTCCTTCTAGCTGGTCACACACTCCCAGAGGTTAACTGCCCTCTGGAACCATCCCTCTCTGATCCTTCAGCATGCCTGGTCCTCATTATCCCACTTTTGTTTTACTGCTCCCCAGTCACTTACTGCAAGCAGGGACGGTTACGGGGTTTTGCCGCCCCAAGCAGCCAAAAAAAAAGAAAAAGAAAAAAGCCACGATCTCGATCCGCGGCAATTCAGCGGAAGGACCTTCGCTCCGAGCGGGAGTGAGGGACCCTCCGCCAAATTGCTGCCGAATACCTGAAAGTGCCGCCCTGCTCTGGAGTTGCTGCCCCAAGCACGTTCTTGATAAGATGGTGCCTGGAGCCGGCCCTGACTGCAAGAAGCGCCATTCACAGGGTGCAATACATCCCACCACTGCCACCAATTGTCACAGAGTCCCCGGGCGATGCTCTGAAACTGCTCCTCACAAAGCCAGACAGGACTCTGGGGAGCCTCCTCTCCCTTGGAGCAGACTGTCTTCAGGGCAAGAAGCTCACACGCCTTCACCCCCTGGGTCTCTCCTTGGAGCATTCAGCATATGCCCCTCCATGCGCTTCCCACAGCGAGCCCACCCCTGCGGGGTCCTGGGGAAGCCAGAGGGTCCTGCATGCACCCCCACTTCGCAGTCAGATGTGACTCTTAGACAGCCAGTAAAACAGAGGTTTGTTAGATGACAGGAACAAGGTCTAAAACAGAGCTTGTAGGTACAGAGAACAGGACCCCTCAGCCAGGTCCATTCTGGGGCCCAGCGAGACAGACAACTCTGTCTGCCCTCACATCCCATCCCCAGTCAGCTCCAATTGCAACCCCCTCCAGCCCCTCCTTTCCGGCCTTTGTCTCTTTCCCGGGCCAGGGGTTCACCTGATCTCTTTGTTCACCTTTAGCTATTCCTTTGCAGGGGGGAAGGGCCCCAGCCATTTGTTGCCAGGATACAGAGTGTTCACCATTTATGCACACTGGAGACTTAAGAAATGCATAGGCACCCACACAGTATTCAGAGGGAACATTAAGAACAGTTCCACTTCATCACACAAGTGGCCTTCTGTGAGTGGGACAGAGGCTGCATTGCCCTTCTGGGAGCTGCGGGGCAGGCAGTGGCAAATCCCTGAGTTCTTGATAGGGAGGAGGCAGATGGGCTTGGCACTGAGCACATGACCCAGCCCCCAATACTGGCTGCTTGCTGACCATTTGGCTAGCCAGTCCCAGCGGCGTGTGCCTCGCCATCAGGTGGGCCAGAGCTGCCATCTGGTGGTATGTTGTATGGGAGCGTGACCCTGCGTTCACCTCCCTACTGCAACCTCTGCTCTCAGGGAGACCTTGGGCCTCAGACAGTCAATGTGTGACCAGAAAAGCTGGGCCTGGTGCTGGGAAAGAGGGTTCTGGCATGGCCCACTACCCCCCTGGCAGGAGGCTGCCAGATCTCGGGTGCTCTTGCAGACAGGCAGGATTTTGCAACTGCTGTGTTTGTAAATTGCCTGAATAACAGTAATCTTTAGCGGTCCCCGAGCACTTGCCAGCTGCGGACCTCAGCATGCTTTACAAAGGAGGGCAGTCGCATTAGCCCTGTTCTACACCTGGGGAAACTGAGGCACAGCACAGGGAAGTGACTTGCTCCAGGCCACGCAGCAGGAGAACCAGAATAGAACCCAGATCTCCCAAGTGTTCTATCCACTACTAGGCCCCAGAGTTGGACAGGTGTCACCTCTGCCCCATGCAGGGCCGGCTCCAGCATTTTTGCCACCCCAAGTGGCAAAAAAAAAAAAAAAAAAGCTGTGAGCTGCGGCAGCTCTACCACTGCCGCTTCATTCTTCAGTGTCAATTCAGCGGCAGGTCCTTCCCTCCCAGAGGGACTGAGGGACCCGCTGCCGAATTGCCGCCGAAGAGCTGAATGTGCTGTCCCTTCCCCTTGGCTGCCCCAAGCACCTACTTGCTGCGCTGGTGCCTGGAGCCGGCCCTGGCACCATGCCCCAGACCTACAGAGAGGGACACAGGGTGGTGCCGGGGCTGCAACCAATATGGAGAGTGTGTCTGAGGACAGGCGCTGTGCAGGATCACCCATCGAGGAGCGGGAGGGGACGGAGACAACAAAAGAGCCTACAGCCCAGAATAGCTAATAGCCCAGTGGCAAGGACCCTCACATAAGTTGCTGGTATTTCAGCTGCACGTCCCTGTTCTGGACTGTGCAGAGCAGTGGCTGGAACATGGGTGCCCACCCACCCCGCCCCCCTGGATGTCTGAGCTGTTGGCTGATTCAGGGTGTGGAGCTCTCTGTTTTTGTCACACAAAGCCTTGAACAGTCATCTGGATGGGGAACAGGAAAATCAAAATGATTTGTGGGCTGGGGTAAGGGAAGCTGTTTGCTGCCCAGTGCGTACTCCAGAGACCAGAGCGAAGGCATCCACCCACCTCTCGGACTGAACGTGTAACAGGTTGTGCATTCTGTGGCAGCCAGTTTGGTATTAATGCTGTTATAGTAAAAGGGAAGCAGGAGGGCGCTGTGTGTAGGAATTGGGTAGCAGGGCTTTCAATAGGTTGTGAGCCATCCAGTGGTTCTCACTGTGGTCTATGGTTTAGAAACCAGCAAAATGTAAGTAGCTAGTTTTCACATAAACAACAAGGAGTCCAGTGGCATCTTAAAGACTAACAGATTTATTTGGGCATAAGCTTTCTTGGGTAAAACCCCCACTTCTGCAGATGCATGGAGTGAAAGTTACAGATGCAGGCATTATATACTGACACATGAAGAGAAGGGAGTTACCTCACAAGTGGAGACCCAGTGTTGACAGGGCCAATTCAATCAGGGTGGCTGTAGTCCACTCCCAGTAATTGATGAGGAGGTGTCCATTCCAGGAGAGGCAAAGCTGCGTCTGTAATGAGCCAGCCACCTCAAGCTCAAATTAATGGTATTAAATTTGCAAATTAATTTTAGTTCTGCTGTTTCTCTTTAAAGTTTGTTTTGAAGTTCTTTTGTTCAAGAATAGTGACTTTTAAATCTGTCCAGGGAGATTGAAGTGTTCACCTACTGGCTTTTGTATGTTACCATTCCTGATGTCTGATTTGTGTCCATTTATTCTTTTATGTAGAGACTGTCTGGTTTGGCCAATATACATGGCAGAGGGGCATTGCTGGCACATGATGGCATAAATCATATTGATAGACGTGCAGGTGAATATGTCCCTGATGGTGTGGCTGATGCGGCTGGGTCCTCTGGTGGTGTTGCCAGAGTAGGTATGGGGACAGAGTAGGCAATGACGTTTGCTACAGGGATTGGTTCCAGATGGGTAACAACAGCCCCCAATGGGACTCAGGTACATTCTCCAAGTCAAGCATGTGCCGAAGTGCTTTGTTGAATCGGGGCCACTCTCCCCCTTCTGTCTTCTAGCAACACGCTGGCACTAACACTGACTTGCTGCCTTGTCAGGGTGCAGGAACCACCCTGTGATGATCATATTTGCGAACATTTCTAACTCTAGCTGTTTGAAAGCCACCAAGGGAGGTGGAGCTGCAAGGGGGAGGAGCCAGACAGCAGTTTTCATGCAGGGATTTCCTCCTTTTCTTATTTTTCCTTTAGCCCATTTTGGCTGCCAAGACATTGGCACAGGATGGCTTCTGCCAGCCCACTCAGCAAGCAGGTGCTTGGGGCGGCCAAGGGGAAGGGGCGGCACATCCAGTTCTTTGGTGGCAATTCGGCGGAAAGTCCCTCAGTCCTTCTGGGAGGGAAAGATCTGCTGCCGAATTACCACCAAAGAATGAAGCGGCAACGGTAGAGCTGCCGCCAAAGTGCCACCGATTGGGGCTTTTTTTTTTTTTCCCTTTTTCCCTTTTTCCCTTTTTCCCTTTTTTTTCACTCAGCGCCCCAGAATGTTTTACCTAGTTTGTACCTAGTTAGTGAGGTGGCTGTCACTGACATGGTTTGTGTTTGTCCAGCCCATTGCTAATACATGATTAGCAACCATGGCAGATCCCCAAGAGACCCCATGCCATAGGCCCAGTTAATGGATGGTGGGTTCCTGAAGCCACGTCAGCATGCAGCTCTTTTGCTGTGAAGCCAGAACCCTTTCCCCACATCTGTGTGATTGGTCTGGTAGGGTCGCATTGCTCCCAGCGTTTGGTGGGTGAGGATATCCCAGAGGGCATTGCTCCATGTGCTGCTGGTACCATCTGTTGGGGTGGCCTCTTAGGACATGAACCCTTGCAATAAAGACTATGCTTATGCAGCCTGATCTGAAGCCGGTTGAAGTCTCTAAGGCCCAGTTCCTCACAGGCACCTAACTCCCATTGATTTCAGTGAGAGCCAGGTGCCTAAATACTTCTGAAGATCTAGGCTTGAGTCCTTCCACTGACTTCAGTGGGCTTTGCATCAGGCCCAGCGTGAGGCTGGAGCCCTGTATGGGGTACCGAGACCAGATATGCCTTGAATGACTGATAACTATTCATTCCTCCTGCTGGCCCTCAGAAATGAGAAAAGCCGTCTCTGTTTAGCCCCAAATAGAATCCAACTGAGAGGAAAAACAATGATTCACATCATGTAAGACACTTTGTCTAAGGAGCCACAGATCAGCTACGGTTGGGAGTTCCACCACTAAAAACAAAAACTAAAATGTCTAAATTAGGCCTGGTCTCCATCTAAAACTTAGGTTGATCTAGCTACATTGCTCAGGGGTGGGAAAAATTCACACCCTGGAGAGACATAGGTAAGCTGATCTGATCCCTGGTGTAGACAACGCTAGGTAGACGGACAAGTCTTTGGTCAGCCTAGCTCCCATCTCTTGCGGGGGTGGGTTAATTACAGCAACAGAAAAACGCCTTCCATCACTGCAGCGAGTGGCTACACTACAGCGCCAGAGTTGTGCCACGGTAGAGTCTGTAATGGAGACCAGCAGTTAGCCCGTTGTTAATCGCCTAGGCCAAAATCTCTCATAATTTGCGTATGGATAAAACCTCTTTCTCCCTTCAGTATAGTTAAAAAGAACGCCAAAAAGTTACCAAGCAGGGTAACGCCCTGCTTTCCTACGCAAACCGGCCCATTGCACACCATGAGTGGATCCAGAGATGGGAGAAGCTGTGCAATAAACCACCTAGAAATAACTTGGGAGACTGAAAGGCATATAGGGCAAATTTCTGGTCACCCCCAAGAAATCCAAACCATGTGTTTTCCCCCCAAATGATAAACTCCGCATTTGTTTGCTTGTGAGTCAGATCTATGTCTGGCTATACATGGAGAGTGTCTCTTGTTCTGTTGCAAGCCCTAAACACATTAAATACTTATGTACAATCAAAGATGTCTGAAGTATGTCTATTAGATTTGGAAGATTATAAGGGATTGTGTTGGTCTTCCCTGTAAATAACTGCAGCACTCTTGAAGTAACAGGAATGGTCTGGAACAAGGAAGAAAGAATGTTGAATGATACAAGCCAAGGGAAAACTTTGAATTATGAAAAGCAATTGCTTTAAAAAGGGGAAATGCCAATTCTCAGTATGGGCTAATGTTGAAATACGACTCTTAAAACTAACCAAACAAAAATCCTTCCATAAGCAAAAGAGTGAAGACATTTGTTATACATGGATGCCATCTACTGGATACTGACAGTAGCAACAGCAGACAAATGGAGAGTGCTGAGCACTCATCTGGGAAATGGGCAGGAGAAATCAGAGGGTTCCCCTCCCTCCCCCCCGCAAAAGCCCAGGAATCAGGGTATATAAAACTGAGGTCACCATGTAGGACACTAGAGCTCACTAAACTGCTATGTGGACAAGGCTCACTCTTGGGCCAGAGGCTCAGAGCCTAGAGTTGATTGGACCTATGAAGAAGCTGCAGAATCCAGGAACTCCTGGAGCAGCTGTGTGGACAGAACTCTTCTCCACATCAGGGTTAAGTAACAGGATATGAAGAAGTGGTGAGATATCATTTCCAAGCTTATACTACCCCGGCTGTTCTTTACCACAATAACTGGTGGTTATCTTGCCGAGTCTGCACTCTCTGGTGACATCTCAAGTCACTGTCTTTTAGATTTCAACTAAAGCTACAAACATGATGCCCTCCTTTATAAGTGCAAGCAAATTAGCCTATGAGAGATTCGAATCATAACTTTAAGCAATTGCTTTAAATATGCTAAACTTGTCCCTTTGTGGCCAATTCATTCAATCGTTCTTAAGTGGGCGTTAAAGACAAGTATATCTTACTCCTTGGAGAAATACCGGAAGCATAGGCACTGAGTTTTATTTTTCCCCGGGGTGCTCCATCCCCCGCTCTGTCCCGAGGCCCCGCCCTTGCTCCGCCTTTTCCCACCCCACTCCAACCAGGGCCGGCTCCAGGTACCAGCGCTGCAAGCAGGTGCTTGGGGCGGCCAAGGGGAAGGGGCGGCACATCCAGCTCTTTGGTGGCAATTCGGCGGAAAGTCCCTCAGTCCTTCTGGGAGGGAAAGATCTGCTGCTGAATTACCACCAAAGAATGAAGCGGCAACGGTAGAGCTGCCGCCAAAGTGCCACCGATTGGGGCTTTTTTTTTTTTTCCCTTGCCGCTTAGGGCAGCAAAAATTCTGGAGCTGGCCCTGACTCCAACTCCTCCCTCAAGGCCCCTGGCGGTCCACCACTCGCTGCTTTCCCCCCTCCCAGCAACCAAACTCCTGACTGGCGGTCCTGCCGAATAGCTCTGGCTGGTGGGTGCTGAGCACACACTATTATTTTTCCGTGGGCACTTGAGTCCAGTCAGCACTTATGAGTGGAAGTGTGAGAAATGTGTCAGGTACTAAAGAATTGATGCTTGATAATCATAAGTAAATGGCATAGAGAAATCATGGTAATTTGCATTGTTTCTTGGTATAACTGCTGAGCCTCAACCCTCGTCCATGACAATTGCTTACAAGACTGTATGGTGGTGTATCCAGTACATACCTAGAACACTGGATGGCCTACACTTGACTGGTTAACAGTTGATGGTATGTTGATGTGGTTCTGGGTGTTGAGTGGTTAAGAATAATCAAGCGGGAGGCTTTGAGAAATACTGTTGACCTGAAAATAACCTAGTGTTAAATCAGTAAGCTAACGCTCCCTGGGCTCAATAAACAGGGAGTTACTCTGTGAGATTCCATTCTAATATTGGCTGTAACACTCATCCAATTGGCAAATCTAGTTTGTTAGATTTTAGCTTTAAAATTTAACTGGCACTTTGGTCAGTTCTTAAAATTTGCTCCTTTCATGCTCGCAGCCTTACCCAGTTGGACCCATTTCCACCGTACTCAGATATCCTGAAACTCCCAGCGCGGAACAAAGACAAGCCCTCTCTGTCTTAGTGCCTTGCCATGAGCAAATGAAAGCAGTGCGTAGAGTAAAGCTGGTTGGTGGAAAAGCTGGTCAGTGGCTTTGCCAGTGTGGAGTCCCACTGTAATACTTGTTCATCTCTGTGCCTTCAGCCTAATGGTATGTGGAGCAGGGTGATCACCCTGCTCCAGCCCTGGAAGGGTAAGCAGCCCTGGAGAGGGCTGTGGCTGGGGAAAGGCTGTTTGGGAAAGCAGCCTCAGCTGGGGCCACTCTCCAATAAGGCCGCAGCTGACCCTGTAAAGGGGCTGCTAGGCTGGAGCTCAGGCAGAGTCTCTCTCTAGCTGTGGAGAGGGATGGGCCTGGCTGCTAGGAGCTAAGCAGGGTACTTAGACTGAAGTGGGGCTGGGGAAAGGCCAGAGGACCTGGGGAGTTCTGGCGTGGAAAACCCCCAGGCTTCAGGCCTTGCTAAAGGCTGGAGAAGGTACTGGGGTTTCAGAGGGCAGCCCAAGGGTAGGCAGAGGAAGCAGGTCCAAACCCTCCTTGCCAATGATGAGTGGCAATTATACTGCAGTCCGCCCCAGTGAGAGGGGGCTAGATGGTGACTGGCAGTAGCCCAAGACTGAGGCAGGGTGGGGGTTGGGGGTTCCCTGGGGAGGGGAGACTCAGTGAGACTGTGGGGTACTGCATGGAGCAGAATCCCAAAAGAAGGGGCACCGGGGTCCGTGAGGGACACCGGGGCCAGTGGCAAGTGAGACACTGGCCTGCAGTTGGCGCTCCTGAGTGGACAGAGCTAATTCCCAGGATGACCAGCAGGAAGTGCTGCCGGGTGAGTTGTTGCCCTGTTACAGTATGAAAGTGAGAAAGAAAGCCTTGTAACAAGGCATGAGGGTGTGTGTGTGTGTGTGTGTGTGTGTGTGTGTGTGTGTGTGTGTGTGTGTGACAGAGTTTAAAGCCAGAAGACACCATTGAGTATGTGCCACGGCAGAGAATAGGAGGCACTGAGGTGCCCAGCGCCCAAGGCCCCCACAGTGGCAGGGTGTGATGTTCCCCTGGTGTTATCTGGACTGGTGATCTGCTAGGTTACTCCAATCCTTGACTCTGGGAGCCAGCCTTACCCTGCTCGGCTGGGAGAACTCCCACTCCTGGGCTGTTCACACACAACCTCTGGCATGTAAACTGCTTGGATTGTACAACCAAATTACACTAGCCAATATCTCTGGTCCCAGACACAACCCTAGGAACCTACACCTTGCAGTGTCCAGCTATGCCCACTGAATGCTGCAAGCTTATATGAGTTTGTACAACCAAATTACACTAGCCAATATCTCTGGTCCCAGACACAACCCTAGGAACCTCCACCTTGCAGTGTCCAGTTATGACCACTGGACGCTGCAAGTTTATATGAATGTGTCACTTTAACAAAGAAATTGATATGTACCAGGCTTGTTATCCCAAGGGGAGTCTCTGACATGCTTCAGACCAAATGCACTGCTGCAGGTAGAATAAACAAACACATTTATTCATTACAAAACATAGATTTTAAGTGATTATAAGTCAAAGCACAAGAAGTCAGATTAGGTCAGATGAAATAAAAGCAAAACGCATTCTAAGCTGACCTTAACACTTTCAGTGCCCTTACAAACTTAGATGCTTCTCTCCACAGGTTGGCTGCTTGCCGTTCAGTCAGGATCCCCCTTTTGATCAGTGCTTCAGTCGCTTGATGGTGGTGTCTGTAGATGTAGGTGGAAGAGAGAGGAAGAGCCTGGCAAACGTCTCTCCCTTTTATCATGTTCTTTCTTCCTTCTTGGCTTTGCCTCTCCTCCCCTTCAAGGTCAGGTGAGCATTACCTCATTTTAGTCCCAAACTGACCAAGAGAAGGGGGTGGTGACTCACTCGAGAGTCCAACAGATCCTTTGTTTCTGCCTAGGCCAGTGTCCTTAGTTCCTGGGCTGGTTTTGTCCCATAAATGCTCTGATGAGGTGTGAACTGCCCCTCTGTTCCTGGAGAGTTTTGCCTTGGCTTGTTTTAAGCCATGAGGGCACAGTTTCAGCCTCATAACTATATTCATGAAATTATAATCTATAACATTACTATAACAGCAATGCTCAGTGCATCATGAGCCTTCTGAAGACACCCAACGTGACAAACTTTGCATTGGATACCACACAATCGTATTATAAGAATGAACATGGAGGTGCAAGGTGTTCCCTCGAGATACAGAGTGTCACACAGGAAAATAATTATGTGAGCAATACCCAGATAAGCCCAGTATGTGAGAACCAGCCAGCCAAGCAGCTGAGAGAGTGAATACTTGGTGCCACTTCAGAGCCCTGGCCCTCCCCACCCCAATGTCCCATCTCCAGCCCTGGCCATCCCTGATGCTTCAGAGGAAGGAGATTAAAGAGAAAACTCTCCGAGCATGCATGGGGGGAGGGCAGAAACCCTTTGGCCATCCCTCCCAGTGGCTGATGGAAACCCTGAAGCATGAGCATTAGGAACATAAGACATAAATCGGAAGTGGGGGCGCACTGCTGTAAGCAGGGGGTGAATGAACTCTCCTTTGACATATTGTGATGAGCTGGGTGGGGTGGGGCAGAGGGGCGAAGACTTCAGGGCAAGATTGGATTTACATGAACACACTGACTCGGCCTAGGTATCCAGCAGACACAACTGTGATGCCAAAGTGATCAATTTTAGCTGCTGGTGGGTTACAAATCACTTTAGTGTGGAGTGCAAGGGGAATGAGTGTTGTTATTCTTATTATACCAGGAAAGGGCAGCAGAACTGTGCTTAGCCTGTCCTGATTGAGGGGGGATCATTTGTCCTGACTGAAGAGGACCAACTGAACTCATTAAGCAGGGGGTAGGGAAGCCAAATCCCAGTGAAAGGAGACAGAGAGGAGGGTGTTCCTACCTTCTAGTTTGGGGTTTGCCTAAGAGTCCTATTTGACTCTCTTCCTCTTCATGCCTCAAAGATGAACCTGATAAGACTCCCTTGGGAATCTTTGGTTTCATAAGCAAAATTCTGGATCTTCGCTGACCAAGGACAACAGCTGTGAGGGAGGCGCAGCGGAGGGAGTGGGAAGTGGTGTGTTAAAGGGATGTTCGTTGTTGGATTTTAACAACGTAAGGTGAGAGACTGAGGCGAAGGACATTGCCAGACATACTCTGGGCTGGGTGCTTTGCTCATATGTTTTTCGAATGTGGTTGCTGTGTGTTCCCAAATGAAGGCTTGCTTCCCTTTCCCCTTTAGTAAAAGTTCTCATTTGTTATACTGTGCACAGACTCAGTGCTTGTGAGAGGGGAAGTGGTGTCTCTTAGGTTCAGGGGGTGGGGTTAAATTCTCCCAGGAACTTCTACATAGTGAACCTAGCCCTTGTTGCTGTCAACTTCACTTGGCAGACAGATTACGCTTCATGCCAGGCAAAATGACAAAGTGCTTTTGGTGCTACCCTGCTAATCACTGATATTTTGTCTACATGGGTTCAGAGCCCAGAGCCGGTAACACTTAACCTTCTGGAGCAAAGAAGCATTGGTGGAGAAGACCATAGGTACCGACTCTGTGGGTGTTCCAGGGCTGGAGCAACCACAGAAAAAAAATAAGGGGTGCTTAGCTCCCACCAGCCACCGCTGTTCAGTTGCAATAATGTTATAATAGTATTATAGGTTATAATTTCATGTCTATAGAGGCTGAAAATGTATCCTCATGGCTTAAAATAAGCCCAGGCAAAAACTCTCTAGGAGGAGAGGTGCAGTTCACACCTCATCAGGGCATATACAGGATAAACCCAGCCCAGCCTCACAGGAGCAAAGGACACTGGCCTAGGCAGCAACAAAAGGATCTGTTGGACTCTTGAGTGAGTCACTCTCCTTCCTTTGGTCAGTTTGGGACTGCAATGAGGTAATGCTCACCTGACTCTGAAGGGGGAGGCAAAGAAAAGAAGGAAGAAAGGACATGATAAAAGGGAGAGATGTTTGCCATGCTCTTCCTCTCTCTTCCATCTACATCTACAGACACCACCATCAAGCAGCTGAAGTGCTGATCAAAGTGGGGAGACTGGCTGAGGAGCAACCAGCCAGCCTGGGGTGAGAAGCATCTAAGTTTGTAAGGGCACTGAAAGTGTTAAGGTCAGCTTAGAATGCGTTTTGCTTTTATTTCATCTGACCTAATCTGACTTCTTGTGCTTTGACTTATAATCACTTAAAATCTATCTTTTGTAGTGAATAAATGTGTTTGTTTATTCTACCTGCAGCAGTGCATTTGGTCTGAAGCATGTCAGAGACTCCCCTTGGGATAACAAGCCTGGTACATATCAATTTCTTTGTTAAAGTGACGAATTCATATAAACTTGCAGCGTCCAGTGGTCATAACTGGACACTGCAAGGTGGAGGTTCCTAGGGTTGTGTCTGGGACTGGAAATGTTGGCTAGTGTCGTTCAGTTGCAAGTAGCTGGGAGCAGTTTACATGCCAGAGGCTGTGCATGAACAGCCCAAAAGTGGGGATTCTCGCAGCAGAGCAGGGTAAGGCTGGATCCCAGAGTCAAGGATTGGAGTGACCTAGCAGATCACCGGTACAGACAACAGCAGAGGGGAACATCACATGCAGGCAGACAGAAGGTTGCTGGGAACAGAGCCAGGACAGGCTGAATAAAATTTCCCAGATTTTGAAAGCAACCATCAGCATTTCAGGCAGGAAGTCTGAGATGGGAGCAGAGCATTTAAGAGAGAAAGTTGGGTGTAAAAGAGAAATTGGATGGTGTCAGATTGGGCAGGGGACCTCAGGTTCCAGCCACGCACTTCAACACAAACACCACCCCTCCCACCCAGGGGGGCCGAAGTTAACCCCTGGAACAAGCCCCACACTTAACAACAGCACAACACTTTTAACTAACCCAGGCCAAGCCAGGAGCAGACCCAGGTCACGATCTCCAGCAGGCTCCCCATTATGTCCCCCACACCTGGTTAGATGCACACAGACTCTGCCCCATGCCAACGTGACCCTCACCCCCCTTGGGTCAGCCCGGTCCACACACTCTACTGCTGCTGTGTAGTGTGAGCCCAGAATGGTGGATCTTGCTGTGTGGACTCAGCATCCATCTGGGTCCTCTTTCCCCAGCATCAGAGCAGCACGTGGCTCTTCTGTAAGCACCTCCTAGTTCAGACTCTTCATCCCTGCACCCTGGTGTCTCTCTGCCCCAGCTCAGCGCTGCTGCTTCTCAGCCCTGTCTTTGGTCGCACTCCAGATCTTCCTGTCTGTTCATTGGCTCAAACCCTACCAGTGGTCCCTAGTTCTTTCTGTGTCCTTGTTTTGGAGTGGCACTCCCCCTCCCCACAGCCAATCAGGTTTGCGCAGAGTGAGGCGGGGGAGAAAGGAAGGGGAAGGGACTCTACCCAGCCCCATGTCTGCCACCATGTCAACAACCCTGTCCTCAGGTAGTGGGAATGCCCTGTGGCTTGGCCACCCTCAGCACTGCCATATCAGCTTGATAGAGGGGATCCCCCTGTCTAGGGTTGCCAGAGTCTCCCAGAATCGTGCTCAATCTTCCAGAGGCTACTGATGCCAATCCAGAAGATTTTAGGCCACTAAAAGTCCGGTGGCGCAGCGGGGTAAAGGCAGTCTCTCTACCTGTCCTGGCTCTGCACTACTCCCAGAAGCAGCCGGCAAGTACCTCTGGCTCCTAGGCACAGAGGTGGCCAGGGGGTTTCTGCACCCTGCTCCCTCCCTGAGTGTTGATTCTACAGCTCTCATTGGTCAGGAACTGTGGCCAATGGGAGCTGCGGAGAGCGGTGCCTGCAGGCAGTAGAAGTGTGTGGAGCCGCCTGGCTGCCCCCATGCCTAGGATCCAGACATGCCGGTCACTTCCTGAAGCCACCCGAGGAAAGCGCTGCCCAGCTGGAGCCCACACCCCTCACCCCTTCTGGCACCCCAACCCTAGCCCCCTCCTACACCCAAACTCCCTCCCAGAGCCCGCACCCCCTCTTTTACCCCTTCCTTCACCACAACTCCCTTCTCCAGGCTCAGCCACATTCTGAATGCCTCAAACCTACCCCCTAGGCCAGAGCCTGCATCCCCTCCTGTGCCTCAACCCCCTTTCTGCACCCACATACTGGCCGGCGGACAAGCATCCGCCGAAATGCTGCCAAAAAGCGGCACCGCCAAGAGGCATCACCACCAAAAAGCGGTGACACCAAGAGGCGTAGCTGCCAAAATGCTGCTGATTTTCGGCGGCATTTCAGCGGCGATGCCTCTTGATGTTGCCGGTTCTCGGCTGCATTTCAGCGGATGCTTGTCCTTGCACGGTCCGCGGTGGCTCGTTGTCCGGTGCCCACCAGATGAAAAAGGTTGGGGACCACTGATCTACTGAATCTATTAATCCTATTTGTATGCATGTATCATTTTTGTATTTGAAGCTATGAATATTGGTTGCATACTTGTTTGATTCTAAGTAGGCTGTAGTGAAGCAGTTGGTCAGCTTCCTGAGAAAAAATCTATTCTCAGTAAGTGCCCAATTAAGAAACACTTAAGCCAACAACGAACTTGGAGACACCAATCCACATCTAGGCTTTCCTAGGAATGTGGCTTGGCTGGTAAGGAACTCAGTCATGCATAGACATATGACTTGCCCAGGTGACTCCAAAATTCCATTTTGTAGCTGGACTTTGCATAGGAGAGAGGAGGGGGTCTCCACCCACAAGAGAAAGTCTATTTAAGCCCAGGAAGACCCTTCCATTTTGTCTTCAGCTGGCTAAAGAAAGAGCCTCTCCACCCCCTAAGGTACCTGAAAGAAACTGGAACAAAGGATAGTGACTGCAAGGGGTGTGAGTGATTGCTGGACCCAGACTAAAAGGAGATTAGTCTGTAAAAGGAAGCCTTCTGGAACTGGTGAGATTATCTGTATTCAGTTTGATTAGACATAGATTTGAGTATTTTATTGTATTTTGCTTGGTGACTTACTTTGTTCTGTCTGTTACTACTTGAAAACACTTAAATCCTACTTTCTGTATTTAATAAAATCACTTTTTACTTATTAATTAACTCAGAGTATGTATTAATACCTGGAGGAGCAAACAACTGTGCATATCTCTCTATCAGTGTTATAGAAGGCGAACAATTTTATGAGCTTACCCTGTATAAGCTTTATGCAGGCTAAAATGGATTTATTTGGGTTTAGACCCCATTGGGAGTTGAGCATCTGAGCGTTAAAGACAAGAACACTTCTGTAAGCTGCTTTCAGGTAAACCTGCAGCTGTTGGGGGACATGATTCAGACCTGGGTCTGGTTTTGCAGCAGGCTAGTGAGTCTGGCTCAAACCAGGCAGGGCACTGAAGTCCTAAGATGACGGGGCAGGAAGGCAGGGGCAGAAGTAGGCTTGGCACATGAAGTGGCAGATCCCAAGAGGGGTTCTGTGATTCAGCCCGTCACACCCAACATCAGAGAGAAGGGGCTGTATTTAGTGGCAGTGTGCACCATGTTATACATGTAGGTCAGCTCTGGCAGGTAGGCAGGCCTGTCTCGCCACTGCATCTCTCATGGGGTCCTCAGCCCTGCTAGTTGGCTCACTTGCAGAAATCTGGCCCTAGTAGGCTGTTATCCATAACTTGGGGCTGCCATACAGAAAGCACAATTCCTTGCACATGTGTGACTCAAGGGGCGTGCCTTGCTCAGTGGGGTAACCGTAGGATTGGACAAAGTAACTCCAGAAGGCTTCTGTGGTTGCTCTGGCCATGATCTCCCGGAGGGGTGTGGTGACCAGGAATTCGGAGTAATAATCCACCAGGGTCGGGATGTAGGATGCTCATCTGGCTTGGTGCCACTTTCAAGTGGTCCACTGTACTAACGCCAGGGATGCACTAGTCTCTGTTGGCTGGAGGGGGGCCCATTCCTGTGCCCCAAAGTTCCTTCTGCTGGTGCAGACTGGCAGTTGTGGCACCACTCCTGCATGGCTCGGGCTATCCTCACCCATAAAACCTCCTGTGAGCATTGAGAATGGAAAGGAAAAGCCCTTCGCAGCTCCTGCCACCCAGGGATAGCATCACAGTCCCTCAGTGCAGTCCTTACCATGTGTCTCCTGCACTCTACTCGCCGATCTGTTTTCGCAGGGACTGCTGGGAACCTGCAAGCAGCTGCCATTTGACTTATGACCACCAGGCAGTGCAGTGGTATTTTTACTCCCAAATTACCCTGAGGCCTGTGATGGGGAATAGGCAGCTCTGCTCCAGGGTCAGAACTATAGTCCAGTATCCTGCAGGGCCAGAGGTAGGAGATCTGGATCACTGCGAAGGCTTCCAAAGGGATCTCCATCACTTCCTTCTTGCCCTGGTACCTCCTGAAATACTGACCTTGGAATGGTGAAATCATGTGTGCTGTGTTGCTTGCCCCAGGCCCTCAAAACACATGGGCTGGGTCCCCAAAATCATGGTATTGGCTGTAAAATTATGAGGTAAAAAAAATCTGTTGTGGATCTTTCTATTTATCTTCTGGTCATTGAGCCTTTGGGAGGGTCTCCTTTCCCACTCGTCCTTTTTTATTTAGATCAAAATCCCATGACTTCAGGCGCTGCAACTTTTTGAAAAACACCAACTATCAGGACATTTGTGATAAGATTGTGCAAGCTGGCAGGAGTGTGTGTGAGATGCTGCTGTAGTTCAGTTCTCAGCGTTTGCCCTTCTTGATCAGCTTTTCTGGTAGTTCTGTAGGGTTTTTCCCTGTAACTCAACGTGGGAAGCTGTGCATATGGGGCTGGATGGGGGAATTGAGCCTGCTTGGGGATGTCTAACAGCCTCTGACTGGTAGATGGGATGGGCCACTCGATAAATTGCCCTGTTCTGTTCACTCCCTCTGAAGCACCTGGCACAGGCTGCTGTCGGAAGACAGGATACTGGGCTGGATGGACCATTGGCCTGACCCAATGTGGCCATTCTTATGTTCTTGGAGACACCCTGACACACTCCGGGGGGTACTCTTGGAGCAAGTGTGTCAGCTGCACTGCCAGGAGTTGGCTGGATACAGATAAGGGAACAGGGCTACCGGCCTGTCTCCTCCTTGATTAATCCCAAGCAAAGAAGGGCCTGTGATGTTTTGGAGGGGATGGGGGCTGTGGTTTCCCCTGGCACTTAAGGGAGAGGGGTGTCTGGAGTGATGGAGGCTCTTCTCCCTCCTCTCATCCCCCAACACATGCCAGAAAGGGCCACACTCCGTCTAGCCCATCATGTGATGTGCTGGGTTTTCTATGTGCCTTCCCCTGTCTAGGATGACCAGGTGTTCAGTTTTTGACCGGAGCACCTGGTTGACAAGGGATCCTGGCACTGACTGGGCTGTTGACTGTCTGGTTGGTGGTGCCACGCAGTGGGTCTGGCAGACTTCCCATGTGGCTTTCCACATGACTTCTGGGAAGCAGCCAGGGAGCCGGCATGTCGCCCCTCTGGTTCCTACACATAGGTGCAGCCATGGGCCTCCACACACTGCTCCCATTGACTGGGAACTGCAGCCAGTGGAAGCTGCAGGGATGAAGTCTGCAGATGGGGCAGCATACACAGCCCTCAATCCCAGCCCAGAGCATCTCCTGCACCCAGACCTCTCATTCCCAGCCCCACCTCAGAGTCTGGACCCCCAGCTGTAGCCCTCACTCCCCGAACACCACAACCCCCTGCCCCAGCCCCTCCCTCCCTCCCTCCCTCACCCTGAACTCCTCATTTCTGGCCCCACCCCCCCAGCCAGAGCCCTCACCCTCTCCTGCACCTCAGCTCCCTGAGCCAGCCCGGTGAAAATAAGCAAGTAAGTGAGGGTGGGGTGAGCGAGTGGGGGGGGAGGAGGAGTGAGAGGGGGTGGAGCCCAGGAGAAGGGGCAGGGAATGGGTGGGGCCTCAAACACCATTTCCCCAAAATGAGGACTTAGCCCTTGGGAATCTGAAGACACCAGCCTTTCTCCCTCTGCTCCCATCTATATGCTGGTCTACTACCTGATCACCACACCCTCCCCACGCTCATTTCCTTTCTACTTTGGACATGCTACTGGGGCCATTCTCCTGCTGCAAGCCTGACCTGCTTCCTCTTTCCCTGCTTCCCTTGACATTCCTTTCCTACTGGTGACCTCTGTTCTTTGAGATTAATTCCAGTTTCTTTATCTGCTCTAGTTTAATGGTCCCCAGTAGTCACAGAGTCACCTGCAGCTTCTCTGGCTATAGCCATGGGGCCAATTGCCAGCCTTAGACAGGTGCACTTACTAGCTGTGGGAGGGGCAGCAATTCCAAGGCTGAGCATGCTTGAACCTTGCAATGGCAGCGCTAGGGACTCTTAATTCTTGGTGCTGGCCCTAGGCAGCTGCAGACTCTGCAGTTAAGTGCTTCCCTTCTCTAGGCCATGGCTTTAAGTTCATGAGATGTCCATCACCTGCAGCAGAGGGCACCACTTCCCACGCACCCCTCAGCTAGCACAAAGTTGTGCAGAAAGTGCAGCCTGAATGATTTTGGAGGCTGGGGTGCCAGGAGGTTCCCATCCCTGAGCAGCAGCTCTGCAACAAGCTCACATGGCACCCCCCTCCGCTGTGGGACCAGGACCCTGTGAAGACAGTGGACTTATCCCATGTATAACTAGTTCTGTCCAAAGCCTGAAGTGAGTGGGAGTCTTTTCATTATTTTTAATGGGCTGTGTATAGAAGAAAAGGACCTCATTCTAGACTCTAGGAGCAAAGTGCATTCTATGTTGCACTGATTTGCTATTGTCTCACATTACCTAGTGAATAAGCAACACCTCCTACAGCACTTAACTTTTTCTGAGAGCCTTCCCACCCAATTACTAAACGTAAACCCACTTCGCTTACAAAGGGCTGAAAATATCGGGTAGTATGGTCACAAAAGCAAGGCACTTCTGACTTCAGTAGGAATTTTGGATGTGCACAGAACACAGACAGGACTGGTTCCCGCATGGTTACAGAACTGCAGAAAAGTGGAACAATTTTCAGCTTGTGTGATTGGAGGAGAGCTGGAGCCATATTCTAAGACTGTCCTACATAAATGAGGAAAAGTTGAGGTGCCTTTGTTATTCTTTTGTTCTGCTCTTCGTTTCTATGGGGAATTTGCCAATGCAATATTACTGCTTTCCTTTTAAACAAACAAAACTAAAATGATAATGGCTGTTGAAAATAGCTATTCCAGTCCTAGTCAGCACTGGGGATATGCCAGCATTTGTTTCTCAATTTTATCCTGCTTTTTCTACAGCAAGTTACAGTGGATCTGCATATTTGATTTGGGAAAAATGAAGTAACAGCAGCCTAAATTGAGCTTGAGCACTCCTGAATTTTGAGAGTGTTCAAATCTGGAAGCCGGGTGCTAGATTCCCTGTCTGAATATTAGATAAATCTGGAAAAGAAAAGCCAATTCCTGCTTCCATGGCTCAGATGTGGAAATCCTCCTACGTGCTTGGTACTGTATCTAAAGCTGCCCAGGTCCTCTGGTAGAGCCTTCCCTCCCTTACTTATCATTTTAACTTCTGGTGGGATCCACATACTTCCCTTGCTAGGCTTTAGACAGAGAGGTGCACTGTCCATTAGTCCCCCCAATTCCTTCTTTGGGAGCTGCCACATGAGGTCACACCAGCATCCCTAATCCAGTTTGGGGAAGTCTTCAGAAGGTGATATCTGGGCCAAAGCCTTCTACTCCTTGGGCATATTTGTTCCCTATTCACAGTGCCATCCCCTTCTAGCAGCCAGCCCCCTTCACAGCAAGCTGCAGCACATGGGGTCTCAGTTTCCCCACTCCCTTTCCTGTTGATAGCTGCCAAGGGAATGCCGGGAAATGTTGTTCCTTTCCTGCACTAGGGCTGGCTCTATAGGCAGGGAGCTGGCCAAGGAACTACAGCTCCCAGGACCCCTTGGGTTCTCAGCTCCCGTGCTGGATCCCTGTTGCTCTGAGGCTTGCTCTCAGGGCCTTTGCTTCTGTAGCACTGCAAGACGACAGGAAGTGAGTGTTATGGGGCCCCTTCTGAGCTTGGGCCCAGTGCTATGGAGCCATTGGCGCCACGGTAAATTCAGTACTGCCCCTGCCCTGTCTCTTTATCGCTAACTCGCTGACAGCGTGCCAGGTGAGGACCTGGAAACTGAACTGGGAAATTCTGGGGACAGTTTGGAATCTTGACAAAGAAGATTGGCTGTTCCCTTTAATGTGTAACCAGCTGGCAGCCCAGGGGTCAGTTGGACTCTGAGATCTTTTCCCAGGTGCCCACACGTTTATCTTTCCACCCTTATTGTTGGCAACAGACATTTATCACATAAGCAAACAAATCAAAGACTACCTCTCCATTTCACAAAGATATTTCCCTCTGCTACCAGGCACTTCTTGTACATCCCCATCGCAGTCACCTGTTCAATAAGTGACTGTCCAATATGCATAATATGGAGAGGAGGAAGTATGGAAAGCATCAACCCCCAGCAGGGCTCAATTTAGCCCAAAGAGGGCAATTTTCCTTGTGAAGCTGTTTGCACAGTGACCTTTCCTGCCTGCAGTGCTTGATTGTGTCATTTGCACACATCACTCTCCACTTGAGTGGAAAGCTGCACTGCCCACTGCTCTGCAAACATCTCCATCAGTTACTTCCCAGCTCATTGTGTGGGGTTGTTGTGTTCACGCGGTGCTTCCTGATTGGGTGTCTGCCATAAAGTCATCGCCAGCTACATCCTCCTGGAGCAGAAGAGTAACAGCAAGGGTTCCATGGGTCTCCGAGACCTGTGTGGCTGTCCACATATGCCAGAGCCCATCAGTGCATCTCCTTACCCCCAAGGACGGCACAGTGTAGAACTGGCCAAGTGCATTATAGGTAGATTTGGCAGAATTCGAGTTTTATTGTTTTACAATTCCAATGGATATCAATGTTTATTTTTAAGCATTCTTTTTTTAATGTTTATCGAGTTAAAATTTCAGTAATGGAAAATTATGGCAGGGGTCAGACAATAATTATTTAATGGCTAGATATTTAGATTAAAAAAGTTAAAGCTTTGTAACCCCTGAAACACAAATTATCAACATCACATCAAAACATACAAAGTAAATATCCTTACAGCCAATTCAAATAATTTCTCAAGGAGCATTTTTCTTATATTGCCTATTTGTAAATTTCTGTTGTTATTGATGGAAATCCCGTTTCTTTGGTTCATATGTGTAGAGTGAAACAGACATTTAGCGATACAAATCTAATCCTTCCAAACCTAATTATGGGTCATTTCCACCTGCCTCAGAAGTATCAGATATGATACTGGAAGCTCCAGAAAACTGGAACGGATGGGCCCATAATCTTATCCAATATGGAACATCCTAATTTTCTTCTGCTGTGGCATGTCCCATCAGGCAGGGGCATGAATGGGGAAATATACTTGAGTTGTTCAACTGCTGGTGCTTGCAAGGTCCTTGATCTTGGGTCTTCTAGGTCTATGGAGCATGAAAGTTTCTTCAGCCAAACCTATATGTATTTATCACCTGAATACAATTGCCTCTAGCCAAGGTCTGCTAAACCCATCCATCCTTAATAAAGGTCGCCTGCATGCCATCACCATCACCTGAGACTTGCTGAGCCAACCCATCCCAAACCCAGTCCATCATACTGAGGCTTGGACTATTCTATATAGTTGGGGTCAACGTAAGTTGCCTTGCATCAACCTATTTATGCCTGTGTCTACACTCAAATTTGTGACATAAGCATCCCATTAAACCGCCTTCTCGAATGGCATAGAGCAGGGATTGGCAACCTTTGGCACGCAGCTCACCAGAGTAAGCCTGGTGGGCCAGGCCGGTTTGTTTACCTGCCGTGTCCACAGGTTTGGCTGATTGCGGCTCCCACTGGCCACGGTTCACTGTCCCAGGCCAATTGGGGCTGAGGGAAGCGGCGCAGGCCGAGGGATGTGCTGGCTGCCACTTCCCACGGCCCCCATTGGCCTGGGATGGCGAACCGCGGCCAGTGGGAACCACGATTGGCCGAACCTGCAGATGTGGCTGGTAAATAAACTGGCCCAGCCCACCAGGGTGCTTACCCTGGTTGGCCACGCGCCAAAGGTTGCAGATCCCTGGCATAGAGTCATGGCCTACCAACTTTGGTTGATGCAGTGTGAGTGTAGAGGCTGCATGACATGTGTAGACCCTAACAATTCTCCAGCCATTGTCCCACAATGCTTCTGTCTCTGCAACAGTGACTGCTCTATTCACAATTTTAAACTCCACTGCCCAGGGATCACAGACAGGAATTCTGCCCCCCCTTTAAAAGCCCCACATGTTTTTAAAATTCTTTTTCCTGGTTTCCCTCTTGGCATGCACAGCTTGCAGCTCACGTGCGTTGTGTGCATCCTACTGCCCAACCGACCTTGGCTGGCTCCACACACACATGCAGGGCTACTAGAGGCACTCCTGCCTGGAGGAGGTGAGAAGTACTGGATCTCCTGGGCCTGCAGGGGAAAGAGGCTATACATGCACAGCTACAGAGCAGTGTAGGAACCTGGACATCTCTGAGCAGATTGAACAGAGTGTTGGGTTATGTCCATTTTGCATGTTTTGTGTAATTTCAGGAACCTAGATTGGTTCCCAAAATGGAGTTTGTGCCCATGTGACCCAGCTGGTTTTTCCGCCTTTTATTTCTTATCAGAAGTTGTAAACAACTTCTGGATAGAACTGGTTTTTACTGCCTTTTCCACTGGGTTTCCCAAAAGGGGTTTTCTGCTCCTTCCACGCCGTTTCCCGGGCAAGGTTAGATAAGTCCATCCCGAGCACTGCTCAGGGGCTGTCCACCCGAGTGACAGCAAGGGACTGTCATGGGTCTGACTTGCACTTACCTACCCATCCTAGTGGTAGAGGGGACTATGGTTTTCTTTTCACAGCTCTGCCTCCACTTGGACGTGCATTTGCCATCACCTGTAAGGAGAAGAGAAGGACAGACAGTCACATCCCACTTACCATCATCCATCTTCAGCTGCTGTCCCCTGATGTACCATCTACTCTTCTTCAGACCCAGAGGAACATCAAGGGACTCCCTGGAGCTCCTCTCCAATGGCTTTCAACTAGCTGGAGGATTGAAGTCCCAGGCAATAACTGAAACTTAATCTATAGAAAAATGTTTCTATTGAGGGGTTTACTTACCTGTTTATAGGGTTTATTTTGGGGAATCACTTTATTGCATAATTTTACTGTTTACTCCCTCCCTTTCTTTGCCCTATTCATTGTACACCAATTCTTCAATACACTTTATTTGTTTTTCACCTTATCCCAACTCTTCATTATTCGAGGTGAGAGGGACCCTTTATGGGAAAATCAAACCTATCAGTTGATAGATGTTGGACAGGGAGGGTTGAATCTAAGGAAACAGGAAGCATAGGCCCAGATATATTTCTTTGTCTTTCTGTCCTTTCCTCTAACAAGGGGATGCAGGCAAAGGGGTATGATGGGGATCAGCAGTAGTGCCACATGAAAGTGAAGGAACTTTGCCAGGGATCACACAAGGCCAGGGAGGCCAACGAGAAATCTGGTGACTTGCGGCTTTTACCACAAACTGCAGGCCATACTTGGTGGTGACCCCAACAGCACCCTGCAGACTGCTTTAGATACCTCAGAGGACCTGAGATGGAGACCTGTTGTGATAACTGAGCCTGAAAATTTATCCTACTTGTGAGCTCAACTGTAAGAAATGTGAGTTCATAAGATGACACAGTAACCTAGAAAAGCAAATGTTGATGGGAAAAGGTGCAAAAGCGAGGCAAGACTCAATGGGTCCATACAAAAAGGCCTCCTGATACAACTCAAGGATTGTGTTAGGATCATGCCTGGTGAACAAGTGCATGGAACTGGAAACCAGTGAACCGGAATTGGTATGTTGGAAACTAGGCCCAACTGATGGACAAAATAATAGAGGACGGGCCGTTCCACGTATCAGTTCCCTTTTTGGGTGGAAAAGCTGCCTACCCTGACACAGGCCAACAGAAAGGAGGGGATGCGACCAATGGCTGACTGAAAGATGAGAGAATGGGAAGGAGTGAGAGCCACCATCATGACTGCCACTCCCACCGTATCCTGAGACCCCAGACCTTCTTCATCCTAATCCTGAGAGATGTTGTGACCAGACTGAGCCAGAGAGAAGAACGCAGATGACATCACCACCTCCAGCTAAATCACGAACACGATGTCACACCCTTTCCTCCCCCATGCATTTTTTTCCTTCCCTACCTTAGTTTTTTTATTTTCTATCTTTCTCCTTTTTCCTTCTGTCTAATAAGGTTCTGGCTTAGTTGGCCATGACTGTGTATTTTGCAACACTGCTGTGTGCTTGTGACCAGAAAGAGGCAGCTAAAAGCAATGCCTTAAGGAGCCCAACGCTGGTATGTGTTTACCAAGTCTTGGAACGGTTGATCAGACCGTGTGCTAGCCCTGTGTTTTTCCAGCAGAGAGTTGCAAGTAAAAGTCAACACTGGAGAGAGAAGCTTTCATTTTCTGCCTTTGCCGTTCTTCTCTCTCCTCTTTTATGTCTCTTTGTCATGGGAACGGACTTGAACAATGACAGCAATAATAGCTCCAGCTGATCAACTAACTGCTTTTCTTTTTCCCAAAGAGGACAAGTGTTGCCACCTTTGATACCATGTAAGTGACTGCCAAACAAGACTTTGTTTTTTTCTTTTACAAAATCTCTCCAGCTAAAGGAAAAGGGAACAAGAGAGATTGTTCAAATGAAAGCCTTAATACTCTTCATTTCAAATGCTTTAACCTTTCCCTTTCTTCTTTGTATCTTTAATAAAAGGTTAAAGGGGTTTTAAATGGTGTGTTTGCCATGGGATTAAGCAGGCTGAGGTCTCTGTAGACCTCACCTTGTTTAACATTGTTTAATGTTCAGCAGTGATTGGGACATGTTAATACTCTTTGGGCCATTTTAGTCTATCTAAATGAATGCAACAGACCCCTGCCCTGAACACTGAGGACAAAGAGAAGGAAGAGAGGGGAAGACGAGGTGGGGATATGTGCTAGGACCTGTTTGAAATGTAGCAGGCAAGCACAGCTGAGTCTGCTGAGGAAGGGGAAGGAAGCTTGGGTAAATGTATGCATACATTTCCCTTATAATGTTTTATCTGTTTTTTTTTCCTTACTCCTCCCCCCATTGCTTCTTGGGGACAGAACAAGAAGCAATGGTCTCAAGTTGCAGTGGGGGAGGTCTAGGTGGATGGTGAAGCACTGGAATGGGTTACCTGGGGAGGTGATGGGATCTCCATCCTTAGAGGTTTTTAAGGCCTGGCTTGACACAGTCCTGGTTGGGATGATTTAGTTGGGGATTAGTCCTGCTTTGAGCAGGGGATTGGACTAGATGACCTCCTGAGGTCCCTTCCAACCCTGATATTCTATGATTCCCTCTGCATTTTAAAGATGGCATCCAGCCCATTCTCAAGTTTACAAGACAGAGGTAACAATGTTTTATTGGTATATGTGGAGAAAATAAAAAGCTAGGAATGCATTCAAAACAAATTCTTGCAAGGTGGGAGGACCTGAGAGCCCAAGCTGGAGGCCAAGCTCTGGAATAACCATGAGAGGGGAAGGATCCCAGAGCCTCTGCTGTGAATTTTCCAACTCCAGAACTATTTCTCACTGTCTGGAAGCTTTCAACACCAGATATCTCCCAGAGTGTGATGACCACTTGTGTCTCAATTGTCAGTGCAGGTCTCATTGTGGTGTCCCTGCACTGGAGGGCTGGGGTGAGCTCAGCACACAGATCCAAAGGACCTTAAGGAAAGCATTTGTGAATATGCGCAGCACTGCTGCAAGCAGGCAAGTATGATATACAAATTTCAGTGGCTGTACCATGATGTAATTTGTGTAGACATGGCCTAAATCTAGCTCATCTTGACTAAGGCCTCCTGCTCTCAGCCATTCTTGAGCAAGGCCTCCTTTCTCCTGTGTTAGCCCTATCTCTGGGCCACATGTACTGACTTTCATTTTTCCAGGTTGGTGCTCCACCCCCGCTCTGCCCCAAGGCCACACCCTTGCTCTACCTCTTCCCGCCTCTGCTGTGTCCCCTCCCACCAGTGTCTCCCACCCGCTGCTGAATGGCTGATTGGTGGGTGCTGAGTACTCACTAGTTTTTTTTTCCATGGGTCCTCCAGGTCCAGAGCAACTGCAGAGTCAGCATCTATGCTCTGGGCCATTAGAATCCTTAGGCATCGACTTAAGCCTGAATCCAATAAGCATCTCCCCAAAGCGGAGTCTTCTCAAACAGAACCATCCTTAAATGTTCACAGCACAATCAGGCTGTTGCAGTGCAGGCTGCACATGTCAGCTTTAACCGTTCCTCGCGGTCAGTTCTGGCTTGTTTGAATCCCACAGAGCTGTAAGGACCAAGCCTGGGATTCATAGCAGACGTGAAGGACATAGCTGACATCAACAGCACGTGCATTTTAAAGAGACTGTTATCTGACTTGGCAGCTGGTGTTCTGTATTGCTATAGGAATATTAAAGAAGGTTTATATTAGACATGGTTTATATGAAAAATTATTTATTGTTAGAAATTATTTATTGTTAATTGATACTTTATAACTAAAGGCTTAGAAATAAATGTGATTCGAGATTTAGCCTCTAACCTGCAAGCCACCAGCTGTGTCTGTGTGAAGCCTGCTCAAAGAAATACTTTGTATAAAACTTGTTTAACGTTAATTGACTCTAAGTGCCCGTTCTCTAAGTGACACTTTGTAGTCACTACTTTACTTTGTAACGGTCGCTGTGAGCCAAAACAGTAGCTGTTATAGTACATAGAGACCCCCACCCTCTGTAAGTTTTCATCTCACTTTATTTTTGAATAATAAAAGACAGGGAGTCTCACATAAATTGGTAACACCCTGAAAGGTAAAGAGACAGTGAAATAGATAGGATTAAGATAGAGAATGTATGTGAATGAGTGCCTAGTTTAAATAATGAATGAATGGTTAGGGAGTTACCAGCCTGAAGAATTCAGTGTCAGCTGAAGAAGGTGTCAAGTGGGATCAACCAGATGATCCCCGGAGGGCAAACTGGAATCTACTCCACCACCTCAAAGAAAGGAAAAACAAACATCTGACAACATGGAGCCAGCCACCTGCTGATTGATTTAACAACAGCAGAATGAAGCAACTCTCATGGACTGACATAGGGATAAATTCCTATAAAACTAGACTCTGAAGAATAAAGTCTTTGAGTCTCTGGTTCTGCTACCACCCTCCAGGAGCATCAGGTGCGCACCTGACCCGGACTCAGCTCCACTCTTGTGTACAGGATACCTGTCCAGTATTCTGTCACAAGCAACTTTTAGGCTGGTAACTATAACATCTATACAGAACTTGTATGAATGATTGTGCAAATGAGCATATATATATATATATATATATATATATATATATATATATATATATGTGTATAAAAATGAGTAAGTAGTAATAGGAATAAGTAGCCAAACAATGTTGTTTACTGTTATCTTTTGTTTTATTATGGTATTTACAATAAATGTGACAAATGTCTTGTCCCCTTTAATAAGATCCTGCTGGTTTTTATTGGTCTAATATAATTGGTATAACACCTCTGATTATCACGCTGACCAGTACTGTCTCACTGTCACCTCACCTGTGCTTCCCCATCCCTTTGGCCTGCCCACCTGTTGTATCATATACCTGGACTGTAAACGCTTTGGGGCAGGGCTATTTTGGGGTCCATGTGTAGATCACCGAACACAGCGGTACCTCAATCCTGAATTGGGCCCTCTAGGTGCTGCTGTGACACAGCCAATAAATATTGAGTAGGTTGCCAGCTTTCAGCACTGCCTTGTCCCCTCCTTGCTCATGGAAAAGCAGGGGGAAGGAAGATTGAAGTCTGTAATTTGCTTCAAAAAATTGGTCTGGCTCTTAAACAATGGCCCAGACTTCAAGCCCGGACACTATTGGCTTCTAGCATAGAAACCCAGGTTAAGGGCCTCCATGGGGCTTTTATTCTCACATGGTATTTCCCCAGAGCTCGGGGCTTCAGCCCCATGGGAGGCGCCAGAGCTCCCGGGGCTTTGAAAATATTTACCCGAGCTCTACTCCAGATGGCTCTGACTGAGTTTTAGCCCTGGGCCCCCAGTAGTGCACAGTTTGCTAGCAGCGAGGGCAGAGTGGTGCCAGCTGTCTGCACTCTCTGTTCTGCCAGGGATCTGGAGTTGGAACAACTTAGGCAGTAGGCAGGGCTGGCCAGAGAAGTCTAATGGCAGGGCTCCTACAGAGACCGGCTGCAGTTTAAAGGAGCCATGCCCTGGGGGATGGGCGATGGGCTACTGCTGCTTTTCCTCCTCCTGGGGGTGCAGCTTGTTCTGTGGGCTCAGCAATGAAGCCCCAGACTGGGGAGCCCTACCCCATTACCTCAGGAATGATTCACGCCCGGTGTCTGGTAACAGGTTTCCTTGTCTGAAGTACAAGCTGAGCCATTGGGAGTCACTTGCCAGCCAAAGTCAATAGCAGGAACAAGGTTTCCACATGCTCTGAGGCACTGAAGGGTTTGATTTTATAGCAGGCAAACATACCTGAGGATTAGAGAGATGCTTTGCACTCAGAAGTATCCTCACCACTTACACGTTGCTGGCAACACCTGCCTGAGACATTTCTAAAGCCCTGCCAGGAGGGGGCTGCAGGCAGAGCACCTCATGCACAATGTCTGGCTGCTCTGGAGAAAGGAAGGGGCTCACCTGCAGTACTGCCAGCCTCCAGGGATCAAAAATCACAAGTCAGACCCCTTGGAAACAGGGGACTGGAAACACCATCAAATCAGGTGCTTCAGTCGGTTGTTTGACTTTTTAACTCCTCTCTACTCTGCTGGCATGGGGGTTAGTCAGGTTGAAAACTCAGCCTTCAATGTTCTCAGAAATGGACCCTGCTCCCTGGCAGCTTGGATGGAGACTCCACTTAGCCGCTCCTCACCCCTAAGATAGGGGAGCTGCAGACCTCAGAAATCCTGGGGTTCGTGGGACTCTCCCACTTTGATCCCCCCCAACACCCTGTCCTGGTTGAAGAGCCTCCTGCTCATGGGATTGCCTGGGCTCAGTGCCCCGTTCCAGGCATTGCAACCTGGCCCCGGTGCACAGGGCAGCAATGCCACTTGTTCAAATTTGGCTGGGCTGCACCCTTTCCTGGGGATCGGGCCAAACTCGAGCTGCGCTGCGACCCCATGCGCCGGGGTCAGGTCGCACTATCCAGAATGGGGAGCCCAGTCCAGCCTGCCCCGTGGCACAGAAATAGGGATGAGTACAGGCTGGGCTCATCTGCAAATCACCCTCTCCCTGCTCCAGCCTCCCATTCCCTGGGGGCAGGCCCCATCCTACTTTAGCCACTAGACATGCTGAGAGGCATTTCCTAGGCTGCACTGGCTCTCTCCCTGGCTGGTTTATTTCCCCTGATAAAAGAAGGGCTGGTTGGTAAGATGTTTGAGAACCATTGATGTAATTACTGCATCACAAGTCACACTGGCACGCTGTATAGGGTTGATGAGTTACAGAGATAGCCATTAAAGGCCTGTAAACTCCTGTCAGTCCATGATAACATGGCAAAACAAGGTGATTTAGCCTTTTGCGAGAAACTATGCTTCCCTGCCCCTGCCCCTCCCCCATCCTCCACTGCTTCTTTGGACCTCCTACACCTCCCTTCCCCACCTCTCCCTCCTGCCCCCCATGTTCCCTTGCAAGCCTGAAATCTCCTTCCTGCTCCCCCTCACTCTCCCCATCCCCCTTCATGGGTCTCTGCTGCTCCTCACATGTCCTGTCAAGCCCCCTGAACCATATAGCAGCAGCCATTGTACCTGTGGGCATGGCTTCAATCCCACTGAAAATAGGGAGGTGGTGGCCAACTTGATTAGGGGCAGCCTCCCTTCCACATGCAGATTGATCTTAGACAGGGGTGGCCAACCTGTGGCTCCAGAGCCACATGTGGCTCTTCAGAAGGTAATATGTGGCTCCTTATATAGGCACCGACTCCAGGGCTGGAGCTACAGGCATCAGCTTTCCAATGTGCCGGGGGGAAGGCTCATTGCTCAGCCCCTGGCTCTGCCACAGGCACTGTCCTGAGCCTGCTATGCCCTTGCTCCTCCCCCTCCAGAGCCTCCTGCATGCTATGAAACAGCTGATCAGGAGAAAGGGGGAGGCGCTGATCGGCAAGGCTGCCAGTGGGTGGGAGGTGCTAGGAGTGGGGGGTGTGCTGATGAGGAGCTGCTGACGTATTACTGTGGCTCTTTGGCAATGTACATTGGTAAATTCTGTCTCCTTCTCAGGCTCAGGTTGGCCACCCCTGCCATAGACACTGGTGCCCACCTTCTGGCTGCAGCCCCATTAGCAGTAACAGGAGATGGTGGCCTTTTGAACATGGGAAAATTTGCAAATTGGCACCTTTCATCATGTTTTCATGAGACAAGTTAAAAAACCCCAAATGGCTAGAATGGTGATAGACCCATGAGAGCCAGCCATCCTAGACCCTGCAAACCCCTCCGTGCAGGGAGCTGTCCCTGGCAATGGTTACAAGGGAAATCCAGCCTCTGCTTGGCCCAGTTCAGCCTGCTGGGGAGGAGCTGGGGACAGGATTTCCGGCTACCAGGGCAGGGGGGATTGGGGTCTTTTTACATTATAGTAGTTCTTTCCCTTTCCATGGAAGAGTGGGGCTGGATTATGGCTCCTCCACATCTTGACTAGGGTGACCACCTTTTCAAAATGCAAAAATGGGACACACGCAGAAGCTCTGCCCCCTGCTTCTCCTCTTCTGCCCAAAGCCCCACCCCCTGACCAGGCAATAAGCCGGAGCTGAGCAATAATAAGAGCCACCCAGGGAACCTGAGCCACTATGAGGAGTCCCAGACCCTCCACCTGCCCTGGACGAGGGGCCAGGGTACCCATGAGCAGCCCACAGCCTGGGTCCCCACCCCCAGGACACACTACTCAGGGCAGGTGGAGGGTCCGGGGCCCCTCCCAGCAGCCCAGGCTCCCTGGGCGGCTCTTACTACTGCCCAGTTCTGGCTTCTACCCTGGCCAGGGGCAGGGGGAAGTGGAGTAGAAGGGGAAGGGGCCTTGTGGCAAGAAGGGGCTACAGCCCACCTCTTCCCCCTCCACATACACACCGGGAAGAGGCTATTGCCACTGCCAAGCCTCGGGCAGATGTGGAGTCGGTGCCACAGGGAATCTGGAACGAATGCTGTCCCAGAGTCATTCAGCCCAGGACGAGGACTTGTACATTTCAGGATTGTTGTGCCCAATTAAGGACGGGTCATCACCCTAACCTGAGCCGAAAGAGGTGTGGAGCTGCCCTGCCCCCACCTCAGAAGGAGCACAGGGCAGCGTGTCTCAGAGAGTGTGCTGCTCTATGCAGAGATGTGTAATCTACTGCAGCCAAAAGACTGGCTCAAAGTGCTAGAGTTGACCATGGCCATTGCCCCACCTCCTCACCCACCTGTCAGAGTTCTGCTTTGCAGGGGTGCCTGAGGGCGCAGTCTCTCTGCTCCCCCAAGTCCATGGGCTTGGATCCTTACCTTAACAAGCACGCCTCCTTGAGCCCTCCCTCAGCAACCTGGAAACGCTAAATCCTGCCCCATGGCATCTGTCCTAGGCAGCACTTCCCATTGCACAAGTGCTGAGTCTTTGCACAAAACCAGTAAGCTTTATGAAGGGGTGTAACATGGCCCTGTAAGCGGCAGCCCAATCACTGCCAGTGTTGCTGCCTGAAGAGGGATACAATCCCAGCTAGAGGCAGTTATACATGTTCTCCTGGGGGACTATGAGCACCTGGATGGCAATCACTGAGCTAATGAGGTAACTGGGAGAGTATAAGTGGAAGAAACAGGAACCCAAGGTAGTTCAGAGGGTGAGGCTGGGCTGAGGAGTGAGGGCATAGGGAAGTCTTGCCTTGCTGTAAGCCTACATTGTGCAATGTGATTATGTAAGGAAAGACTAAACACAGGCCTTGGTGAAATATAAACAGCCCAGTATGTGTTTGTGAATGTGAAACCACATGAACCGGCTTGGCAGTGAGGTTCCCTGGGTTGCAACAGAGTTGCCCTGTGACACATGGGGTCTTGTCTGGGATTATAACTCCCTAAACTGAGGAGATGTGAGGGGGAGCTGCACAAAGGCAGGAGATGCGGGCACTGTGGCCAAGATGCCACACTGGCTAGTGGAACAGCAAAAGGAGATGCAGCAGACGGAGAAGTAAGCACTTTTGGGTTGGTGAGCGGAGCAGCAGAGGACATTGCAAGAGTTCATCAAGGAGCAGATCTAGGTACAGCACGACTCCTGCGGACACTGGTGCCAGTGAGGGGACTGGGAATAGTCCCAGGCCCACGGTTCAATGTAAAATGGCCCTGGTTCCTTTTTACTAACCTTTCAGAGGGTGACTACTAGTACCAGATGGGACAAGGGTGCATGGACACTTCGACTTGCCCCTTATCTGGCCAGTGAGGCTCAGGCAGTCTATATGGCCCTGAGCAAACAGTAGGCCAAAGTCTATGGTGCACAGAAGGCTGCTATTTTGGACAGGGTCAGCTGAGAAAAAAACACCAGAATGTCAGGGCAGCCAGATAGGAGAGCAGGATACGTCCCAGGGCCTTGGCACAGAAATTATTGGACAGGGCCTCTCGACGGCTGGATAGACAGGATGTCAAGGCCCTAATGGACTCTGTGTAAACTACTCCAGAACAACAGAGCTGCCCCAAAAGGACAAGTGTCTGGGTTTGGAGGCACTAGCCATACTCAGAAGTAGGGTGACCACCTTTTCAAAATGCAAAAACAGCACACGTGCAGGAGCCCTGCTCCCTCCATGGCCCTGCCCCTGCTCCTCCTCTTCTCCCTGAGGCTCCATATTCTGGCCATTCCAGGCCAGAAGCCAGAGCTGGGCAGGGTAAGAGCTGCCCTGGCCCGGTCACTGTGGGGAGCCCCAGACCCTCCACCTGCACTGAGCAGGGTGTTGGGATGCCCAAGAGCAACCATGGGGCCATGTCCCAACCCCGCCCCCCCCAGGATAAACCGTCCAGGGCAGCGGAGGGACCGGGGCTCCCCACAGTAGTCTGGGATCCCTGAGTGGCCCTTACTACTGCCTGGCTCCAGCTTTTGGCCTGGCCAGGGCCTCGGGGGGGGAAGAGAAGAAACGGCGTGGGGCCCCATGGTGAGGCTGGCGCTGCCCCTGAGCCTCAGGCAGGCACAGAGCAGCACCACAGGGAATCCAGGACAAATGCTGTCTCAGAGTCATTCAGACCAGGACTCGAAATGTACATTTCGGGACAGCCTGCCCAATTTGGGATGGATTGCCCCCCTAAATAGAGGTGGCGGTAAAATTAACAGAGGAGTCTGTGGAGGCTGACTTTCCAGGGAAAGAGCTCCATATGCCTGTGATCATGGGCGGGGAGGAAGAAGGCTGAAGAACTTCAGGCAGTGAAGACCCAGGAAGGTGATGGGAGGGGCAAACCCGTGCAGTAGTCTGTTGCCAGTGCAGGGGCGAAGGATATGTAGAGAGAGAGACTGCCCCTCTATAGGCTGTGGGTTTGCAGAGCTCTGTGGGTGGGCAGGTGTAAAAGGGGCACTTGGCATAAGAACAATTCTATCAAACTAGGCCGCAGAAGGAAAAGGGATGTTATGGATGCAGCAGCAGCATGTTCCCAAGCACCCTGGTTAGGCAGCAGTAGCGACAGGAGGGGCGGCAGTAACAATGTATTGTATGCATGGGGAAAGCGCTTACCCCATGGCAGTCATCCCCTTGGAAGTAGAAGGGAAGTTCAAATGGCAGAGAGTAGGGAAGTAAAGTCATTGCCTGACTCAGTAATGTCAGGAACAGACTAGACCCCCTTCCCCTTATGTAAAAATGAAAGAAAGTGGGGGAGGGGATCCCAGCTGCTGGGTCTGCATGAAAAGTGTAGGCCTCCAGGCAGTGCTCCAGGTCCAGTGCATGATAACCCTGGCCAGAGGGTAACAAACTCAGAAAGAGGTGACCCCTGGAGGACTTGTGGGGAGGGAGGAGGGAAATGTGAGAAGGGGGCAGTGGAGCAGGGAGTGATAGGGCAGGCACACCTAGTGGAGAAGGAGCACAGACTCCCAGGAGGAACAAGCCCTGGGCAAGGTGCAGGTGAAGAACCAAGCCCAAGAGGGGAGAGGGACCCTGACAAGGAAGACTTCATGGGTGAATCAACCCCAATAGTCCCAAACCAGGGGTAAAGTAAGTCAGGGGAAGAGAGGGATCCCAAGCTTGTGGCTGTAGAGGGACAATTAGATATGAGCCCAGAGCCAAGTAAGTTAAGGTCAGTGGGATGTAATTGGTGTGATGGCCTATGGGCTGAAGCAGAGCTGTGGGGAATACCTCCACCCTCTAAGCATACTTTTTGTGGGTGGAAGGCAGGAGACCCTCCCTGGTGGTCCATGGAAGGCCACCCCCAAGGACATGTGAACCACCAGTGACTCCCAACCCCATAAAAAGGGTAGGGCCATGAAGAAGACCTCTTCCAGAGGCAGGAAAAGGCCTCCAGTTAAATATGAGGGGGGCAGGGGAGAGTGTGTGACAGGACCCTGTCAGCGGCACCCTGATCACTGCCAATGCTGGCACCTGAAGAAGGCTGCAGGCCCAGCTGGAGGCAGTTATACAGGTTCTGTTGGGGGACTGCAAGCACTGGGGTAGCAATCACTGGGCTAACAAGGTAACAGGAAGCCAGGGGCAGCCCAGAAGGAAGTTCTCAAGGTGATCCTGGGATGAGGAGTGAGGGCCGTAGGGAAGCTGCCCCTTGCTGTAAGCCTGCATTACACGGAGGAAAGATAAACAGCCCGGTGTGTGTTTGTGAATGTGAAATCACATGGGCTGGCCACGCAGTGTGGTTCCCGGAGACCAACTGAGTTGCCCTGTGACAAGGGAACCCAACATTAATGTGGGAAAATACAACAATGAATTAACCATATAAGTAAGTAAATCCTCACCCCCACAGAGTCTTGGGCAGTGTCCTTCCCTCAGCTTCCCCTGTCTCCGACTAGTGTGACTGTCCAGTGCACAGATGTCCGTTTGGCACCTCTCACACCTCCCCCTCTCTAGGGCATGCCAGTCATCATTTGGTTATTAGTTAATGAAATACCATAGCCCAGGAAAGCACTGGGGCAGGCCCCTAGGGCAAGTGCTGCCTGGCTTCTGTGAGGCTGCAGTGGCTTCTGCATTGTGCCTCCCTGCCCACTACCTTTAGCCATGAGACCATCTTGGCAGCGCTGTCTCTCCCCCATCACCACCTCCATGCCTGTCTCGTTCAGTCCTGGGGCACCACCTCCCAACCTTGTCACAGTCATGTCAGCTCTGGGGTGCTGAGCAAACGGACCCCCCCCCTCACTGGAGTTCACTCAGCTCTATTGGACCTCCCAGCATCTTCCATGCGACCAGACCTGGGTTCTGAGGCTCCACCACCCAGTGCAGCCAGAGCGACGTCAGCTCTGTCATTATGCTGGGGAAGGGACCCAATGGCAAAGTGGGACCCTGGAACAGAGAGGCCATGCCACCAACCCTTCTATTCTCCCTACAAATAGAACCCACCTTCCACCCCCTCTGTGGTATGTCTAACACCGCTGCCCAGGCATCCAGAACTGAGGTTTGGTTATGGTCCTTCCTCACTGAGGGCAGACATGCTGCTCGTCTGTCAAACACAAGGACTTCCAAAATGTAACTGAACATTAGCCAATATTGTACGCAGTGTTGTTGTAGTAGTTGTGTCGCCCCCAGGGTACTAGAGAGACCAGCTGAGCGAGGGAATATATTTATTTGGTCTCTGTCATGCACAGAAGTCAATGCAATAAAAAATATTGCCTCCCCGACCTTCTCTCTCTATTGCCCCAAATGCCTCCACTGGGAGGACGGGTAATGTGTGTGCAAAATGACCTGTCCCTTCCTTGGGTTCACCCGTAGATGGCAGCAGAGATCTCCTTCCCCTAGGATCTTCAGACCACAGAGCTACTTACTACACATGCTTAAGAGCCTGGACTTTCAAAAGTGCCTATCTGCAGCTTTAGGCACCTAAATCCCTTTGAAATTCCACCCTAAGGGCTTTGTTCGACCGGGTCCCAAAGGCAGGGGAAATTGGTCCTGCTAATGAAGGCAGGGAGCTGGATTCGAGGTCTTTTCCAGTTCTAGGAGATAGGTATATCTCCAATTATTTATAAAAAATTTTTGGGGAGGGATAGCTCAGTGGTTTGAGCATTGGCCTAGGATTGTGAGTTCAATCCTTGAGGGGGCCACTTAGGGATCTGGGGCAAAAATCAGTACTTGGTCCTGCTAGTGAAGGCAGGGGGCTGGACTCAATGACCTTTCAAGGTCCCTTCCAGTTCTAGGAGAGGTATATCTCCAATTATTATTATTTATTTTTAATTATGAATGTGCTGGTGATTCACAGGGTGTGTTCCTGTAAGTAGGAAACACCGGGAATGGATAAGACCCTGAAGTCAAAAGAAAATGAATGATAGTATCAATAAGACTGTAATAAATGGGGGAGGCACTGAAAGGGAAGGAGAGGGACTGGGATCAGACAGACAGCTGCTGTTCCCAAAGGGAAGGAGAGGGACTGGGATCAGCTGCTGTTGTGTTTTTCCAACCTGAGCACACAGATCTCTTCACAAAGTGAAGCAAATGAACCAAGGCAAAAGGAAAGGAGTGATGGCAAGCCAGAGGCTCTGCTCATGGGTTTTCATAGGATTAGATGCTCACAAGCAGTCCTATCAAGCAAAGGCGCAGATACGCCAGGCAAGAAGACTGGGAAGTTGTGGGAAGCCTGAGAAACGGGAATTTTAAGCCTCAGTGATGTTCAGTAGTCGCTGGGAGCTCTGGCTAGAAGCTTTTGCCAGAGGCACGCAGAACTGTGGCTTAGATCAGGGTTTCTCAACCTGTGGGTCGGGAGCCAAAATTGGGTCACCACTGCCAGAATGTTTCAAAGGGCCACGTGGCAGCTCCTGTCTCCCGGGGCTGGCTGAGCTCGCCTCTCTGCTCCAGCCACTGCAAACTCTGGGGTCCCAGCACTACTCAGGTTTGGCCCAGCTGTCATGATGACGGGAGCCTGGGTAGGCCAAATTTGAGTGAGTGGCCCTACACCCCCATGAGCCAGGTCACAACTCCACTCACACAAATTTGGTCCAGTCAAATTTGGCCAAACCTGAGCAGCACTGCAATCCTGGAGCTGAGAGCCAAGCCCAGCCAGCCCCACAGCACAGCAGCTGCAGGAACCGCCACTGGAGGGATGGGGGAGGAGTGCTGGGCAGAACCCAGTGTCCTGTGACGCAGGTTCTGACCAAAACACCCCAGGGCCTCCACCCCCAGACTATTGACTGGGTTGTGACAGGCCATAAACATTTACAAATGGGTCCTGAGTCCTAAAAGATTGATCTTAGAGGATATACAGAGCCCTCATGTGAAACTTGCTGCAGAAAACCAACCCTTGTTTTCCCCATGAATGCTGGAAAAGTTGACATAGTCAATGAAGCTGCGTACTAGGGTGGTGGGAGACAGGATAAAACTGATAGAAAGAGAGCTAGATGACCACGCTTGCAGAGCAAAGCTCCTGATATATCTAATGTTATGCCTCAAGGAGGACAAAAAATCAGATTAATAACAGCTTTCGGGAGGGCTGAACAATTGCAGCCTCTCTGAGCATAGAGAAAGCACTGAACAAAGAATGAGGCCCAACTGGCGCCTTTCAGACTCTGTCAAGAAACAAAACAACAGAGGGCCACACCTGCAGCAAAGATTTTCATGAAAATGGAACTGTGACATGAACAAGGAAATCAGTGAAGAATAAAACACCCTCAGCCCACATGAGTCTCTGTAGCAATCACAAGGGCATGGCTTGGCTATCATGCCAGATTAGGATAGAGCCCAGTGCAATGAAGGGTTTCCATGCCACTGCACATGTGACTCAGGGACCCCATTGCAGGGCATTGCAATGTCACTGACACCATTGGTTATCTATATGCCATTGTGGCACAGGTTTCTCTTAAGAGTCTGGGGAGGGGCCACCAGCTGTGGCTCCCTGAATATAGGGCTGGTTCTATGCTGACCTCAGCCTGGGGCTGCTCTAACCTGTGTTGTCTCTCCTCTCCACTCCCCCCTAATATTTCTTATATTGTAGCTCTCAAAGTGCTTCACTATCTTTTAATGTATTTTTCCTCCCCACCCTACTGGGAAGCAGGGCATGCCTATTATGCCCATTGTACAGAGGGGGAACTGAGGTACAAAGATTTGCTCAAAGTCATACAGGAAGTCCATGGTGGAGCAGGGACTTGAACCCACAGTCCTAGGACAGTGCCCTAGAACACTGGACTATCCTTCCTCCCAAAGGGCTGGCTAGCAGTCAGGTTTTGTGGGTGTGAATCACACCCTGACCACACCCCCTCCCCATCCCTTCCTGTCCCACACTGCACTGGAGGAATGTGGAGTCAAGTGATTAGGTGAAACTCTTGGCTTGTATTATAATAAACAGCACAGACACAAAGTCCCAGAAACCAGCAGGCCAAAAATTGACCCTACAATTATTACTTTTTACAAACCTCAAGATTTTTTAAAGTCAATCTCAGGATTTTGGGGACCTGAGCTGTGATTTTTGAATACTCGGCGCTGTGGCCCAGCAGGAGCTGCGTATGTGTTACTAGCAGCCGAGGCTCCAAATGCTACCTGGATAGGACACATGGCGGAGGGATAGTTCAGTGGTTTAAGCATTGGCCTGCTAAACCCAGGATTCTGAATTCAATCCTTGAGGGGGCCATTTGGGGATTTAGTTGGGGATTGGCCCTGCTCTGAGCAGGCAGTGGGACTAGATGACCTCCTGAGGTCCCTTCCAACCCTGATATTCTATGCATAGGATCTGCTGACCCATGTCCTCATTAGCACAGGAGCTATCCAAAGAGTAGGCAGTGACATTTAGGTTTCAGTCCCATTCTTGGTGGCAGCTTCAATGTATTCCAGAGGTCGGCAACCTCTGGCACACAGCTCGCCAAGGTAAGCACTCTGGCGGGCCAGGCCAGTTTTTTTACCTGCTGCGTTGGCAGGTTTGGCGGACTGCGGATCCTACTGGCCACGGTTTGCCATCCCGGGGCTGTGGGAAGTGCCACGGGCCGAGGGACGTACTGACCACAGCTTCCTGCCGCCCCCATTGGCCTGGGATGGCGAACTGCAGCCAGTGAGAGCGGCGATCGGCTGAACCTGCCAACACAGCAGATAAACAAACTGTCCTGGCCTGCCAGGGTGCTTACCCTGGCGAGCCGCGTGCCAGAGGTTGCCGACCCCTGATGTATTCTTTCCATATACCTGCTCTTCAGTCTTCAGCAGAGTGTCCAGGCTCTGGTGCCAGATTGCTTCTGTGTTACAGGGATCCCTGAGAGGGAAGGCCTTATGAGTAGGGTGCTGAGGAGAGGGTTCCCCCATCTGCTTCTGCTAATTTCATGGGTTTATGGCAGACCCCAGTACATAGCAGGGGAGGTGGTTGTAAAGAGACTCTGAGGCTCACTCTCCTGCAAGCTGCGGCTGAGCTAGGGAAACTGCCCTGGCTCCGTGGAGGCACTTTTCTCTCTGCTTCTCTCCAGATAGTAACCCTTTTGCTTGTGCTCTGCCTGTCAGGTGCTGCGGGGCTCCCCTCCTATCCACTGGGCAGTGTTTGCTGGGGGGATGTGACATTACTGATATAATCTGGGACCCTATAGAACATGGTTGCAACCAAGGTCCTGTAGCGTCACCAAATCCTGTGTAAAGGGGGTCATATAAGGTGTCTAAGACCGGGTTATGGGTTGCTGGTTATAATTATGGTGTCTATATGTATGTATCATTTTGTAGTTGAAGTTATAAGTATTGGCTCTGTACTGTCTGTATTTCAAATTTGTGCGGTGTTTCTGGGAAACATCCCAGACAAGTGGGTGTTAGCTCTGCCTAGCCTGCTTGATGGCCCATTAAGGACCATCAGCTGCACAATTGACCCATGGAGAGAAGGCAGATAAGCCTTGTAACTCAGCAAAGTATGCAGGGACTTGCCCATGTGACTCCAGACTCCATTTTGCTGTAATTTTCCACAGTAAGAACAAAGAGGTTCTTACACCTGAAAAAGCCTATATAAGGCTGGTGCCTCATCTCCATCTTGTCTTCAATCCTGCTTCTTACCTCTGGAGGAACTTTGCTACAAACTGGAGCTCTGCACAAAGGACTGATGACCCATCCCAATGGAGGATGTTCTCCAGAGACTTGATTTAAACCTGCAGTTTACTTCATCACTGCTACAAGCCTGAACTAAGAACTTTGCCATTACTGTATGTAATTGATTCCATTTAACCAATTCTAGCTCTCATCTCTATCTTTTTCCTTTTATGAATAAACCTTTAGATTTTAGATTCTAAAGGATTGGCAACAGCGTGATTTGTGGGTAAGATCTGATGTGTATATTGACCTGGGTCTGGGGCTTGATTCTTTGGGATCGAGAGAACCGTTCTCTTTTACTGGGGTGTTGGTTTTCATAACCATTCATCCCCAGGACAAGTGGCACTGGTGGTGATACTGGGAGACTGGAGTGTCTAAGGAAATTGCTTATGTGACTTGTGGTTAGCCAGTGAGGTGAAACCAAAGACCTTTTTGTCTGGCTGGTTTGGTTTGCCTTAGAGTTGGAAAAACCATAGCCTAGGACTGTAACTGCCCTGTTTAAGCAATTGGTCCTGAATTGGCACTCTCAGTCTGGTCTGTTTCAAAAGTTGCAGCAAGGAACTTTCTTCCCAGATCAGAAAATAACCATTGGGGATGTTCAAATGCCTATAGTTATCCTTGGGAACCCAACCTACCCCTTAATCCCATGGCTCATGAAGCCGTACACGGGCAGACTGGACAGTAGTCAAGAGCTGTTCAGCTATAGGCTGAGCAAGTGCAGAATGGTGGTAGAATGTGAATTTGGACGTTTAAAAGCGCGCTGGCACAGTTTATTGACTCAGATAGACCTCAGCAAAACCAATATTCCCATTGTTATTACCGCTTGCTGTGCGCTCCACAATATCTGTGAGTGTAAGGGGGAGATGTTTATGGCAGGGTGGGAGGTTGAGGCAAATCGCCTGGCCACTGATTACACACAGCTAGACACCAGGGCGGTTAGAAGAGTACAGGAGGGTGAAGTGCGCATTAGAGAAGCTTTGAAAACCAGTTTCATGACTGGCCAGGCTACGGTGTGAAAGTTCTGTTTGTTTCTCCTTGATGAAGCTCCCAACCCCGTTCACTCTACTTCCCTGTAAGCTAACCACTCTCTCCTCCCTGCTTTGTTCACTGCTTGCACAGGCAATAAAGTCAATGTTGCTTCATATTCTTGCATTTTTATTAATTCATCACACAAATAGGGGGATAACTGCCAAGGTAGCCCGGGGGGGTGGGGGAGGAGGGAAGCGCCGGGTGGGGTGGGGGAGGAGGAAAGGACAAGACCACACTGCACTTTAAAACTTATTGAATGCCAGTTTTCTGTTGCTTGGGCAGTCCTCTGGGGTGGAATGGTTGGGTGCCCGGAGACCCCACCACCACGTTCTTGGGCGTCTGGGTGAGGAGGCTATGGAACTTGGGGAGGAGGTTACACAGGGGCTGTAGTGATGGTCTGTGCTCAAGCTGCCTTTCCTGATCCTCAACCATACACCGGAGCATATCAGTTTGTTCCTCTAATAGCCTCAGCATTGCCTCTTGCCTTCTGTCACCAGGCTGATGCCACCTATCATCTTCAGCCTGCCACTTATTATCTTCAGCTCGCAACCTGTCCTCGTGTTCATATTGTGCTTTCCTCGATTCTGACATCATCTGCCTCCACGCATTCTGCTGGGCTCTTTCAATGTGGGAGGACTGCATGAGCTCAGAGAACATTTCATCGCAAGTGCGTTTTTTCCGTCTTCTAATCTTCACTAGCCTCTGGGAAGAAGAAGATAGTGTGAGTGTTGAAACATTTGCAGCTGGTGGAGGGAAAAAAAAGGAGAGTGGTAGTTAAAAAGACACATTTTAAAAAACAATGGGTAGACTTTCACAGTAAACCTTGCTGTTAACATTACACAGCACATGTGCTTTCAGTACAAGGTAGCATTTTTCTTCTTATTGAGGGTATGCTGGTTTAGTGTGAGAGATCTTTCACGCAGGGACGGGCAACAGAATTTGGCTTGCAGGCAGCCATGGTAGACACAGTCTTTTGGCTTCTTTAACCTTCATAACATGTGGGAATGGTTTCAAACAGCAGCCCCCTCATTTCCCACACCAAGCAGCCATTGGGTTGGCCATTTAAAAGGAGGAGGGGCTGTGGTTTTCGGGTTAATGTGCAGCACAAACCCAACTAACTCCCCCTCCAACACACATCCCCAATTCTCTGAGATGATCACTTCACCCCTCCCTGCACCGCATGGCTAACAGTGGGGAACATTTCTGTTCAGCCACAGGCAAACAGCCCAGCAGGAATGGGAACCTGTGAATGTCCCCTTAATAAAATCACCCTATTTCGACAGGGTATCCAAGGATGATATCATTCTCCTGAGGATAACACAGAGAGATAAAGAACGGATGCTGTTTGAATGCCAGTGAACACAGGGACAATACGCTGCCGTGCTTTATTATGCAATGATTCCAGACTACATGCTACTTGCCTGGCGTGGTGAAGTGTCCTACCATGGAGGACGGAATCAGGCTGCCTTCCCCAGAAACCTTTTGCAAAGGCTTTGGGAGTACATCCAGGAGAGCTTTATGGAGATGTCCCTGGAAGATTTCTGCTCTACCCCCAGACACATTAACAGACTTTTCCAGTAGCTGTACTGGCCGCGAATGCCAGGGCAAATTAATTATTAAACATGCTTGCTTTTAAACCATGTATAATATTTACAAAGGTACACTCACCAGAGGTCCCTTCTCCACCTGGTGGGTCCAGGAGGCAGTCTTGAGTGAGTTTGGGGGGTACTGACTCCAGGTCCAGGGTGAGAAATAGTTCCTGGCTGTCGGGGAAAATGGTTTCTCTGCTTCCTTGCTGTGAGCTATCTTCAACCTCCTTCTCATCATCTATCTCATCCCCAAAACCTGCATCCTTGTTGCGTGATACTCCATTGATGGAGTCAAAGCACAGGGGTGGGGTAGTGGTGGCTCCACCCACTAGAATGGCACGCAGCTCATCATAGAAGCGGCATGTCTGGGGCTCTGACCCGGAGCAGTCATTTCCCTTTCTGGTTTTTTGGTAGTCTTGCCTCAGCAACTTAAGTTTCACGTGGCACTGCTGCGGGTACCTATTATAGCCTCTGTCCTTCATGCCCTTGGAGATTATTTCAAATGTTTGGGCATTCCGTCTTTTTGAATGGAGTTCTGCTAGCACAGATTCATCTCCTCATACAGCAATCAGATCCTGTACCTCCCGTTCGGTCCATGCTGGGGCTCTTTTGCGATTCTGGGACTCCACCATGGTCACCTCTGCTGATGAGATCTGCACTCACCTGCATATCGCCATGCTAGCCAAACAGGAAATGAGGTTCAAAAGTTTGTGGGCCTTCTCCTGTCTACCTGGCCAGTAGGGCCGGCTCCAGGCACTAGCTGAGCAAACTGGTGCTTGGGGCGGCAGATTCCAAGGGGCGGCTTCCCTCCAGTCCCTTTTTTTTTTTTTTTTTGCTTTGCTGCTTCTGGTCGCCTCTGCAGGTTTTTTTCTTTTTGGTTTGCTGCTCCAGCCGCCCTGTAGGGAGCAGCAGCTCAGAGGAGGGGAGCGCCCTGCTGGGAGCAGTGCAGGTTTGTAGCAAGCCCGGCAGGGCAGCCTACGTCCTTCCCTGCCCGCTGACAGATGCAGCATAGAGCCTTCCTGGTAGGTGGCACGGCAAGCACCCCACTGAAGGAAGCCCTGTCCGCCCCCCTTCTCTCTCTCCCGGGAGTCCTCCTGCACCTGCACTCTGTCCACCCTGCAGGTTTTGTTTTTTCCCCTCCTTCGTTGCACCAGCCAGCCGAAGGTTTGTTTGTCCCCCACCCCCACTGCTCTGGCCGGCTGCAGGTTTGTTTGTCCCTCCGCTGCTCCAGCCGGGTCACTGGTTTGTTTGTTCCCTTCCCCGCTGCTCTGGCTGTCCGCAGGTTTGTTTGTCATCCCCCCCCACTGCTCCGGCCAGCTGGCCGCCCGCAGGTTTGTTTGTTTCCCCCCACTGCTCTGGCCGCCTGCAGGTTTGTTTGTTTCCCCCGCCCCTGCTGCTCCAGCTGGCCCACAGGTGTTTTTTTGCTTGAGGCAGCAAAAAACCCAGAGCTGGCCCTGCTGGCCAGTGCATCAGAGTTGAGAGCTTTGTCCAGAGCAGTCACAATGGAGCACTGTGGGATAGCTCCCGGAGGCCAATACCATTGAATTGCGACCATACTACCCCAAATTCAACCCGGAAAGGTCAATTTCAGCTCTAATCCCTTCGTCGGGAGAGGAATACCGAAATCGATTTTAACAGCAGAGGAGTTAGCGCTGGTTCCCTATCTGCGAGAACCTACAGCTAGCAGATGAAACACGGCAAGCTGTAATAAACTGCTTGGAAATACTTGGTGGCTAAAAAGTGTGTCATCTGCAAGAAGCATGTTTTCAGTACAGCTGATCAGAATGAAACTGACACTTACAGCCCACTGTTCTAAACTGCAAGGTACTGAGTTGGGAGGTGTAATATCTGGTAGGTAGAGTGAGCAGCATTGGTTACATTCATGGGAGATACTAAATTGAGTGATGTTGGAAATGCTTTTGAGGGCAGAGGCAGTCTGCCCCTGAACATAATGATCAGGCCTTTGGTCAAGGAAAAAATGGAAATTGAACCATGACAAATGCAAACAACTCTGTAGAATGACTTAACTCGTTGGCAGGGAATAGAAGAGAGATGCTTAGAAAGCAGGATACCAGAAGAGCCCGGGCGGGACTAACGGTCAGTATATTAGATGTGAGGTAGCAACATACCATGGCAGCAGAACAAACCACTATGAGTCGGGGCTGCTATATGGCAACAAAATGATCCTGCTCAGGTGTTTATTAGGAGAGATTTAAATAGTGAAATATAAATGGTTTGCTTGGACCTGATCTATACCCAGATTGTCCCATTATAGCTTGATCACCTAGAGGTGCTATTTTTTTATTGATACCAGTTTATACCAGTACAGGTCCTGGTGTGGACACAGTTTTCCTGGAATAGAGGTGCATGATCCTGGGAGAGCTCATTCCCCTTCCCTGACAGGTATCTGCTATCCTGGAATAAACTCCTTTATACTGACATAACAGCAGCCACACTAGGGGAGTTGTGCTGCTGGGACTATGCTGGTGAGGTGAGAGCAGGACAACCTGTAACTATAGACAAGGCTGTAGCCAGTGCCTGAGGAGGGACGAGGAATGGTCCTTAAGTATCGGTGTGGGGAACGCCAAAGGAGGAGAGGAATTTGCTAAGAGGCTGATTGGGATGTAGTGTAAATCGGGGTTACAGAATGAAATTAGGAAAAGGAAAATGTCACTGAATGTCAGGAAAATTTTCCCAGCAGGGAGCTCTGACTGACAGGAACCATCTCCCAACAGGAGGGGTGTAAGCGTGTGGACTCACCCCTGCGGCGCCTCCTGCTGGTTATCTGTGGGAATTAGCTCATCCCAGCTCCAGAGCGCCCTCTGCAGGCCAGTGATCCACCTTACCTCACTCTAGCCCCCGTGTCCCTCTCAGGACCTGGTGCCCCTTCACTGGGTTTCTGCCCCCCTTGCAGAACCCCTCAGTCTCAGGGTCTCCCCCTCCCAGGGGAACCCCCACCCACTATTCCCACTTCACCTCAGTCTTGGCTACTGCCAGTCATCTCTTAGCCCCCATTCCCTGGGGCAGACTGCAGTGTATCAGCCACTCATCACAGGCAAAGGGGTTTGGACCTGCTGCCTCTGCCTACCCGTGGGCTGCCCCTTTGCAACCCCAGTACCGAGTTGGCCTTACCCTAGGCCTGCAGCCTGGGGGATTTCCAGGTCGGAGCTCCTCAGCTCCTCTTGCCTTCCCCCAGCCCTGCTCCACCTTAGGTACCCAGGTACATTCCCCCGCAGCCAGGCCCTTCTCCCTCTAAAGGCAGAGAGAGTGTCTGCTTGAGCTCCTGGCTCAAGCCTTTATAGGGCCAGCTGGGCCCTAACTGAGGCATGACCCCAGCTGAGCCTCCTTCCCACTCAGCCTGAGCCATTCTCCTCGCCCTCCAGCCTCTCCCAGGGCTGGTTTTAACCCTCCCAGGGCTGGAGCAGGTAACCACCCCACTATACAGGGGAAGAGTCCCGTTCCTAAGGAGAATAATCTGGGGTTGGCAGGGGAGGGCCCAGGAGAGTTTGCTCTGCCTCCCCACCCCTAGACAAGGCCAGCTGCCAGAGATGAAGAGCGCAGAACTCAGTGACTGCTCTGGGCCCAGGGTCTCCTCGTTATCTAGCTGACACCAGGTCACCAGAGTGTAAGGGCTTGTGGAGATAGGAAAGTGTCCCCAGTAATCCTGGTAGAGTTAGACGGCTATGGCCATGCTGGCATAACCCCTGTGAGGACGTTCATTTTGGTGAAAGTGGGATCTTTTCTCTTGAGCTTAAACCCCTACCTAAGTGACCTAAGCTAACCCATGGAAAGGAATAGCAGTGGGTTATCCTGGTATAAATTCATACCTTAGCTAATACTGGCATCACTTTTCTGTGTAGAGAAGCCTTGCATGCTGGGAAGCGTTGAGCAAAGAAATCACTGTGCTTTGAAGACCTAATCAGCGCCTTTCAGCTGCTGAAACAACTGAGGGCAACACCTTTAGTAAAGAACTACTGCAGAAATGAAAGGGGACGTTTAACCAATAACAACCCCACCAAGGGCTCTGCCCTGTTACCAGTTGATTGGGAAATGCTCAGTGGAATGAGGAGCCTCAACTTAAATTACTCATACATGGCAGGCAAAAGGGTCACGGTGCATTGAAAAGGCATTCACATGGCAGCCAGCAGATCTGTGTACGTGCCTCCCTGCTGCTGGCAAAGTGCCAGCTGGGCTGAGTGTGGTTGGGAGGAGACAGCGTCAGAATTCCCCCTATCCTCTTTCTCTTGACACCACATCATGGCACGGTGGGAAGGCTGGCTTGTGTTCCAACAAGCCTGAGAGCTACAAGATGAGGAGGAGGACTGATTTCTCCAGTCAGTCATGTCCCATGAAGCCTTAGTGAGCTGAAGGCAAGTGATGCAGCCAAAGGCGAGTGATATACCCATGGATCACATGCTGTAAAACTAATCGCATGGACTGCATGACTTGCTGGCAGTGATTTATTTATATGTATCAGTACACAGGTTTATTTTCATGTATAGATTTATTTACATGTATCAGCACATGTATCAGCACATAAACATAGAGGGCATGATCCTACCCCTTTGGATTCAAGGGGAGTTTACCATTGGCATCGGTGGGAAAAGGAACACACGTGGAGAGAGTGGTTATGCAGGCTTGAGGGGCCTGTCCAGGGAATTAAAAATGCCAACAGTGACAAAAACAGAAGCAGCAGATCAACAGCCTTTCCCTGGTCTGTAAGGTTGTCCAAAAACTAGCCTCCCCCTACTATCCACAGTACAATTTGTGCAAAACCTTAACCACCCAGTAAAACACCACACACATGTACACACACCTGTGTACACAGATGCATGTACATATATACACATATACACACATACATGAACATGTGCACACATGCACACATCATGCATGCACACACACACACAAACAGTAGTAAGGCAAAAAAGCTAGTTTATTAGAAATACAAGGGGCTGAAGACTCTAAGGGTCGGATCAGGCCTTGCCCTCACCTGCACAGGCCAGCTACCCCCATCCCAGGGAGAAAGGAGGGAAGCAGTCTCTGCAGACTACGATCGCCCCCTGCACAGATGAGTGGGGAGTGGTGGGGTGGTGAGGAATGGGCAGAGTCAGTGCTCCCACACACAACATGCCAGCCAGGGGGCATACACTGTGTCAGCTATGGGGTGCTGCAGGATACACACACCCCCGCTCCCCCCGAGCAGGGAGGCCAGTGGTGTGCCGACAAGGTGCTGCCCAATCTGCAGGCTGTGTAACAAACTGCAGTTGACCCCTAAGGGTGCTGATGTCAGAAAATATCAGTCTCTAAAAGGTCACCAAACTTCTCTTCCCCACTCCCACCCCTAGGTCCTTGATTCCTCCAGAGTGGGGGCCATTTGATCCACAGGTCGCTTGTTGTTCTGATCTGCGCACTAGCAGGAGAGTGCTGGCCCTGGGCAGAGGGTGACTTCTTCCCTGGATCCTGCCCCTTGTGCTACTAGAAGTGGGGGAAAGAGGTCAAGCACAGTCAAAGGAGGGCTTTCCCCTGCTTTATTTACAACCGAGGCGTTAATGAGTTCAGATATTGTGCTGCTGCCCCAGCTGTTTCCCTAAGGGAGAGTGGAGCATAATCACCACAGTCACATGGAGCAGATAACAGCCATGTGATAATTCTCTTATCTCCTCTGGGTAGGAGCTGACACAGTAAGCAGCAGACCTGGGCAAAGCTTCACAGCCTCTAGTGCACAGTGAGACTCATTACTGTAAGCGGGGGAATGGTCCTACTATTGTGGGGAACTTTCCTGGCTTTTGCATTACCCCCGTGAAATGGGCTAGTGAAAGGATCTGAGTCCTAACTCCCACTTCCTTTACCCAGAGGCCTCCCTCCTCTTGAGGACTCCCCTTCTACTCTCCTGTCTGGCAGAGTCCTCGTAACCCCAACAAGGCTGGGCCCAGGATTCCTGGGGGGCTCGAACCCCAACCAGTGGTGAGCTGGAGCCAGTTCGCACCAGTTCACGGGAACTGGTTGTTAAATTTAGAAGCCGGTTTAGAACCAGTTGTAAAGGGGTGGGCAAACTATGTGGCCTCCAGGACTGTCCTGTCCGGCCTGCCTGAGCTCCTGGCTGAGGAGGCTTCCCCGGCCCCTCCCCAGCCTTCTCCCCCCTCGCAAAGCCTCAGCACGCCTCCTGCCGCTTTGAGCGGCATGGTAAGGGGATGGGGCTGCGAGCTCCAATGGGCCACATGGTATCGATACATGCTGCCCTGAGCAGCATGGTAAGGGGGCCAGGCTGGGGCTGGGAGGAAGGTTTGGATAAGGGACAGGGAGCAATTGGAGGGAGAGGAGGTTCGGGGGGGGGCAGTCAGGGAACAGGGAATGGGGGTGGGTGGGTAGGTATGGGAGTTCCAGGGGTCTGTCGAGGTGGTGGTGGATGGGGTTGGGGTAGTCAGGGAGTGGGTCGAGTTGGGTAGAGAATGGGGCAGTCAGGAGTAGGACGTGGATGGGGGTCGGATGGCAAGGGAGAGGCACGTGGGGCTTGTACTCACCGGGCAGTTCCCTACCGGGTCTTTCGACGACAGTTCAGCGGCAGGTCCTTCACTCCAGGTCTGAAGGACCTGCTGCCTAAGTGCCGCCGAAAACCCGGAGCAAAGACACCCCCCCACCCCGAAGTGCTGCCGAGGACCCGGTAGGGAACTGATTATTAGGATTTTGGGAGCTCATCACTGCCCCCAACCCTCCTGCGGTCACCTAGGACAGGGGCTAGGGTGTTCCCACTCTGGGGTACCCTCTCTGCACTGAGCACTTCCCTGACCCATTGATCATTACATACAATTTAAAGCAAATGCAAGTATTTAATCAACAATTAATTAAAAAAAGAATAAGGAAAAATGGGAAAGGTTAAAGGAAAACACATCACCCCACTCTGTGGCAGGGAACATTACAAACAGAGTCTCTGGAACATCATGGCAATTCACAGTCTGTTCATTGTAGATCCCAGGCCTCCTTCTCAGGTCCTGGTTGTGCTGCAGGGATGCTGCGGCAGGTTGGACCCTTGCTCTGGAGGTGGCCGCACACCTCTGGGTTTTGGGTGGTGGGACCGTTCTTCCCAGTGTCAGCCTCCATTCTGGTTAAGATCCCCCTCCCAGTCTGGCCTGCAAGGACCCTTGGGCAGGGATGTCTTTCTGCGCTGGGCCCTTTGCCCAGGGTCCCTCCTTGGCTGGCCCCAGTTGCTCACCACACCTGGCTCCATCTCCAGCCCCAGCTCGACTCTGCCTCAGCACTGATGCTGCTGCTCTGCCTCCAGCCCCCTGGGCTGCTTCTCTGGCCCCTCTGGCTCTGTGGATGCAGCTTTGCTCCCAGCACAGGATCTGCTCTCCCTGGGCTGTGTCTCTGGCTCTGTGGCTGCAACTTTACTCCCTAACTCAACTTTGGCCCCCGTTCTCTCCTTAGCTCAGCCCTACTTTGGGTACGTCTACACTAAAGGATTATTCCGATTTTACATAAACTAGTTTTGTAAAACAGATTGTATAAAGTCAAGTGCACGCGGCCACACTAAGCACAGTAATTCGTCAGTGTACATCCATGTTCCAAGGCTAGTATCGATTTCCTGAGTGGTGCACTGTGGGTAGCTATCCCATAGCTATCCCATAGTTCCCACAGTCTCCCCCGCCCCTTGGAATTCTGGGTTGAGATCCCAGTGCCTGATGGGGCAAAAAACATTGTCACCGGTGGTTCTGGGTACAGCCTCACCCCTCCCTCCATGAAAGCAGCAGACAACCGTTTCGCGCCTTTTTTCCTGGGTGAACTGTGCAAATGCCATAGCACAGCAAGCATGGACCCTGCTCAGATCAAGACCGCAATCGTGGACATTGTAAACACCTCGCGCATTCTCGTGTAGTCTATGCTGAACCAGGACCTGCAAAACCAGGCGAGGAGGAGGCGGCTATGGCAGTGCAGAGACGAGAGTGATGAGGACATGGATGCAGAATTCTCTCAATCTGCGGGCCCCGGTGCTTTGGAGATCCTGCTGATAATGGGGCAGGTTCTAGCCATTGAACATCGATTTTGGGCCTGGGAAACAAGCACAGACTGGTGAGACCTCATAGTTTTGCAAGTTTGGGACGATTCCCAGTGGCTGCGAAACTTTTGCATGCGTAAGGACACTTTCATGGAACTTTGTGACTTGCTTTCCCCTGCCCTGAAATGCCAGAATACCAAGATGAGAGCAGCCCTCACAGTTGAGAAGCGAGTGGCAATAGCCCTCTGGAAGCTTGCAACGCCAGACAGCTATCGGTCAGTTGAGAATCAATTTGGAGTGGGCAAATCTACTGTGGAGGCTGCTGTGATGCAAGTAGCCAAAGCAATCATTAAGCTGCTGCTACGAAAGGTAGTGACTCTGGGAAATGTGCAGGTCATAGTGGATGTCTTTGCTGCAATGGGATTCCCTAACTGTGATGGGCGATAGATGGAACCCATATCCCTATCTTGGCACCGGAGCACCAGGGCACCCAGTACATAAACCGCAAGGGGTACTTTTCAAAGGTGCTGCAAGCACTGGTGGATCACAAGGGATGTTTCACCAACATCCAAGTGGGATGGCTGGGAAGGGTTCATAACGCTCGCGTCTTCAGGAACACTACTCTTTTTAAACGGCTCCAGCAAAGGAATTACTTCCCAGACCAGAAAATAACAGTTGGGGATGTTGAAATGCCTGTAGTTATCCTGGGGGACCCAGCCTACCCCTTGATGCCATGGGTCATGAAGCCATACACAGGCAGCCTGGACAGTAGTCAGGAGTTGTTCAACTACAGGCTGAGCCAGTGCAGAATGGTGGTAGAATGTGCATTTGGCCATTTAAAGGCACGCTGGCGCACATTACTGACTCGCTCTGACCTCAGCCAAATCAATGTCCCCATTGTTATTGCTGTTTGCTGTGCACTCCACAATTTTTGTGAGAGTAAGGGGGAGACGATTATGGCGGGGTGGGAGGCTGAGGCAAATCACCTGGCCGCTGATTATGCACAGCCAGACACCAGGGCGATTAGAAGAGCACACCAGGAAGCGGTGCGCATCAGAGAAGCTTTGAAAACCAGTTTCATCATGGGCTAGGGTACGGTCTGACTGCTGTGTTTGTTTCCCCTTGATGAACCCCCCCACTTGATTGACTCATTCCCCGTAAGCAACCCACCTTCCTGCTTCGATTACAGCTTGCTTAAGGAAATAAAGTCACTATCGTTTAAAAATCATGTATTCTTTATTAATTCATTATAAAAAGGAGAGAACTGACAAGGGTGTGGTTTGGGAGGAGGATAGGAGGGAAGGAAAAGGCCACTAAAATAATTTCAAAGTAATGACAGCCTTTTGGTTGGACTGTCCACAGGGGTGGAGTGGGCGGGTGCATGAAGCCTTCCCCCACGCATTCTTACATGTCTGGGTGAGGAAGATATGGAATATGGTGAGGGGTGAGGGTGGTTACACAGGGGCTGCAGCGGCACTCTGTGATCCTGCTGCTGTTCCTGAAGCTCCACTAGACATCGGAGGATGTCAGTTTGATCACACAGCAGCCCCAGCGTTGCATCCCGCCACCGCTGATCTTCCTGCCACCACCTCTCATTTCGAGCATCCCTCCTGTCCTCACGTTGGTCCCTCCTGTCCTCATGTTCACTGGCATCTTTCCTGTAATTTGATACCATGTCCTTTCACTCATTCAGATGAGCTCTTTAATTGCGGGTCACTTCCATGATTTCCGAGAACATTTCGTCTCGCGTCTTTTTTTTCTGCCGCCTTATCTGAAATAGCCTTCGGGATGGAGTAGGGAGGCTTGAAAAATTTGCAACTGCATGAGGGAGGGAAAAAAGGGAGAGAAGTATTTAAAAAAATACATTTTACAAAACAATGTTTATACTCTTTCATGGTGAACAACATTATTCACCTTACATAGCACATGTGATTTCACTAAAAGGTCGCATCTTGCATCTTAATATTGAGTGCCTGCGGCTCTGGTGTTAGAGATCTAACAGACGCAGGTCTGGGCAGCAGAATTCAGCTTGCATGCGGTCATGGTAAGCCATTGTTTTTTCGCTTCTGCAGCCTTCATACACAGTGCCCTCCTTTCCCAAATACCAAGCAAATCTCATTCAGTGCTGCTTCTTTCCTGTTAATATGCAGCAGCAGAAACCAAACTCCCCCCGCATCCAATTCTCTGGGATGTTTGCTTTACCCCTCCCCCCACCGCATGGCTGGTATCATGGAAGATCCCTGCTAGCCAAATGCGAAAAAGCTCAGCGCCAAACCCCTGCCCCTCCCCCTGCTTGGCTACCTGCAGGGAAGGATTTCTTTTAAGCAACAGGCAAACAGCGCAGTAGGAATGGCCATGTCTGTCCCCTTAATTAAATTCTTGAATTTCAACTAGGTTACCATGAACGATATCACTCTCCTGAGGATAACACAGTGAGATAAAGAACGGATGTTGCTTGAATGCCAGCAATCACCAGGACCATACGCAGCTAGGTTTTGTCATGCAATGATACCAGATTACTTGCTACATGCATGGCGTGGTCAAGTGTCCTACCATGGAGGACGGAATAAGGCTGTCCTGCCCAGAAACCTTCTGCAAAGGCTTTTGGAGTACCTCCAGGAGAGCTTCATGGAGATGTCCTTGGAGGATTTCCGCTCCCTCCTCAGACTGTTAACAGACTTTTCCAATAACTGTACAGACCGCGAATGCATCCAAAGTCCTCAGGGCAAATTAATCATTAAAAAATGCTTGCTTTTAAACCATATTTTATATTTACAAAGGTACACTCACCAGAGGTCGCTTCCATGGCTTCATTGTCTGGGCTCGTGGCTTGGGAGGGCTGGGAGGGTAATTCCGTCAGGGTGAGAAAAAGCTCCTGGCTGTTGGGGAGAGTGGAGTGCTGTGTGCTCTCTGCAAGCTCATCGTCCTCTTTCTCCTCCTCATCTTCCCCGTCCTCAGAATCCTCAGGCATGGCTGAGATTATTACCCCCACCTCGGAATCCACGGTCAGGGGTGGGGAACTGGTGGCAGACCCCCCTAGAATTGCATGCAGCTCAGCGTAGGAGCGGCATGTTTTTTGCCGTGCCCCGGACCTTCCGTCTGCTTCTTTGGTTTTCTGGCAGGCTTGTCTGAGCTCCTTAACTTTCACACGGCACTGTACTGAGCCCCTGGTGTGGCCTCTCTGCATCATGGCCTTGGAAATTTTTTCAAATGTTTTTTCATTTAGTCTTTTGGAACGGAGTTCTGTTAGCACGGAATCCTCTCCCCATATAGCGATCAGATCCAGTATCTCCTGTGCGGTCCATGCTGGAGCTCTTTTTCGATTCTCAGGAGACTGCATTGTTACCTGTGCTGATGAGCTCTGCGTGGTCACCTGTGCTGGTGAGCTCTCCACGCTGGCCAAACAGGAAATGAAATTCAAAAGTTCACTGGGCTTTTCCTGTCTACCTGGCCAGTGCATCCGAGTTCAGATCGCTTTTCAGAGCGGTCACAATGGTGCACTGTGGGATACCGCCCGGAGGGCAATACCGTCAATTTGCGGCCACAATAACCCTAATCCGATATTGCAATACCGATTTCAGCACTACTCATCTCGTCGGGGAGGAGTACAGAAACTGGTTTAAAGAGCCCTTGATATTGATATAAAGGGCCTCGTTGTGTGGACAGGTGCAGGGTTAAATCGGTTTAACGCTGCTAAATTCGGTTTAAACGCATAGTGTAGACCAGGCCTCTGTCTGACCCAGGCAACTCCTGCTCACTGGAGGACGGGACCCACTCTGTCTTCCTGATTTTCTGATTAGCCTGCCAGGCCTGTCAGTCAGGCTGACCTGGAGCACTGGGCTCTCTCCATTTCCTCTGGGGACTGTCAATCTCAGGGTCCTGATTCCCCATCACCCCCCCCTCCTTTCTTTTGGCACTGGGAGTTAGCCAACCAAAACTCGCCCACTGAATGTTAGTGAGGGGACTCCTTACATTCCCTCTTGCTAAAATTGTGCCACAGTCACAATATTCACACCAGTACATCTGGGCACCATATACCCTCATCATATCATATCATATCAAAAACCCATTAACAATTATCAAAAGAACATTTAACATACTAAAAATTCCACATCTACTTTTTCATACTATACATAACAATATTCATTAAAACACTACATAGAACCAATAACATAATCATCTCTAAATTTAACAGGCAATACACCCTTCTTAGCCCTCTGGGACATTCTTAAGACTGGCAGTTCGTTACCCATATTTTCTATTACTCTCGGGTAACACTGGGTCAGTTTGAGAGATACAGCCATTCTCTGTAGGGTCTGGGTTTGCCCCGCGCTGTTCTCTGTATTTGGTTTGCGGGACTAGAACCATCCCCCAACCGGTTTCAGTGTCCTCAGGGCATGATGATCTATGCCTCCTATGGTCCCTGACTGGACTAAGAGTACAATGTTTTAGTTGGCCCCTATGTACTACTCTCTCAGGACCTCCTCGTTCAGGCTGGATGGTGTAAACTGGTAGCTTGGGATTGTTGTGAGTGACTACAATGTGGGGATTTGACTCCCACTTGTCCTGTATTTTATTAGCCCTGGTGTCTATGGTTGCGAACTAGTACACGGTCACCAGACCTGATGAGATCCCCACTGAACTTGCAATCATATGTCCTTTTCCTACTTTGGGCTGTGTCTTTAGCTGTATTGAGAGCACTTCACAGTCATCCAGATTGGTCACCTCGTCCTCCTTTGGGCCCTGTCTGTCCAGAATATCCATTGGCAACCTGGGATCCCTCCCAAACATGAGATAAACAGGAGCGTAACCTGTAGACGAATGGATATGGCTGTTAGAGGCCAACACCAGCTCAGGGAGATGTTCCTGCCAGGCTCACTTCTTTTCCTGCGGGAGTGTTCTTAGCATGTCGTGAATTGTCAGTTAAATCTCTCGCACTGAGCATTTCCTTGCAGGTGATAGGGTGTTGTTCAGCTTTTGGCTATGCCATACAGTTTTCACAATTCAGATATCACCTCTGATTCAAAATTCCTCCGCTGAGCTGAGTGTAACTGTGCCGGACAACCATAGCAGAGAAACCAGTGTTTTATGAGAGCTTCAGCCGTTGTCCTTGCTGTCTGGTTTCTAGTTGGAACTGCAACAGTGAATCAGGGGAACATGTCTGTGAGAACCAGTATATTCTCATAACCCTCTGAAGATCTCTCTTGCCATGTGTAATCCGTCGCTAGGACCTCCATTGGGACAGTCACATTAGTACAGGTCAAAGGGGCTCGGTTGCGAGGAAACACATTCTTGGCTAGGGCACACCATTTGCACTGACAGATCCACGCTTGCACGTCGCTGCCCATCGTGGGCCAGTAATAGTTTCTCCTCATCACCTCAAGAGTGCTCCTGTCTCCAAAATGCCCCCTACGATCATGCCTGACTTCATAAACTTGACGATGTAGCGATACAGGCACCACTAATTGCCACATTTCTTTGCCATTTCGGGGATGATATGTTACCTGGAACAGCACACCATGGTGTAATCTAAATCATTCCCACTGTTTGGCTAGCTTCTTAGACCGAGGATATCTGGCCCCAAATCTCCAGTCTGGACTCATTTGGCTCATGACTGCCACTAAGACAGGTCCAACATCACCTTCTCATTGCAGAGTTTGAATCTACTCCCATGAGTACCCCGAGATTATCACGCTCTCCTCTTTTACCAGATTTTGTACTGCATCCTTTACTGTCACTTCATCCTCGGGCTTTGGATTCTCTAGCCACAAACACGTCCGCATAACATCTGCAAGAATGACTAGGAAGTCTTTCTCCAGATCCTCGCCCTTTTCTGTGTCCTCCTCCAGAGGCAATCTAGACAGGGTGTCAGCACTGATGTTCTGCCTTCCAGGTTTATACTGTACTTCAAAAATGAACCCAGTGATTTGAGCCACTCAACGGTGTACAATTGCACCTAAGTTAGCTGTTGCCAGCTATCAGAGTGGATTGTGATCTGAGATTACAGTGAATTGAGAGTACTCTAAATAATCCTTAAATTTTTCAGTGATGGCCCACTTCAAGGCCAACAGTTCTAGTTTAAAAGCACTGTCATTTTGGTCATTTCTTTCTGACAGTCTCAACCCTCGGCTTGCATATGTGATCACACACTTGGCCCCCTCTTGTTTCTGGCTGAGCACTGCACCTAGGCTGTGTAGGTTTCCATCAGTTGTCACTATAAATGGCAGGCTAAAGTCAGGATATGCAAGCACAGGTGGTGACATCAGCCGATGTCTTAATTCATCAAAAGCTGTCTGACAGGCATCATCCCACACAAAATATTGGTCCTTTCCCTTCCTTTGGGCAGGTTGGCCCGCTAGTCCATATGAGGTGCAGCAATGTGTGCAAATTTTGGAACAAATCCTCTGTAATAGCTCATGATACCTAGAGCCTGCCACACTTGCTTGGCATTCTTGGGGACCGGCCAATTTTCTAGTGCCCTGGTCTTCTCCTCATCTACCAGGATTCCATCCTTCGAAATCACAAGACCCAAGAATTTGACTTTTTCATATAGGAGGCAGCACTTGCTTGGCTTCAGCTTCAATCCGTGTTCCTTCAATCATGTGAAGACCAAGTCCAATTTTTCCATATGACTCTCGAAATCCTTGGAAAACACAATAACATTGTCCAGGTATATTAGCAAAGTGTCTAGTATATAATTTCCCAACATCCCCTCCATTAGTCTCTGGAAAGTAGCAGGTGCATTACACAAGCCGAATGGCATATGTGTCCATTCAAACAGCCCAAACGGAGTTGTCACTGCTGTCTTTTCCTTGTCTCGTTCTTGCACTGCAAACCTGGAAATAACCAGAAGTTAAATTGAGGGTGTCATGGTATAATTCCTCACTCTGAACCTTAGCGTTCAAAAGATGGGGTACCAGCATGAATTCCTCTAAGCTCAGTTACCAGCTTAGTACTTGTAGCGCTGCCACCAACCAGGAATTCCAGTGCCTGGTACACTCTGGTCCCCACAAAACCTTGCTCGGGGACCCTCAAGACCCAGACCCTCTGGATCTTAACACAAGGAAAGTAAACCCTTTCCCTCACCATTGCCTCTCCCAGGCTTCTCCTCCCTGGGTTACCCTGGAAGATCACTGTGATTTAAACTCCTTGAATCTTAAAACAGAGAGGAAAATTCACCTTTCCCCCTCCTTCTCTCTCCCCCTCCCAGACTCTCCCTGAGAGAAAAAGTAATCCTAACACAGAGAGAGAAGACTAACCTTTCTCTCCCCCTTCCGTCCTTTCTCCCCACCAATTCCCTGGTGGATCCAGACCCAGTCCCCTGGGGTCTCACCAGAATAAAAAAACAATCAGGTTCTTAAACAAGAAAAGCTTTTAATTAAAGAAAGAAAAAACTGTAAAAAGTGTCTTTGTAAATTTAAGATGGAATATGTTACAGGGTCTTTTATCTATAGACACTGGGAATACCCTCCCAGCCTAAGTATACAAGTTCAAATTAAAATCCTTTCAGCAAAATACAAATCTGAACTCCTTCTCAGCCAAATACACATTTGCAAATAAAGAAAATAAACATACTCCTAACTCGCCTTATCTACCTAGTACTCACTATTCTGAATTTATAAGAGCCTGTATCGGAGAGATTGGAGAGAAACCTAGTTGCACGTCTGGTCCCTCTGAGCCCCCAGAGTGAACAACAACCAAAAACTAACAGCACACACAAAGACTTCCCTCCCTCAAGATTTGAAAGTATCCTGTCCCCTGATTGGTCCTCTGGTCAGGTGACAACCAGGCTCACTGAACTTGTTAACCCTTTACAGGCAAAAGAGACATGAAGTACTCCTGTTCTATTAACCCTTAACTATTTGTTTATGACAGAGGGTTGAAAACATTCTTGCACTTCCTAATGCATCCAGTGACTCTTCCACTTGGGGTAGCAGGTAGGCATCCTTGTGTGTTACCTCATTCAGTTTCCTATAGTAACAGCAAAATCACACCTCACCATCTTTCTTTATTACAATCACTGCAGGTGATGCCGATGGACTGTGGCTTTCTTTAAGGACACCTTGAGTTACTAGATCCAGGATTTTTTTTTTACCTCCTGGAAAAACTCGTGGTGGAATCTGCCAGTATCTCTGGTTTATCGGGACAGCATCTCCAGTGGCTATTTGGTGTATCACTATGGTGGTGTAACCAAAGTCCCACTCATCCCTGGAAAAGACCTCTTGATGTTTCTCCAGTAGCGCCTGTAAACGTTCGACCTGTGTAGGGTATGACGTTGCACTTTATACAATTTTATGAAAGTATGCTGGTAAGTATAAATACAATGTAACCAAAATATGCTTCATGCAAAAGGTCTTTAGTAAGGTACCATTACAAAGTTTATAATCTACGAAGTGTGGTTATCCTATTTATATAAATTTATTACTCTTGTATCTAAAACTAGAAATCTAAAATATAACTCTAAGGGCCTATTGTAATTATGCAAAGTGTGGGCCATTAATAGCGGTTTGGAATCTTGATGGCTCCCATTAACCTATTTTACTTGTAAGTCTTCCTGTATACATGTGTGCTGTCAAGTGGGTAATGAAGTCTTGCAGTGACATGTGATCATGTCCCCTGAACTGGAATCCATCTTTAACCTGGTGCTTTTCCATTGAGAAGGGTGGGGGAGGAAACCCAGAGGAACAAAAAATTCCCACCTTATGCAAAAGATATATAAGTGGGTGGAAGAAAGAAAAAAGGCTGTAGTCGTGAGAAATCTCCTAGCTACCACCTGAGATGGAACAAGGGCTGTACCAGGGGAAAGGATTGTGCCAAGACTAGGAAGGCGTTGTCTGTTAAAACAACTTATTAAAACATCTCTGAGGGTGAGATTGTATCTGTATTCAGTTTTATTACTGTATTAAACTTAGATTTGCCTGTTTTGTTTTATTTTACTTGCTAATTCACTTTGTTCTGTCTGTTACTACTTGGAACCACTTAAATCCTACTTTCTATAGTTAATAAAATTACTTTTTACTTATTAATTAACCCAAAGTTATATTGCTACTTGGGGGAGGGGGGGAAACAGCTGTGCATATCTCGCTATCAGTGTTATAGAGGGCGAACAGTTTATGAGTTTACCCTGTATAAGCCTTATACAGGGTACAAAGGATTTATTTGGGGTTTAGACCCCATTGGGAGTTGGACATCTAAGTGTTAAAAACAGAAATTCTTCTGTAAGTTGCTTTCAGTTAAGTCTGCAGCTTTGGGGCATGTGGTTCAAACCCCTGGGTCTGTGTTGAAGCAGATTGGCATGTCTGGCTCAATGAGAGAGGGTGCTGAAGTCCTGAGATGCCAGGGCAGAAGTAGTCTTGGCACATTGGTTGGCAGTTCCCAAGGGGGTTTCTGTGATCCAACCCATCACAATGGCGTAGTTGATCCAGATCTGTGCACAGCTGATTGCTTTAAGATACTGGTAGTGAGTTTTAAGTGTGGTGGCTGAAGAACATACAAAGTGGTTACTGGTTTGTTATCTTCTGTTTGCTTATTTCAGGTAAGGGAAATAGGGACAGAAAAGAAAGCAAAATTGCCCCAGGGACTGTCAGTCTCAGGGTCCTGATTTCCCATCGACCCTTCCCCTTTCTTTTGGCACTGGGAGTTAGCCAACCAAAACACTGCCACTGAATGTTAGTAAGGGGACAATAGTCCCCTTACATTATACAAGCATTGAGGCATAGGGTGACCAGACAGCAAATGTGAAAAATAAAGACAGGGGGTAATAGGAGCCTATATAAGAAAAAAAACCCAAAAATTGGGACTGTCCCTATAAAACTGGGACATCTGGTCACCCTATGGGGGCAGCATTTAGGGAGGATTGGTGGCTCAGGCTTCTGTCTGAACTTAAAGAGACAGCGTGGCCATACACTCTGTCTCTGTCTTGCCCCCCTGCCACACACATATGCACACTCCCTGTCACACACTCACCCCTTCCACCCTACCCCCCCAAACACACACTTAAGTTGCAAAGTGGCTGGCAATCTAGTAGGATGCCCGTGGAACAATGGGACTGAGAAATCTGCCTCACATGCCGCTGCCCCATGAGGCATTGCAACCCCTTCCCAAAGCACCCTACGGCCAGTTGCACAGTGAGATAGCTACCCACAGTGCACTGCTCACTGGGTCAATGCAAGAGCTGCTGGTGTGGATGTGCTCTTCCAACACAAGAAGCATAGTGTGGACATGCAACAGCAGTTTAATTAAAGCAGCATAACTTTTGTTGACAAAACTCTGTAGTGTAGACAAGGCTTTAATGAGGTTCCCAAATGCCCCCTCTGGTGACTGAGAGCCAGTGCGCCCAATTAGAAACCCCCCTGTAAGCAGCAGCAGCGCTAGCAGCCCAGAGACCAGAGGGGAACTCAAAGTACTTCACATAGGTAAATAGCTCCTTGTCACCTAGCTCCTGCACCCCAAAGGGCTAGTTTGCCTCTGTTATATACACTGCAACTGTAGCCCAGTGGGCTAGCTTGCCTTTATTACATTTACTGCTTTGCATTATATTTAGCAGTAATGCAAGAAACCTACAGGCCTGTATCCTGTAAAACATTAGCTTCAGCAAGTTAGCATAAGGCTTGAAACCTATTAACTTTGAACAGATACGCTTTGCACAGATAAACGGCTCAACAGAACACCCCAAGTATTTGGGGAGCTGAAAATAGAGTTTAAGGGAAAGTTCTGACCACAGATACATGAATCAGCCACAGAAGTGTCCTGGCAATAAACTGACATATGTAACAGGTACATGATATACATCTAAGGCTAGCTTGCTTGCTTGCCTATCTTCTTTTCTTATCCGTTTCTTATTTATTTATGGGTTTGATTATTTGTTTTATTATGCTAGATTTGTAGATTTATATTAGAGTAAATTTTGGATGTCACACAAGGGATCTGCAGGCCACATCCTGTATGTTGAGCTAAGGCAAGGCTAGCATACATATGTTCGGGACTTTTCACCTAGATAGATGGTGATGAACTAAAGCATAAGGTCCATGTATGGCTGTGACTTTTAACACAGAAAATGCATTAAAGCAGGTTGGCATAGAGGCTTTCCTAAATTCATACCCTTTTAAACGTAACAGGTACACCACAACTTGGAACTTGGAAAGAACCGAAATAACCGGCTAGGATAAAAATAACAAATGTGATACCTAGCTACAAAAGGGCAATGGTAACGAATGGATGTATATGATAATAAGTTGAGATAATTGATATACTAACCTATAGGAAAAAGACACTCCAACATTAGTAAGATGAGGAAATACAAATGAGGAAAAGGGGAAAAATCCCCCACTGGACATGCATCAACCACAGAGATGTCAGCGTAACATATTATAAAAGTGGCATCCCAGTCTAGGGGCAGTAGGAGAGAGAGATGTAGTCCTTGGGAGGTGCCAGAATGACGGCCACTGGTGATGATGCGGAAGATGATGGTGATGAGGAAAATGATGACTAACATTTCCGGTTGCTCTACAAGGGGTGGTATGAGAATATGGATGTGCAGATGTACATTCTGTAGTATCTCTATCTACCTTACTGAGTTGGGGTGTTTGTGACTGTGCTAAATGTATTAATAAACTATATTTGTAAACATAAAAGAGTTCCTGTAGTGTGAGTGTTGCAACTGCACACATCGGGGTTTCCACTATATAATAATTTGAATAATACTGGGCCTGGTCTTGGGGCAAGAACCTGGCAACCCTCAAAATGATAACTGAGGATTCTTAAGTAATCAATATAATTAATACATAATCTAAAGATCAGGCAACAGCTTGATGGAAATCAGAGGAAGTTTTAATGTATATACCTCTGCTTCTCAACCAGGAAATAAAAATGTATCCTTTCTTGAATTAGTCTATGGACACCTGGGACTTTTTTTTTTAAATAATTCCTGAAGTGCTCTTAATCCTACCAGGTTATTATAGCCTTAGAACAGGCCTCTTTACTAACCTCCTTAATATAGAAGTATGCAATTGAAAATGACATTGTTTTAGAGGACAAATTTTCTTAACATTGAAAACATATAGTGTCATATTACATTTTCATTAAGGCACAGTTAAGAATCATCCAGTTGGGTCACTGTAGATACATGCTCAGGATTTCTATATTACATTCTAAAACTGAACAATTTCCAGAGGCTAAAACAGATTTTTAGATCAGTCATTTGTAAATGCAAGTTCAATTTTTAAATTTGTTTTGGTGTTTTGAATCTTTACACCTTAAATAGCTCAAACTGGCATGTGTTTTCCTTTGTGCTGGAGAAATATCAGCATTATATAAATAGATTACAATGTTTAAGACTTCATTTCTATTTACTGAGTTACTTAATAAGAAAAGAAAACATGTTGCGATTGGAAAAAGTGATAACATTTTTACCTACTGTAAATACGCCTTTAGGAGTCTTAGAGCGGATTGGCCAACATGGGTTTCCTATCTACTGTAACATTTTCTTTCCAATCATCACTTTAAAAGTGTTTTGTCTTTCCTTTTTTTTAGGCTAATGTCACTATGCCTCAGTGGGTCACAACTGAGAATACCAAATTCAGGACAAGCTGCTGGAAAAAGGGGCAGACCCACCCCAAAGCTGGTGGTTATTCTTCCATGAAATATACCAAACCAGCAACAAAAGTAAACATCTGTCTCACCACACTGGCTAACAAGAAGTCAGAAATGCAGACTCCTTGGGCAGTCCAGTCCTGGATTCAACACCCAGACACTAAAGTTAATGAATGGTTATTTAAAACCAATTTCATCAACCAAAGGGTCCTCCTGATCCCAAAGGACCAGCCACATACCCAGGTCAATATATAACTCAGATCTTACCCAATAATCACACAGATGGGTGAGTAGGGAGGCAGGGATAGCTCAGTGGTTTGAGCATGGGCCTTCTAAATTCAGGGTTGTGAGTTCAATCCTTAAGGTGACCATTTAGGTACCTGGATGATTTAGTTGGGGATTAGCCCTGCTTTGAGCAGGGGGTTGGACTAGATGACCTCCTGAGGTCCCTTCCAACCCTGATATTCTAGGATAGCAAGGGATTGGGGGGAACCCCTGTAGGAACTGCCTCATTTCAAGGGGCATGTTTACCATATGTGGGGGAGAGGGATAGCTCAGTGATTTGAGCAGGGGTGTGAGTTCAGTCCTTGTAGGGGACCACTTAGGGATCTCAGGCAAAATCAGTATGTGGCCCTGCTAGTGACGGCAGGGGGCTGGACTCAATGACCTTTCAGGGTCCCTTCCAGCTCTATGAAGTAGGTATATCTCCATATATTTATATTTAATCCTTTAATATCTAAAGGTGATGGCATTAGCTGCTGGTTTAAGTCTCTGGGTGCTTCCAAATAATTGGAAGATCCTCAGTCCCTTGGTTAGAATGCTCCCATTAGTCTAAGTCCATAGTCCAGAGATCAGAGCAGGAAAGAGGCAACATGGAGATGCTTCCAGGACCTTCGATAGCTTCTGCCATGTGGAGGGAAACTCATTGTCCCAAACAAAGGCCTCAGTACAGTTTGTGGAAAAATACAGGCACACAAGATGGAGCTCAGTACCACATGATCTAGTCACATGCCCTTGCATGCTTTGATAAGTCATGGCAGGGGCCATTACCCATATTCTAGCTAGAATGTACACATGAAAATCCACTAACTCTGGACAGGCTTCTTCCATGGCCCACTGTGTTTGTTGATGGGTCATAACTATAAAGGGAAGGGTAACAACCCTCCTGTATACAATTCTATAAAATCTCTCCTGGCCAGAGGCACCAAAATCTTTTTACCTGTAAAGGGTTAAGAAGCTCAGGTAACCTGGCTGACACCTGACCCAAAGGGCCAAAAAGAGGACAAGATACTTTCAAATCTTGGGGGGGAGGAATTAGTCTCAAATCTGCCCAGGAAAGGGGGGATTAGGGACTTGAGAAATATTTGGGGGAAGGCAGAGTTCCAAGTGGCTCTTCCCTAAGATTTGGAACATGCTTGGTGGTGGCATTTTACTATTAACCTAAACTGATAAATAAGCTTAGGGGGTTTTTCATGCAGGTCCCCACATCTGTACCCTAAAGTTCAGAGTGGGGAAGGAACCCTGACATGGACCATCACTTGAATACTCTGTTCAGAATGCACTGGCTAGACTGGATTTAAACTGCCTTGTGGGTGTTTCCACAGGAACAAAAACATTTTAAATACACGTACATAGTCAATATTCATAAATTCAGATACAAAAATGATGCATGCATACAAATAGGATAATCATATTCAGCAAATCATAACTTTTCCATTGACACCTTTCGTGACATATTTTGTACAAGATTTGTTGCAATTATACAACTGTGGTAGCAACAATGATCTACATGCTCATATTTTAACCATATAACATCACAGATAGTGCCAAAATGAATTTCTTCTCTAATTTGTTAGTTATTCCATGTTTTAGAAGAATATTTGAGGGGAAACTCAACTACTTTAGACTTCAAAACTTTTTAATGAGAAATGAGATATAAAAATTGAGTGTGTATATTTGCTGCTTACAATTTAACAAAAGGTAATATAAATAAAAATTAAAAAGTATGTGGGTTTTTGAGGGTGATTGGTGTGACATTGCAAGGACAAAAAGAACGAGGAGTACTTGTGACACCTTGGAGACTAACAAATTTATCTGAGCATAAGCTTTCATGGGCTAAAACCCACATCATCAGATGCATGCAGTGGAAAATACAGTAGGAAGATATATATAGATATATACATAGATATATAAATATATAGATATACAGAGAACATGAAAAAATGGGGGTTGCCATACCAACTCTAATGAGACTGATCAATTAAGGAGGGCTATTATCAGCAAGAGAAAGATGAAGAAAAGATGAAAAAGACTGGAACTGTACAGCTTGGAAAATAAACGACTAAGGGGGCATATGATTGAGGTGTATAAAATCATGACTGGTGTGGAGAAAGTAAATAAGGAAGTGTTATTTACTTCTTCTCATAATACAAGAACCAGGGATCAACCAATGAGATGAATAAGCAGCAGATTTAAAACAAACAAAAGGAAGCATTTCTTCACACAATGCAGAGTCAACCTGTGGAACTCATTGCCAGGAGATGTTGTGAAGGCCAAAATTATAATAGGGTTAAAAAAAGAACTCGATCAGTTCATGGAGTATCCATAAATGGCTATTGGCCAGGATGGGCAAAGATGCAACCCCATGCTCTGAGTGTGGCAGTGTCCCTAACCGCCGTTTGCCGGAAACTGGGAATGGGTGTCAGGGGGTGGATCACTTGATGATTACCTGTTCTGTTCATTCTCTGTGAAGCACCTGGCATGGACTACCGACAGAAGACAGAATATTGGGCTAGATGGACCATTGGTCTAACCAAGTATGGCCATTCTTATGATACTTCAAGGCTTGGGATAGGGAATATCTTGCTGTATTATCTCCAGATTTTTCTAAATTTACATATAAACTTAAAATATGGGTTTAACTGGTATTTGTATTTTTTTTCTTTCTTTAAATAGGAATTAGATACAGTGCTCCTATTAGTAATTTCTAAGTTATGTGCCAAAAAACCTAGAGTTTTCAGGTGCCTAAGTAGTTCCTAGAATCATGGTTAAAGTTTGCCCCCTTCCCCAATCTAAAATAGTGCCCCTGTTGTGCATCAATCTCCATAACAGCTTCTCACTTACTAACTATGGCAGCTGGACTTGGGATGGCCCCAAGCAGCCAAGCTCAGCCCAGGCCCCTGTATGCACAGGAATGGACTGGGAAATAAACCCTCAGAGCCTGGCTCAGAGACCTTGGCACAATCAGCTTGCAGGGAAGGCAACTGAGAGGAAATCGGACAATATCATCTATCCAGGGAGGGCGGCTTGAGAGTGGGAGGGGGCTGATCACTCTCATCAATCCCCTAGCAGCAAAGGACTGTGCTGCAGCAGGCAGCGCTAGGGTGGAATGTGATGGGAATGGGCCAGAGCAGAGCCCTGTGCATTCTGCAATGCTGCAGCATTCCCCCAGCTGCAGGATTATGTTCCAGAATCCCAGCTGATTTTCAAATTAGGGTGGTAGCAAAAATAATCCTGATGGGACCAGGCAACAGGAGGTCAGGGAGCCAGAGGTGGCATCCAATTTGCAGTCAGGGAGCGAGGGAAGCCAGAAGTGCAGGCTGGCAAGCAGGGTCACTTTAACTCCACTGTCGGAGCCAAGGCCCAGGGATTGGAGCCAGGCCGCACAGAGAGAAAAAGGGAAAACATCCTGTTGTGTATTTGGTTGTCATGGTTTTTGTTCCTATGGCAACTGAGTTAGATTATTAGGGGATAGCCCAGCCAGCTTCAGTTGGTTAGACGAGCTCTGTGTCTGTAAATAAATTGTAGTTTTGTTAACTGTCTTCTGTCTGGCCTCAAGTGATTTCTTCCTAAACCGGCTGACCCCAAGGATATAACAAGTGGCAACGAGGGTGGGATTCTGGTGCTGCTCCAGTAACAGAAGGAAGCAGAAGTCAAGGTAAAGGACAAACCAACAAAAAAACTGCTTGTTTGCACTGACTGTGAAAGTGAAACTAAAAATCATGGCTACTCTGACCGGGCCACTGGAACCTTTTGATGAGAATATAGCGCAATGGCATGTGTATACTGAGCGTTTTGAGCTTTTTGTTATTGCAAATGACATTACAGAAGAGAAGAAGGTGCCAATATTCTTAAGTGTTGTAGGGGCTAAAACCTACTCCCTGCTACGCAGCTTACTACACCCTGTTAGGCCTGAGACTAAACCTTACAGTGACATTGTGAAAATCCTGGGGTCCCATTTTTCCCCCAAACCACTGGTAATTGCTGAAAGATATCGGTTCCACAAAAGAGACCAAAAAGAAGATGAAACAGTTGTACAATTTGTAGCAATTTTAAAAAAGCTAGCAGAACACTGTGAATTTAAAGAGATGTTAAATGATGCCCTGCGTGACAGGTTAGTGTGTGGCCTGTACAGTGAAGCTATACGGAAGCGCCTACTGACAGAGGCTCAGCTTACATTACAGAAGGCTGTTGATATTGCTGTCTCCATGGAACAGGCTACAAGGGAGGCGCAATACATCGGTGCATCCCCTAGGGTGCAAAAAGTGTCACAAAAACCTACCCACAAAACTGGGCAGAGTCAAGAATGTTACCGTTGTGGTAAGCCAGGTCACCAAGCATCAGAATGCTGGTGTAAGGACCTGGTGTGTCGACACTGTGGCAAAAAGAGACACATTGAGTGTGCCTGTAAACAAAAGAAACAGAGGCCTGTGGTCTGGCCGATAAAAAGAAGAACCCTGCATACCCTAGAGCAGACCCAGGATGATCAAGGTGACACCTCATTGCAAGAGGAAGTGCCACTGCGTGTTTTGTCTTTGGCAGTGGGCTCACATGAATACTGGCTAACCCTGTTGTTGGATGGCAAACCTATACGCATGAAACTGGACACCGGTGCAGCCATCTCACTGGTCTCCAAGACTGTGTATAAAGAAAAGCTACAGCATCTTCCGCTTAAGGCAACAAAAACTGTTCTGAAGACATATACGGGAAAAGCTGTGCCCATGTTGGGCACTATTGATGTTAAGGTGGAGCTCAATGGACAGGCTGCTAAATTGCCACTGTTTGTGGTGAGAGGTAACTACCCAGCCTCAATGGGTAGGTCTTGGCTTGGGAAGATTCAGCTGAAGTGGGCTGAAGTGCACCGGATGACTAAAGAAGAAACCAATCCAACCCCTATACTAAGGAAACATGCTGCTGTTTTTGGAGATGATTTGGGAAGTATGAAGGGAATCACTGTGACATTGAACATTAAACCTGACAGTCCACCAAAATATCTGAAAGCCCAAACTGTGCCACATGCCATCAGGCCAAAAGTTGAAGCAGACCTGGAGTGACTGGTCACCAATGGAGTCCTAATACCAGTTACCCATAGCTCATGTGCCACTCCTATCGTTCCAATAGTGAAGAAAGATGGCTCTCTCCGGATTTGCAGTGATTTTAAAGTCACTGTCAACCCAGTGTTGTGTCCAGAGCAATACCTGCTGCCCCACATCGATGACCTCTTCGCAGGCCTGGCTGGGGGACAATAGTTCAGTAAGATTGATCTGAGTCAAGCATATTTACAGATGCACGTCGATGAAAAGTCCCAAGAGCTGTTGACTATTGTGACTCATAAGGGGCTTTATTGATACTGTCGCCTACCCTTCGGAATAACGTCTGCTCCTGCGCTGTTCCAGAGGGCTATGGACCAGATCTTGTGTGGCTTGTCAGGAGTTCAGTGCTATCTGGATGATATCCTGGTCACTGGAAGGAATGAAGAGGATCACTTAAAGAATTTAGAGGCTACTCGACAAAGACTGGAAGAGTATGGCCTATGAGTTCGCAAAGACAAATTCCAGCCCTCTGTTGAATATTTGGGACACATCATTGATTCTGCAGGTCTTCATAAGGCCCCTGCAAAAGTTAAAGCTATTGTGAAGGCTCACCCACCTCGAAATGTAAGCCAGCTGCGCTCGTTTCTAGGACTACTGAACTATTATGGAAAGTTCATCTCACAGTTAGCCACACTGCTAAAACCACTTCATGAGCTCCTGGGGCAGAACAAGGCCTGGAAGTGGACTGAAGCCTGTGATGTTGCATTTAACAAAGCTAAGGATGCATTGCTAAATTCTGAAGTTCTAACGCACTTTGATCCATCCTTACCCCTACAATTGGCCTGCGATGCCTCCCCTTATGGAGTGGGAGCAGTCGTGTCACACATTATGCCTTTGAGAGAAGAGAGACCTATTGCTTTTGCTTCACGCACTCTAAGCAAAGCAGAAACTAACTATGCCCAAATCGAACGTGAGGCATTAGGAATTGTTTTTGGAATTCGGAAGTTTCATCAGTACCTGTTTGGGCGAAAGTTTACTCTTCTCACAGACCATCGACCTCTGATGTCAATTTTTGGACCCTACACAGGCATTCCCTCATTAGCTGCTCGTCGTATGCAACGCTGGGCATTGTTACTTTCCGCACACACATATGAAATCAAATATCGGAAATCCACTCTGCATGGCAATGCAGATGGGCTCTCAAGGTTGCCTTTGCCAGTCAAACATCAAGATAGTGCCCAAAAGGAAATCTTCTACTTTGAACAGGTAGAGAATACACCCATCACTGCTACTCAGATAAAGAAGGCAACTCGCGTTGACCCAGTATTGTCCCAAGTTATGGACCTGGTGATGCATGGAAAATCTCGACAAACCTCTCCGGTCTCACCTGACCTTGTTACCTACATGTCCAGGAGGGCGGAGTTATAGGTCCAATCTGGTTGTTTGTTGTGGGGGAGACGTGTCATTATTCCACCACCACTGAGATCACAGATATTAGAACAGCTACATTCTGGTCACTGTGGAATAGTGCGCATGAAGGAAATTGCACAAAGCTATTTTTGGTGGCCTGGATTGGACAGTGCTATTGAAGAGAAGGCAAAAGCTTGTACGTCATGTCAGGGTGTGAGGAATGCACCCCAGTGGGCACTCCTACACCCATGGTCCTGGCCTGAAGACCCGTGGCAACGTATTCACATTGACTTCGCTGCCCCCCTTGAAGGAAGCATGTTCTTGGTCGCAGCAGATGTCCATTCTAAATGGCCAGAAGTCTCTATAATGCAGTCCACTACTGCAGAGAGTACTATCCAAAAACTACGGGGACTCTTTAGTCGTTTTGGTCTGCCAGAACAACTTGTGAATGACAACGGACCGCAGTTTGTCTCTCAGGAATTTCAAAATTTTAGGAAGGCAAATGGGATACACCACATCACGTCAGCACCATATCACCCATCCACCAACGGATTAGCTGAAAGATTTGTGCAGACAATGAAACACGCTTTGAAATCAGCAAGGGGACCACACTCCATTCAAAAGCGTCTGGATACCTTCTTACTTTCCTACAGAAACACACCTCATGCTACGACCCAGGCATCCCCGGCCTTTCTAATGATGGGACGACAGCTGCACACTTGCTTTGATCTGCTGAAACCTTCTGAACCCCAACAAACTGTGCAACATCAGCAGCAATATCAAGTCATCAGACGGGGACCCAGAGCAAAAGACCGAACCTTTAGTCCGGGACAGCCAGTTTTGGCTCGGAATTATACTTCCAGAGCTAAATGGGTCCCTGCCACGATCACCGCTCAAACAGGACCTGTTTCCTACACAGTCCAGACTGCAGAGAATCTTACCTGGCGGCGACATGTAGATCAGCTGTTGCCAGGTCATGCCAGTCCTCAGGACACATCTGCAGTTGAGTGGTCTGACTTCACCTCTTCTGGTGAGACACCGAATCACCTGTTCCTGACTGTTCTCCTCCATTACTGCCGGCGGCTGAGATACCCCTTTGCCCAGCATGAGCTGATACCACCTCCTCACCTGTTCGTGCTGCGGACCCTGAGCCCATGGTACTTTCGGGTGCAACAACACCAGAAGTTTGCCGTAATCCACCTAGAGACAGAAGGCCTCCTCATCGGCTGGATCTTTAGCTAGGGCGAACCCACGGTTATGGGGCAAAATAATCCCCAGAGTTTATCCGGGAATGGAGACAGTCTACCCTCCTTCTCTAGTCTAGTGTGTGTTTTATTTAGGGGATGTTCTTATTAGGGGGGGAGGAATATGTTGTGTATTTGGTTGTCATGGTTTTTGTTCCTATGGCAACAGAGTTAGATTATTAGGGGATAGCCCAGCCAGCTTTGGCTGGTTAGGCGAGCTCTGTGTCTGTAAATAAATGGTAGTTTTGTTAGCTGTCTGCTGTCTGGCCTCAAGTTATTTCTTCCTAAACTGGCTGCCCCCAAGGATATAACACATCCATCTTCCAAAATAATCACTGTTAGAATTAGTGATCTAGGCATTTTACCTCAGAGTGTTTTCGACAGTTTGTGTGGGCTGGGGGATGGGAGGCAGGCTAGCTGATGGGGGTAGGGTTCCTAGCCCTTTAAGAGCAGTCCAGGTGAGTGAATCAGCTGCCCAGGAGTCAGCAAAATAGTCCTGAACACATGGATCTCTAGGAATCCTGTCAATCCCATTCACCCCAACACACAGGATCAATGCCTACAGTGTGTTCCCAGCAGCAGCCTCCTTTGAAATGGCCCTTCCCACCTCTTATCTACAAGCACTCTGCACAGTCTCATGGATCACGCTTGGGGAAGATCATCGCCTTTTCCCCTTCTGTTGATCTAGCATGCTAAAGCCCCCTCTTCTCCTGCTGCTATGACTACATCACCTCCACCCACCCCCACACACATACACACACTGAGTTTCCCTCATAGGCACCTGCCTTTTCCCACCTCACATTCAACATCCTCACCCTCCATACCTCATCCAGCCGCCATTGCTGCTCTCCGCATGCCTCTTACTCCCAACATTCCCCCCAGCCTTCTCCTTGCTGCTCCCTTCGTCTCCTCCCACTCTTGATTTCACCCTCAGGCTTGGAACAGGTTCCCAGTTCCCCCTACGAGAGTTCTGAAATCTCTCTGATCCATCCCCCACTGTTAGACATCACTTGGGGCACAAACTAGGCTCCCCCATCCCCATCTATCCTGGGCCACTCTTTACATGTCCTATAATAGTAAGTTCTTCTGAGTAGTGGTCAATGGACAGATTCTTTTGGACAGCTGCTTTTGTGGGTTCCTCCAGCTGGCCAATGGCAGACGCTCTGACTTCCCTCTGAAACATGTGTGCCAGAGATTTCCACCTGCTTTTCTGGATAACTTTAGAGTAAGGAGATTATTGAATCTCAGAGTTTGTTAAAATACATTCTATTTAATATCTAGTATTTGTTGAAGGTATCAGCTTTCATGGGCATTTGGGCGGCTGTCCCTTTGAAGGATTCCAGCTTTCACATCCATATATTAAGACAGAGGTAACATTTCAGTTGAAGGTTCATCATTTGGTTTTTAAGTTGTAGATTTTTCAATGACCAAAAGTAGTTTAAAGCAGTGAATGCAGCTGGCTAATGCATGGCATTTCCTTCTGGACATACCCACTGGCTTGCACATTACTGCCCAGGCATACAGATTAACTCACTCTTTGTCTTCCAATGTAATGTTTGAGGAGGGAGTTGCTGGGAGTTTCATTAGATTCATAGATTCCAAGGCCAGAAGGAACGATTATGATAATCAACTTCTCCTTTCTTCCAATTTTATTGTTTATAGCTGCCTTCACTTTGCCTCTAAACCAGGTTGGGTTTTTTAAAACCAGTTTGGCCTTCTTCCTTATTTCTGGGACTGTGGCTCTTTAGGCACACCTAGGAAGGTGTTCTTAAATCATTTCCAATTATCATTGACATATTTCTGATTAATTCTTCCTCTCAGCTGATTTGGCTCATAATTGTTTTCAGCTTTGTTTTTCTTGAGTTTGATCTTCATTCTTGCCACACATAAATTAAGGTCACTTCCGACATCAAGCTCCTCTGTCCACTCATATGTCCTGCAGAGCTGATCTAAATGTCCTTCTAATTCATACATGGTCAATCTGATTCCTGGTGACTCCATCTGAGGAATTCCAACTTTCTTTATGTATATCTTTGTATGGGAATGGTGTTCCACTGATTATGAGCCTTGATTCCTATCTACCAGTCTTTCTTCATTCTGAGTTTGGGAACTAAGGCTGTGATTTCTCCACTCCATTGTTGTCATCGCCAACCTGAGAATTGAAGTCCCCCATCACTAAGCAGGGAATTTTATCAATCAGCATTTGCAGACAATTGTAGGAATGATCTTTGGTTTCATGATAATAGCTATTTGTTGGTGTGTAACATAGAAGTGTCATTTTCTTGTATTTGTTTGAAACCTGGCTTGGCACAATCAGCTGTTAATAGCTCCCAGTCTGGGAGTGAATATTCTACTTTGAAAGTTATAATTAATGCTGTTTCCTCCCTCTGAGAAGAAACCATTTTGCCTCTCCAAATATATTATGGCTTTGTTTTAATTTTTAAATTGCTTTTTTTTTGGCTCCTGGCCATCAACTTTCACTTATTCCAAGGTTTTTGAGATCAGATTTGTCCATTTATTTTGCTTCTGTGCAGCTTTTGTTGTTACAGCCATTGTTCTAAAGCTCCAGAAACCTACACTCATTGTTTGTTTTACCTTCAGTAAAGACTTTCTCAGAATTGTGGCTTTTACCATGATTTGTCATTTCTGCCAAGACAGATATATTACTTTGGCATGGTGTGGGCCGGAATGGCTACCTTGCGTCTGTACCTTGCCATTTTTACAAGGATCGGTTGGTTGGCCTAGCCCCAACCCGGAGGACCAGTGGGCTGCTTTTCATCTGGGACCCACCCTTTGACTTGTCTGGCTTGAGTAGCTCTACCAGGAGTTAAACTCCTGTTGGCATTATCTTCCCCCCAGTTACACCTGCCTGAAAGCCAGGATTGGCAAGATTCAGCTGTGAGCCAATACTTGCTTTTCTGACCATACAAGAGTCTGAACTCTCAACACCGAATAGAGCTAGACTGGGGCTTTATCCCACCAGGGTGGGGAGATTCTCAGCCCCATGGGACCCAGTGCTCACGTCTAGCCCTGAAAGGTCAAGAAGGGGACTCAAAGTCCTGACATTTTTAGGTGTAGAATCGCTATTTTAGGTTACTTTGGAGGTTTAATCAGTTTTTTTTCTCTCCCTCTCTGAGCTCTGAGCAGTTGGACTCTTGATAGCTGGGCACTTGGCTTCACAAGAAATAGTAGCAATAACATTTATTAGACTTTTGCCAACTTGTCTTCCGTGGGGATGGGGAGCTGGTTCATTGGTTCTGCCTTGCGTTAGAACAGCATTCTTCCCCTTGAGCTTTTATAGCTTAGCTGCTGGTTTGATGTGTGTGAAGTTTTTTGTCTCCCTGGTTTTTCTTTTGTGATAAGGGAGCCTGATTTCTGGCTCTCTGACTGGTGTTTAGTAGTTTGCTTTGCCTTTTATGGAATGTTTTTCTGTTACTGGTATTTGATCATACCACGAAATGAAAATAAACCCAACAAATTCCTCTAGCCTGGGGCTGTTAATGTTAGACCCGGCCCTTCTTCAGGAAGTGCACTTAGCCAAATGGCTTAGGAACCACCAGACACGACAGATGGGAATGGCAGGTCTTTGAATCTTTGCGAACCCTCTCTTTGCCCAATCCCACCCCCTATCCACCTGTGTCTCTTACCATGTCCCAGCTGCTCTGCCTGAGATGCCAGCCTCAGTGCCCTTTTCGTCTGCTTTCTCTCGTAGCTGGCTTTGCACTTTCATTCATCCCGCCCCTCACACAGGAAATACTGTCCCCTAAGCAGGTCTGCAAGACCGCTGTCCACTCCTCATTGAAATCCATTCTTAAGACACACAGCTACCCTGACGCCTATGAGAAATTAGCCTTCTAATAATGGGGCAGTGGGCAGAGATGCTGACTTTCCATTGTGCCAGGGGATGCTCAAGCCCTGGCTCTGCCTCAGGCCCCTCCCCCACTACACTTCTTCCCCTAAGGCCATACCCACACATTTCCCATTTTGTGTGTGTGAAACTGATTGCTCCGTCTTAAATGGAGTACTTTGCATTCGTCCTTACTGAATTTCATCCTGTTTACTTCAGACCATTTCTCCAGTTGCTCAAGATCATTTTGAATTTTAACCCCATCCTCCAAAGCACTTGCAACCCCTCCCAACTTGGTATCATCCGCAAACTTTAAAAGTGTACTCTCTCTGCCATTATCTAAAACATTGATGAAGATATTGAACAGAACCATATCCAGAACTGATTCCTGCGGGACCCCACTTTATATCCCCTTCCAGCTTGACTGCAAACTACTGATAGCTACTCTCTGGGAATAGTTTTCCAACCAGGTATGCACCCACCAGGTAGCTCCATCTAGGTTGTATTTCCCTAGTTTGTTCATGAGAGGGTCATGCAACACCATATCAAAAGCCTTACTAAAGTCAAGATATACCACACCTACTGCTTGTTACCTTGTTAAAGAAAGCTATTAGGTTGATTTGAAACAATTTATTCTTGACAAATCCGTGCTGAGTGTTACTTATCACCTTACTATCTTCATGGTGTTTGCAAACTGATTGCTTAATTATTTGCTCCATTATCTTTCTGGGTACTGAAGTTAAGCTGACTGGTCTGTAATTCCCCAGGTTTTTCTTATTCCCCTTTTACAGATTGGCACTATATTTTCCCTTTTCCGGTTCTCTGGACTCTCTCCTGACCTTCATAACTTTTTGAAGATAATTGGTAATGGCTCAGATTTCTCCTCAGTCAGCTCCTTGAATATTCTAGGATGTATTGTAGGCCCTGGTGACTTGAAGACATTTAACTTGTCCAAGTAATGTTTAACTTGTTCTTTCCCTATTTAGCCTCTGATCCTACCTCATTTTAATCAGTATTACGTTGGATGTCCAATTGCTACTAAACTTTTTGGTGAAAACTGAAACAAAAAACTAATTTAGCACTTCTGCCATTTCCACATTTTCTATTATTGTTTTTTCCCCCTCATTGATTAACAGGTCTACCCTGTCCTTGGTCCTCCTCTTGCTTCTAATGTATTTGTAGAATGTTTTCTTGTTACCCTTTATATCTCTAGCTAGTTTAATCTCATTTTATGCCTTGGCCTTTCTAATTTTGTGTCTGCATCCTTATGTTATTTGTTTATATTGATCCTTTGTAATTTGACCTAGTTTTCACTTTTGTAGGACTCTTTCTGAGTTTCAGATCATTGACGATCTCCTGGTTAACCCAGGGTGGTCTCTTGCCATACTTCCTGTCTTTGCAACACAGTGAGATAATTTGCTTTTGTGCCCTTAATAACAGCTCTTTGAAAAACTGCCAGCTCTCTTGAACTTAGGGCTTTTCTGCACTGGCAATTTACAGCACTGCAACTTTCTCGCTCAGGGGTGTGAAAAAACACCCCCCTATGCACAGCAAGTTTCAGCACTGTAAAGTGGCAGTGTAAGCAGTGCACTAGTGCTGGGAGGTGGGGTTTTTTTAGAGTGATGGGAGAGCTGTCTCCCAGCACTCTGCTGTGACTACACAAGCCACGTTAAAGCAGTGATGCAGCAGCGCTTTAGTGTGGCCAGTGTAGACTAGCCCTAAGACTTGCTTCCCAGGGGATTTTACCTAACAATTCCCTGAGTTTGCTAAAGTTTGCCTTCTTGAAATTCATTATCTTTATTGTGCTGTGTTCCCTCTTACCATTCCTTAGAATCATTAACTTTATCATTTGATGATCACTTTCACCCAAGCTGCCTTCTACTTCCAAATTCTCAACCAATTCCTCCCTATTTATCAAAATCAAATCTAGAACAGCCTCTCCCCTAGTAGCTTTCTCCACCTTCTGAAATAAAAATTTGTCTCCAATACATTCCAAGAACTTGGATAATCTGTGCCCTGCTGTGTTATTTTCCCAACAGATATCTGGTAGCTGAAGTCCCCCATCACCACCAAGTCCTGTGCTTTGGACGATTTTGTTAGTTGTTTATAAAAAGCCTCTTCCACCTCTTCTTCCTGGTTGGGTGGTCTGGAGTAGATCCTACCATGACATCACCTTTGTTTTTTACCCCTTATATTCTTACTCAGAGACTTTCAATAAGTCTATCTCCTATTTGCTTCTCAACTTCAGTCCAAGTGTATACATTTTTGATATATAAGGCAACACTTCCTCCCTTTTTTCCCTGCCTGTCCTTCCTGAGCAAGCTGTACCCTTCTATTAAAACTTTCTCGAGTGCAATTTTGTGCCTTCATAAAATTGAGTCAAAATGTTTGTGTTCACAATGAACTGTTGGTACAAATGTTAGAAGTTAGACTTTGAGCTACTGCTAGCTGTGCTCCCAATTTCTTATGTGCACAGAAACAATTTTAAAGCACTCCCCACTAGTAATTAGACTGGTGTGACTGTAGGCAGAGTTTGGCTCAGAGTTTCTGTTTCTGACATGTACCCAGAGCAGTGTTAACATGGGAACATGGTTTTGCATAGCAGCGGCTGAAGGAGATCTGGCTGCTTCATCCTGTAGAGTAAAAAGTAAAATAAAGCAATAAAATTAGTAAAATAGCATTTTAAACTAGTGTTATTTGGGGCAGGTAGATTCCCTCTGCTAACAGTAAGCTTGGCAGAATTCAATATTTTTTAAATAGTTTCAATGGATAATATTTATGTTCATTTTTAAGCTTTTAAATTCATTTTTGATTGATATAAATGGTCAGTTGCAGGAAGTTATGAGGGATTAAACAATAATTCGGTTATTCCAGTAAATATCGAGATTCAAAAAGTTAACACTCTATAGCCAATAAAACACAAATTGTCAATATCACATGTCAAAATATACAAAGGAAATATCATTAAATCAAATCTAAGAAGTTCTCAAAAAGCATTTTTGTTACTTGTCTATCTGTGCATTTCAAGTTTTATGGATGGAAATATTTTTACATGGTTTTCTTTGTGTATGGTGAAATCAACGTTTACTGACAATTACCAATAAACATCTAATCCTTCCAAGACTACTTAATACGGGATACTTTGAATCACTGCCGAAGAGCTAGCAGAGAGATTCCGAGTGCTTCATGTTGGTGTGACATTCCACTTGGAGAGGCAGCACTAGGGTGGAGGCACATGTTGTGTCAAGGTCATTTCCTGCAGTAAGAAGGTATGCAAATATTTAGTGTCACTCGTAATAAGGGTGATGAATTCTCTTCTAGCAAACACAATCTTGACTTTATTGCTGGAAGGTACCTAAACAATTTATGTTGCTGATGGGGGCAGTAAATTCCACCTAGCCTGAGAGGTACTCCTTTCATAGACTAGAGACTGCAGTTCTTCTCTAAGGGCTTGATCCATCGCCCATTGAATCCAAGGGAGGACTTTCCCCTAATTTAAATGGGAATTGGATCATGTCCAAAGAGATCAAGTCATCATAAGAAAAGGGGGGGAGGCAGAGACTGAGTTTCACAAGTGCTGTGAATCCACAATCCAAAATGGAGTCAACAGGAAAGCTGCGGGTACCCAGGCCCTCTCAAAACCAGGCCCTTAAAGTCCATTCTCCCACATGGAGAAGGACTAGCCCCTGACCTGACTGTTGTGGCTGGATCAAAGGGGTTTTGTAGGATAATTTCCAAGGTTTTACCCTTTAGGCCACTTATTTGCCCAAGCATCTGCAACAGGAACCAGCAGCTATGGCTTCCTGTGCTTCCCTTGTAAACTGGACAAGGAACAACAAAATCAGCGGTGTCTAGTGATACGCTGGAAAGTGATCATAGCTGCCATCTAATGGATCTTTGATCATTGGACAATCACAGACCTGGTTAGAGCTATTGGATGTTCTTCGAAGCACTCTTCCTGCAGACTAAAGAAAGGAGATATAAAGCCCCTTTTAAAGAGTGATAGCTGAAAATGACAGAAGCCACTGCACAGAACACTGGGCCACATGGCAAGGCCTGAGCAAGAACTAATCCCTGAGAATAAATGAGGTTTCCTGGGGACTGGTTGCAAATGCAGGGGCTAAAGAATTACTGGGCAAGTTGTCTGTGTGTGAGACAGGGCCGCTCAGAGGATTCAGGGGGCCTGGGGTCTTTGGTGGTGGGGGGCCCCCTGCTGCTGAATTGCTGCTGAAGACCCGGAGCGGAAGAAGCTCAATCTCGTGAGAGTTTTCCGGCCCCCCCGGAGTGAGTGAAGGACCCCACTCCACGGGCCCTGAAAAACTCTCATGGGGGTCCCTGCAGGGCCCAGGGCAAATTGTCCCACTTCCCCCCTCCCCCTCTGGGCGGCCCTGGTGTGAGAGGAGAAAGTCAGCACAAAGGGAGAGAAGCAGCTGTTGTGGCCCTGAGAATGAGTAATGACAGAACTCTGGGGGGCACTGGAAACAGTGAGCAAGGAAACTGTGTGCTGTTGTTTGTTTCTCCTGTGTCCTAGGAAACAGGACTTTGTACAACCTTTATAAACAGAAGGTTACACCAAAAAAATACATGATTCTTGTTTATTCCCCCGCTTCATGGAAGCTATCCCACAAGGCCCCAAAGACTGGCAAACTGCTCAGCCCAAAGTGGAAACTATCTATTGATGACAAGGCACTGTCAGGTTGGTATCTAAGCAATGAGTACAATCCTTTGGAATGATGAGTACTTTTTAATTGAGTAGGTGGGGGCTGGGTACCATAGTGGTAGATGCAAATGCATGAGATAGAGAGATGGATACATATGCTGATGGATACAAGCAGCAGTGAGGAAACTTTCTCTCATTCATCTCAGGTTGGCTTCATCTCTCTTATGTTTCTTCTCTCCCTTGAGCCTTGTCTCTGCATTGTTTCTGTGATGTACATACCAAGAACCTTTCCTACACTGAGCTATGCTAAGGAGGAGCATTGAGCCCAATCATTGCCCGCATTTTGCGGGGCACTCCTTTTGTGGTAGGTGTAGTCAACAGCATCTCCAGTTAGCTGAGGTGTTGGAGTTTGAGCAAATGGCCAAGATTCGAGCTTGTGATTCACCCCACACTAGCCTAGAAGGGGATACTGAGGCTGAGAAGGGGCCAATTAACCCGATAGGTCCCAGCTGAGAAGAATTAGGTTGCCTCAGTAACCCCTAAATGAAGATGGAGCAGGTGGGGCTAGGACAAAGCCAGGCAGCTGGCAGCAGAAGGGGGCTGTAGTGAGGGATACTGGAGAGGAAAGGAAGGAAACCTAGGGGAGAGGGTGTAGGAAAAAGCTCAGGGAAATGGCCTGTATGTACTCTGCCCATCACTCCCACAGCACTAGCCAAATGACTCTCGTCTTTACCCCTGCAGATGCTCCAGGCAAAAGTAACTTATGAAGCAAATTATATTGTGAACTCTGCTGTCTGAGAAGAACATGCTGCACCTAGCCCTAGACTCACCTCTCCCCTGCCATGCATTCCCCAGGCCCAGGTGTAGCTGACCTTCAGCATGCACAGGAGGGAGAGAGGAGGGGCAACCCTGCTGCATAGCCACCTTTCCCCTCCGCACAACCTCTCCATCCCATTATTGTTCAGTGGAAGGCAGCACATGCCCTCAGATTCTTTTAAAAACTGAGGGATTGACTGGAAGTCAAATTCAAGTCCTATAAATAAAGAAGTAAATAAGAGCTGCTGCTGGGAGTGGTCTCCAATTCAACAGAAAACATGGAATTGCTTTGGTATTACTCACAAGCCTGTGACGCAGTAACATCAAGTAAATCTCTCTTAAGGAAGTTTAAATTTTTTTATGCTAGTCCTTTATTGTTCCAAAGAAGAATATCTTACAGGCCTATCAGATTGTGATATTAAGTCATCCAAAGTGTGAAGCCTTTAAAAATGTACAGTCACAAATAAGGAAGTTATGGCAACAGGAATGAGCAGCATCAGCGACTGCCATGTCAGCACCACCCCCACTCTGCAAGAGGTACCTTCAGTAGTCAAATACTGCTGCTGAAATGTCCACCAGGTTTTCACAGATGCCTGGTTCATTAAACAGGACTGACTGTGTGAGCTGGGGAAGTTCTTCCACTAGATCAGGATCCATGTTGATGATTCTGGCTGCTGGGAGTGTGCAGACCCTAAAATGCCTCATATAGATGTGTTAATGCTGATAAAACTACACAGGATCTTTTCAGGGGACAAGGCAATATGCCACGTTTATTATGAGAACACAATTTGATTTATAACCAATAGCTAATACCTACACACACATACATCAAATGTTCTGCAGCTGCTGGATAGTTACCAGTCCTGAACATAGCTTGAGTCCATAGCTTGGATTCGCAGCTTGGGTTCATAGCTTGTGGCGGCAAACTGGCCAGGAAAGCCAGGTACAAGGAAGAGCTGGGTCTCTGTCGGGCACGCACCGATGCCCTTCAATATTGTCAGCAGAAAGTTACCCAAAGTCTTCCATCTCACCCAACCTTTCTGAAGGCTTTAGCTTGAACAAAAATCTATGGGTCATGCTGTGTCACGCTGCCTCTGGGTACTGTGTGATTGATCACCCGTCAATTGCAGACATGACTTTCAACCTCAGACCTGACTTTGATCTTGTTTCAATTGCACCTTTGTTCTTTTCTTTTGTGGCGGACTCTTCTCACTTTGTCAGGGCTGTTGTCTACATCTTCAGCCACTGGTGTTTGCACTTAACTTTATCAGGACAGGCTGAGGCTGAGATTGATTTCATTATCCATGCATACCTCATTCACACATCTGAACTAAGTTAATAAGGTTACAGAAGGTTTTGCAAAATGGAGTAAGCATTTCAAAATGGAGTTTTAGTTACAATTTGGGGTCTTATTAAAACAAGTGTAATGAACAATTTACAATGTTAGGAGGCAAACAGCAGCAGATTCCATAATTGTCAGCAATGCAGATTCCATAATCTCCCTTGGTAACCTGTTCCAGAGCCTAACTATTCTTATAGTTAGAAAGTTTTCCCTAATATCTATGTAACCCTTCTGCCCGTCTGAGTTGGCAGCAACAAGGAATGGGTTCAGTATCTAGGGGTTCCATTTCAATAATGCAATGCAAAACCGGCTCAAGTCCCCACCCAGTGACCTGGGATAATTACATACCACCCCTTGAGCACCTATAAGAGGCAATACTTCCCCTCTTGCAAGCATGGAGTCTGAGTGTAGCAAAATCCTTTTAAAAAAGGAGGGAAACAATGCGGCATTATATTGGGGAAACACCACAAACAGGATTCATAACACAAACCATGAGCAAAAGACTGACACCCAAGTAAGTTTGTCAGTATCCTCTTCCCCTCAGGGTCCAACACCCCAAAAGTCTCTTGAGTCCAGCAACCCAAAAGTCACCCAAAAGTCCAACAGCCCAAAAGCCTCCATCCCTGGTCAGTGCAGCCCCAGAGTTCAAAAGTTTATCTGCAAGTTTTTACCCCCCAAGCCTGGGTGGAAATGGGGGGGGGAAAAGGGGCACATGGGGTGTTAAGGGGCACCTTACATCGTCCGAGGCCAACAGCCCCGCCTCTCCATGGGGTTCTGCTGCAGCCTTCACCACGAGCCGCTCCACTCCACAAGCTGTCCCATGAGCTGGTCCAGGTTCCCACGAACTGCTCCGCTCTGCCTCACTTCACTCCACTCGCCATCCCGTGGACCGTTCCAACAGTCCCGCAAACTGCTCATCTCCGCTTTGCTTCATTTCACTCGCCATCTCATGGGCTGCTTCAACTGTCCCACAAACTGCTGCACTCTGCCAGCCGCTTAGCAATATATCTTCAGGCTCCCCCACTAGTTAACACATCACTCAGTGATCTCAGCTCATAGCAATTTTAGCTCTTTAGTGATTTCAGCTTATAGTACAGGAGCCCCAGTGCTGGTACACCACTGTCCCAAAATGAATTCAGCACAGCAGCCTGTAACTAGACTCTTAATGGAATCAAAATTAGCTCTACTATTCAACAGTGGAGGGAGGAGGAGATGGTGCAATGGGTGTTTCATACCCTCAAGGGAGCAGCTGTCATCAGGCACAAATACCTATCCCCAGACTCTCTCCATTCAGTGAGCATTGGAACCCATGTCCCTTGTCTAGAGAGTGCTACTTAGTTGATGGTGAGTCTCTCTGTCATAAAACAGTTCGATTGGCCTTGATTCACATAATCAGGGTAACAACACTTTATTCTTCCTGCCCCAATAACAGAGAAACTGGGGATCCCACAGCAGCCAAAGTGACCATCTGTGTGGCTGTGGGCTCATGCTAGGCAGGGTGGATGTGCCTATGCAAACAAGACCAGCCCCTGAAGTTCTTTTCCACAACTCACCACAATTCACCACCAGATGCCAGGGCAGAGCTCATCCTGACTCAGCTTACATCTAATTAAATCTCCCTTGGTGTCAATTAAGCCAATTATGTTTGTCCTACCTTTGATGGAGATGGAGAACAACTGATCACTGTCTGCTTTATAGCAGCCCTTAGCATATTTGAAGACCATTATCAGGACTTCCCTCAGTCTTCTTTTCTCAAGGCTAAACATGTCTATAACCTCCAAGGAGATTATCAAGATTCCTGGGGCTCTGTCTGCTGACAGCTCAGGGGTGAGGCACACCGTCCCTAGTAGGAATGGGGAGCCAAGGCAAGCTCAGAGTCTGCCTGGCAACCAATAGGGAGTGAAATGCCCCTCCCAGGGAGTTCAGGAAAGGGGAGAAGCCATTTTGGAGTCAGTCTGGAGCTGCCCTGGGCAAGGGCAGGGCTGGCTGTGTGGGGAGCTGATGAGTACTAGGCCTGCATGCAGGGTTCCCCCTGAGAACTGGCCTCTACGGACCTGAAAGCAAGATCCCTCAGCTGGGGTTTTCCTTCTCCACTGATGATTCCTAGTTTGTAGAGTTTTGCTGAGAAACTTCCCCAGCCAGGCTTGAGTTAGCCCCCCAGCTCCCTAGGTGAGACCAGTCACCACATGGTGAGCTCTGCTCTGTCTGCTAGTCCAGGGCTGCCGCCTGCTGTGTGTGTGTCTGGACACCGGGCTAGGAGACTACAGTTTGGATCTTAGTACAGTTGTGTTACCTGCACCTTGAGCCCTGCACCCCTTTGTGGTGAGGGGAAATCCTGGGACCGAAGCAGCCTGATTCCTGCTTGAAGAAGATCCCAGCCAGCAGGGATCAGCCCCTCTGCAGTGACTGAGGAGTCCAGAGTCATCTCTGAACCTGAGGATCATTCATGGAGTTTGTGAGTGCACCATCTTTTAGTTAGTCAGGGAATTTGTTTTGGGGACCCCCTACTCCCTGAACTGTGTCCTCAAGCCAGGGAGTAAGGGTTTGGGGATTTTACAACCTGCTGCATATTAAACCTATGGAGGAATTTACCACCTTCTCCCACTTGTGAGTCCATTGGGCTGTAACCCAGTCAGCCACACTGGTAAACCACTGCAAAGAAGAATTTTGTGGTGATAGGTCATCAAGGGCTGCAACAAAGTATGCCTACCAACGGGACACTAATCTTACATTCACTTCATCAAGTCATGTGACTGGGGAAAGTCACAGGTATTAGCAGTGTGGGCATTGGTGACCCTAACAACAGTGTTTTACCCTGTGATGTTATATTTGTCTCCTGTTTAATATAGTTATTGTGTTGAATATATTGCATGTGTTTGTATTATTTCTTGGAAGTCTCCAACTATCTGGCAAATAAGTGGGGATTACCATGTGGTTAGAATTTTCCTCCCAAGCTGCCCTGGTGACCATGCCAGGAAGGAGCGAGGGGGGTGGAGGCACCGCCAAATAAACTCATAGGAAAAAATAAAGAAGATACACACTGCTGACTGGGTGGCAGGATCCAGAAGAACCCAAATCTGTCCATCAAAACCTGTAAGCAGATTGGTATTAAAGAAGGTAACCAGGTGGAGAGGGGGCGCTATATTGGAGGCACTGCTGGGATCCCGCCTTTTAAACTTAGTCCATTTTTTTAACCTTTCCTCATAGATCAGGTTTTTAAACCTTTTATCATTTTTGTTGCTCTCCTCTGGACTCTCTCCAATTTGTTCACATCACCCCAGAATGATCTTAGCCTTTTTCGCAACTGCATCACATTGTTGGCTCACAGTCTATTTGTGATGCACTATCACCCCTAGATCCTGTTCAGAAGCACTATCTCCTAGCCAGTTATTCCCCACTGTGAATTTGTGCATTTGTTTTTTCCTTCTTAAGTCAGGTACTTTGCACTTGTCTTTATTGGAATACAGGGTCTTTGGCCCATTCAGGAATTCAGAGCTGAATGGAACCTGGGATGGGGGAATTTCTCCCAAAGGCCCTTTACCTGTGACCCCCGCAGGCTGTTCCTCAACTTGCTGAGCAAGTTATCGATGGTTTCTTGGAAGGGCTGCTTTGTCTCTTCCCTTGATGAAAGAAACTTTCCAACACTGCTTTGCAATCATCACTGTGAAGAGGCCAGCACATATGGCCCCAACACCTTCAAGCCAACTTAAGCAGTTGCCTCTCCTGAAGACTGGAAAAGGGACTACATCATCAGTTTTTTCAAAAAAGGAGAGTGATCAGCTTGCTTAAATGATAGGGGAATAATGCTACTGTCTGTCCCAGGGAAGGTGTTTGTAATCATCACTGAAGTTGGTCCAATATAAGATATTACCTCACCCACCTTCTCTCTCTAGTATTGGGGCAATAACATTTTCTGATTGCTGAGAGGCAGAGCTCGCCCCCTCCACCCTGTCCATAGCATCTCTCCCTTTGTTTCCCAACGATTATGTAAAACACAACGTGCAGCAGTAACAGCAAGAATATTTAGCTCACTGAGATCCAGCCTAGTTGTTACAGATCTGCAATCTACCAAATGCACATTTAACAGCCACCTTGTGCCTGCTCAGACAATAGTTACATATTGCCTTGCTGCTGTCCAGGTGCCCGATGCGGGCTTCATTAGACCGGGAAGAAATGGATAGGCCTGGTCCCCAAGAATCACAATTTGCATTGCAACCCTGTCAACGTGGATGTGCTGGTTTGGTGAAAATACTCCTGCATGCATCTTTTGAAAAAGTTCTGGGTTCCTAAAAATGCAAACCTCACACATGATGCCAGACTAGCCAACATTAATACCAGTGGAATGTCCCCAGTGAGCCACCAATACTTGCATAACTATGGAGAAGCATCCTTTTCTGTTATTTACTTAGGCCATGTCCACACTACAGACTAAAATAGAAATTAATAAAATCGGTTTTATAAAACAGGTTTTATAAAATCGATTTTACGCGTCCACACTAGGGCACATTATGTCGGTGGTGTGCGTCCATAGTCCCAGGCGTCCATCGATTTCCGGAGCATTGCACTGTGGGTACCTATCCCATAGTTCCTGCAGTGTTCCCTGACCCTTGGAATTATGGGTTACTACCCCAGTGCCTGATGGGGCAAAAATCACTGTCGTGGGTGGTTCTGGATACAGCCTCCCCCCTCCCCCCCTCCCTTCCTGAAAGCAGCATACAGCCATTTCGCGCGTTTTTTACTGGGTGAAGTGAGCAAACGCCATAGCACAGCAAGCATGGACCCTGCTCTGATCAGTACCGCGATCGTGGACGTTGTAAACAGTTCACGCATTCTCATGCTGTCTATGCTGAACCATGAACTGCAAACGCAAGAGAGGAGGCGGCAGCTACGGCAGCGCGGCGACGAGAGTGATGAGGACCTGGAGACTGATTTCTCCGAAACCGCGGGCCCCTGCGCTTTGGAGCTCCTGATGGTAATGGGGGAGGTTCTACCCATTGCTCGCCAATTTTGGGCCCGAGGAAACAAGCAGACTGGTGGGACTGCATAGTTTTGCAGGTCTGGGACGATTCGCAGTGGCTGCGGAACTTTCGCATGCGTAAGAGCACTTTCTTTGAACTTTGTGACTTGCTTTCCCCTGTCCTGAAACGCCATAATACCAGGATGAGAGCAGCCCTCACAGTGGAGAAGCGAGTGGCAATAGCCCTCTGGAAGCTTGCAACGCCAGACAGCTACCGGTCAGTCGGGAATCAATTTGGAGTGGGAAAATCTACTGTGGGGGCTGCTGTGTTGCAAGCAGCCAAAGCAATCATTAAGCTGCTGCTACGAAAGGTTGTGACTCTGGGAAACATGCACGTCATAGTGGATGGCTTTGCTGCAATGGGATTCCCTAACTGTGGGGGGGCCATAGATGGAACCCTTATCCCTATCTTGGCACCGGAGCACCAGGGCACCCAGTACATAAACTGCAAGGGGTACTTTTCAATGGTGCTGCAAGCACTGGTGGATCACAAGGGACGTTTCACCAACATCCACGTGGGATGGCCAGGAAGGGTTCATAACGCTCGTGTCTTCAGAAGCACTACTCTGTTTAAACGGCTGCAGCAAGGGACTTACTTCCCAGACCAGAAAATTACAGTTGGGGATGTTGAAATGCCTATAGTTATCCTAGGGGACCCAGCCTACCCCTTGATGCCATGGCTCATGAAGCCATACACAGGCAGCCTGGACAGTGGTCAGGAGCTGTTTAACTACAGGCTGAGCAAGTGCAGAATGGTGAGAATGTGCATTTGGCCGTCTAAAAGGTCGCTGGAGAACTTTACTTACTCGCTCAGACCTCAGCCAAACCAATGTCCCCTTTGTTATTGCTGCTTGCTGTGTGCTCCACAATCTCTGTGAGAGTAAGGGGGAGACCTTTATGGCGGGGTGGGAGGCTGAGGCAAATCACCTGGCCGCTGATTACGCGCAGCCAGACACCAGGGCGATTAGAAGATCACACCAGGAAGTGGTGTGCATCAGAGAAGCCTTGAAAACGAGTTTCATCATGGGCCAGGGTACGGTGTGACTGCTGTGTTTCTTACCCCTTCATGAACCTCCCCCCCCGTATTGACTCCTGCTGCAAGCAACCTACCCTCCACCCTTCCATAACAGCTTGCTTATGGAAATAAAGTCATTCCCTGTAACCAACCCAACCTCCCACTTGCTTTGAATAGCATGTAATTATAAGAAGAGTAAGAGAAATAACAAGGTATCCCGGGAGTGATTTGGGAGGAGTATAGGAGGGAAGAAAAAGGCCATTAAGGACATTTCAATGTAATGACAGCCTTTTGGTTGGACTGTCCACGGGGGTGGAGTGGGCAGGTGCAGAAAGCCTTCCCCCACACGTTCTTACACGTCTGGGTGTGGAAGATATGGAACATGGTGAGTACTGAGGGAGGTTAAACATGGGCTGGAGTGGCACTCTGTGACCCCGCAGCTCTTCCACCAGACTTCGGAGGATGTCAGTTTGATCGCACAGCAGCTCCAGCGTTGCGTCCCGCCACCGCTGATCTTCCTGCCTACACCTCTGATCTTCCTGCTGCCACATCTCATCTCGAGCGTCCCTCCTGTCCTCACGTTGGTCCCTCCTGTCCTCATGTTCACTGGCATCTTTCCTGTACTTTGCTACCACGTCTTTCCACTCCCCCAGATGAGCTCTTTCACTGCGGGTTACTGCCATGATTTCTGTGAACATCTCATCCCGTGTCCTCTTCTTCCTCATCCTCCTTATCTGAGCTATCCTTCGGACTGGAGTAGGGAGGCTTGAAAAATGTGCAGCTGCATGAGTGGGGGAAAAGAGTGATAGAAGGATCATAAGAGATACATTTCACAGAACAATGGTTATACTCTTTCACAGTGAACTACACTATTCACCGTACGTAGCACATGTCACTTCACTACAAGGTCGCCTTTGGATTCTTTTAGTATTTAGTGCTTGCGGCTGTGGTGTAACAGATCAACACAGACGCAGGTCCGGGGATTACAAATCAGCATGCAGGCGGACATGGTAAGGCATACATCTAATGGCAGTTAACCGTACAACCTCCACCTTTCCCCCCACCCCTGGCTATTAGCAGGTAAAATTCATGCTGGGCAGCCAAACTGCTAAAAAGCACATCTTTTGCTTTTTTTCTTATGCCATCAGAAAGGTTAAGCACTAGAGGAAATTGTGAATTGTTTTCCCCCCCACTCTGCATGTCTGCTGTAATGGCAGGTCACTGAAACCTTACCCCCTCCCCCTTTCCCCCCTCCCTTGGCAATTAGCAGCGAAAATTCCTGCTGCCCAAATGCTAAAAAGGTCAGCGCCATTAGAGACACCTCCCCGTAGGAATGGGCAGCTTTTTCCCTTCCCCCCGCATGGCTAACTGCAAGGGAAGGATTTCTTTTAAGCTGCAGGAAAGCATCACCGTAGGAATGGTCATCTCTGTCCCCTTAATAAAATACATTAATTTTTACCAGGTGACCATGAACGATGTCACTCTCCTGAGGATTACAGACAGAGAAAAAGAAATTATGCTTCTTGAATGCCAGCAATCCCCGGGATCATACGCAGCTAGGCTTTGTCATGCAATGATACCCAATTACGTGCTCCAGGCATGGCGTGGTAAAGTTTCGTACCATGGTGGACGGAATAAGGCTGCCCTGCCCAGAAACCTTCTGAAAAGGCTTTTGGGGTACCTACAGGAGTGCTTCATAGAGATGTCCCTGGAGGATTTCCGCTCCATCCCCAGACATGTTAACAGACTTTTCCAGTAACTTTAATGCCAGCTAATGCATGCAAGCCCTCATGGCAAATCAATCATTAAAAAACGCTTGCTTTTAAACTATGTTTTATATTTACAAAAGTACACTCACCAGAGGTCGCTTCCATGGCTTCATTGTCTGAGCTAGTGGCTTGGGAGGGCTGGGACGGTAATTCTGTCTGGGTGAGAAAAAGCTCCTGGCTGTTGGGGAGAATGGAGTGCTGTGTGCTCTCTGCAAGCTCGTCCTCCTCTTCCTCCTCCTCATCTTCCCCCTCCGCAGAATCCTCAGCAATGGCTGAGATTATTACCCCCACCTCGGAATCCACAGACAAGGGGGGGCTTGTCGTGGCGCAGCCCCCTAAAATTGCATGCAGCTCCGCGTAGAAGCGGCATGTTTTTGGCCCAGATCCGGATCTGCCATTTGCTGCTTTGGTTTTCTGGTACGCTTGTCTGAGCTCCTTCACTTTAACTCTGCACTGCACCGAGTCCCTGGTATGGCATCTCTGCCTCATGGCATTAGAAATTTTTTCAAAAGTTTTTTCATTTTGTCTACTGGAACGCAGTTCTGATAGCACAGAATCTTCTCCCCATACTGTGATCAGATCCAATAACTCTTGTGTGTTCCACGCTGGAGCTCTTTTCCTATTCTCAGGAGACTGCATTGTTACCTGTGCTCCTGAGAGCTCCACGCTGGCCAAACAGGAAATGCAATTCAAAAGTTCCCGGGGCTTTTCCTGTATACCTGGCCAGTGCAGTAGAGTTCCTTTACCTGTCCAGAGCGGCCACTGGTGCACTGTGGGATACCTCCCGGAGGCCATTAACTTCGATTTCCATCCACACTAACCCTAAATCGATTTAGTAATATCGATTTTAGGGTTACTCCTTTCGTTCAGCTGGAGTACAGAAATTGATTTTAAGACCCCTTAAAATCGATTTTAAGTGCCTTGTAGTGTGGACGGGTACAGCGTTAAATTGATTTAACGCTGTTTAAATCGATTTAATGCTGTAGTGTGGACTAGGCCCTAGAAGCAAGATGGGAATGGGACAGACTCAGAATATGCATCTCCCCTATCGCCCGAGCACAGCTCAGCGTTCCACTGTAGTCAGCACCTCCAAGAATGCCACAAGCAATCTTGTGTCATAGCTACCACGTGTGATGAGATCAATGTCACACTCCTCTTGTCTTTGTAGTTTAAGGACATGACGTGTTGGTCAGAGCAAGCAGCAGTATCATCACCAGTTTGGGATCCATTCCTGCAGATCGAAGAGGCAGTGTGCCTCTTCCACAAACCATTGAAAGATGGCACCAAATGCAGACAGAAGCACAGGGATTTCTGAGATGTGAAGCAATGCATCATGGGGCATTGGGACAGGACCCAGGATGCCCCACGATCCCTTCCACCTTCCCACAGCTCTTAGCAGCAGAAGAGGAAGAGGTGCTCTGTGGGATAGCTTCCCAGAGTGCACCGCTCCAAATAGTGCTGCAAGTGCCACAAGTGTAAACATGCTGTTGCGCAGGCAGCTGTCAGTGTGAACACACAACAGCAGTTTTTCTTCTGCACTCTCTGAGCGGCTCTGTAACTTTGCCAGCGTAGACGTGCCCTAATACTGGGGCAAGAACGTTTTCTGATTGCTGAGAGGCAGAGCTCACTCTCTCCCTCCTTTATAACTGGAATTGTCTCCTTACATTTTTATGAATTAGTACATTCTGGTAACGATGCTGCACTTAAGGTGAAAGACCCATGTCAGTGTGAACACCATTTTTCTTGTAAATTAGTTTCACAGACGCTCCTTTGGAGCTGAAATTTCTCATGTTTGGGGAAAACTTTGGGTTACTTTGAAAATATTAACTTTTTTTTTATGTGGGAAAGGAACATTTTGAATTTTTGAACTATTCAGTCTATTTGCACTGGGCTAACTTCAAACTTTTCTCAGAAACACAGGAATTGTGTGTCAGACTGGGTCAGACCCATGGTCCATCTAGTCCAGTATTCTCCATCTGACATTGGCCAGAGGAAGATGTAAGAACTCTCTAGTAGGAAGTGATGGAATAACCTTCCCCCAAGGAAAGTTTCTTCCTGCTCCCATTAATTAGTGATTGTCTTATGTCCAGAAACAGAAAGATTCCTTTTAAGAGTGCCTTTTAAAACTCTTGCTTTGTTTGTTTTGTGTTTTGCTTGTTAGTTTAATACGTTAGGAATATTTACTCAGCCATATTTGAAAACGTCTGGTTACCCCTTGAGCATAACACTGAAAACTGCCAAGTTCCCACTAAATCAGCACCTTTTGCCAGGCTGGTAAACAATCCAGACTTCTACTGAAAAGGCCAAATTTTGCACCTGATACACTACTGGGGCTCAGAGAAGCCTTTAGCACAAAATACTTAAGATATCGGTATACAAAGATCTACACATACCAGATAGCAACTGATGGGCTGAATCCTGTAAATTCTTACTCGGGGAGCAAGCCTGAAATTCAAATGCTTAGAAGGAAAGTCCTGTGAATAAAACAGTGTGTGCCCATGTAATTAAAGACCGTACCACAATGCACACACACAAGGGGGCTGAAGTAAGAGTGCAGGTACAACTTTAACTCTGGCATTCACTAACTTGTGAGTGCCTGACCTTGCAATTTTAGTAACATTCTTTTAATGTCATTTTGAATATGTATTTTCCTATGTATTATTTAAAAGAAAAATCAATTCTGATACACTCACCTGTAACACTTTCCCTTCCCAGGAGTAGCAGGCTGAACTCTGAACCTAGAGCACTGCACTACAAACCTCTAGAGTTAAAGGATTTAGCATAACAGCTTTTATCACTAGACTGCTATCCTCTGTACAGCAGTCACATTGACACTGGGCTGCAACGCTACACAGGTATAGCCCTGTTTTACAGACAATATAGCCATGTACTTAGATTTGGCAGAAGTTTTCTCAGAGACAGTAGGGCTGGGTGGCTGACAGCTTGGGCTGCCATATTAGAAGCTGAGGCTCTGTGTCCAGCTTGTGTAATTCCTCTATGGGGTATAAACACTTGCTCAATTGCTCAATGATAAGGGTGATATTAAGACCAATTAGTAGGAGTGAAACTTGAATGTGTGATCTTCTTAGATGAGAGATCTATTTTGTCTCTGTGTTGCATACTAACAAGAGGTGCATGCACAAGGCTAATAAACATTTGCTCAGACAGCAAGCAAACTGTAGTGAGCACAATGCAAATGAGAAATGGTGTGGTTCATAACTCAGACAAATCTACAGGAATTTACATGGGACCTGTAAACCACACCTCTCTGATCTAAGTACTAGCCCCCCCTAGCAAATGACATAGTCCTGCTTTAAATCATGGAGGTGCTAGAGATCTTCAAATAAAGGCCCGAAGTATTTTTACAAAGAAAAGTGTTAGGCAACCTAAATGTAGAGGCTACTGCTGCTCCCCCACAGCCCTCCCTCAGGGACCCTCAGCTCCCTTCCACCCACCCAGTGCTACCCACGGCCCCCCGCCCCCAGGGACCCTCAGCTCCCCCCAACTCACCCAGTACTAGCTATATGCTTTTCCTCCCTCAGGACCCCTCACCCTCCTGCTCCCCTGGCAGCGAGCGGGATAGTGAGCGTTCCATGGGGTGAATACTTGCTTTCTTGCTAAACTAAATCTTTTAACCTCAATTCCTCTCAGTGCAGAACCCTGACATTACCCCCTGCACACAGCTCTCAACTGATGTTGAGAATGAATGGAGCTGCTTACAAGGTTGAAAAGTCACTTAGCATACAACTACGTATTGTGTAAGCAGGTTGAGAATAGGCCCCTAAATTGCTAGCTATTGTTGCTGTTGTTGAGCAGGAACTGAGTGTTGCTTAAATCCAAGAAATTATTCTACTTCAGTCTTCCTACTCTGGTCACATGTCTCTTGACAACTATAAAGCACGATTTGTGCAAAGTTTGAGGAAGGTTTAATAAAACCTGCAAGAATATAATAGATTGGTCAGTCTTGTTTTCTCCACTAAGTGTAGTTTAGATTACAGTGGTTCTCAACTAGTGGTACCAGGAATACAACTCTTTCAACTCATCTAGATATTTGCCTAGTTTTACAACTGGCTACTGTGACGAAGTGGGAATGTTCTTAATGTTTTCTCTGAGTGCTGCGTGGATGCCTCCGTTTCCCCTATGAATTTCTTAGGTATCTAGGTGGGGGGAACAGGGTCTGTGACTATCACAGGGGCCATCTTGGGGTCTGCAACACTGTCTGCACAGAGAATGTCTGACACTCTGTCTCCTGGCAACTAATAGCCGGGCCCCCTCCTCTAAAAGGTGACAACTGAAGGTGTTGGAGAGCAAAGAGATCAGGTGATTTCCTGGCCCGGGAAAGGGACAAAGGCAGAGGAGAGGCTGGAAAGTGTTGGTTTGGAGCTGGCTGGGAAAATGGAGGGGAGGCCAGACAGACCTCCTGGCCTCCCCTGGCTCCCCAAGATGGACCTGAGCAAGTCCTGTTGTCTGTACCTGCAAGACCTGTCTTGGACTGTGTTCCTGTCGTCTAAATAAACCACCTGTTTTACTGGCTGGCTGAGAGTCATAGTGAATTGCAGGAAGCCGGGGGTGCAGGGCCTTGTCTCCCCCAACTCCATGACAGCTACATAAAAATCACTAGCAAAGTCAGTACAAACTAATTCATACAATGACTTGTTTATACTGTTCTATATTCTAATATATAGAAATGTAAGTACAATATTTATATTCCAATTGATTTATAATTATATGGTAAAAATGAGAAAGTGAGCAATTTTTCAGTAATAGTGAGGCTATGACATTTTTGTATTTTTGTCTGATTTCGTAAGCAAGTAGTTTTTAAGTGAGGTGAAACTTGGGGTAAACAAGACAAATCAGACTCCTGAAAGGGGTACAGTAGTCTGGAAAGGTTGAGAACCACGTTTATATGAATAAATTGAGACCACTTTCATCATAAACAGCACTGGATATTTTAAGAAAGTCTATAAAAGAAAAAATATCAACTCTCCCAGCTTCTAATCCAAAAAATGTACAGCTGTTCATATATATTGATGAAGGACAAAAGAATAAAAAAGATGACTGGAGGCGCAATCAATACAAATGGACCTACAAAGGGAAACATCTTCTGCCAAGTGTGGGGATCCTCTGGTAAAGAAGACATATTTTTGAAGACTGATCAATACAGATGAAGTTATGTTTCACAGATATGGACATGAAATTCTTGATGGAAGCCTTGAAACACAAAGTATGTGTTCCCCATGGGTACAAGAGAAAATATTCCTTGAGATATGTTTGTACAATGCCGCTGAACTGTTCAAAGATACAGAATAGAAACATGTCTGTCTAAAATTTACCAGTGACAAATAACACAAGCTAATGCTTCATCTACCCATATGACAGTGATGCTTCCTAAAAATACACAAAAATCAGTCACAATGATTTACATGCTGTGTATGAGGCTTGAGCTTCATGAGAGCCTGAAAGGATGTCAGTACTTGCTGGTCCCTGCAATCTCTGTAACTTTGGCTCTTCCAGAAATTATCAGGCTTTTTGAGGAGGTTGAAGCCAACTACTCTTCTTTCATATGACACAAAATTTCAGATAAGGGACTTTTATGTCTCCCCCTTAACATTTCAACATGCCTTTTCTGAAGAAAATCCAGCAATTCCTATGACTGCACTGATTCATGACAAACTGACAACATATGTGCATGAGAAGTTCCTTTCATTTCTAGCAAAATGCATATCCCATGTCAGCAACAGTTCAACGGTAAGAGACAGAGAAGCAGCTATTGTATAAGCTATAGGAAATGCTGAGTTATACACAAGCGATTTGCTGGAATCATATAATAAAAGATGTGAAATTCTGTATTTAGCTCATAAAGCAGGGAAAGCTGGCAGGAAAGTTTATGACAACAATGTTCTTCAGCTATTAAACTATGAGAATGAAGAGGAATTTGGGAAGATGTTGGAAAAACTAAAGGTAAAATGGCGTGCATTCTTTCTCAATCATTTTGATCAGAAACTCAGAAAGGTCAGGGTGTCAAAGACTGGCAGAAGGCTACTGGAAGAAAGAGATAAGTAAACCAGTGGAATTACAAAAAACAATCAAAGTCTGAATTCTGCACTGAGTAGGCTAACTAAGCTGAAGGAAGTGAACATGGACAAAATGGTATTGACTTTCTATTTCCTGCATCTCTTACCCAAGCATGCAAACAAACAGTGAAATCCAGATCATATTGAATTCCCAGCTGATTACATGCCTGTAGACAAGATTGTGTCCTTTATAAAGGGGGCAGTGTAACACAGAACATGGGTTTGGATCATAAGAGATTATCACAAATCAAAGACCATGGAAGGTCTGTGTATTTCTACAATCACAGTCCAGCTGCTTCTCAATCAGAGGATTATGCGCAAAGGAGTATGTGGTGAAATTATTCCCAGTTGAAACATGTTCCTGCAATGGTTCTCAAACATGTTGCCACATATCGGCAGCATGAAAGTCCAAAGGTAAAAGTCTAAATGCAAAAAAGGCAGCGTATGCTCTGAAAAAACTCAGGATGAATGCAAGAAAAAACAAACCTGGAAGGAAAAAACATGACAAAAGGATTAACTCCACACATTGGCAGCATCGGATTCCTCTCTGGTAAGTGAAATCAGAATTGATGCTGCAAAGAAAAACATCAAAGGGGGAAAATAAGAAAAGGGGACAAGTCGAGGTAAACGTTTTCCCAAGGGAAAAGGTTTGTCTTCCTTTCAGCTGGACAGGTTTTGATCCCAGGGCACCGCAGTTGCCATGATCTCCCAAAACAACAAAAAAGCTATATAAATTCTGTGGAAATCCTTAACAGGTTGTCCATTCGTGAGTGTTTATGTACAGAACATTTACAGTAATGCTGAAGACATGAAGTATCTCTTGAACAACTAGCTAGCGGATACTATAATTGAGGGCTTCCTGCTAACTAGTTTCCCTAGAGAATGTTACTGAAACTGTTGTTAACAGTTTTCAGCCCATTTATCATTCGCTCAGTTAAGTTATCTGGATACACTTCACATGTGCACAAGTTTGGCATAAAACCAGACAGTATGGTGAAGGACCCTCAAAAATGTACGCAGTTTTCACTGAATCTTAGTGCTTGTTTTTCTGAAGTGGGAAATTATTCTGCATCTAGATTCCAACCAAGGTCTCTCCACCAGCTACATTCACATGCTACAAACACTTATAGAACAGAGATGGCTTTTAAGATCAACTGATCTGTGTGGATCATTCATGTACTGCTTGATGTTCCAGTTTGGATGATTCACTGTGCAAATGAATTTCCATTTTCATAGCAGAATATTTACTGTTTAGCTTACCTTTGCACTTTTATTGTATTTTGTTTCAGAAATGTGTAAATATCTGAATATATTAAATACATTAAAAAAATTACTATACAGGTGTGCTTTAGATGTGTTTTATTATCAAAGTTACTGGTTCAGGTTTTTGCTCACTGATGGTTTAACAGACGCCAACAAAAATGCTGTAAAAAAACTCATTATGAATGATCTTATGTGTTTGTTCCACATGTAGACTTACTTACTTAACCCATTTCAACTTGAAAATATACTCTTCTCAGACATGTAACCCAATATCCAGCTCTTCACTGGCACCTGCTGACATCAGTTATCTAAGAAAAAATAGTTCTTGATAGCATGTGTTGGGTTCTTCGTGGTTCTTGGTTAAGCCACTGAGATTCCAATAGTTCTTTATGGCTATTTACCATATTGGCTGGTTCACTGCTAGTTCTGAACAGCAGTTTTTATGATTGCAAGGGGAAAAAAATCTGTTATTAAACTAAATGAGGAAGTTAGCATGTGTCAATAGAAATGTTAAACTTTTGTAGCTCTGCATTTGTGTTAATGATACACTGTTTAAAATAACAGCAACTGTTTGATCTTAACAGGCAACTCCAGGCCTGCGTAATAATGATGTACATGTAATGAAGCACCTCCTTTATCACTTCCTTTTGTAACAAGTAGAAATAGGGCCCTGCTATATGGTTCTTGGTAAAGAAAAGGGGAAATGATGTTAAAAATCCATTGTGATTTTAAAAAAATTTAGATTGTAACACAGAACCTATGAAATAAGGTTCCCTATAAAAACAAAACAAAAACTGATTTGAAATGTTTCCAGCAGTAAAATATTCCATCTCTCTACCATGGCACATGACAGACCTTTTTTAGTCCCATTTTTTCTTAGACTATATGGAAATACTATATAAAAAGATACTCCTACTACAGTAATAACACCAGGCTAATAATAATACATAACATTTTACTGCACAGATAGCACAGTATTAAAAGTTAGCTTGGATTATGTTTTCACAACTATTACATTTTTTCTAACATGGCTTCATATTATATAGGCCAATGCATTATTTTTATTCTCTTCACTTTGGCAGTCTGCAGTTCCAGGTATTTGTAATTGGTAACACACAGCTGCACTGCTTGGAAGGGGCTGTTACAGCTTAGTTCAGCCAGGCTTTTCAGTAGCTGTGTGTAGCTCTCACCTATTTGCATTACACATATAATTTCCATCATCTGTGCAACTTCGGAACAGATGGTGGTTCCGGCGCTTTTCTGGTGTTCAGCGTACGGTTACCTGGTGGCCTCCTTACCAGGCTACTGCCCTCCACCTGGTACCACATTTTTCCACCTAGTTTTGATTATTAAAATGTATTCCCATCCATGTGCCCATCCCATCAGATTCTTCCTCCATAACGTGGCCCTGGAATGGGGTCACACAGTGGGACAAAGAAGAGAAGCTTGAATAGCTGCCCTCTCCCCACGAGGCCCCAGGCCTGCCCCAGCCCAAGGCCCTGCGCTGGGGCCCAGCCGCCCCCCAGGCCTGCCCCCCCCAAGGCCCTGCGCTGGGGCCCAGCCGCCCCCCAGGCCTGCCCCCCCCCAAGGCCCTGCGCTGGGGCCCAGCCGCCCCCCAGGCCTGCCCCCCCCCAAGGCCCTGCGCTGGGGCCCAGCCGCCCCCCAGGCCTGCCCCTCCCCAAGGCCCTGCGCTGGGGCCCAGCTGCTCCCAGGGCTGCGCCCCCTTCAAGGCCCCACCCTGGGGCCCAGTCCCCTCCCTTCAAATCCCAGCGCTGGGGCCCAGCCACCCCCAGCCCTTGCGCGGCTCTCTGGGGGCAGGGCCCCTCCCTCGCGCCCCCCAGGCAGTGCTGACCAGCCAGGCTGGCTGCGGTTTGGACTATGAGACCCGGCCACTCCCCCCCCGCCCGGGTCCTGCCAGCCGCCGGCCCTTGGACCCGGCTAAAGTCCCTCTGGCCGCAGCCCAGCAGCAGCGCAAAGCGGCCGAGGCGCCGACTGCCGCTCACCCCCGGCCTCCCCGCCGCGCGCCCCCCGGCGGCCTGTGCACCTGCGCGCGGGCAGCGGCCGTGGCTGAGGAGGAAGCGCCGCGAGCGGCCCAGCCCCGGGTGGCTGAGGGAGGATGGCGGAACAACGCGCCGAGAACCTGTCGGTGGTTCTGCATCGCGCCGGGGACCTGCGCCTGGTACGGCCGCCCCACCCCGCCCCGCCCAGCGAGAGGCGGCTGGGGGGAGGGGATTCCAGCCCTCGGGGGCTGTTGGGGGGTCACAGCCCTCAGGGGTCAAGGGATTGGGGGGGTCACAGCTCTTGGGGATCGGGAGATGGGAGGGGTCACAGCTCTTGGGGTCAAGGGATTGGGGAGGGGTCACAGCCCTCAGGGGTCAAGGGATTGGGGGGGTCACAGCTCTTGGGGATCGGGAGATGGGAGGGGTCACAGCTCTTGGGGTCAAGGGATTGGGGAGGGGTCACAGCCCTCAGGGGTCAAGGGATTGGGGGGGGTCACAGCTCTTGGGGATCGGGGGATGGGAGGGGTCACAGCTCTTGGGGATCGGGGGATGGGGGGTCACAGCTCTTGGGGATCCGGGGATGGAAGGGGTCACAGCTCTTGGGGATCGGGGGATGGTGGGTCACAGCTCTTGGGGTCAGGGCCGGCACTTCCATTTAGGCGACCTAGGCGGTTGCCTAGGGCACCAGGATTTGGGGGCACTCCCGGTCAGCAGCAATTCTGCGGCTGGGGGTCCTTCCGCGCTCCGGGTCTTCGGCGGCAATTCTGTGGCGGATCCTTCACTCGCTCCAGGACCCGTCGCTGAAGTATCCCGAAGACCAGGAGCACAGAAGGACCCACCCGCTGCAGAATTGCTGCCAACCAGAAGCGCGGAAGGACCCCCCTGCTGCAGAATTGCCACCGACTGGGAGTGCGGAAGGACCCCCGCCTAGGGCGCCAAAAACCCTGGCGCCGCATCTGCTTGGGGTTTGCGGGATGAGGAGCACTCAGGGAGTTTCTGTGATTTCGCAGCCCGCTGCTCAGCCAGCCCAGGACACTGCCTGGATCATAGATGAGTCAGGTATCCTCTCAGGGCCGCGGCAGGGTTATTCTCTGCAGGGCATTTCTGGTGTTTTTGCCAATGTGGATTTCTGTGTTCCACATGGTGAGGCTCCCAGCTCTTACCTATGGAAATGTTTTCACATCTAATACATCTTTCTGGCAAGAAGCTTCTGGTATTTGACTTAAATTCATCTTTAGTTAATTTCATTCCATTCTTCCTACTTAGACCCCTCTGTAACACACTAAATAATTCCTTTCCCTCAAATATCAGTACACTTTTATCATGTCTCCCCTTCCCCTCTTCCCAGTCATTGCTTAGCTAAGCAGTTAACTCTTCTTATTTTTCCTCCAGCTCCCCAGTTGTTTATATTGCTTTCTTCAGGGTTTTTGCATATTACATCAAATAAGGTGTCAGATCATTGCTGTTTAATAAGACTCAGCCTAACCCAGATCTACTCCAGCTGTGTCCATTGCTGTTAATTATTGCCTGTTGTTACTGTCCTTCAGCCTGTTTTGAATGCACATGACTATTTCTGTCCAGGCCAGTTGGCATTAATTTACTCGGTGACTTCATGTGACGCAGTATCAGATGGCCTACTAGAATTAAATGAAGGGAAGTTTGGAATCTTTCTGGTCGTTGGCAAGGCTGTTTTGTACCTCCTCACAGTTCAGAGGACGTAGGGCCTTCGCAGGCCAGGAGTGGAATGGAAGCTCCCTTTGCCCCTGAGTTTGGCAGGGAGTGAGGATTGTAGGGCTCAGTGGGTTAGCTGGGGAGACTGGGATTGGCACTGCTGAAGCTTTATTTGGCAAGGTAGGGGCACTCCCAAAGGAGAAGCAGAGATCCGACAAGAGATGACAGGGAAATGACGCTGGAGAAGTTTCACCACACTAGACTGCAGAGTGACAAACTAGCCTTGCAGTCTTCTCTGTTTTACCCAAATTCTGTGCAGTCCTCAGGATCCAGCAAGTTGCTAGCATGAGCCTCTGCTGGCAAAGCGTGGGCATCCCTGTCATACAGGTTCTAGCAAAGAAGAACATTGCTAACATCCTGTTTGTCTGTATTGCATTTGATGGTGTGTGGTGGGGAGGGCTGTGGAAGCCATACAGGTCAGTACATATCCCTGTGCCAGAAGGTGCTGTTGGGGAGCAAAAGAAAAGATAAACACCATTTCATGGTGTACATTTTAACAGCTCATGTGAACATGACTAACAGCTAGGAATGACAGAGTGCCGACGCTGACCCAACCTTGCACACTATCTGCCTAATTTTCATTAGTTCTTCAATCTGGACCCCGACTTTCTGGCTGCAGTCAGGTAGTTAGACATCTGTTGTGTGTACAGGTATTTACATTTGCAGATTTGGAAGATGCCAAATAAGAGGCCACTTCTGAAAATCAAGGCCTGTGTCTTAATGAACTTTGATAAGCAGTGAGGTAGCCACAGAAAATAGTTTTGATCTGGTAGGTGCTTGTGATTAAGTATGGACTTTGGTCACCTGTTGTGGCTCAGTTTCTTTTTATTGCTCCAGTGCAGCTCAAACAAAGCATAAGCAGTGTTACATACAGTGCATGGCTCACACCACATTTGAAATAGCAGTAACATCTTCCAAAACAGTATTAAAAAGCAACACTTATAATAATATGCATCTGATACACATATAATGTACAGTTTTCTAAATAGAAACATAGGAATTGCCATACTAGATCACACTCAAGGTCCATCTAGCCCAGTATCCTGACTCTGACTAAGGTGAAGTGGTACCCACTTTGGATCATCTCATAATTTCGAATACTTAGAGATTGGCTTAAGCCCTGAAACATGGGGTTTAATATTCTTTTCACAATATTAGTTAGCATTAACTGTAATAACTGGATAGGCTTATTATTCATATACATGTCCAATCCCTTTTTGAATCTCATTAAGTTCTTTACCTTAATGACTTCCTGTGGCAGTGAGTTCCAGAGTCTGTTTTTTCTTTGTACAATCTCTTGCACAATGGGGTCCTGATCCACTACTGGGACTCCTAGGTGCTATGGTAATACAAATAATAAATAATATTTATATGTTGTATTTGTATAATATTTACATCCTTGTATCAATTTTAATTTTCAGTTTTTAATTTAATTAAAAATCCCCTTTATCACACTCATTATCATGTCCCCTCTTATTTGTCTCCTCTCTAAGATAACAGTCCCAATCTTTTCAGTCTTTCTCCATATGAGAGTTTTTCCGGGCTCAAGATCATTCTCATCGTTCTTCTTTGAGCTCCCTAATGAACAAATGGGTGCATGTTTTTTGGGATGCTCTTAGATACTCCACTTCCAGAATTGTGAGCTTCTTTATGTTTTATACATATTGCAAGCTCCTATTTTCACACACAACTTTTCTAAAAAAAAAGCTGAGGTTGTAAAAATTGTGTTTCACCAATTTACACATTTATTAGATGCTTTCTATACATGTGGATAACTCAAAAAAGGCTTTCTTTAGAAGCTTCCAATTCACTCTGGCTGTGTCCTGAGTGGGACAAAGATTACTGGAACCAGCCCAACTTATGAAGAGAAATATTCAAGAAAATGTTTAAAAATCAAAACATTTTAAATTACTTTGTAACACATACTGATCCTCATCTGTGCCACACTCACACATCACCATACAAGGCAGGCTGCTGGCCAACCATTTGCATGGTGGTGAGCGTCTGGTTTATGCACATGACCATTTGATTAGGATTGATTTGAGAATGCATTGTATTTCATGTGTACCTGGAAAAACCCATTCATGCTTGATAGGAGAGAATACTTTTGGATGTGCTCAATCATCCTGGAGCCGTTCCTTTGCTTGATGGTTTTATCTTCTTGGTAGCAGGTAAAAAATGAACCTCTTCATGGCAATTTTTTTCCATTTCTCTGATCCTTGGAAAACAGCCACCAGTGTAGCTCTGCAAGTGTTGTAATGTTGATCTCAAATAGTAAACTTGACATATGAACACCTCCAGTGCATTTATGATCTCATCAATGACTGTCTCAGCCATTCCAAGCACCTTCAGTGCGAGAGAGTCTTCAGAGGCTGAATCAAATGCCTTCCAGAAAGAAAATTGTGTCTTCCATCCTGAAAGGGTGTGAAAACCTGGCAGTGTGGCATCTTTTAATGGTCTAGGAGATAGGAACACATCTCTGAGGGATATACAGTGATTCTGTTCTCCAGCAGCAGGCACAAAAACAGAATTTGCAGAAGTCTTGGGAATTACAAAGAAACTCCACTGAAAAGTGCGAGGCAGAAGTTTCATTACGCCATGTGACAAAGAAATTCTTTGAGGAGTTCTTTGCATGCTGTAATATTTTTCCATGATTAATTCATGCTTTGTGCAAGTATGAGACAGTAGCTTCTTCATTGTGATATTGGAAATGTTTGTGGAGTCAATGATTTTGTATTAGGCAGATGCAATACCATAGAGTCTATTCTTTTTGGTAATATTTGTAATAGATACCTACATATACGCGTCAAACATGAGGTGGACTTCATTATAGGTCCAGCATTTTCTCTGTAAGCTAAATCTTGGCAGGTATTGACAGTTTCTGGTTTGTTGAGAGCTTGTACCTCAGCCATACCATCTGTGATTGCTACTCTGAAAGACCTCTGCTGGGATAAGATACCAGTCACATCAATAGGTGCTGGCTTAGGAAGACCATGCAAGATGTGCGTAAGTTTGGTTTTTACCTAGCACACATGCATTTGCTCCATCACATTCAGACATCAGTTATGATACCTCAGAGAACTCATACTTTCCAAAGTCTCATGTAGGTCAACATGACACTGGGATCTGGACACAATCAGGAAACAAACAAGTGATGACTTGTGGTTAGCTCTGTAATAGTTCCTGCCACCTTCACTTTGACTGTCGTCTTTGCATTTGAGGAATGCTTCTTGATTGGAGCCCATTGATTGATGGAGCCTTGGATAATTCTTTGGGTTTTGAAGGCTTGATACAAGTCATGACCCGAAGTATCCATTCAGCTGACATCTTTAGCTGTCTCATCACTGAAAACTGCTTTTGTCGTGATATTAATGAGCTCTGGTCCATCATAGGAGAATGGTTTGCCCGTGTGACTAAGTTTATCCTGTAGCTTTAAAATTGCCCTTTCTTGGCATTTAACAGCACCTAATGAGTCTAGATGGTGCTTGGTTTCTTCAGGGGAGGTCATCCCACTCAAGCTTAATGTTTCATTTGAAGTTTGATGGAGTTTTGGATTGTCAGGAAAGATCTGGTGCTGATGTCACTGTGACCACCAATGCACCATTTAAAGAAGTAGTACTGCTCACACGGTATTATTTCTTCAGGTTTGACATCAGCTATGGACTCCTGAAATTCCCATGTGCTGCAATACAAAATGCTTTTCTGTAAAAATTTAGTGGCTGCAAACAGTGTTCACATCTGTTGAACTGTTGACATCAGTGCTTTCTTCCACTTTTGGTAGCACCATGTCTTTTGCAGATTTTAACGATATGCCCTGTGATTCATTTCTGTAGATAGGATTGCTAAAAACTTTGTCCATATCCTACAGTTCATCTTTAGAATGTGCTTTAAGAGCATGTCTGCCGAGAATTTGTTCTTCCTCAATCCCATTCAAAGCACATATTCTCTCCGTACTTTGTCTCTGTATCAGCCATTGCCATCACATTACCATCCATTAGAGGCTCTGCAAGGCATTTTATGAAATCCAGCTTAGTCATGTAGGTTGCAATAGTAGTAGTATCATTATTTGTTTCTGTTGCTTTGACCTTTTGATGCAACATGTTACCTATATTCTTGGTGTAGCACTTGATGTGATACACAATGTCATATGCATAGGCATCTTTTGGGTCAGTGTACCCCCTTTACTTTAATTTCCATGTAACGTTCTTGCTAACAGTGACTGCTTCATACAGTTTCTCACCTGTTT